>NC_133324.1:172390611-172996658 GCF_042186555.1 Aquarana catesbeiana
ATCTATTTCCCACAGAACTTTTGGCAAGGTAAGTAGGGGGAACAGACTTAGACTTTGTGGGCCTTACAGGGCAGTTTTGAAGGTAAAGTCCTGCTTATCCACAATACAGACACAAGTTATTCTGGCTTCTCCGCAGCTTTTCTTCTCTAGTAAGTGGAGAGCGCAAGAGCCCCAGTTGCATGGGCTCTACCCTGGAATTCATAGGAATAGTCATAAATTAACGAAGAGCTAATGGTACTCGAGGAAATATCCAAGTAGGTCTGGTACTGCTGGCTCTTTCCGTTCTCCTCTCCCTGAATCTGCAATCAAGCTGAATAGCAAGGCAAATGAGGCTATCGAGGGAATTGGTAACACCCACTCTAGCAAGTTCATCTTTGAGGTGGAATTGATGCCGTAGGGCTGCATCATTCCAGTCCGTATCAGGGGTCCACTGGTGGAATTCTGCAACATAGTCTTCAACGAGTCGGTGACCTTGCTGTAGTGTATGGTGGGTAGATTCAGCAATGGAAGATCGCTGGGGGTCATCGTAGAGCTGAGCCATTGCTTCAAAAAATGATGTGATAGAGTCCAGGACCGTACTGTTCTGTTCCAGAAGATGATAGGCCCATGGCTGTGGTTCTCCAAGAAGCAGGGATATGGCAAAACCCACCTTGATGGTTTCAAGCGAAAAAGTCCTCTGTTGCAGGGCAAAGTAAACTTCTCAAGAGTTCCTAAATGCCCGGAACTTGCGCCGATCACCTGAGAATTGCTTCGGGGCAGGTACCCGAGATTCTGGTGGTGGTATAACTATTGTAGGTGCAGATGAGGTCTGTTCAGACGTGATGGGGCCAGGAGCTGCAGCAGGTGCAGAGAATACTGAGGTGGAAGCCATGGAAAGGATGCGACCCTCTAGCTGGAAGTAGTTTTTTTTGCAGGGTGCTAACTGCCTGGGTAAGAGAGGCAACTTGCTGGCACAGCGTCTCCAGAGGCAAAGCCCCTCTCTCAATCTCTGACATATGGCTGAGTGGTACTGCCACGTACTTGGTGGAGATCAAGCTGTAGAGGGGGCTTCTCTTGCACCTCCCGTCCAATGCCCCTGATAGAGATGACAGGGAGATTAGGACACAGAGTGGTACGAGGGCCGGTATAGCAGGTGGCACCAACTGGGGCTTGACAGGAACCCAATGGCTTTAGATCACCAGACAGGCATGGGAACTGGAACTCTGTGACACTTGATCAGTAGGCAGGGGTGTAGCCAGAACACAAGCCAGGGGGTCATCAACAACCGGGCAGTGCAGGTACAGGAACGTGAGACTATGTTATCTTATCAGTACATGTACACAGGGTCGTTTATAGTCGTTTCTAGGCACTTGTGCTTAGAAACCATTTTTGGAAAGCAAAAAAATTAGTTCAGACGCTGAGTTTAGAGGCATTTCAAGCGCCAAACGCTTCTAAACGCGATAACTTGCATTTAGCCGCGTTTCGTTTACAGGGGTTTTTCATTTTTGGCTATTTTGAAAAAAATATAAAACCGCAAACGCGGCAAAACGCTGCTCAACGCGGCATGTAAACGCGGCAAAAAGGACGTTTTAAACGTGGGTTACTATCTGTCAAGTTAAAGCGTTCAGGAGAGGTTGTAAAAACGTCCCGTGTACATTAACCACTTCAGCCCCGGAAGAATTTACCCCCTTCCTGACCAGAGCACATTTTGCGATTTGGCACTGCTTCGCTTTAACTGACAATTGCGTGGTCGTGCGACGTTGTACCCAAACAAAATTGACATCCTTTTTTTTCCACAAATAGAGCTTTCCTTTTGTTGTATTTGATCGCCTCTGCGGTTTTTATTTTTTGCGCTATAAATAAAAAAAGAGCGACAATTTTGAAAAAAACGCATTATTTTTTACTTTTTGCTATAATAAATATCCCTAAAAATATATGTAAAAAACAGTTTTTTTCCTCAGTTAAGGCTGATATGTATTCTTCTACATATTTTTGGCAAAAAAAAAATCACAATAAGCGTACATTGATTGGTTTGCACAAAAGTCATAGCATCTACAAAATAGGGGATAGATTTATAGCATTTTTATAATTATTATTTTTTTACTAGTAATGGTGGCGTTCTGCAATTTTTATCGTGACTGCGACATTATGGCAGACACATCGGACAATTTTGACACATTTTTGGAACCATTGGCATTAATGCAGCGATCAGTGCTATAAAATTGCATTGATTAATGTAAAAATGTCAATGGCAGTGAAGGGGTTAACACTAGGGGACTATCAAGGGGTTAACTGTGTTCCCTGGGAGGTGATTCTAACTGAAGGGGGAGGGAATTGACCTAGCTAATAGGAACACACGATCTGTCACTCCTGTCAGAACAGAAACAGGGAAGTGTGTGTTTACACACACTCGTCCCTGTTCTGTCTCTCCTGCTCACGATCGCTCGTGGCCGGCGGTCATCGCGACCGTCGGCAAGAAGCATCGGCACCCCCGCTGTGCGCCAGCTATCCCGACCCGTGAGCCGATGTATAGCTATGACAACTCGCGCAGGGGAGCCAACCTGCCGCAGTATAACTGCGGTGGTTGGTCGGGAGGTGGTTAATCGCCACCATTGTAAGTCAGGCACGTACACACCCTATGTATAAATCCTGTATAAATCCTGTATAATAATAATAACATTGACTTACAGTAAGGGGAAAAAAGTATTTGATCCCCTGCTGATTGATCAGTCTATAATTTTAATGGTAGGTTTATTTTAACCGGTTGCCGACCAGCGCACGCCAATGTACGTCAGCAGAATGGCACTGGCAGGCAAAAGGGTGTACAGGTATGTTCCCTTTAAGAAGCGGTGTCGCGAGGCACGTGCGCCCGCCAGGTCTCCGTGACCATGACTGCGGGTCCCGCGGACTCAATGTCTGCCGGGTGCCTGCGATCGTGTCACGGAGAGGAAGAACAGGGAGATGCTTTTGTAAACAAAGCATTTCCCTGTTCTGCCTAGTGAGAAGACAGTGATCTACTGCTCTCTGTCATTGAGAGCAGTAATCACTGTCCTATGTGTTCAAGCCCAGCCCCCTCACAGTTAGAATCACTCCTTAGGACACACTTAACCCCTTCACCGCCCCTAGTGGTTAACCCCTTCACTGTCAATGTAATTTACACAGTTATCAATGCATTTTTATAGCACTGATTGCTGTATAAATTACAATGGTCCCAAAAATGTGTCAAAAATGTCCGCTGTGTCCACCATAATGTTACAGTCCTGATAAAAATTGCAGATCACCGCCATTACTAATAAAAAAAAAATAAAATAAAAATGCCATAAATGTATACCCTATTTTGTATTTTTGACGCTATAAATTTTGTGCAAACCAATCAATATACGCTTATTGCGATTTTTTTTTTTAACCAAGAATATGTAAAAGAATACATATCGGCCTAAACTGAGGAAAAAAAATGTTTTTTTATATATTTTTGGGGATATTTATAATAGCAAAAAGTAAAAAATATTGCGCTTTTTTTTCAAAATTGTTGCTCTAATTTTGTTTATAGCGCAAAAAATAATAACCACAGAGGCGATCAAATATCACCAAAAGAAGGCTCTATTTGTGGGAAAAAAAGGACGTCAATTTTGTTTGGGTACAACGTCGCACGACAGCGCAATTGTCAGTTAAAGCGACGCAGTGCCAAATCGCAAAAAGTGCTCTGGTCAGGAAGGGGGTAAAATCCTCCGAGGGAGAGGGAGGTGAATTATAGATCCTCATATTACTTGAAACCCCATTGAAATATAATCGTTTCTGGCAGCGCCACACCAATTACAATCTCTTTTCAATTTTGGAAAATATGTCACCTTTCATGGCTGCCTGGCATAAACTTTTTGTTGCTGACTTGTGAATTTGGAGGAAAATGAGGATGGCATTGTGTTCAGTATCACTTCCCCATTCTCGCCACACAGACTTCATTATCATCACACACCTTATTCGGGGGGGAGCCTGGGCTGATATCATTGTGCTCGCTGGAGCCTCTGATTGTGAAGATCATTTGATGCATGGCCCACACACCTCTGAGCTTGTATAGACCACCTATAACTTGGGGTCCCCAATTCCAAGAGGCTGTGTGTGACATGGTGGAGGGATGCACTGAAGGCACTTCAGATGAAATGTTGTTTAACTGCTGCATTAAAGCGTCCTCCTGATCACACGCCTCATGCACACCCTGTAGGGTGTTGCAATGTCACCACACTACAGTATGCCAGCAGCAGTGTTCCTGATTACTGCCACACAAGTTCCAGTGTTACCAGACAAGTGTAAGCCAGTAACAGTGTTCCTCATTGCTGTCATATACTAGTTCCCAGTGTCGCCACACCAGTGTAAGCTAGGAACAGTGTCCCTGATCGCAGCTACACCATTTCTAGTGTCAACAGATCAGTGTAAGCCAGCAACAGCATTCCTGATTGTTGCCACACCAGTGTCAGTGTCACCAGACCAGTGCAGTCAGTAACAGTGTTCCTGATCACTGTCAAACCTGTCCCAGTGTCACCACACCAGTGCAATGTTGCCTCTGCCTGCTGCCTTTACTGACCCTGTCCTGTTTATTGACCACATTTCTGCCTGCTGTCTGCACCTATCCTTTGCCTGTTTGCTGACCATGTCTCTGCCATCCACCTGAACTGACTCAACTATTTTATATGGCTTTGTATCTGAACAAGTTTCACATTAAAGTCCAGAAAAAACGCATTTCAAAAAAGATATAAATTGATTTGCATTTTAATGAGTGAAATAAGTATTTGATCCCCTATTAATCAGCAAGACTTCTGGCTCCCAGGTGTCTTCTATACGGGTAACGAATTGAGATTAGGAGCACTCTCATAAAGGGAATGCTCCTAGTCTCTCTTTGTTAACTGCATAAAAGACACCTGTACACTGAAGCAATCAATCAATCGGATTCCAATCTCTCCACCATGGCAAAGACCAAAGAGCAGTCCAAGGATGTCAGGGACAAGATTGTAGACCTACACAAGGCTGGAATGGGCTACAAGACCATCGCCAAGCAGCTTAGTGAGTGGGTGACAATAGTTGGTGCGATTATTCGCAAATGGAAGAAACACAAAATAACTGTCAATCTCCCTCGGTCTGGGGCTCCATGCAAGATCTCACCACGTGGAGTTTCAATGATCATGAGAACGGTGGGGATTCAGCCCAGAACTACACAGAAGAATCTTGTCAATGATCTCAAGGCAGCTGGGACCATAGTCACCAAGAAAACAATTGGTAACACACTATGCTGTGAAGGACTGAAATTCTGCTGCGCTCGTAAGGTTCCCTTGCTCAAGAAAGCACATGTACAGGCCAGTCTGTAGATTGCTAATGAACATCTGAATGATTCAGAGGAGAACTGGGTGAAATGTTGTGGTCAGAAGAGACCACAATCAAGCTCTTTGTCATCAACTCAACTCGCTGTGTTTAGAGGAAGAGGAATGCTACCTATGATCCCAAGAACACCATCCCCACCGTCAAACATGGAGGTAGAAACATTATGCTTTGGGGGTGTTTTTCTGCTAAGGGGACCGGACAAATTCACCGCATCAAAGGGACGATGGACAGGCCATGTAGCGTCAAATCTTGGGTGAGAACCTCCTTCCCTCAGCCAGGGCATTGAAAATGGATGGGTATTCCAGCATAACAATGACCCAAAACACATGGCCAAGGCAACAAAGGAGTGGCTCAAGAAGAAGCATATTAAGGTCCTGGAGTGGCGTAGCCAGTCTCCAGATCTTGATATCATAGAAAATATGTGGAGGGAGCTGAAGGTTCAAGTTACTAAATGTCAGCCTCAAAACCTTAATGACTTGGAGAGAATATGGGAAAGAGAAGTGGGACAAAATCCCTCCTGAGATGTGTGCAAACCTGGTGACCAACTACAAGAAACGTCTGACCTCTGTGATTGCCAACAAGGGTTTCGTCACTAAGTAAGTCATGTTAATTTATAACTTTATTTTTTAAATGCGTTTTTCTGGATTTTTTTGTTGTTGTTCTGTCTCTGTTAAAATAAACCTCCCATTAATATTATAGACTGATCATTTCTTTGTCAGTAGGCAAACGTACAGAATCAGAAGGCGATCAAATACTTTTTTCCCTCACTGTAATTGGGGGTTGCATCTCCCTCCTCTCTGCCCTGAGATGTCTCCTTTTTTGGATCTCCTAACATCCTTTTTACATTTCATTAGGGCTATAAAAGTGGTCCCTCATAGCTCATAATTCTCCCTACAATAGGAAAAAAGCTTTTCCTGACAGCTTCATGCCAGCCTACTACTTAGTATGCTCCGCCCATACCACCACCTGCAGAACCTAACTCATAAATTTGACTTCCACTCTCAGGCCGACGTTGCTCTCTTTTCCTCCTCACCTAGTAGGACCAAGCACCCCTTACCTGGCTGCAATAAACTTGTGGCCGTTCACCAGTTGTAGACCCCACTGTACAGACCCTTAAATAGGCTTCTTGCGTGGGTGTTATGGCTGGCATTGGGGATGATGCCCCGCTAAATGCGCGGCTGTTCACAGAGGTGACAGCATGGCTGCAGCTATCTGGTATATAACTCTGCCTGATTCTATTGCCTTTTTGTCTCTGTGATGCATGCTGCATCTTCCTTCATTCAGTGATGTTTCTCTGGATTGAATGGATCCCCATATGGCAGCTGGGATGCCTTTTTGAGCTCCATAGCAACCTGGGGTTGTATAAGGCACCTGCATGGGCTATTGAGGTGTACCCCACTTTTGTTAAAAGGTGCAATAGTGATATTACTATTCCCGTGGATGATCTGTGTACAGTACAGAATATTATCATAATCTGTTGGAGTCCTACCTCTTGTTTCTGTCCTGAACAGAACTTTTTTCGTTGTCCTGCTTCTGGCATGACTGGGTTTTGATGAACAAATCACCTGGTGATGTCTGAACTCTGGTCTGGGAAGCTGCAGTATTTAGCCTTTCTTAGCAGTAGTTAACCCCTAATGCCCGTACACACGGTCGGACATTGATCGGACATTCCGACAACAAAATCCTAGGTTTTTTTCTGACGGATGTTGGCTCAAACTTGTTTTGCGTACACACGGTCGCACAAAGTTGTCGGAATTTCCAATCGCCAAGAACGTGGTGACGTACACCATGTACGACGAGACTAGAAAAGGCCATTTCAGAACCAAGCGCCGCACCCTTTGGGCTCCTTTTGCTAATCTTGTGTTTGGTGAGAGATGATTCGCGCTTTTTCAGACTCGTGGCTTTCAGATCGTTTTCTGCAGTTCAGTTTGTGCTTGTGGGTTTGTATCCGCTCTTCAGTGCGTGCAAGCAAGCTACGCGTGACTTTCATTAGTCATTGTGTTCTTGTTCTTCGGTGCTGTTTTTCAGGCTTGGTGTTGGGGTCCTGACGTTGACACAAGTCCAGTCCATGAACAGGGTGGGGAGGAGTTCATGGACCAAGAATTGGTTGCTTCAGCGCGACCAGTTCTCTCATATGCCTTTGCTCCGTGAGATCTGTGAGAATAATCCTGATGATTTCAGGAACTTTTTCCGGATGACGGACCCCGTATTTCACCGTTTGTTGGCTTCGCTGACCCCCTATATCAGCAGGCAGGATACCTGCATGAGGCAAGCCATCACTCCGGAGCAGAGGCTCGTCGCCACCCTGCGGTACTTGGCGATGGGGAGAAGCCTGCAGGACTTGAAGTTCTCGACAGGCATCTCCCCCCAGGCTCTGGGGATCATTATCCCAGAGACCTGTTCTGCCATCATCCAGGTCCTGCAGAAGGAGTATATTAAGGTAAGATTTTTATCTTTTAATATCACATTTTATTGTATTTAATGTTTGATAATGTATTGTATTTCTTTCCTCATTCCCTAATTACCATGATTGGAATATGCTGTGAATGTCCCCTTTGTCCTCATTCATGCTGGATTTTTATCTAATTTTTTTTTGTCCTTCATACATATTTGCCTTCACTTACCTCCCCAGCATGGTCTACAGGCCCTATATTCACCTCATGTAGTCACTTAACAATGTATTTTATCAGCTCCATAGTAGTGCTTTACCCCTAAACACCCCCTAAAATGTTTGAAAATGTGATTTGTGCTTTAAATTCAGGCAGAGTGCCAGAGGCTTTTTTGTTGGGGTGTCCCCAAACCATTTTTAACCCTCCCTCCCCCCAACTGCTAAGTCAGCTGATACCAATTCTCTATCTATCCTCAATCATCTATCTGGTGACTTTGCCAAACCCATACACACTATAGCCATCTCTTTTGTGGTCAGATGTATGGATGAATTCCCCAAAGCATGTAGTGCAAGGGCCTGCCTGTATACTTTCAAATGGTACTGTTTAAAGTTTTTGTATACTATTACTATCTTGATAGGTAATAGCAGAATGTCCAAATGTTCTGAAATGTGTACAGTGTGTATCTATATCTTTGTATTATGACACTTCTTACCTGTCCAGTGGGCTGCCAATAGTGTAACTAAGGAGGGGCTGTTCATAATACCCATTATTTAGGCATTCATCTCTCAATGAAGTGGAGAGGGTTACCTGTCCAAGAGCTCCCCCCCCTATAATGTTAGAAATGGCCCATGAGAGGGGGTGGAGGAGGGGGAATTTGATAGGTGTACCTTATACTTTGGTGTTTAAAAATTCCCATTAATAAATGTTATCTTGATGTTGACCCAAGAAAGTTTGTGTCTAATCTGCTTTCCATGTTTTAATTTGCAAAAAGACTAATTTTATTTTTTTTTCCTCCACAGTTTCCTTCCACGCCACAGGAATGGCAGACTGTGGCCTCCCACTTTGCCCAGCGGTGGGACTTTCCTAACTGCGGAGGGGCAATTGATGGGAAACAGTCCACATCGTCCCACCACCCAACTCGGGGTCATACTATTATAATTATAAAGGGTTCAATAGTATTGTGCTGTTGGCGGTGGTGTCGGCTAATTATGAGTTCCTGTATGTGGACGTGGGGAAGAATGGCCGGATGTCTGATGTTGGAGTCATCGCCCAGACGGAGTTTTACAGGCGTCTCCAGAATGGCAGCTTGGACTTGTCACCTCCAGAAGACAATGTGGAAGGACTCCCATTCGTCTTTGTTGCGGATGAAGCCTTTGCGCTGGGGGATCACCTTCTGCGGCCATTCCCGATGAGGACCCTCACCCCGGACCAGAGGGTTTTTAATTACCGGCTGGCCAGAACCAGAAGAGTGGTGGAGAACACATTTGGAATCATGGCCAGCCGGTTCCGCCTATTTCTTACACCCATCCATATGGTGGAGTATAAACTGAATCATATAATCCTGGCGTGCTGTGTTCTACATAACTTTTTACGGCAACATTCTGCCAACTATGCTGGCTCAGTTGGGCCTGAGGCCGGAATTATAAATGAACCAACCCTGACGGCGCTTAAAAGTGGCTGTCCTGGCTTGCCCTCCCTGAGTGCCCATGATGTCCGGCTAAGATACCTTGAGTTCTTTGCGGGTAGGGGGGCCATCAATATGCCAGACAATTTGTGAAACCTTGATCAAATAAAAAAAATTAAGCAAATCTTTGGTGACATTTACTGCTTGTGTTTGTTTTAGCTGACCCTGAACGAAATGTGGTGAGTCCTGAAAATGGCGTGATTGTGTAACCTTATACAAAGCACCGTTGGGTGTTATTTACTAAAGGCAAATACACTTTGCACTACAAGTGCACTTGAAAATGCACTGAAACTGCACTTGTAGTGCAAAGTGGATTTGCCCTTAGGAAATAACTTTGTAACATTGTTACAGAAAGCAGCAATTACATCACCACAAAAGTGTTGTAGCGTTGAGACAATAATCCACACATTCTTGATTAACAATCTTTTTAATACCTGCACAATCACATGTGCATTTAGAAAAGGTTTTTAAATCAAACCAACATGTTTGTTGTATAACAATTTTTGGGGTGGCATTATCAAATATAGAAATGTCCATTTAAGATAAAACAGGCATGTTTCAAAACAACAAGAAAGACACAAATCTTGAACTTACAAAGTTCACATTAGGTAGAACTTGAAGGCAATATTAGACATGAGTATTTAGGAACTGTGTTTGATATTGCGTTCAGATGGGGTGAAGTCACCCCAGTAAAAGCCAAATTTTGAAGATGCACACCAATTTATGAATGTCAACATGTGCTAGCTGCCATCACGGGGGATCAAGGAACGTGTTTTTGGGGAGCAACCCCTTCCGCTCAGCTACTTTATTATTGAGGAAGGGGTTGCACCCCCAAAACGCGTCCATTGATCTCCCGTGATGGTAGATAGCACATATTGACACACTGTGTGCATCCTCAAAATTTGGCTTTTCTAAAAATCGCTAAAACATTTTTAACATTGTAGCACACAAAAAAACAAAGGGATTTGGAGGGGTTTTAAACTCTCCCCAATACATCAATGATGTTATTATTTTTTTGAATAACATCATTGATGTTTTTCTTGAGGTTTTACAATGCTAAATTACACCCCATGATCTCCCCGATCAGGATCTGTGCACTTTCCGAGGTGAAAGGATCTGGATCCACAACATCACGATCACCTAAAAAGATAGAAAACCAAAAAAAAAACAGGTATTATAAATATGCCAGCATCCATCTCTTACCTGAGCCTGTGGTCGCAGATACTCACCTGTTGTGGTGCCAATTTCCACCATGTCTTCCTCCTCCTGCTCTTCTTGTGTTGGGGGTATTTCCCCTTCTTCCTGAGGTGGGGGGTCTCTGGTCTCTTCGGATGAGGGGTGTCCTCCGAGTCTTTTCTCCTCTATGTAAAACAAAAATGGTATACTTAGCACACAGATATTTGATGGCAGAACTATAAAGATGAAACATTGCTTGGAAGTGGTGTACAATTGTCTATTTTTGCTGAGCTGATGTAGATTTTTTAGTGTCCTTTGTCAAGCTTCAATACTTTACCTGTTTGGTACAAGCTTCACAGATGGAGACACCCCTATAGTATCCACTGGAGCACCTGTGTGGGACCCCTAATAAAAAGGGTGTTCTTGTGTTCCACACTAGTGCTCCAGCGTCCAGATGTGAAAACAGCTGCTGAGTGTCCTCTCCTTACACAGAATCTAGTTTGCATTTCATGCTAGTAACAAACCCATCTACACAACCAAATTTTTTACAGACAAGTAGGCCCTAAAAAATGTGGGCAAATGCATCTGGCCAAAACAATGGTGTTTTCTAGGCCGAACGAATAATGTGCCCATGAACATGAAAGTTGCCATTTTAAACTGTATAACACTTAAGAAAAGCACATGGAGCAGCACGAACGTAATAAAGACAAAAAGAATAGGAAAACAGCACAACTACTTACTTTTTTGTAGCACTCTCCGGATCTTTCTGTACTGCTCGGGCTCTCTTAATTTCAGGTCTGATCACCGCTTCCTGAGCTGATCTTTCGATCGACGTACCCCGAAATTCCGGTGCAGACTTTTCACCACTTTCGCCATGATCTTGGCCTTTCTGATATTGGGGTTGGGGTAAGGTCCATACTTTCCATCATAGTCGGCATTCTTCATTATGTCGACCATCTCCAACATCTCACCAAAGGACATATTAAATCATCTCCTTCTGGATCGGGACGTTTCCGGATCCGGGCTTTCCTCCTCCTCCTCCTCGTTGCTATAATTAGCACGCACCTGCTCTGACTCCGCCATGTGCTCTTCACCCACTGCGCCGAATGAAAAGGGGCGGGGAATAGACTAGAAAGAACGTCAGGGGCGGACGGAGTTACACACATGCGCAGTGTGTATAAAGCGTAACACGCGTTTGTAGTACGTACGATCTGTAAGCGGAGGAAGGAGTATCAGAGGCGCCGATCGTGATAACGAAGGTAAGAGCCAAACTTGGGCCTATATTGCTTCTAGATTGAGGCCTATATTGTAACAAGATTAGGAGAGTTTGGCCTGACATTAGGGTTTGTCTTGTGTTGTGTCTTGCAGTGAAAATGGATATCTTGAAAGATACCGACTTTATGGCAATCTTCATAGATATGTTCAGGGAGCTGCCTTGTCTTTGGGAGATAAACCACCCACATTATAAGAACCAAACAAAGAGGAAGGCAGCACTGGATCAATTGCTGGAATTTGTGAAGACGGTGATCCCCACGGCAGACATCACCTATTTGAAGATCCTAATTGGTGGCCTGAGGAGCACTTATCTAAGGGAGCAGGAGCAGCAGATGACATCTATGTCCCCAGGATGTGGTACTATGACAGGCTGCATTTTCTGGCAGGCCAGACTGAACCCAGGTCATCACTCTCCAGTCTTCCTTCTACGCTTTCTTCCCCCCCAGCTGAGGCTTCTGACGCCCAACCTGGGCCTTCCAGGCAGCAACATGTGGAGGAGCCCAGCTTGAGCCAGGTATAGCATTCCTCTAAATATTTCTGCTTGTCCAATCAATGATGTTAACTAGATGTTAGTTTGGAGTACTAATTTATGACTGTGATTGATGATGCAAAAAGTAAAACCATGTCCCTTTTTCATACACAGGGAAGTCTCAGCCAGGAGGTGGCCGGGCCAGGCAGGCTGCCTGATATCCAGGTCCCTCCCAGCCACCTGCAAGAGAAAGTGGCAGGAAGAGGAGTACCCTGGAGGAGGCTGCCATAGGCCTCTTTTGGAAGGCTACAGAGGTCCTGAGAAGCCCCCACACTGTGGAGGAGGACTTTGCTGGCATAATTGCCTGCAAAATGCAGCGGATGGAGGAGGGCCAACAACTCATGTGTTAGTCCTTAATGTTGGAAGCTCTCAATAAGGGGTTGAGGGGCCAAATAACATCTGCTACCCACATTTGTGACCTCACACATGGTCCTCCACCTCCTCCAGGTCCTACTACTCCTCCTCCTCCTCCAGGTCCTACTAGTCCTCCTCCTCCTCCAGGTCCTACTCCCCCTCCTGCCACATCTCCAACAGTAGAGCCACAGCCAGGAAGGAAGCGTGGAAAGAAGACCAGAAAGTGATGACCCTGGGTTCAGTCTGGTCTGGCAAAAGATGCAGCCTGTTGTAGTACCACAGCCTGGGGACACAGATGTCATCTGCTGATTTCCGGATCTCGGGGACTTCTGGACCAGACTGCACTCCCTTACATATGGACTCCTCAGGCCACCAATTTTGATGTTAAAGAATTGATGTCTGCCCTGGGGGTCCAAGGCTTTCACTAATTTCTGCTGTTTTTCCAGCATTGCCTCCCTGTTTGTTTGGTTCTGAGCCCTTAATAAAGGAATTTTTGTTTCAATTATACTCGCCTATGTGTGTTTTCCTTCAAAAAGGACAGTTTGTTTGTGAGGAGACAGGTACATTTCTAAAGTACAATGTGAAATTAACAAGAGACACCAACAACAAACAATCTCCTTGAGATTAAGTAATACAAGATATCAATGGTGTTGTGGTAACTTTACACACAAAACACACACAAAAATATTCTGGAGTAAAACTAAAAATAAAATAAAACAAAGATCAGCCTTTAAAAAAATAGAAACCTAAAAACAAAAATAAAATTATGCCTTAAAAAAAATAAAAAAAAATAAAACAACACAAAAATAATTTTGTCAGATGTGACAAATCAAAATATATTGAGGGAATCCCGATAAATAATAAAGAAAGAAGTTTGTGAGAAATCTGTGTGAATATGAGCAGCAAAACTACTTCATTCTTCTCACATTATAAAGAAGAAGAGAGTACGCTGTATTAAACCATTTTTAACATTGCACAGTGACGAAAGTGTTGTATCCATTGCGAACGCTAATTTTACCAGACCGATCGATTCCGTCTCGGAATTTCTTCTGAGCATGCGTGGCACTTTGTGTGTCGGAACTGGCCACACACGGTCGGAATTGACGCGATCGGATTTTGTTGTCAGAAAATTTTATAGCCTGCTCTCAAACTTTGTGTGTCGGAAAATCCGATGGAAAATGTCCGATGGAGCCCACACACGGTCGGAATTTCTGACAACACGCTCCGATCGGACATTTTCCATCGGAAAATCTGACCGTGTGTACGGGGCATTAGAGGGTTATTTCCAAGCACATTAATTCCTATTGCACTGAATTTGTTTTCGTATAGCTTTTTTAGTCTGCAGGGCTGTACTTTGAAGTAGATGGGTAACTTTTAAACATCTTAGTTATCTTAAGTTACCAGATGACTTGGGTAGCATTGTACATGTTGTATTTTATTCCTAATGTGGAGTTCTTCTTTAGACTTGATCAGTATTCCTGCTTGTCATTGGTTACATAGTTACATAGTAGGCAAGGTTAAAAAAAAGACACAAGTCCATCAAGTCCAACCTATGTGTGTGATTTTATGTCAGTATTACATTGTATATCCCTGTATGTTGTGGTCGTTCAGGTGCTTATCTAATAGGTTTTTGAAATTATCGATGCTCCCTGCTGAAACCACTGCCTGTGGAAGAGAATTCCACATCCTTACTGCTCTTACAGTAAAGAACCCTCGACACAGTCTAAGGTTAAACCACTTTTCTTCTAATTTTAGTGAATGGCTGCGTGTTTTTTTAAATTCCCTTTCGCGGAAAAGTTTCATCCCTATTGTGGGGTCACTAGTACGGTACTTATACATTGAAATCATATCCCTCTCAAGCATTTCTTCTCCAGAGAGAATAAGTTCAGTGTTCGTAACCTTTCCTAATAACTAATGTCCTCCAGTCTCTTTATTAGTTGTGTTGCCCTTCTCTCTCCAGTTCCAGCACATCCTTCCTGAGGACTGGTGCCTAGAACTGGATGGCATACTCCAGGTGCGGCCGGACCAGAGTCTTGTAGAGTGGGAGAATTATCATTTTATCTCTGGAGTTAATCACCTTTTTTAATGCATGCCAATATTCTGTTTGCTTTGCTTGCAGCAGCTCGGCATTGCATACCATTGCTGAGTCTAACATCTACTATGACCCCCAGGTCCTTTTCCATCCTAGATTTCTCCAGAGGTTGCTCATTAAGAATAGTAGATGCCCTCATGAGAGCATGGAAGAGCAGCATGAACAAAGTCTTCAACAGAGCCAGAGAGTGAGTGCAGAGAGTGCAACAGAGAGTGCAAAATTCCAAGAATATGCTACGTCAGAAATTTTTTCTCTAGGGAAGCAAGAGTTTGTCAGGTCTTCGGTTCTCGACATGGGCCTGAGTGCAAGCACACTCAAAGGACACTCTCTTCCACGTCAGGCCCTTAGCGGGACTCAGTGGACTCTTAAGGCCATAGTAAAGCTAAGGTACAAGTTTCTATATGGGACCTCACATTAGTACTCAACTACCTGTCTGCTCCAAAATTCATGATGGAGTTGTTGCATTGGGAATTGTCCTTAAAGACCGCTTTCCTGGTAGCCAAAGCCTCAGCTAGAAATCGTGTGCCTACCTTTCTTCTGGAAGATGGACAAAAAGTCCTTTGGATGTCGGGGAGACACTGAAGATGTATATCCATGCTACCCCAACTTTCAGGGCATCAGATTGCCTGTTTGTGGTTCCCAGAGGTTCATGCAAGGGGGCCAGAGCTTCGAGCAGAGCGATTACTTCTTGGATTGTTAAAGGGATCTCCCTTTCATATAAGGATGGGGGGTTGGCCCTTTCCGAAGAAATAATAGCGTGCTCCACAAGAAGTGTTGCAACCTCCTAGGCAGCTGCCTGTAGAGACTCAATGAAGTCCATATGCAAGGCGACAAGGTGGTCATCCATATAAACCTTTCTTTCTCAGTATCTCACAGATACGTCATTATTGACAACTGTTAATTTTGGCAAAACGGTTATCTCATTAGCCGGAGGCCATAATTAACCCTATTTTGTTTACACATTATCCCACCCTTGCAGTGTTGCCAACTGTCAGTATTTTTACTGGCAGCCAGTAAAAAATGGTCACTTTTTTCTCCAGTAAATGCCAGTGACAAGAAAAGGTTGCCAGTAAAAAATATGGATGTGGCGCTTGGCCCGTCCAAGACCATTTGAGTGCCTTCTACAGTGTGTTCGAGCATCCATCGCTGGTGGGAGGTGGGTCTAGTGGAATCAGTGCCTGAGCATTTCATGTGATGTCATGGTGCAAGGGAGCTGAGCCGAGCGCCTGGAACCTTGTGTGAGCAAGGCAAGCTGGGAGCAGAACTGTCAGTGCTGTTTGGACTGAAGTGGACTAAAGGGACCATCTAGCGTGGAGAGAGACCATAACTGTGACTCAGGAGGGGACGTGTCAGTGAGCTGTCATTATTGTCTTTGCTGCTGCACACTGCTGTCAGTGTCACTGTGAGAGTCAAATTCACGTGTGTGTTTTGGAAATACCAGTAAAAAAGTGGCTGTGCCAGTAAATTTTGGGTATCGTGTCAGTAAATTTTAATCTGGTAGGTTGGCAACACTGCACCCTGGGTAGCTAGTAAGTTCCCAGTAGTAGGCTGACATGGAGCTGTCAGGAAAACGGAAAATTGAATATCAAATACTTACCGCAATATTCCTTTCCTGACGAGCTCCATGTCAGCACAGACTCCCACCCAGGTGTGGAAATTGAGTTATGGAACGTCGGCCTGAGGGCAGGAGTCAAATTTATGAGTTAGGTCCTGCAGGTGAGGGTATGGGCAGAGCATATCCAGTAGTAGGCTGACATGGAGCTCGTCAGGAAAGGAAAATTGTGGTAAGTATTTGATATTTAATTTTCCGTTGCCATTATTATATGTGCATGAGTGTGGGTTTCTAAAGGCCCGTACACACGCTTTGATTTTCGGACGTCAATTGTCTTACGCCGACCGATCGTCCGCAAATCTTACCGTTAGTATGGCCTTTTCGACAGCTGATTTCACTTTTTCGTCAGACAAAATCTGGATGTGCAGACTATAAAAATTTTGTCGGATGTGAACTCAATGTCTGATTTTCATTTCATTAGTATGGTTTTCGTACAAATAAAATCATAAGAGCAAGACTACACATGCTCAGAAATGAAAGAATACATACGAAACTATTAAACCCATTACATCACTTCTGACGTACAAATAAAATCATAAGAGCAAGACTACACATGCTCAGAAATGAAAGAATACATACGAAACTATTAAACCCATTACATCACTTCTGACGTTGTATTCTGTCAAACGAAAGTTTTCGTAATGTTAGTAACCTCTTCACTTTCTACATGAGACTAGCAAGCCACAAAAATCAGACGTTCTGTCGTCCGAAAATCAAAGCGTGTGTACGAGGTTTTATGCCTTCAAAAGATCCACTTTGCAACCAATAGACATCCCCAAATTTTTGACAGAAGATTTCATCAGGGTTTTTTCACTAATTCATCAAGAACCCATGAAGTTGCCATTTTAATTCATAATTCATTACCATTTGATGCTACGCATATCTTTAAAGTGGAAGTTTTGTCAAAATCTAACTACAGCTGGATACACACTATACCATTTTCTTTAGATTTTTTCCTTTAGATTTACCAAAACCATATAATATGAGGTCAAATCTTAACACTTTCAATTAGTATGCAAACAGGCAGGCCCTTGCACTACATAGTTGAAGGTAAATCTAAAGGAAATTTTAACAACAAAAGTTGTATAGTGTGTATCCAGCTTTGGGCTAAACCTACTCCCACCCCCATTCTAAAGCCCCATATACACTATTAGATTTTCTGCAGATTTTTGTCTTCAGATTTACCAAAAACATGTAGTCCGAGGGCCTGCCTGATTGCATACAAATTGAAACTCTAAAGCCTCGTACACACGATCGGATTTTCGGCAGACAAAGCGTCAGACTTTTGTTCGAAGAGCATGTGCCAGGAACTTGCCTTGCATACAAACGGTACACAATTGTTGGTCAACAAACATGAATGTAGTGATGTACTAGTGTTATGGAATTATTTCTGATTGGGACTCTAAAACAAATAGTAATACTGCAGCTGCAGGAACAGATTCACAGGACACAATCACTGTGTTTAAAATGTCCGAAATGTATTATTACATGTTATTTTATACATAGATAAGAAAGGGGTGGTGTGAGATGTTATTAAAAACTAACAAATAGAAATATGTTATTAAAAGATAACAAATAGAAATATATTATTAAAAGCTAGCGAATAAAACAATTGCAAAAGTGAAACCTTGAGAGGGGAGGGGGAGTAGGGACAGAGAGAGAGAGAGAGCATCTAACAGAAGATGTGTCTGTGTGTTAGGTGAAGGTTACAGAACACATTTCAACAGTGCTAACAAAATTGAGTCTCTTGTGCTTAAATGAACAATACAGATAAGTGAATGTCCATGTCACTAGACGTACTATGAGACGATAAAGAGGAAGTTCAATTCTCAGGAGCCACCCTTTGGGCTCCTTATGCTAATTTCGTGTTATTAGAAGTTTGATGAGTGTTGATTTGTGCTTTTCAGTTTGTTTCTGAACGGCCCTTTGTCAACCAGCCATGTTGCGGAATCGGAGGAGAGATTTTGCTATTATTGGCCTTGGAGTTGTTGCTTTGACCCAAGTCCAGTCCAGGAACAGGAGCCAAAGTATTACACATTATTTATGCAAACAACTCTCATGGAAGTGGAGAGGGTTACCTGTCCAAAACATCTACCCATTACCTCCCCCCACTATAACATTTTTTTTAGAATGGGCCACCAGAGGGGATGAGGAATCAGATAAGTTGACTTTACACTTTTGTCTTTAAATACTCATTTAAGTTTTATACTTATGTTGGCCAAGCATGTTTGTGTCAAATCTGCTTGCAATGTTATGTGCAGAAGTAGTAATTTTTTCCTTTTTTTAATCCACAGTTTCCTTCCAACCCACAGCACTGGCAGGATGTTCCAGCCCAGTTCCATCATCAGTGGGATTTTCCCAACTGTGGTGGTGCTATTGATGAAAAACATGTCCAGATTGTCTCACCACCCAACTCTGGCTCATATTATTTCAATTATAAGGGCTTTTGTAGTCCTGCCACATATGAGTTCTTGTTTCTTGATGTTGGGAAGAAGGGCTGCAACTCTGATGGAGGAGTCATTATGCAGACAGTGTTCTACAAGCAGCTCCAGAATGGCACCTTAAACGTGCCACCTGCTGAGGAGAATGTTGAGGGCCTCAATTTTGTTTTTGTTGCAGATGAGGCCTTTGCTCTGGGGGAACTTATGAAGCCATTTCCTATAAGGAACCTCACCCCAGAGCAGAGAATATTTAATTACAGGCTTTTTCGTGCCAGAAGGGTGGTTGAAAACACCTTTGGCATCCTCTCCAGTCAGTTCAGGCTGTTTTTAACACCGATTAACCTGGCACTATACAAAATCAAAGATGTGGTATTATGCTGCTGTATACTCCATCATTTTTTACAGGAATGCTAGCAGCTACCTTGCTTCAGTGCCAACTGATGCGGACCCGGCAGTGGAGGGCCCAGCTGAAGAGGCTGCAGCTCAGCCGACTGTGGGCGTGATGATAGCTCTAGAAATTGGCCGTGCTGGATTGCCCTCCCAAAATGCCAGAGATATATGTCAAAAATACCTTGATTATTTTGTGGGTAGAGGGGCAGTGTCTTGGCAGCAAATTTGAACTGATCCTGAATAATATTATTTTTTGATCATAAACTCATATTTCATTTGAAATACTGTTGTCTGTGTTTCTTATCTGTATAATATGTTCTCAAATGGCCTTTATTTTAGCCACTTGCTACAATAGTGCAAACGTACCTTATTTGCTGCATGAGGTGACAATCTCTTCATCAGCTAACTATTATGCTGTGCTGTGGGTCTGCTACACACACAATGTTTTTGTTCTTAATGGATCTAATGCATGAATTTCAAAAACATTATGGGTTTTCAACTCCTGCTATTTTTTGGCCTCAGTTGGCCACATTTAATAGCACATTGTCACTGTAACTACAACAACTTGACAAATACACTGGTATTGAGCATTGAAATAATAAGCCACACATTGTTTAGTAAAAAACATTTCAATCAAAGCACATTCACATGTGCATTTTAAGGTTTTAAATCAAACCAACATCTTGGTGTATAACATATATGTTTGGCATTATTTTGCCTTTTTTGTGGCTAAACAAGCATGTTAATGCTTAACATAAGATACACATCCCCAACTTACAAAGTTTGATTTAGGTAAAGTGAAGGCCAAATGAGACATTATTATCCCAAGACTGTGTGGATGTTGCCTTCCTCAGATGGGGTGATCTCACCCCTCTCAAAGACAAAATTTGAAGACACGTACATGTAGAGGCCGAACTATTAAATATCCCTTGCCAAAAATGTGTGTAGTTCCAAACATGTTATTTTAGAAACCCCCAAAACACACAGTGTGTCAACATGTGCTATCTCTTATCACAGAGTATCAATGGACGGGTTTTGGGGGTGCAACCCCTTGTCCATTGATAACCCATGATGGCATCTAGCATGTTGACACACGACGTGTTTTGGGGCTTTAGCACACTAGATGTAGGGAAATACAAATGTGTGAAACAATCAGCGCCACCCTAAATTAATCAAGTGCAAAGTTGCAGCCGCTATACACTTTAAGTGAAATCACTACACTTAAAAAAAAAAAAAAAAAAATATATATATATATATATATATATATATATATATATATATATATATATATGTGTATGTGTACCAAAAGACGCACACACACATACACAGTGCAGCGCTACTACAGTGATAATTCAATACTATACTTCGTGCTATGTAGACATGCAATAAAATTCAGATTCATAAAAAATTCTTAATAAATGTCCCATAAATCAATATCAATCTTGATAGTAGTGCTCCAGTGTAATTATCATATCACTGTGCTTCTCAATAATTCTTATTGCTTGTGCAAACCACCACCAGCTATTTAATCTGCTCACCTCATGAAAGTCAGGAAGACTCAAATGAACTCTTTATTTTCACTCTCCAAACGTCTTTTCCTTCTCTCAGAACTCAGCTGATCAATTTCTCCCTTTCACGATCTCCACTCCACCCAATGTATCCCTCACAGATAGGGAGTTGATCTCCAAGATTATTCAGCTGTTCCTCTGCTTTCAGGGACTCATGTATCATGTAATCAAAAACACAGCCGACATAGTGCTCTCTGCATAAAACTTTTATTTAAAACCCCGCTAAAAGAGGACACTTACTAGATATAAAAACAAAATTTGCTTGTTACATGTATTGGGGGCGTCCGCTCATTCACCATCATGGCTGCGCAATGTCACAGGCTCGGATCCTTTCCTCTGCACATGTATCGACCTCTAGATGGTCTTTCTCAGCAGATGGGGGAGGATACTTCACCCGAGCCATTTAATATCCTGTCATTGCTATGGTTACCTCCCAAGCTTCTCCACAGCAGATCTGAGTGACTACAAGTCCACCCACTTCCTGCTGCCCCGAAAACACACTTTCACCACAGTCAAATGGCTGGCAAAGAATCACATCAAAATGTCTACCTCACTACCGTGGAGAACGCTCGGTTAACAGTCTAAATACAATACATTTTACCTTTCATATTACACCACAAACTCATTTTAATTATTTAATATCATTTAAAATAATCCAACCAAAAAATACAGAGGGAGAAGAACCGGAGAGAGAGCGGAGAAGAACCAGAGAGGGGAGGAGAACCAGCAGAGGCTGTCAGCGGAGGAGACAGAAGAGCCGGAGAGGGGAGAAGAGATCGGAAGAGACAACGGAGCTGCCTTAATAAATTACTTTAAAAACCTGTGTAATGTGTTTTATTTTTGACACTTTTTTTTAGATGAATGGGTATACATCTAAACTCATCTACACTCATTCACATAGGGTGGGGACCGGGATCTGGGGGCCCCCTTGTTAAATGGGGCTTCCAGATTCTGATAAGCTGCCTGCCCGCAGATCCCGGCAACCAATGGCAAGGGTTGTTGGGAAGAGGCCCTTGTCCTTATCAACATGGGGAGAAAGTGCTTTGGGGTGGGGGGGCACCCCCCTGCCCCAAAGCACCCACCCCCCCATGTTGAGGGCATGCGGCCTGGTACAGTTTGGGGGGGCAGTCTCTCGTCCCCACCCCCTTTCCTTACCTGCTGGGCTGTGTGCTTGGATAAGGGTCTGGTATGGATTTTGGGGCGGAGCCCAACGCCGTTTGGGGGTGTGGGGGTTCCCCTTAAAATCCATACCAGATTAAAGGGCCTAGTATGCTCTTGAAGGAAGAACCCATGCCGTTTTTTTTTTTAATTTGGCGTGGAGTTCACCTTCAAGATCATCAGAGCTCAAGTCGCATGCCAAAGTCGGATCAGTCAAGACGGCGATCCGACTTTGATCCGACTTCAGTGATATTCAATGGGCTGAAGTAGGATCAAAGTCGGACCAAAGTAGTGCAGGGAGCATTTCAAAGTTGGACTGACTTGTGTCGGACCAGTTAAGACAGCTCCCATAGAGAAACAGTGATTTTCACACGTCATGCGACATGAGTTCCCAGTGTCGGGGCGTTTGTCGTACCAGTGTGAACCCAGCCTTAAGGGTTGACCATATTATATGGTTTGGTAAATCTGAAAATAAAAATCTGCAGAAAATCTAATAGTGTGTATGGGGTCTTAGGCTGCATTCATGCCTGAGTGTTTCAAAATCTTGCATTTTATTGCGATTTTGCCACGGTTTTTACCGCGTTCTTGATTTTGTTCAGGCCACCAATGTAAAAGGCAGAAAAATGCCTGTAATCTTCCCCAAAGAAGCTCGTGTTCTTGTTTGAGCTTTGGAGCGTTTTTTTTTAAGCGTTTTGCTTCAGGTAACAAAACGCTCAGATGTAAACAGGTGCCATTGAAATGAATGGGATTTTGCTTGTTGGGCATTATTCAGGCATTTTTTCTGGCGTTTTACGATGTGTGAATGCAGCCTTAAGGTTTGACCTCATATTATATGGTTTTGGTAAATCTGAAGACAAAAATCAGCAGAAAATCTAATAGTGTGTATGGGGTCAAAAGCCTTGTACACACACTTTGATTTTCAGACGACAGAACGTCTGATTTTCGTGGTATGCTAGTCTCATGTCAAAAGTGAAGAGGTTACTAAGGCCTCGTACACACGGTACAAAAATCAGAAGGGAAAAGTCTGAAGACGAGCTGTCTGCAGGTTTTCATATCGTTAGTACAGTGCAATCAACAGACGATTTGACATTTACATCAGACAAAAGCTGGATGTGCAGGCTATAACATTTTTGTCTGATGTGAACTCAACGTCTGATTTTCAGATGGTAAGTACAGAAATCCACCACACAAAAGTTGAAAGTATAAACATGCATTCTCAGAATCAAGGAATGACTGGGAAGAATTTGGTCTTGTAAACTACCGTTCATAAACTAGAATTAACATTCGTGATGCGGCAATTGATGAAATGTTAAAATTCTCATCTTCTTTAATGGGATAATAATGAATCTGCTTTGCTGGTGATACTGATGTAGTTATGCCAAATGTATTTTAAAAGGCATTTGTTTTGTACGATCTGAAAATCGCAAATCAACGCTCACCAAACTTCTACTAACACAAAATTAGCATAAGGGGCCCAAAGGGTGGTGCTTGAGAAATGAACTTCCTCTTTATACTCTCGTAGTACGTCACCACGTTCATGTTTGTCAAATGACAATTTGCGGATAGTTAGTATGCTAGACAAAATCCTGCACATGCCCCTTTGACAAAAATCAGACGCTCAGTCTTCCAACAATCAAACTGTGTGTACGAAGCTTTACAATACGAACATTTTTGCTTGATAGAATACAACGTCAGAATTGACGTAACATGTTGAATAGTTTTGTATGTATTTTTTCATTTCTGAGTATGCGTAGTCTTGCTCTTACGATTTTTTTCGTACGACAACCATACTGAAGAAACAAAAATCAGACGTTGAGTTCACATTTGACATAAATGTTATAGTCTACACATCCAGGTTTTGCTGATGAAAAAGTAAAATCTGTTAAACAAAAAATTCTGCGCTTAGGTAAAAATGTAGCTGCAGCCTACCGATACAAAGACAGCACAAAGTGGTGCCCAAAGAACAAATAATCACAAAAAGGGGAAAATTGGTGATGCTAAAGAGAATGTAAAATTGTGAAATATGTATCGCCTGACCGTGATGATTTTGAATGGGTGTGTGGCAGTATAAGGTCTATATGGGACAATAAAAAATATATATAAAGGTGAGTCCCTATGTAGTGTAATACATCGTATCCAATGTATAATGCTGCATGCACACTATCGGATTTTCTGACAAAAAATGTTTGATGGGAGCTTGTTGTCAGAAATTCCGACAACATTTGTGCAATCGTTTGTATGCTAGACAAGCTTGAGCCAACATCCGTCAGAAATAAATCCCAGGATTTAATTGTCGGAATGTCCGATCGTGTGTATGCAGCATTATGCCCCGTACACATGGCCAGACATTGATCGGACATTCCGACAACAAAATCCTAGGATGTTTTCCGACGGATGTTTGTTGGCTCAAACTTGTCTTGCATACGCACGGTCACACAAAGTTGTCAGAAAATCCGATCATTCTGAATGTGGTGATGTAAAACACGTACGTTGGGACTATAAACGGGGCAGTAGCCAATAGCTTTCATCTCTTTATTTATTCTGAGCATGCATGGCACTTTGTGCGTCAGATTTGTGTACACATGATCGGAAATTCCGACAACGGATTTTATTGTCGGAAAATTTTATAGCCTGCTCTCAAACTTTGTGTGTCAGAAAATCCGATGGAAAAAGTCCAATGGAGCCCACACACGGTTGGAATTTCTGACAACACGCTCCGATCGCACATTTTCCGTCGGAAAATCCGACTGTGTGTACGGGGCATAAGAGTGAAAATGAAAAAAACTCTATTTCCATCATTTGACCACATGGTGGAATGACCACATTCCACCATATGACTGATAGCTGATAGCAAGTGCTATTGTTATGTAACAAAGCGAACCACTAATAAACAAATAAATCAAATACAAAAATATATGTGAAACAAATAAATAATAATGGTGAACATTCAGTCCATGGGTGAAAAACTGTGTAGCAAATAGCACATTTGTTTATATACATTTACATTTTTCATTTGATGTGCTTGCATCCAAGCTTTCTATTTGCTACACAGTTTTTCACCCATGGACTGAATGTCCACCATTATTATTTATTTATTTCACATATATTTTTGATTTGTTTATTAGTGGTTTGCTTTGTTACATAACAATAAGCACTTGCTATTAGCTATCAGTCATATGGTGGACACTTGCACTTTTTTGATGTGAACAGAGTTTTTTTCATTTTCACTCTTATGCCCTGTACACACGGTTGGATTTTCCGACAGAAAATGTGCGATCGGAGCTTGTTGTCGGAAATTCCAAACGTGTGTGGGCTCCATCTGACGTTTTCCATCGGATTTTCCGACACACAAAGTTTGACAGCAGGCTATAAAATTTTCCATGTGTGGCCAATTCCGACGCACAAAGTGCCACGCATGCTCAGAATAAATTCCGAGATGGAACAGCTCGGTCTGGTAAAATTAGCGTTCGGAATGGATATAGTACTTTTGTCAGGCTGCAATGTTTTAAATTGTTTAATGCAGCGCACTCTGTTCTTTATAATGCAAAAAGAATGAAGTAGTTTTGCTGCTCATATTCACACAGACTTCTCACAAACTTATTTCTTTATTATTTCTGTTGATTTCATCAATATTTTTTGATTTGTCACATCTGAGAAAAAAATATATATAATTTTTTTTTGTTTGTAGTTTTTTCAAGCCTAATCTTTTTTTTTTTTTTTTAACTCCAGAATATTTTGGGTGTGTTTTGTGTGTTACCACAACACCATTATTATCTTAATCTCAAGGAGATTGCTTGGTGTTGGTGTCTCTTGTTAAGTTCACATTGTATTTTTGAAATGTACCTGCCTCCTCACACAAAAACTGTCCTTTTTGAAGGAAAACACACATAGGCGAGTATAACTGAAACAAAAAAACCTTTATTAAGGGCTCAGAACCAAACAAAGAGGAAGGCAACGCTGGATAAACATCAGATATTGGCAAAGCCTTTGACGCCCCGGGCACACAACAATTATTTTCAGGCAAAATTGGTGACCTGAGGAGTCCATATCTAAGGGAGTGCATTCTGGTCCAGAAGTCCAAGAGATCATGAAAGCAGCAGATGACATGTATGTCCCCAGGCTGTGGTCATACAAGAGCCTGCATCTTTTGTCAGACCAGACTGAACCCAGGTCATCACTCTCTGGTCTTCCTTAGACACTTCCTTCCATGCTGTGGCTCTGGGTCTGGTGTCTATGAAGATTGGCATAAAGTCCTGATCATTGACTAGATCCATTTTCACTGCAAGACACAACACCAGACAAACCCTAATGTCAGCCTAAAGTCTTCTAAACTTGTCCAAATACAGGCCTCAATCTATAAGCATATAGGCCCAATTTTAAATCTTACCTTCGTTATCACGATCGGCGCCTCAGATACTCCTTCCTCCGCTCACAGATCGTACGTATTACGAGCGCGTGTTACGCTTTATATACACTGCGCATGCGTGCAACTCCGCCCGCCCCTGAAGTTCTTTCTAGTCTATTCCCCGCCCTTTCTTGTTCGACGCAGTGGGGAAGAGCACATGGCGGAGACAGAGCAGGTGTCTGATAATTACAGCAACGAGGAGGAGGAGGAGAGCCCAGAGCCAGAAATGTCCCGATCCCGGAAGAGACGATTTAAGGCCTCAAATATGTCCTTTGTGGAGATGGTGGAGATGGTCGACATAATGAAGAGGGCCGACTATGATGGGAAGTATGGACCTTACCCCAACCCCAATGTCAGAAAGGCCAAGATCATGGCGAAAGTGGTCAAGAGTCTGCACCAGAATTTTCGGGTACGGCGATCCAAGGATCAGCTCAGGAAGCAGTGGTCGGACCTCAAATTAAGAGAGCACGATCAGTACAGAAGGATCAGGAGAGTGCTGCAAAAAAGTAAGTAGTTGTCCTGTGTTCCTATTCTTTATTTTTATTACGTTCGTGCTGCTCCATGTGCTTTTCTTTACTGTTGTACAGTTTAAAATGGTAACTTTCATGTTCATGGGCACATTGTTTGTTCGTATGAAACATTGTTCGTTCGGCCTAGAAAACACCATTGTTTTGGCCATATGCATTTGAATACATTTTTGCTAGCCTACTTCTCTTAAAATAATTTTGTTGTCTAGATGGGTTTGTAACTATAATGTAATGCAAACTAGATTCTGTGTAAGGAGAGGACACTCAGCAGCTGTTTACACATCTGGACACTGGAGCACTAGTGTGGGACACCAGAACACCCTTTTTATTAGGGGGGCCACACAGGTGCTCCAGTGTATACTATAGGGGTGTCCCCATCTGTGAAGCTTCTACAAAACAGGTAAGTATTCAAGCTTGGCAAAGGCAAACAATATTTCTTCATCTTGGAACTCTGCTAAAAGAGACAATTGTACCCCACTTCCAAGCAATGTTTCATATTCCTATTTCTGCCATCAAATATCTGTGTGCTAAGTATACCTATTTTTTCTTACATAGGGGAGAAAAGACTCGGAGGACACCACTCATCTGAGGAGACCACGGACCCCCCACCACAGGAAGAAGGAGAAAACCACCAAACCTAAGCAGAGCAGGAGGAGGAGGGAGACGTTATAGAACTTGTCACCACAACAGGTCTGCGACCACAGCTTCAGGTAAGAGATGGATGCCGGCATATTTATAATACATGGTGTGTTTTTGTTTCTATATTTTTAGGTGATCGTGATGTTGTGGATCCAGGTCATTTCACCAGTGAAAGTGCACAGATCCTGATCGGGGAGATCATGGGGTGTAATAGGGATTTGGAAAACATCCAGAAAAACATCAATGATGTTCAAAACAAAATGAAGAACATCACTGATGTTTTAGGGAGAGTTTAAAACACCTCCAAATCCCTTCCTTTTTGTTGTGTTTGGAATCTAAAAATTTCTCATATTTTTTGACATATTCTCAAAAATCCAAATTTTGAAGATGCACACAGTGTGTCAACATGTGCTATCTGCCATCACGGGAGATCAATGTAGGCATTTTGGGGGTGCAACCCCTTCCTCAATAATAAAGTAGCTGAGAGGAAGCGGTTGCACCCACAAAACACGTCTCTTGATCCCCCGTGATGGCAGCTAGCACATGTTGACATTAGGCAATTTGTGTGCATCTTCAAAATTTGGCTTTTCCAGGGGTGACTTCACCCCATCTGCTGAACGCAATATCAAACACAGTTTATAAATACTCATGTCTGATATTGCCTTCAATTTCTAACAAAGTTGAACTTTGTAAGTTCCAGATTTGTGTATTTCTTGTTGGTTTTAAACATGCCTGTTTTACCTTAAATGGACATTTCTACTTTTATTAATGTGACCCAAAAAATTGTTATACAACAAACATGTTGGTTTGTTTTAAAAACCTTCTATAAATGCACATGTGATTGTGCTGGTATTAAAAAGATTGATAATCAAGAATGTGTGGATTATTGTTTCAATGCTCCAAAACTTTTTTTGGGGTTAAATTGTGGTTTTCTGTGACAATGGGGGTTATTTCCTAAGGGCAAATCCACTTTGCACTACAAGTGCCGTTTTAGTGCAGTCTCAAGTGCACTTGTAGTGCAAAGTGTCTTTGCCTTTAGTAAATAACACCCAATAGTGCTTTCGAATGTTACACAATCACTCCATTTTCAGGACTACCCACATTTCAGTCAGGGTCAGCTAAAAGAAACACAAGCAGTAAATGTCGGCAAATATTTTAGTAGTTAAAATTATTTTTTTATTTAAAAAATGTCTCAGACATTGTCTGGCATATTGATGGCCCCCCTACCCACAAAGTATTTAAGGTATCTTAGACGGACCTCGCGTGCACTCAGGGGGGCAAGCCAGGATGTGCAGCTTCAAGTGCCGTCAGGGTTGGTTCATTTACATGAATTCCGGATTCAGGCCCAACTGAGCCGGCATAGTTCTCAGAATTTCTCCTTAAAAAGTTGTGGAGAACACAGCAAGCCAGGATGATATGATTGAGTTTATACTCCGCCATATGTATGGGTGTAAGAAATAGGCGGAACCGGCTGGACATGATTACAAACATGTTCTCCACCACTCTTCTGGCTCTGGCCAGCCAGTAATTAAAAACCCTCTGGTCCAGGGTGAGGGTCCTCATAGGGAATGTCCTCATAAGATGGCCTCACCAGCACAAACACTTTATCCGCAACGAAGACGAATGAGAGTCCTTCCACATTGTCTTCTGGAGGTGGCAAGTCCAAGCTGCCATTCTGGAGACGCCTGTAGAACTCCGTCTGGGTGATGACTCCACCTTCCGACATCCGGCCATTCTTCCCCACATCCACATACAGGAACTCATAACTAGCCGACACCACCGCCAACATCACAATACTATTGAACCCCTTATAGTTCTAATAGTATGACCCCGAGTTGGGTGGTGGGACGATGTGGACGTGTTTCCCATCAATTGCCCCCCCAGTTAGGAAAGTCCCACCGCTGGGCAAAGTGGGAGGCCACAGTTTGCCATTCCTGTGGGTTGGAAGAAAACTGTGGAGTCAAACAAGAAAAATAAATTAATCATTTTGCACATAAACATAGAAAGCAGATTAGACACAAAAATTCTTGGCCAGCATCAGTATAACATTTATTTTAGGGGGTATTTAAAGACAAAGGTATAAGGTCCACCTATCAGATCCCCCCCCTCTCATGGGCCATTTCTTAAATTTTATGGGGGGGAGATGTTTTGGACAGGTAACCCTCTCCACTTCATTGAGAGATGAATGCATAAATAATGTGCATTATTTTGTCCAGCCTCTCCTTACTTAGACTATTGACAGCCCACTGGACAGGTAAGAAGTGTCATAATACAAAGATATAAATACACACTGTACACATTTTAGCACATTTTTACATTCTGCTAGTACCTATCAAGATAATAATAGGATACAAAAACTTTAAACAGTACCATTTAAAAGTATTCAGGCAGGCCCTTGCACTACCTGCTTTGGGGAATTCATCCATAAATTTGACCACAAAAGAGGTGGGTATAGTGTGTATGGGTTTGGCAAAGTCAGCAGATGGAGCTGACAAAATACATTGTCAAGTGACTACATGAGGTGAATATAGGCCCAGAGAGCATGCTGGGGAGGTAAGTGAAGGCAAATATGCATGAAGGACAAAAAGAAAAATGAGATAAAAATCCAGCATGCATGAGGACAAAGGGGACATTCACAATTACAATCATGGTAATTAGGGAATGAGGAAAGAAATACAATATATTAACAAACATTAAATACAATAAAATGTGATGTTAAAGGATAAAAATCTTACCTTAATATAGTCCTTCTGCAGGACCTGGATGATGGCAGAACAGGTCTCCGGGATAATGATCCCCAGAGCCTGGGGGGAGATGCTTGTCGAGAACTTGAGGTCCTGCAGGCTTCTCCCCGTTGTCAAGTACCGCAGGGTGGCGACGAGCCTCTGCTCAGGAGTGATGGCTTGCCTCATGCAGGTATCCTGCCTGCTGATATAAGGGGTCAGTAAAGCCAACAAACGGTGAAATACAGAGTCCTTCATCCGGAGAAAGTTCCTGAAATCGTCAGGATTATTCTCACGGATCTCACGGAGCAAAGGCATGTGACAGAACTGGTCACGCTGGAGCAACCAATTCTTGGTCCATGAACGCCTCCCCACCCTGTTCATGGACTGAACTTGTGTCAAAGTAAGGACCCCAACACCAAGCCCCACACAGCACGAACAAGTCAATTGTACTCGCTGCATGCACTGAACAACAGATACAAACCCACAAGCACAAACTGAACAGCAGAAAACGATCTGAAAACCACGAGTCTGAAAAAAGCGTGAATCGTCTCTCACCAAACTTTTACTAACACGAGATTAGCAAAAGGAGCCCAAATGGTGCCGCGCTTGGTTGTGAACTGCCCTTTTATAGTCTCGTCATACGTGGTGTACGTGACCACGTTCTTGGCGATTGGAAAGTCCGACAACTTTGTGCGACCGTGTGTATGCAAAACAAGTTTGAGCCAACATTCGTTGGAAAAAATCCATGGATTTTGTTGTCGGAATGTCCGATCAATGTCCGATCGCGTGTACGGGGCATTATACATTGGATACGATGTCTTACACTACATAGGGACTCACCTTTATATATATTTTTTATTGTCCCATATAGACCTTATACTGCCACACACCCATTCAAAATCATCACGGTCAGGCGATACATATGCCAATTTCACATTCTCTTTAGCAGCGGCAATTTTCCCCTTTTTGTGATTATTTGAAAAAATAAAATCGGCTGTCGAAAGAACCATACTAACAGTAAGATTTGCGGACGAACGGTCATCGTAACACAATTGACGTCCAAAAATCAAAGCGTGTGTACGGGCCTTTAAACTATTCTATCTAACCCTGTAAAGAAAAGATCTGTACAATTACCTATTCTGAAGCCGCTCTGGTCCAGTCCCATGATCACCTCTCAGCAGCGGCTTCAGTGTAGAGGAGGGGCAGCAGACAATGGATGGCCCATAGTATATTATGTTTATAGTGATGTAATAGCCCAGACATTTTCAGCCGTTGTCTGCAATCTCTTCTCTATACGGAAGCTGCCCCTGGAGAGATCATGTGACTGAACCTGAATGGCTTCAGAATAGATAAGTACTGTATATACATCTTTTCTGAAAAGGGTTAGATAGAATGGGCTTCGAATGGGGGAGGGAGTAGGTTTAACTTTAGCTAGATTTTGAATAAACTTCCACTTTAATTTGTAAATGTTTATGCCCGTAATGACTCTCAGGTTACCTTTTTTAACCACTTGCTTACAGGGCACTTAAACCCCCCTCCTATCCAGACCAATTTTCAGCTTTCAGCGCTGATGCACTTTGAATGACAATTGCACGATCATACAACACTGTACTCAAATGACATTTTTATCATTTTTTCCCCACAAATAGAGCTTTCTTTTGGTGGTATTTGATCACCTCTGCAGTTTTTATTTTTTGTTAAAAAAATGTAAAAAAACGAATTTTTAAAAAAAAAAAAAAATTTTTTTAAATATTTTGTTATAAATTTTTAAAAAGGGTAATTTATCTCCTTCATTGATGTACGCTGATGAGGCGGCACTGGTGGGCACTGATAGGTGGCAGTGATGGGCACTGATGGGTGGCAGTGATGGGCACTGATCTGGTACATTGATAGGCAACACTGCTAGGTGGCACTGATTGGCACCACTGGTGGGCATTGATAGGTGACACTTGTAGGCATTGATAGTTGGCACTCATGGGCATTGATACGTGGCACTGGTGAGCACTGTGGGCACTGTCAGGTGGCAATGTCAGGTGGCACTGGCAGGGGGTACTGGTGGCACAATTGAGGCATTATTGCCTCCTCCTCTTCGGGACCGATGTCCCTTGCTAACGAGCCGGTGATCAGCTTTTTTTTCTCCTCGCACTGTCAGCGCGAGGAGAAAAAAAAAACGATCACAGACCTTTTGTTTTGATCATGTGATCAGCTGTCATTGGCTGACAGCTGATCACATGATAAGGGACCGGGACCGGCCCCTTACTTGGATCGGTGATCACCCGAGTCTTAGCGACTCGGTGATCACATCGCGCTCGGTGCGCGCCCTGCAGGGCGCGCGCAGGGTGCATGCACAGGGGAGGCCGTCATATGACGGCCTCCTGGGAATTAAGGTCCGCACTGTAGCCGTCATTCAGCTATAGCGCAGATATCAAGCAGTTAAGAAGGTTTTTGACATTCTAGAAAGATATCCATCTTCTGTTAGTTGGTGGAGATTTTAATCTTGCTGCTCACCCTGTGTTAGATAGAAGCAGAGTTGCTGATACCTCCAAGGCCTTCCCCAAGTCAAGGCTATTAACTACTTCATGCCAACCATACACATAGAACATAGAACTACAGAACTGGGCTTTTTTCAGTGGGGGACGCATATATGTGTAGCGCACTACCCCCGTAGGAGCTGCCGGGTAGTTCGTTCTTTCCTGAAGTGTGTTCCCATTACCCCCTTTCCCTCACAGATAGACACGACAGACAGTCCATGAACATTTAAACTTTAGAACTTTATTTTGCTTCTGGTAGTCATTGCTGGATTGCATTGAAAGCCACTCTGAATAACTCCCAAAACATTTAGGCAATGTAAATACATCAAAAAATGAAAACTCAAACCAACACGCCCTTCTTGAGTTCTCACCACTGCGCTCAATGCCAGACAGAGGGATGTTAACCCCCTATAAAGGGTGTGAAAAAAATGTGAGAAAAATATATGTGAAACAAATGTGTAAAAAAACTAATGGAGTGAATCCAAAGCTGCCACTTATTAAATGAACAGTACAGAACTTCCTATTGTTTCCAAGAGCCCAAATGCGCCCCTGTGAATCAATATAAGTGGCGCTAAATTACAGTGATTAAATCATCCAATGCTCAGAAAGTGGTCTAGTGCATCTATCTAAAAAAGGGGAAATTAATGCGTGAGACTATCTATATCAAAAACAGTATTCAATATACAATATAACAGTGGAGATTGTAACAGTGTATGTGAAGATGTGCCATACACAAAGCAATTTCAATTGCAAATAAAATCAAAGGTGAGACCAGGTGGTATAGTCCATAAAAAGTCCATAGACAGGTCACCGTGCAAGAAATTTGATATATCTGGAGACAGTCCACCAATTCACTTAGTGTCAGTGACTCCACTCCCCTTGAATTCAACACTCACCGACTCAAAATGCCTCACACTCTCATGTTTTGGCAAAACAGCATGGGTGTATAGTTGGTCAGTTGAGGGTGTAAACTCCGAATCCCTTATTTTTCCAGTGTCACCTCAATGCATAGAAAAAACTCAACATAGTGTGATACCGTAAAACATATAAAATTTATTCAACTTAAAAACCTTCAATCATTGCACTCACAAGAAAACTCTTGAATCAAACCGAAAATGACACTGCAAAGCAAATTCCAACTCAATCCTCCTCTGTGAAACGCCCAGCACCACTGTGGAAAGAGGGTCGCGGCGGACCCCAAAGAAAAAGGTTGGATGGGTTCTCACCCCTCTTCACTGACGCTTTGCTGGTGTGGATCTCCTGCTGACCTGCACGCCCAAGACGCGGCTCCTCTAGCGCCTTCAAAAGCTCTCGCCGGTATCTGGAGATGCACCGCAACGTCCCGTCCTTCACTAGCTGTTAATAGTGGATGCCGTACAGCCACGCCCCGACATGTTTCGTCATAACTGACTTCCTCATGGGATTGGCTGTACGGTACGGCACCTCCCACTCTTATACCCCTCACGTCTATCGACGTAGCTGTATGCAATTCTCCCTTCACGTTCCCAGGTGTCCCCGCAGCCCTCAACGCAGCGGCGCTGGGCCGATCACATTCCCCAGAGGGCACTTTTATTACAAAATATCCCAAAGAATGTCGGAACAAGTATAGCTAACCATGTTGCATAAACTGGGTTACAAACAAAGATCGCAAAAGAAGGTTTCAATCAAAGCGCTATTCCTAGGATCATGGTTAACAATATATATTCATCATAGTTTTAGAACATACCCCACTTACTAGTATAAAAATTCATCCAGAGGTGTTGTACTTAAAAGCTCAACCTGACATACTATATTAAATGATCAGTCAGTGCAGCCCATACAATGCCCGATCAGAGCTATAAGTTGGGCTATTTCCCTAAACTCCCCCCATTACTCCTAAAATAAACTAAGGGTGAAAAAGTGATAGTGAGTTCTTTCATAAATCCATAAATCATAAACATATAATGTATATGGTAGCTCAAAAGTATTGTGTGCTTAGTGAATCTCTATATACTCTTAGGGTATCTCTACACTGTTAAATAGTGACAGAGCCCTCTAGTGGTGAAGTTAAAGAAGACTCCCTAGTTTTCTCTTTCAAAAACCAAAGATTGAACCGCACAATTACCACCCCCTGTATAAGTGCGGCCCACTATTCCTCCTAATGTGCTAAATCAGTGTAAGCATAATGATCATGTAGTGAACAAATATCAAAAAATCCATAATTTAATACCTCAATTAATAATAAAGTGAAAAAAAAAAAAAAATATATAATTTTTTTAAATATATATATATATATGTAGTATGAAAGGTTGTGTCTATGGGTACATTATTCAAAAATCATTAATGAAGCAGTTCAAATCTACTTCAATATTCAAGCCCCTGGGGGCAAGACTTTTCAGGCGATATATCCATAGGGTTTCCCTTTGTGAGAGGTCCCTAACTCTATTAGACCCTCTCCAAGATGGATATACACAGTCTAATCCACAGAATTGTGCTAAGGAGGGGTCGTGATGGTGTTTCTCTCTAAAATGTAGCGATACACTATGGTTTTTGAAGCCATTTTTGATGTTCGTGAGATGTTCAGAAATTCGGACTCGGAGTAGTCGTTTCGTCCGTCCAACATACAGTAGCCCACATGGGCACCATAGAAGATAAACGACGTGTGAGGAATTACATGAGATATATTCCTTAATTTCAAAGGTTTCCTGGTCTGTGCTGGTGACAGAGGTCATTCCCCTATTGGAGACCCTTACAGTTTTACAACATACACACTTCCTACATGGGTAAAAGCCTTGTAGGTTGATCCTTAAAGTCTGTTGTCCTGGTGGGTCCAAAATCTTTCTTACCACTTTATCCCCAAAATTTGGGGCTCGTCTATAGACGAATTTGGGTGATGAGGGTAAGATTTGGCCCAGGTGTCTATCACGACCTAAAATGTGCCAATGTTTTCTAAATATAGTCTCAATGTCCCTATACTGAAAATGGAATCCTGTGATGAACCTAATTTGATGTTGGGCACTACCACCTGGTGGATGTCCTCTCCCAAAACACTGATCTCTGGGTGTGAGTGCTACCTCCTGTATTATGTTATCCAATGTCTGTTCCCGGTAACCCTTCTGTATGAATTTATCCTTTAATATTTTAACTTGGGTGTGGTAGTCCTCTAACTCGGTACAGTTTCTTCGTACCCTGAGTATTTGCCCCTTCGGTATATTGCGGATCCAAGTGGGGTGGTGCCCACTTGTGATGGTCAAATAGCTGTTGCGATCCGTGGGCTTGAAATAGATTTTTGTCTTTAAACCATTAGCATTCCTTTCTATGGTTACATCTAGAAAGTTGACCGAAGTGTCGCTAATTTGGTAATCTAATTTGATGCCATTGGAGTTATCATTCAAATGCCCCAAAAAATCAATCGCTGATTCTTTTGATCCTTCCCAGATGAACATCAAATCATCTATGAAGCGACGATAGAACTTCAGCTGGGGTCTTTGGGTATTGAATACATCACTCCATCCAGAATATGTAAAGCCTTCTCCTAATAGAACTTCCATCTCGCACTTGGTTCCAAATATGTAATGCATCTTTCCTTCCTCCTGTTAGTCACTATTTCCTGACTGCACAGCACTTCTAATTTAATCTTCAAGGACGATACTCTGAATTAAGTCCAAGAGATGTGACTTTTTGGATTCCTCCAGGGTGTTAGTTCTTTAAGGCCCACTTCTATTCCTTTTCCTGGACCCGCACTGTAACCCCTTTAAAGTCTCTTAGAAGCACTGTTCCCCTGGGTTACACTCACATGTGTTACCGAGCGACCATCCATGATTCCACAGAAGATCCACTCCCAGTCCATGTATCTGTCAGTAGTAGCGACCTCCATGTAAAATCTCCTGCCGTCTCTTCTCCACATGCATATTCCCCCCTCCTCTCTGGATCTCCAAACTCCCACAGAACCCCCGAGAAGCATGTGACCTTGCCTTTTATACATGTCCCGCCTCTGCCAAAGCAAATTAATGATTGGTCCAGAGGGGTCCCCAGAACTACCTGCCACTCTATTCCTGTATTCCTCCCACTTTCCAGATCAGGTCATGGAAAATGAAGGAAACTACACAGGCAGAGTATAGGTGGCCACACCTTCCTCTACTCTAATCAACCTCCCATGCCAATCAAACCCACCAGCTTACACCACAGGTTAAAACACTGGTAATTTAGCCTAACTTTTAAACCTAACTATCTAATCTAGCACACACCTAAATAGGTGGGCGCTACATATGCATATCAGTGTTTGTGCTGGAAGCGCATCGCACAGCATGGTTATCACAATGATCAGTCACAGTGCAGCCCACCCCTCTGTTTTTTTTTTCTCTCTGAATGGGGGAGAAAAACAAAGTTTCCCTCTTTCATGCAGGGAGAATGTAAACAAAAGTGTGTAGTTATCACATACCTGGTGGAGATCGAGCTGTAGAGGGGGCTTCTCTTGCACCTCCTGTCCACCACCCCTAGTAGTGATGACAGGGAGGGGAGGACACAGAGTGGCACGAGGGCCGATGTACAGATGGATCAGGCTGGGTCTTGGCAGGAACCAGGTGACTGGAGAGCGCTGGGCCAGAACTGTGAACAGGAGCTCCGTATTGCTGAATCAGCAGCTGGAAGCGTGGCCGGGACGTAAGCCAGGGGGTCATCAACAGCCGGACAGAGCAGGTACGGAGACATGAGGCAGAGTCAAGCACAAGCCAGGGTCACAAGTAGGCAGGTGGAGGTCAAGGGGAAGGTTCAGGCAAGCCGGGTCAGAATACAGGAAACTGGTACAGATCAGGTAAACAGGCACTAGCTGAAAAGACCACTCAGCAAAGTGTGCATGTCACTGGCAATGCGGGCACGTGTGCGCCCGCGCTCACGCATGCGCCAGTACATGTCCTTTCTTGTGCATCTCTTGGAAATTCCAAGCCTGCGCACCACTGTGTGCTTGTTACCCGGGTTTCTCTTACAGTAGTAAAAAAATTAAAAAAATAAAAAAATCAAGGTCAGGGTCAAAGGTCATGATCAGTAAATTTTGGACAGTCTTTTTTTTTTTAAGCATTTTTAAAAGTAGTATCAGTGTCAGTTAGTGTCAGTGTGTTTTAGGTAGGGTAAAAAAAGCAAAATGCGCACTATTGTTTCTGGGCCTTACTACGGGTACAAATAACATAAACATATGTGGCATCGCTTCAATCGTCAGGAGCACGAGAATTTATTTTTGGTTGTTCTTTGAAGGTAGGTTATGCTAGTAGCAAGAAGTATATAGCTAAATTAAAAAACATTTTTTTTTACTATTGTGGGACAGTTATGTCCATCTAGATTACATTTTTGCCTCCCCTATCCTATTGGCTAACTCTACCTCCGCCTCCTTCCATATTTGAGCCTGGTCGGACCATCATGTGACCTCTACCTCTTTTACTTAAATTGGTTTATCTAATGTATCAAACTCCTGGAGACTCAACAATTCCCTAATTACTGAAAACAATACTCTTTCAACTCTCTCCCTCTTTCAATTATGAGATTAATACTGCCCCTCCCCTCCTTTGGACAGCCCACAAGGCGGTGATGAGAGGTCTCTTGATTAGTATTGCCACAGCTAACAAAAAGCTAAAGTAGCAGAGATTTGCTCTCTCTCTCAAACCCTTGACAAACTATATAAAATTAACTCAGAGAAGGTTAGCTCTTAATATTCTACTATCAGAGAATACCAAGAAAGTTTTGAGATGGTTGAAAGCCAAATTTGTGCTTCACAGCAACTCTGCTTCATCTATGTTCGCCAAAAAATTGAAGCATGTGATTAATCCAACTCATGTTTACAAACTACAAAATGATAGTGGTCAGACTACCTCTCACTCAAAAGAAGTGTTGGATGTATTCATCCCCTTTTATAAGAACCTGCTTTCACTCCCTCAGTCAGATCCCTCCCCTTCCTATATGGGATAATTAGATAGTTTATCTTTCCTTAAATTATCCAACATATAGATCCAATCTCTTAATGCCCCATGTTCTGCTGAAAAGGTAGAGGATAACATTAAATCTTTAAAATTATCCTCAGCTCCTGGCTTCAATGGTTTCACCATGTCAAACTGTCAGAAACTAGGCTCCCTATTGGCCCTAAACGTCTCTCCTTTTTAACCATGTGTTGAACGGTAACAACTTTCCTCCTTAGCTATTGATAACATATCTCTTCTCCCTAAACCAGACAAGGACCACTCTCTCCCCTTAGACTATCTTCCTATGTCTGCGATCAGTGACAGCATGGGTTCCCCCTCCAAGAGCATACCAGGCCCTTGGGTCTGGTATGGATCTTAAGGGGAACCCCCTACGTTGAAAAAATGGCGTGGGGGTCCCCCCAAATCCATACCGGACCCTTTACCGAGTATGCGGCCTGGCCGGTCAGGAAAGGGGGTGGGAATGAGCGAGCGCCCTCCCCTCCTAAACCGTACCAGGCCGCATGCCCTCAACATGGGGGGTGGGTGCTTTGGGGCAGGGGGGCGCCCTGCACCCCCCCCACCCCAAAGCACCTTGTCCCTATGTTGATGGGGACAAGGGCCTCTTCGCGACAACCCTGGCTGTTGGTTGTCGGTCTGCGGGCAGGGGGCTTATCAGAATCTGGGAGCCCCCTTTAATAAGGGGTCCCCCATATCCCGGCCCCCCACCCTATGTGAATGAGTATGGGGTACATCGTTCCCCTACCCATTCACCTAGGAAAAAAGTGTCAATAAAAAAAACACACTAGACAGGTTTTTAAAGTAATTTATTAGGCAGCTCTGTGGGGTCTTCTTCCGACTCCGGGGTCTTCTTCCGACTCCTGGGGTCTTCTTCCGACTTCGGGGGTCTTCTTCCTTCTTCTCCACGCTCTCCAGCCTCTTCTCCGTGCTCTGCGGTTCTTCTTCCGCTCTCCGGTATCTTCTGCCGGGGTCCTCCTCTATCTTATGCTCTTTTGCCGGCTCTTTTGCTAGCGGTGGCCTGGTCTTCGCCATCTTCTTCCCAGGCCACCGCTAGCAAAAGAGCCAGCAAAAGAGCAGAAGATATCGGAGGAGCCCGGCAGAAGACCGGAGAGCGGGAGAAGAATCGGAGAGCGTGGAGAAGAAGGAAGAGCCCCCAAAGTCGGAAGAAGACCCCGGAGTCGGAAGAAGACCCCCGGGGCTGCCTAATAAATTACTTTAAAAACCTGTTCTGATAAGCCCCCCGCCCGCAGACCCTGACAACCAACGGCTAGGGTTGTCGGGAAGAGGTCCTTGCCCTCATCAACATGGGGACAAGGTGCTTTGGGGTGGGGGGCCCCAGGGCTCCCCCCCTGCCCCAAAGCACCCACCCCCCCATGTTGAGGGTATGCGGCCTGGTACGGTTCAGGAGGGGGGCCACTCTCTCGTCCCCACCCCCATTCCTAACCAGCCGGACTGCATGCTCGGATAAGGGTCTGGTATGGATTTTGAGGGGACCCCCACACCGTTTTTTCGGCATAGGGGTTTCCCTTTAAAATCCATACCAGACCAAAGGGCCTGGTATGCTCTTGGAGGGGGAATCCATGCCGTTTTTTTATTTAAAATTTGGCACGGAGTTCCCCCTCAAGATCATCTGAGCACAAGTCGCATGCCAAAGTCGGATCATGCGAGACGGCGATCCAACTTTGATCTGACTTCAATGATAGTCAATGGGCTGAAGTAGGATCAAAGTCGGACCAAAGTAGTACAGGGAGAAGTTCTAAAGTCGGAACGACTTGTGTCGGACCAGTTAGGATGGCTCCCATAGGGAAACATTTTATTTCACACATCATGCGACATGAGCTCCCAATGTCAGAGCGTTTGTCGGACCAGTGTGAACCCAGCCTCAAAGTTTAAGCTTAATTGAGCAATGTGATCGCCATCATCCCTTGATTAGAATAAACCTCAAAGAGTGGGATTTTATGGGCAATTGAAAAAAGATACTATATTTATAAAACATTTATATTTATTACAAATAGATATAAATAAAATTCCAAATGGAAAATAGAAAACATCACAGCAATGATGATATCACATTGTATGAAGAAATTGGTGTAAACATAAAGTGGTAGTCCCATCAACTTGCAGTTTCTTCATTGGTGAATTACAATGAGATAAAGTAGGTGGGGATATCCGACGCGTTTCAAACTATGCTGATATAATCAAATCTTCTTCAGGGAATAATACAGGGTATGAAGATGATAATTTTATAAAAATTCTGAGTTTCTGAAGCACCATTAGATAGTAGGCTGCATAAATGGAACTGTAGAAATGAGTAAGGTGAGCACCTATGTACCAGAGAAATTAGTTACACTATTAAAACCGGAAATGAGAATGAAGAGATGAGATTAATGAACCAGACAGGTTAATTGGGATTGATAAACATTTTGCAATATTAACCGCTAGACCTGAGAGATTGTTAAAAACTTTTAAGGTGGACATTAAGTTGGCCCCTTTACAAAAACCTTTGATGTTAAAGTTTTTCCTAATGGCAAAGGGTTCCATTGCTAAAACCAACAAAGATTTGGGAGCAATCCCTATAATACAAAAAATACACAACTAGATGATTTTTTAGAGAAAGCGAATGCACAAAAATCACTGATTGTACAGATGGGGCGGAATTCCTGTCAGTCAAGATTACTCACAAGGAAGATTGAATATTATCAATCTATCATCACAAAAAAGGGTAAATAATAATAAAAGTGATCCGCGCAGACTTCTAACACATTAATACTGAGGTGAAATAATCCAAATCATTGGTAAAAAAGTAGTAATTGAAATCCAAAATGAGTGTGTATAAATCAAAAAAAGTCCAAATCAAAGTGGTAAATTAGTGACAATAATCATGAGGTCTGAGAGACAGGAAGTGATGCAAGGAGTGTGTTTGACACATGGATACACACAGATAAGCTTGTTTTTATCTTTTTAAATTTAAGAGGCAATTTGGCATTTCTAATAAACTGAATTATCTTTATATATTTCACTATGGGAGGTCTGTTTTCTTTTATTTCTTTTAATGGCGAATATTGAACGTCCATAACAGAACCACGGGATCCTAAAGCTAACCAAGCTGTCAGCAGGGAGAAGGTTTATTCAGCAGATCGCGAACCACGTCCATAACCATCCATACGGACATCGATTGGAAACATGGATGATATACAGATGATCCCATCTCAGGATACCGATCTAAGGCTGATTGTTCTCCATTTGGAGGTAAGAGCTCTGGGAGCGTTACTTGACTATCTAGTCACGAAGATTAACATCAATCTCACAACATAATTGTTTATTTAGAAGATTCACTAGGATTATGGACACTCATGATTATTGTCACTAATTTATCACTTTGATTTGGACTTTTTTTGATGCATACACACTCATTTTGGATTTTAATTACTACTTTTTTACCAATGATTTGGATTATTTTACCTCAATATTAATGTGTTAGAAGTCTGAGCGTATCACTTTGATTATTACTTACCCTTTTTTGTGTTTAAGTTTACACTTTAGATCTTGCTGCAATTTCACTGACTTCACATTAGTTTATATCATATATTCACTTAATTAGTAGCGCGAAGGACCTCACTTTAAATCTATCATCACACACACTTACACCAATAGAAAAACAGGTATTGTCTTTGGGTTTGTCATATTATCCAAGGAAAAATTACGGATAAGTTTGAAATGGCAAAAGATATAAATTTGCTAGAAAATTGCTATTCAAAAGTATGTATTCAAAACAAACCAAAAAAGTGGAAGAGGTGGCCCTGAACCTTACAGCAGATGATTTTAGGGCAATTTGAGACTTGAATCTGCTGCTACAGGAAAGCGATACCATATGGGAGGATGACCCAGATAGTGATGAGGATAATAAATAATCCTCAAATACAGTTAAACAACAACCAAAAAAGTTTAAGAGGAAATCGAATAAATTTCCTCCATTGAGCCAAAACCCTGCTTTAGCATTAATTGTGAGACAGACAACAAGGGAGATAGAGAATATGAGGAATGACAATGCTACAAAGAATTTGAGTTCCGAACAAAATCTGTCCCTCAAATCTTTGGAGAATAATTCTGAAATAACAATAAAGTCACCAGACAAAGGAGGAAACATTGTCCTCATGGACAACAATATGTATGAGGACATGTGTTTTAAAATTTTGAATGATAGAAGTGCTATCGTAGGATTTCCTCATCCCTTGTTGATAGGTTCAATCTAGAATTCTATCAGCTGGTTGATGAGGCTCACAGTGAGGCAATCATTTCCAATGATTTGTGTGAATTTATCCGTACCAAGCATTCCCGTATACCCACCATGTATGCATTGCCAAAGGTACACAAGGATCTTTACAACCCACCCGGGAGATCCATCATCTCGGGTAATGGTTGTATCTCAGAAGCCATGAGTCAGGTAATTGGTGATCATTTGAGACGTCATGTTTTGGATTCGATGTCTTACACCAAATAAACAATTCATTTATTGCAAATTTTGGAAAATTTAGAGATCCCCAGTTCAGCTTTATTAGTTATGACTAATGTTGAATTGCTATACAATAGCATTCCACATGATTTGGGCGTTGCAGCTGTTGGAAGAGTACTCCAGCAGAGAGCAACACATGAATGGAAATACAATAAGTTTATAGTCACCATGTTGGATTTCCTTTTGAGACACAACGTCTTTCTATACAGGGGATCCCACTACCTCCAGGTGCAGGGTGTAGCTATGGGGACATTTTGTGCACCATCCTATGCTAACCTGTACCTGGGGGAGTGGGAAAACGCCTTTTTTTGAGTGATGAGACATCTGTATATACACAGCATATTGTCATGTGGCAAAGATACATAGACGATTTGCTGTTCATATGGTATGGTCCAGAAAGCAAATGAATGAGTTGTCTTAACCACATGAATGGTAATAGTTTTAACTTGTTTTTCACAATGACCTATGATCATTGTAAGGTTGATTTTTTGGATGTGAGCATCCTAAAGGATGAAAATGGTAGCGTCACAAGTATGTTGTTTAGGAAGGAAACTGCTGGCATACAACAAAGTGTTGCCAGTAGTTTCCTAACTAAACAACTTTCCATCCAAAGTCCCTGAAAAAATCTATACCCTTTAGTCAATTCTTGCGCATTAACTGCAATTGTACTACAGAAATTGACATCCAATTGGAGGCCGATGCACTTACCAGCAGATTGCTAGCGAGAGGCTATACAAAAATATGTTTAAAGAGGGCATTTAATCGGGTAAAAAATACTAAAAGACAGGATTTCATTTTTAAACAAAAAGGGAAAAATAAGGAGGACAGTACTATGAGAATTATTCTGGGATACTTTAATGAACATGACAAAATTAGAAAGATTCTTACAAAATATTGGCCAATTCTTACTGAGGATCCTATTTTGGGGAACTTAGTAACTAAAAATCCACAGATTACCTATAGAAAAGCTGGATCGATCGGTTCTCAATGTCCTGTGATTGGAAGGAGGACACACTTCACATGCTTAATGGTGATGGCTTCCGGTGAAGCATTTTGCCAATTCCAAATGTGAGGTGTGGTGTATCTTATGCAGTGCCAGTGTGGGTCCTTCTATGTAGGGAAAACCAAACAAGAAGTAGGTCAACGGGTTATTAAGCCTATGCACAGCATGAGTATTGGTAATCTGTATTTGCCACTTGGCCGACACATAGCCAAGGAACACAATTACAGGATGCCCAAAGTCAATTTCACTGTTCTCGATAGAGTCCACATTCCAGCCTGTGGGGGGGATTAGAGCAAGATTCTGCTCCAACAAAAGATGCGTTGGATCAGATTTCTTAATGCCACCACACCACCGGGCCTCAATGAATGTGAGAGTTTTAGACCCTTCCTTAGGGTTTTTGTTCAGGGAAAACGACTAACTTCAATGGAATGGAAAAAGTCCCCTTTTCCATTCCATGTTTGTATCCGTTGATATTCATCATCTGTTGGTTTTATCCTCTCTTGTCTTTTCTATTGACAATTGTTCTGGTTTGTATGATGGGGTTGAGTTAGGTTCTGGACAGGATTCTCCTTCCTTTCGCCCAGTATGTGAATTCCCTATCTTTGGCTTGATAGTTTAGAATAAGATGGTATGTCTTTGGGTTATTTTTTTAAATATTTGTACGTATTGTCCTCATTAGGACAACTTAATTAAGTTGGGCAAATTAAATGCCATAAACAATTTGTAACAGCAGGGGCACTGCTGTTCGATGTACAAGAGACCTTTAATGTCATCTACTGTTAGTTTGTTTTTCTTTTTCAGCGATCTTGGCAATAAGGTATTAGTCAACTTGTTTTTTTCCCATGCTTGTGAGCTGTTCGCATCAAGATTCTTCTTTTTGTCTCCATCATGGCCACCATCCTGGTCTCCGGATGTTGTCATCCTGGAGACAGGATATGATCCCGCAACTCGGGGTACATGGATGACGCAATCGCTTTCATTAGACGCGCTTTGCGTCATTTTCCTGCGCATGCGCAGTACATCAGGAACGCCAATTTTTTACACTGGTGCCATTCCTTCCTCACATGTGCAGGGTGTGGACGCTCCACTAATGTGGAGCCATGCCATACACCCTGGGACGACCAGCAGCACAAATGAACCTTGCAACATAATACAGCTGACATCTGCACACTAAATCTATTTTTCAATACAAGATTGGGATAGTTTTTTTTTATACAAGTAAGTTCATTTAAATTTTTGAATGTAGGTATCTACTGGGCCAGCCTTCGGGTGATCATCATGTAGGTTGACCCAGTATCCCATGGAATAGATACTAATTATCTTCCAGGGGATTTTTCATTATTTTGTGTCTTGTTTCCTTTCCCTTTTATAGTGCATTTTTCCATCTCCCCTTTGGGGTAATGTGAGGCTGGTTGCTGTTGGGTTCCTGCAGTTTTGGTGATGAGTATTGTGACAGACTCACCTGGGACAGAAGCTTTTGGAGGGGACTGAATGCTGGCCTCTTGCCTACCGATTATGGGCCCTGGCATTTGGGGGAATGGTGCTCTTTGTGAGCTGCATGCCTGGGGACCCTTGAGGTGGTGTTACTTTAGATTCAGGTCCATGTCCCCCAAGACACACAGACTCTGGGAACCCTGTATATACCATATTAGAAATAGTGACTAAGAAAATATATCTTGGATTACTTAAAATGGGACAGTAATATTTATTCACAATATCTCCCAGGATATATGTAAAGACTATTCTTGGTTTGTTTGACTCTGAACTCAACATGTTAGTTGAGAGAGCTGATCACATTGGCCTCTAGAACTGGGTAGGAGCCGGACAGTCTACTCCTACTATAGTTTGTTGCCTACTAGGCTGAGGAGGGGGGAGATCACTGTTTGTATTGTTAATTGTAATTAGCTCCTGCTATTGTGAGAAGGTGTCCTGTGTTTATTCTAACGTGTGAAGCTCAGTGACAACAAGTCTGACCTGTAGTGAAATCCTGATTAATCATAACAATGCTCAGGAGGGCACGGAGTCATGTTGGCTTTTTAAGGGATTAGTTAATTAGCTCATGTTAATTCTGTGTCCGGTTACAGGTGTATTGTTAGAGTAATATGAGCAGAAGGGGGGACCTCCTCTTCTACTGTATATAAGGCTTGTATTTTGGTTCTAATAAAAGAGTCCATGTTCAGCAACTAAACAAGTATCATCTTGTTTTGTGCTTGTGACCGGTTGGAATATCTGACATCTATATTCAGACTGGGAGGAAGTGGTATATGATGAAAGCACTCAAGCGGAGTGTGGGGATGTTCTGTTACAAGTATACTTTGATACATAGTTCTCTTGTCACCGGAAGGGGTGCTCTTGTTAGAAAATACAAATATTGTAAGTGTATATATGAACATCTTTTTTATGCCTGTATGTATACTATTGGATGCAATTATTTGTTCTTCAATTGAAACAGTTTTTTGCAAAAATGGTATTATTCCCTGAAGAAGATTTGTTTATATCAGCATAGTTTGAATTGCGTCGGATATCCCTACCTACTTTATCTCATCGTAATTCACCGATGAAGGAACTGCAAGTAGATGTGGACTACCACTTTATTGAAAGATTGGAGGGTTATTAGATCTCATCACAGGATGGACTGTGGAGGTCTCATATGTAGAGCAGTGCCAACGTCCTATTATAAGTCTTAGAAAGCAGGAAGGGGGGGGGGTAAAAATACCCAGGTGAACGAAACAGATGGACTTTGTAGGCACCAATCATAAAAATCAATGTAAACTTTTATTTATACACAAATTTAAAAAGAATCACATAAACGTAAACATTTTTTTAAAAACGCAGTACATTGCGGAAATTGGTATTATATGTCACTACATAAATGTATGAAAACGGATCTGGGAATAACCCCTATATCAGAGGGAGGGATAAACCCCTTCCGTTCCCATTAAATAACCTCAAACTGATATAGCTCGGTATGGCTCTACATGTTTCGCAAATTTGAATGCTTCTTCAGGAGCTTGTTTGGGTTACCTGTAATGGGAAATAATAGAGAAGGACATACACCAAAAAACAGAAAAACAAACATACAGTAGCATATTAATATTATTTTTGCATAAAGACTTTTCAATTGTGCGTCTCAATCAGAACCACTGAGTACCGTGAGGAAGCGATCCCAAAGGCCCAAGATTCAACACGCATATGGTGACCTGTGATAACATGCAGGGACGTGTCTGGTAAAGAGATTTATCTCACCAGTAGATTCAAGGGGGGTAGTGAGCTAGAGAATCCCAACTGTCCAAAAAAGGGGGGTAATAATAACCAATGTACATCTGTGGTAAAACCGGAACATTCATATGTAGAAGAGAGCATAAGGCACAACTAGATGGGGGGTGGGGGTCAGGGAGGGAAAGAAAGAGAGAGGCAAGGAAAGGGGGGGAGGGGGGGAAGGAAAAAGGGGGGGAAGGGAAGGGGGGAAGGGAGAGAGAAAGGAGAAACCAAAAAGGGGGAATAGACAGAGGAACTGGGATATAGCAAGTAATGTAACAGCCAGAGTAAATGGATCCGTCTTCAGATGAGGTAGAGGTTATGGATAATTGAAAAGCCATGCATTCAGAGACAAAGCCTCCAATGACCAAGGTGCATAAGGGAATCCAGAGACTGTAATCTGAAGATGTAGATAATATCTAATTAGCCAATATTGAGACCAGCTCCTTATAGTGTGCCGTTATACCAATAAATCAAATGGCATAAACAGATCCTCATATACATGCTAAGTACAGGTATGCCTATAAGGTTAAATAATTGCACATGAAGGACTGCTCCTACCTTGTAGGGTAATACAGGTGAGCAGGTCTTGTAAACAGCATAAATCAGCTACTTGCTTGTAAACCTGGCACAAAATAGATCTTGACTAACATGGCTGCAATAGGGCTCTGATCCTATCCCAGCAAGGAGCTATCCAATAAGCTCCCAGGACCGATATTATCTACATCTTCAGATTACAGTCTCTGGATTCCCTTATGCACCTTGGTCATTGGAGGCTTTGTCTCTGAATGCATGGCTTTTCAATTATCCATAACCTCTACCTCATCTGAAGACGGATCCATTTACTCTGGCTGGTACATTACTTGCTATATCCCAGTTCCTCTGTTTATTCCCCCTTTTTGTACTGCGTTTTTTAAAAAATGTTTACGTTTATGTGATTCTTTTTAAATTTGTGTATAAATAAAAGTTTACATTGATTTTTATGATTGGTGCCTACAAAGTCCATCTGTTTCATTCTCCTGGGTATTTTTACCCCCCCCCTCCTGTTTTCTAAGACTACCACTTTATGTTTACACCAATTTCTTCATACAATGTGATATCACCATTGCAGTGATGTTTTGTATTTTCCATTTGGAATTTTATTCATATCTATTTGTAATAAATATAAATGTTTTATAAATATAGTATCTCTTTTCAATCACCCATAAAATCCCACTCTTTGAGGTTTATTCTAATCAAGGGATGATGGCGATCACATGTATGGCCATGTGAGTCATTAACTTTATACAAATTAAACACTTTTTCTCAAGCCAATATGCACTTACACCTACTAACTCTTACATGCATGTCTTCAAACAACTTTGTCTAACAAATCCTAGGGGATGAGGTGTTATCTTCTTGATATATCTGATTCTTAATAATGTACTCTTTCCAGAGAAGTCAGTTCCAATGTCTCACTGGGAGTCAGACTTGGATATGTCTTTCTCCACAATGGAATGACTTGACATGCTAACAAATCTTTGAAAATGTTGGTTTGGGAAACAGCTCTAAATACATGCCTTTAATCCATCCATCCCAGCTCATTGTTTTTGGGGTTGCCCAAATTTAGGCACCTTTGTCCATAAATTTTGGAGCTGCAACAAAATGACACCCGTTGTGGCAACAGATCACATCTAAAGCTGTCCGTATAGGAGTTTTTTGGATTACTCTTACCTTGCCAATGTGCCTTTTATTTGCCCCATCCCAGATGCCCCCCCACCGTGAGAGACTGCTACATACTTGTAGCCTTTACCCCCGAAGGAGCGGCTGATTTAAATTAGGTCTTTGCCGTCATCCCCTTACCTGTAGTTTCACCATGTCTGGAGCTTAGAGTCTATATTAGGCCTTACGCCCACCAATGTACACACCAGTCACTTAGCTCTGTTTCCAATGCTTTATTGCAAACACTTTCAAATGAAATAGCAGTAAAGAGGTAGAAGATGAGTTGCAGGAGGGTTCAGATACCTTATGCAGATCACTGAGGAATTTGAGATCCTGTAGACAAACACACCTTCAGTCAACATATCTTGCTGACCTAGCAGCCGGAATGGCGCACGGACGAAAAGTCTCTGCCACAGACTTGAGAAGAACAAAATGGTTGAACAATCCTCTGCCACAGGATTTAGTATTAGTTGCATGATCCTCTGCCACAGGATTTAGTATTAGTTGCACGATTACACAGTACCAGAACCTTTAAGCCAACCTGGCAGTACTGTGAGGCAGGTTAGTTAAGCATAGGTGTGTCCTCCAAGTAAGTTACCAGGCCATTCCGAGAGACCAGCCTTCATCTTGGCTCTCTCCAGCAAGGGTCCTCCCCTGGATCTCCTCAGCTTGGCTCGGCTTCTTCCTAACAGGCAAGACAGCCTAAGGACCACTTCTGCGATAGTAGGCCCCAGACAGGCTTCTGGGCTTAAGTGTAGTCACAGGCCAGCGTGGCCCCAAGGCAGGAGAAAAGTCACCACATACCTTAGGCCAGGAGGGCCAGGATGCAAGAGCGAGAAAAAATGGCGTCTGCCCCTTAAGTATTCTCTCCCAGAATGCACAGCGGTGAACCACCCCCACTGAACTGTTTCCAAGAGAGATGAGCACTCAATACACTTCAGCCTGTTGCTCTTCCAACATTGGCCTGTGGTGACAATGACACCTACAGACAACAGTGTGGAACTACACGCAACACTGCTGATACAGAAGCTAATTCAGCCACAGATTAAATCTGAACTATATACAGAACAGATAACCCCCTAAATTTACATGCAAGCGCAAGATCAACAGGAGCAGGGCGCTACAAACTATAAACTGGCGCTCCTCTGTAGCATTTTGGGCTCAGGTCATGCTAGAATGGAGATGATCAAGTTAATCAAATGTATTTATCACACTATTCATAATGCCATGGCTGTACTCAATAATAAATGTGACTTTTGGAACATGTATTGAAAGAATATCCCATTGCAACACCTAATCAGGTGCTTAAAGCTGGGTTCCCACTTAAAAAAAAAAAATTAAAAGTCAGCAGCTACAAATACTGCAGCTGCTGACTTTTAATAATCGGACACTTACCTGTCCCAGGGTCCAGCGATGTGGGGGATCGAAGTCCCCCTCCGCTCGGTGGCGCCGGCATCTTAACTGTAGGCACAGCCGGGCAACCACTTTGCATGCGCGAGCTGTGCGCCGTCACTGGCCTCACAATCATCTGGGACTGGTCATGTGTCCCAGATGATTGACAAGAGGGAGGGGGGAGAGGCGATCTCCAATCCTGCACCAAGGGAAGTGATGTCAGGAGCCCAGGCGCCGAAGGAGGCAGACTACGAGGGACCCCCTAGCAACAGGCATTTAGAGGTGAGTAAAAAAAAAATTTTCTTTTTTTTTTAAATTTTTTTAACGCACATTAATATTTTTTTTTGGGGGTGGAACTCCACTTTAAGGTTCCCTGGTTACAGCTATTTTTATTAGACCCAGTTCTTGAAGCATGGTAGTCTCTGTCCAACTGGTGATACTTGGAATCTCTTTTTTTCACTTTGGTCACCCTCAGACTCCTATGAAGAAAGCTTTTTGTTAAATTTTTGTTTTCTTTCTTCTATTACCCTTGAATGGCACTTGATGTGGCTGTGTGTACTGTCTTTTTTTTTAAATTTTATATTTTTGGCTTAGGTATGCATTTACTTATTATACTTGATTTTAAGTCCCCCTATGCGATGTTACATACAACACTGTTCAATGTCTTTCTAACTGTGCATGTTGTATGTTTCTTGACTTTTTCTAAAAAAAAAAAAAAATTGTAAACATAAAAATGTGGTTGTTGATTGGGAAATGAAGAACCAGGGAAGGAAAATATAATCAGAATAAATAAACTTCAGCTTCAAAGTTATGGATTTTTGATGCCCTTATTATCTTTTTCTTTCTAAGATTATTTTTCTATTCCCTGGATCTCCACCATCTCTTCTTCCATTTACCTGACTTACTGATTTTCTTACATATTTATGTTTAACTATATGTTAGCTGTAAAATTTAAATTTCGGTTACAAATTGTCATAGACCTTTCACATTTGTATTTATGACTAAAAAAGTATATATTCTTAACTAAGAATTATTCTGATTACTGTTATTTTCTTTTTATGACCTGGGTCATACCAATGGGGAGATCTACCATAATTTTCCACTGACTTATGTTAATATACTTTTTTTTATTATTAGATGTGATTCTTTTCTAGATCCTGTTAGGGTGGATTTTACGGCCTATGTAATATTATTTTAAACACATAGTATACAGTATATTATTTTTATAGTAATTTTAATTCATTATTATCACTATTATTTTTATTATCATTGCAATCTATTATTATTTAGTAGTTCAGCTTTTTGCTATGGATCTTTATTGTTATTGCTTAAAGCTCAACTACAGCCAAAATTTTTTTATTTCATTTGGGGCATAGACTAGGAAAATTAGAGAATCTGTGAGGTCATTTATGCTGCCCTTGTTCCTAATAGGAAGACACAGACAAAAATAAAAACACAGGTTTGTAAAGGGTTAGAACCTCTGACAATAATTTTTTTGCTGTCCATTCCTTCCTATCCTGATGATGCCCACACCCTCATTTCATGTAAAGACCTCACAGGAATAAAAGTGGGCGGTGACTTTCAATTATCACTAGACTTTTTTTTACACTTGATAAAGTGTTTGCTCTGCATAAAATCAGTTGGGTTTTATAAAACCTTAGGTTATCACAAGATACTTTTTAGTGTCCAAAAATGAACATGTCCAAGAGGTGTACTTTTATTGGATCTTGTTAATACCAAAACTCAGCAACATCTATTCTGAAACTCAAGACTAGCACTAGGAAAACTGTATTGGTTTTAATCACAGCTAATAGATGAAGAAAGCAACAGCTGTGATCCCGTTTATCTGTCTTGTGAGATATACTAGAGAGAAAATAAGCACCAAAGTACATAAAATAGTTGGGGAACTAGAAGCTATTTAAAGCAAAGCTAGATGACATTTCAGAATGGCTGAAACTTGGAAATAAAATGCTAATGTTTGCAAAAATACTCAGGCTTTCATTCCAAGGCTGGCAGTAACAGATGCTGCATGTGTTGTTCATTTTCATATTTTTTATGTTTCCTAGGGTATGTTTACATGGGTGATGGATGTAGGAGAGCACCCAGCACTATATTGTTTCAGTCCCACTATGCCACTCTTCTGGAGGGCCCAGGGAGGCCATTTAAGTTTATAGTTTCAGCACTTAAAATGCTTTTAGGTGCATTTTCATGCATCAAGTGTTTTGGCATTCATTTAATCTATAGGCCAGAATCAGTGGCTGCTGGTACTGGAGGTTTTTGGGGTGCCGGTGCTTACACCCGAAGCCAGTTGAAAAACTTTGCTGGATGCCTGGACAGGTAAGTGTCCTTATATAAAAAGCCAGAAGCTACAATATTTGTAGCTGCTGACTTTAAATTTTTTGGAGGGAGACTGGAGCACCTCTTTAATATAGTATACAGTGCCTTGAAAAAAGTGCCTTGAAAAGTACTCATACCCCTTGAAATTTTCAACATTTTGTCATGTAACAATGAAAAACAGAAATGTATTTTTTGGAGATTATATGTGATAATTCAACACACAGTGGCATAAAATTGTGAAGTGGAAGGAAAATAATAAATGGTTTTCAAAATTTTTACAAATAAATATGTGAAAAGTGTGGCGTGCATTTGTATTCAGCCCCCTGAGTCAATACTTTGTAGAACCACCTTTCCACCAATTACAGCTGCAAGTCTTTTTGGGGATGTCTCTAACAGCTTTGCACTTCTAGAGAGTGAAATCTTTGCCCATTCTTCTACTGGGCCATTCTAACACATGAACATGCTTTGATCTAAGCCATTCCATTGTAGCTCTGGCTGTATGTTTAGGTTCGTTGTCCTGCTGGAAGGTGAACCTCTGCCCAAGTCTCAAGTCTTTGCAGACTCTAACAGGTTTTCTACTAAGATTGCCCTGTATTTGGCTCCATCCATCTTCCCATCAACTCTGACCAGCTTCCCTTTTCCTGCTGAAGAAAAGCATCCCCACAACATGATGATGCCACCACCATGTTTCACTTTAGGGATGGTGTGTTCAGGGTGATGTGCAGTGTTAGTTTTCCACCACACATAGCGTTTTGCTTTTAGGTAGACATGTGCATTACGTTTCGTTCCGAATCGAAATTCGGACGAATTTTTCATTATTCGGAAATTCGGATGCATCCGAATTTCCGAATTACCAAAGTGATGAATTTAAACGAATCCGAAAAAAACCAAACGAATTTGAATCGAATTCGAAAACAAATTCGAATCGAATTCGAAAACAAATTCAAATCGAATTCGAAAACATATTTGAATTCGAAAACATATTCGAATCGAAGTCGAAAACATATTCGAATCAAATTCAAAAACATAATCTAATTCGAAAACAAATTTGAATCTAATTTGAAAACAATAGAAATTCATTTTCTATAAAATACAATAAAATAGAATATAAAATCATAAAGCAATAGAATACATATATATAATATTTTTTTATTCTGTTTTATTGTTTTTCTATGCTTTTCTTTTCTTTTCTATTATTTTCTATTCTTTAATAGTCTTTTCTATTCAAATTCAAATTCATTCTATACGAAATTCGAATTTCGGAACATGGCTTCTGAAAATCGAATTTCGTATAGAATGAATTTGAATTTGAATAGAAAAGATTAGAATAGAAAAGAAAATAATAGAAAAGAATAAACTAGAAAAACATATATTGTATTTTATTCTATTCTGTTCTATTGTTATTCTATTCTTTTTTTATTATTTTCTATTCTATTCTAATCTTTTCTATTCAAATTCAAAATCATTCTATACGAAATTTGAATTTCAGAAAATGGTTTTATATATGTATTATATATTATATGTATATATATATATATATATATATATATATATATATATATATATATATATATAAGCCATTTTCAGAAATTCTAATTTCGAAAATCGAATTAGAATAGAAGTAAAGAATAGAAAAGAATAGACTAGAAAAACAATATAATAATGGGGATTGGCTGGAGCGGCACACAGCTGACAACACAAGTGAGAGGGCGCTGAGAACGCCAGACTTCTCATCCGTTTTTACTCTGCCTGTTTTTATGCTAATAAATGTAAGAGCATGAACCTAATAAACACCCCCCTTTGTTTTAAAACAATAATACACTAGTGGAGCCTGTCTTCTCTCTCCTTCCCCTATTTTTATCCCCCCCTGTTTTGAGCTGCACCAGAGCAGAAGGAGCAAGGAGAAAATATGGAGAGTTAAGCACTAAGAAGGAGAGGCTTTCAGATAGTGCTTCTACACTTCAAGGATTTAATTACCACAGCTTGACTTTTATTATTTTAAGGTGAGAGTTCTGTGAGACTGTACTAGAAGGCACCACTATAGGAATAATTTATCCAGCACACAAGACATACACAGATCTGAATAGAAGGATTATTTTTACCTCTCCAACAGCGCCACCTATCTAAGAATTTATGAACTTTTCATTTTTAATCCTGCAATGCTGTCACCTAATTTTAAAGGCACATTTAAATGAATTGTGATTGCACTATTTTATAGTTTACTGTTGGCACTTGTCTGTGTATAATGTATTCATCCTTTTGATGGGTTGCACTTTATATTAATTATTCAGTTTTTATAAGGATTTTTTATAAGTATTTTTTATTCACCAGTATTTATTCACGATAATTCATTTATGGTATCCTAGCTTGCTTGCACTTTATGATCATTTTTTTTGCAATTTAGACACTTGCACATTTTCACTTTATTACAGCACCATCACTTTATTGTCAAATAGTGGTAACTGACTTATGTTCTAACACAGAGATCGTTGATCCTAGCAACTACTATTACAGCCACCACTATATTATAGTTTTGTCCTATCCCACCATTTTTCACATCACCATTGATAATATTGCGCGAAATTTATTTTAATATTTACAGCACTGCAGTATCACGTGGTGATGTGGTGAGTCCCATAAGTGAAGTTCAAGCTGGCGAGGTGGCAAGCACTAGTAGTGTCCCGCTGCCACCAAGAAGACAATCATAGGCCTGTCGTGCCCATAGTGCCCTTCCTGCTGCATTCGCCAATCCGAATTGGGAGCCTACCACTTCTGCAGCACCCGTACTTCCCCCATTCACTGGCCAACCCAGAATTCAGGTGGAAACAGTTGATTTTACGCCACTGGATTTTTATTCGCTGTTTTTCACTGAAGATCTCTATAGATCTATTGTGGACCAAAGCAATTTATACGCTGGTCAACACATCGCCGCTAATCCCCAGTCCTCCCTTGCCAGAGATTGGAGACCAATTACGGTCTCCGAATTTAAGATCTTTCTGGGCCTTTCCCTCAACATGGGCATAAATAAAAAGAGTGAGTTGCGGTCATATTGGTCCACTGACCCAATTTACCATATGCCGTGTTCTCTGCTTCCATGGCCAGGGCACGATACGAGCAGATTTTGCAGTTCATGCACTTCAATGACAATGAACTCTGTCATCCTCATGGAGACCCTGGATACGATCGGCTCTACAAAATTCGGCCCCTTGTAAACCACTTCAACCAACGTTTTGCAGACTTGTTTACTCCCCATCAAGTTGTCTGCGTTGATGAGTCCCTGATTACATTTTCTGGCCGCTTGTCGTTCAGACAGTACCTTCCCAGCAAGCGTGCCAGATACGGGGTCAAGATGTATAAGCTCTGTGACAGGGCCACAGGCTATACATGTAGATTTATGGTTTACGAGGGCAAAGATAGTCACGTAGAGCCGACAAACTGCTCTGACTACATAGGAAGCGCTGGCAAGATAGTGTGGGACTTGGTGTCACCCTTATTTGGAAAGGGGTACCACTTGTACGTGGACAATTATTACACGAGCGTGCTACTTTTTAGTCACCTTTTTGATCATCAGATTGGAGCATGTGGCACTGTGCGACCTAATCGCCGGGGCTTTCCCCAGCGGCTTGTAGATTCCTGTCTTAGGCTGGGGGAGAGAGCCTGCTTGCAGTGTAATAATTTGCTCGCTATGAAGTGGAGGGACAATAAGAATGTTTTCATTCTTACCTCCCTTCATGCAGACACGACGGTCCAAATTACTACCGCGACTGGTGTTGTGGAAAAACCCCTCTGTGTCCACGAATATAACCAAAATATGGGAGGGGTGGACCTCAATGACCAGTTGTTGGTGCCGTACCTAGTTGCCCGTAAGGCCAGATGCTGGTACAAAAAAGTGTCTGTTTATTTATTTCAATTGGCTTTGCTGAACGCTCATGTGCTATACAGAGCTTCAGGATGGACTGGATCCTTCCTTAAATTCCAGGAAGAGATCGTCAGAGCCCTTCTGTATCCAGACGGTGCTCCACCTCACCTTCCCCAACCAAATGCAGTAAGCCAGCTGCATGAGAGGCATTTTCCTTATGTCCTCTCGAGTACCCCTACCCAACGAGCCCCCCAAAGAAGATGTCGTGTCTGTAGCAAGCGCGGATTTAGGCGTGACACCCGGTATTATTGTCCCTCCTGTCCTGACAATCCTGGTCTATGCATTTGTGAATGTTTTGAATGCTACCATACACTAGTTGAGTTTTAGTGTAGGGTACAGCATTGCACAGACTAGGACACACTTTCACAGGGTCTCCCAAGATGCCATCACATTTTGAGAGACCCAAACCTGGTACCAGTTACAAAAAAGTTAAAGTTACTAAAAAAAGTGTAAAAAATAAATAAATAAATAAAAAAAATAAAAACACAAAAAAAATATAAAATAAAAAACCAAAAATAGTTGTCGTTTGATTGTTCTCTCTCTCTCTATTCTCTCTCTATTGTTCTGCTCTTTTTTACTGTATTCTATTCTGCAATGTTTTATTGTTATTATGTTTTACCATGTTTGCTCTTCAGATATGCAATTTTTTTTATACTTTACTGTTTACTGTGTTTTGTTGGTAACCATTTTTTTGTTTTCAGGTACGCCATTCAGCTGCAGAGCGGATTTATTTATCTTGACAGCAACAGCGTTTGCTAACCACCACAGTTACATACTTCAGCATATATGCCGAAGCGTGGGGGCAGCAGTGGGTGGAGGAGCGACTTGCTCCTGCCTTTTGTGGGAGGATGCCCCCATGCTTTGGCATATATATATTTTAGGCACAGGTTGCGTTAAATGTTTTATTTTTTACTATGTTTTTTTTGTATTTGATTTGCAGGTATGGTAAGTCTTACTGTTATACTGTAATGTTACTTTGTTTTATTGTTAAGCATCATTTGCTTAGCAGGTACACCATTCAGTTGCAGCGCAGATTTATTTATCTTGACAGCGACAGCGTTTGCTCCCACGATATATAAAGCTGTGACTCCAGCGCTGTCGGAGGTGATTTCACCACCACAGTTACATACTTCAGCATGTATGCCAAAGCGTGGGGGCAGCAGTGGGTGGAGGAGCGATTTGCTCCTGCCTTTTGTGGGAGGATGCCCCCATGCTTCGGCATATATATACGGTGCATGAATGCCCATCATTAGAAGTGGGTGGATGAAGGGAGGTATTCTAATGGTGGGCATACCCACCGATCAATATCTTTTTTTCGTTCAGCCCACAGGCTGCATGAAAATTAAGTTTACAATATATGCCCAACAAGGACCAGCAACGTACTGGTATGTTGCTGGACTTTGAGTGGTTATACCAGAATGATGCCTGCAGGTTTAGGTATCATCTTGGTATCATTCTTTTCAGCCAGCGGTCGGCTTTCATGTAAAAGCAATCATAGAGGCTTATTAGCCTCTAGACTGCTTTTACAAGCAGTGGGAGGGAATCCCCCCCCCACCGTCTTCCATGTTTTTCTCTGGCTCTCTTGTCCCAACAGGGAACCTGAGAATGCAGCCGGTGATTCAGCCAGCTGACCATAGAGGTGATCAGAGACCAGAATGGTTCCAAACATCTCTATGGCCTAAGAAACCGGAAGCTACGAGCATTTCATGACTTAGATTTCGCCGGATGTAAACAGCGCCATTGGGAAATTGGGAAAGCATTTTATCACACTGATCTTGGTGTGGTCAGATGCTTTGAGGGATCTAGGGTCTAATAAACCCCAGTTTTTTCAAAAAAGAGTACCTGTCACTACCTATTGCTGTCATAGGGGATATTTACATTCCCTGAGATAACAATAAAAATGATTAAAAAAAATAAAAATGAAAGGAACAGTTTAAAAATAAGATAAAAAAGCAAAAAAAAAAAAGCACCCCTGTCCCCCTCTGCTCTTGCGCAAAGGCGAACGCAAGCGTCGGTCTGGCGTCAAATGTAGACAGCAATTGCACCATGCATGTGAGGTGTCACCGCGAACGTCAGATCGAGGACAGTAATTTTAGCAGTAGACCTCCTCTGTAAATCTAAAGTGGTAACCTGTAAAGGCTTTTAAAGGCTTTTAAAAATGTATTTAGTTTGTCGCCACTGCACGTTTGTGCGCAATTTTAAAGCATGTTTGGTATCCATGTACTCAGCCTAAGATCATCTTTTTTATTTCATCAAACATTTGGGCACTATAGTGTGTTTTAGTGCATTAAAATTTAAAAAAGTGTGTTTTTTCCCAAAAAAATGCGTTTGAAAAATCGCTGCGCAAATACTGTGTGAAAAAAAAAATTAAACACCCACCATTTTAATCTGTAGGGCATTTGCTTTAAAAAAATATATTATGTTTGGGGGTTCAAAGTAATTTTCTTGCAAAAAAAAATATTTTTTCATGTAAACAAAAAGTGTCAGGAAAGGGCTTTGTCTTCAAGTGGTTAGAAGAGTGGGTGATGTGTGACATAAGCTTCTAAATGTTGTGTATAAAATGCCAGTACAGTTCAACCCCTCCCCCCAAATGACCCCATTTTGGAAAGTAGACACCCCAAGCTATTTGCTGAGAGGCATGTAGAGTCCATGGAATATTTTATATTGTGACACAAGTTGCGGGAAAAAGCCACATTTTTTTTTTTTTTTGCACAAAGTTGTCACTAAATGATATATTGCTCAAACATGCCATTTAAATATGTGAAATTACACCCCAAAATACATTCTGTTGCTTCTCCTGAGTACGAGGATACCACATGTGTGAGACTTTTTGGGAAAACCAATCACCGCCTTCAGGATTTCTAAGGGCGTAAATTTTTGATTCACTCCTCACTACCTATCACAGTTTTAAAGGCCATAAAATGCCAAGATAGCACAAACCCCCCCAAATGACCCCATTTTGGAAAGTAGACACCCCGAGCTATTTGCTGGGAGGCATGGTGAGTATTTTGCAGCTCTCATTTGTTTTTGAAAATGAAGAAAGACAAGAAAAAAAATTTTTTTTCTTTTTTCAATTTTCAAAACTTTGTGACAAAAAGCAAGGTCTGCAAAATACTCACTATACCTCTCAGCAAATAGCTTGGGGTGTCTACTTTCCAAAATAGGGTCATTTGGGGGGGTTTTGTGCCACCTTCGCATTTTATGGCCTTCAAAACTGTGATAGGTAGTGAGGAGTGAAATCAAAAATTCACGCCCTTAGAAATCCTGAAGGCGGTGCTTGGTTTTCGGGCCCCGTGCACGGCTAGGCTCCCAAAAAGTCCCACACATGTGGTATCCCCATACTCAGGAGAAGCAGTTAAATGTATTTTGGGGTGCAATTCCACATAGGCCCATGGCCTGTGTGAGCAATATATCATTTAGTAACAACTTTTTGTAATTTTTTTTTTTTTTTGTCATTATTCAATCACTTGGGACAAAAAAATGTATATTCAATGGGCTCAACATGCCTCTCAGCAATTTCCTTGGGGTGTCTATTTTCCAAAATGGGGTCATTTGTGGGGGTTTTGTACTGCCCTGCCATTTTAGCACCTCAAGAAATGACATAGGCAGTCATAAATTAAAGGCTGTGTAAATTCCAGAAAATATACCCTAGTTTGTAGGCGCTATAACTTTTGTGCAAACCAATAAATATACACTTATTGACATTTTTTTTACCAAAGACATGTGGCCGAATACATTTTGGCCTAAATGTATGACTAAAATTGAGTTTATTGGATTTTTTTAATAACAAAAAGTAGAAAATATCATTTTTTTTCAAAATTTTCGGGTTTTTTTCCCGTTTATAGCGCAAAAAATAAAAACGGCAGAGGTGATCAAATACCATCAAAAGAAAGCTCTATTTGTGGGAAGAAAAGGACGCAAATTTCGTTTGGGTACAGCATTGCATGACCGCGCAATTAGCAGTTAAAGCGACGTAGTGCCAAATTGTAAAAAGTGCTCTGGTCAGGAAGGGGGTAAATCCTTCCGGGGGTGAATTGGTTAAGTGGACGGCCATGTATTGGTAGTTTTGCAGCTGTGCCATACTCTTACCATTGCTGGATGATGGATTGAACAGTACTCCATAAGATGTTCAAAGCTTGTGATATTTTTTTATAGCCTAACCCAGATATTGATATTCCAGAGGGTAGTGTTGGGGGCATTAGTGGTAGGTTAACCAAAGCACAAAAACACAAGGTGAGTATAGTAGCAAGTCCTAGTTGCAATTTTGAAACACTCAATACGAGGACAATATGCGACCGGTCTAAACTATGTGGCATGTTCACCAATGCCAGGAGCATGGCAGACAAGATGGGTGAACTAGAGATACTGTTGTACAAGGACGATTTGGATTTTGTGGGAATTTCAGAGACCTGGTTCAACAGCTCTCATGATTGGCTGGCAAACATTCAAGGGTATACCCTATACCGCAAGGATAGAGAGGGTAAAAAAGGGGGAGGGGTATGCCTATATATCAAGAATAATGTACAAGCGAATGTGAGAGATGACATCACTGAGGGAGCTAGAGGGGAGGTGGAATCCTTATGGATAGAGCTCCAAAGGGATGAAGCTAAGGGGAAAATAATACTGGGAGTATGCTATAGGCCCCCTAACCTGAAGGAGGAAGTGGAGACGGATCTCCTATCACAAATTGGATTAGCAGCAAGGATGGGAAGTGTTATCATAATGGGGGATTTTAATTATCCAGACATAGACTGGGCGGAGGGAACCGCGCATTCATTTAAGGCTCGTCAGTTCCTTAATGTCTTGCAGGACAATTTTATGGGTCAGATGGTAGATGCACCAACTAGAAATAAAACATTACTGGATCTACTGATTACCAACAATACAGACCTGATCACAGATGTGGAAATACGGGGCAATTTAGGTAACAGCGATCACAGGTCAATTAGTTTCAGTATAAATCACACAAATAGGAAACATAAAGGGAATACAAAGAAACTGAATTTCAAAACAGCCAACTTCCCTAAACTACAAACCTTGCTAAAAGGCATAAATTGGGATAAAATATTAGGAACAAAGAATACGGAGGAGAGATGGGTTTGCTTTAAGAGCATATTAAATAAGGGCATTAGCCAATGTATCCCATTGGGTAATAAATTTAAAAGAGCGAACAAAAATCCTGGATGGCTTAACTCCAATGTAAAAATGCATATAAAAGCAAAGGAGAAGGCCTTCAAAAAATACAAGGTTGAGGGATCATCCTCAGCATTCAGACTTTATAAAGAATGCAATAAGAAATGTAAGGGTGCAATTAGGACGGCTAAGATAGAACATGAAAGACACATAGCGGAGGAGAGCAAAAAAAATCCCAAGAAATTCTTTAAGTATGTAAACAGTAAAAAAGGGAGGACAGACCATATTGGCCCCATAAAGAACGAGGAAGGACATCTGGTTACAAAGGATGGGGAGATGGCAAAGGTATTGAATTTATTGTTCTCCTCAGTCTTCATGAGTGAATCGGGGGGCTTCAGTAACCAAAACTGCAGTGTTTATCCTCATGACACAACACAGGAAGCACCTCCATGGTTAACAGAGGACGGAATTAAAATTAGACTTGAGAAACTTAACATTAATAAATCACCGGGACCAGATGGCTTGCATCCGAGGGTACTTAGGGAACTCAGTCAGGTGATTGCCAGACCGTTGTTCCTAATTTTTACAGACAGTCTATTGACTGGAATGGTACCAGCTGATTGGAGAAAAGCCAATGTAGCACCAATATTTAAAAAGGGCCCAAAAAACATCCCTGGGAATTACAGACCAGTTAGCCTAACATCAATAGTATGTAAAATCTTGGAGGGGATGATAAGGGACTATATACAAGATTTTAGTAATAAGAATGATATCATTAGCAGTAATCAGCATGGATTCATGAAGAATCGTTCTTGCCAAACCAATCTATTAACCTTCTATGAGGAGGTGAGTTGCCATCTAGATAAAGGAAGGCCCGTAGATGTGGTGTATCTGGATTTTGCAAAAGCATTTGACACAGTTCCCCATAAACGTTTACTGTACAAAATAGGGTCCGTTGGCATGGACCATAGGGTGAGTACCTGGATTGAAAACTGGCTACAAGGGCGTGTTCAGAGGGTGGTGATAAATGGGGAGTACTCAGAATGGTCAGGGGTGGGTAGTGGGGTTCCCCAGGGTTCTGTGCTGGGACCAATCCTATTTAATTTGTTTATAAACGATCTGGAGGATGGGATAAACAGTTCAATCTCTGTATTTGCAGACGATACTAAGCTAAGCAGGGCAATAACTTCTCCGCAGGATGTGGAAACCTTGCAAAAAGACCTGAACAAATTAATGGGGTGACTACATGGCAAATGAGGTTCAATGTAGAAAAATGTAAAATAATGCATTTGGGTGGCAAAAATATGAATGCAATCTATACACTGGGGGGAGAACCTCTGGGGGAATCTAGGATGGAAAAGGACCTGGGGGTCCTAGTAGATAATAGGCTCAGCAATGGCATGCAATGCCAAGCTGCTGCTAATAAGGCAAACAGAATATTGGCATGTATTAAAAGGGGGATCAACTCCAGAGATAAAACGATAATTCTCCCGCTCTACAAGACTCTGGTCCGGCCGCACCTGGAGTATGCTGTCCAGTTCTGGGCACCAGTCCTCAGGAAGGATGTACTGGAAATGGAGCGAGTACAAAGAAGGGCAACAAAGCTAATAAAGGGTCTGGAGGATCTTAGTTATGAGGAAAGGTTGCAAGCGTTGAACTTATTCTCTCTGGAGAAGAGACGCTTGAGAGGGGATATGATTTCAATTTACAAATACTGTACTGGTGACCCCACAATAGGGATAAAACTTTTTCGCAGAAGAGAGTTTAATAAGACTCGGGGCCACTCATTACAATTCGAAGAAAAGAGGTTTAACCTTAAACTACGTAGAGGGTTCTTTACTGTAAGAGCGGTAAGGATGTGGAATTCCCTTCCACAGGCGGTGGTCTCAGCGGGGAGCATTGATAGCTTCAAGAAACTATTAGATAATCACCTGAATGAACGCAACATACAGGGATATGTAAGGTAATACTGACACATAATCACACACATAGGTTGGACTTGATGGACGTGTGTCTTTTTTCAACCTCACCTACTATGTAACTATGTAACTATGTAACCCTGCTTTAAACTTCTCCACAACTTTATCCCTGACCTGTCTGGTGTGTTCCTTGGACTTCATGATGCTGTTTGTTCACTAAGGTTCTCTATCAAACCTCTCAAAGCTTCACAGAACAACTGTATTTATACTGAGAATAAATTACACACAGGTGGACTCTATTTACTAATTAGGTGACTTCTGAAGACAATTGGTTCCACTAGATTTTAATAATTTGTATCAGAGTTAAGGGGGCTGAATACAAATGCTTGTCACACGTTTCAGATATTTATTTGTAAGCAATTTTGAAAAACATTTATCATTTTCCTTCCACTTCACAATTATGTGCCGCTTTGTGTTGGTCTATCACATAAAATCTCAATAAAATACATTTACGTTTTTGGTTGTAACATGACAAAATGTGGAAAATTTCAAGGGGTATGAATACTTTTTCAAAGCACTGTATTCTCTATAGCAGTGTTTCTCAATTGAATAAAATGTAAATACTGCGCTCAGACATAAACTAAATCAGCAAAAAAGCAGCAACAATATACCTCTAATACCAAATGGTGCTAATAAATACAAATGTGAAAAAGTTGCGCTATATTAAAAATTTCCCTATATAAGAAATGCTGTAAACCAGTGACATACAAAAGTCAAGGACACACCCGGATCAAGAGTGCACCCCAAAACACCCTAAGCTCCTTCTGGTGATGGGTACATAAATGAATAGTGAAATTAACCAAATAACAACAGTTGAAATAAATCATATTCAAGACAATGAATAAATGAATAAATGAGTAATGTCCATATGGAAATTAAATATAGTGAGCAGAGACTTCCTTAAATGTGATAGAAAGGTGAAAAATATGTGAGTATGTAATCCACAGCGGGTATCAGGGTCCAGATAATCAGCCTTATTCTTTAATGTCCACAAATAGGAGACAACTTGATGTAAAACTCTGTATGTGATAACCCTTACCGGAACCGGTGGACCCCCTAAAGAGCGGGGTCATACGAGCAGACAGATTAAGCCCTCTGCTGGGACATTTGAATCCTCTGGTATCTCGAATCCTTTGGTTGCCTTGAGCGGTTAGCAAGGGTTTCGCCAAGCAGCAATGAATGCTTATCAGCTGGAGGTCCCCAATCTGAAAAGAAAAGCACACTTGGGCTCCCAGCCACGAGTGTTCAAACAGAGAGGGACTCCAGTCATGTAGTAGGTTAAAACTAAAATTATTTAATGCTAACTAAATAGACAAAGTTCACAAGACAACATGTACAGAGATAATGTACAGGGATATTCCATAGAGGTGCATGAATAAGTAAAAAGCCAGCTAGCTAAAACAATTAATAAAAAGCACCCGTGTACCGGGTCACATGATTGCGTCAGCACAACCTCAGATGAAATGACTGTGGTAATTACTAAGGCAGTGAAACTGATCAAATCACCTGTGCAAAATAATGGAAAACCTGAAATATGACCTGTTGAGGCACTTGGAGGACTGGAGTTGAGAAACACTGCTCTATAAAGTATTTTATTTTAAGTTTTCATTTCTTTGAATTAATTTTTTTTTTTTGAACAATTTAAGAAAGCTTCATTGTTTTCTTTCAAGATCAAATCAATATTATTTTGGTCTCTTGTTGCTGGACCCTTAAACAGTATGGGGCCCAATGGCCGGTGCCTACCCTGCCTATTTGGTAATCCAGCACTGGGCTTCCCTGTACAGTAGGTACAAATGAAAAAGCAGAGTTTAATACCAATTTAAAGCCCCGTACACATGAGCTGAATGTTGGAAGACAACGGCCAGTTAAAAAAAAAAACGGCTGACATTTGGCCCGTGTGCATGCCGGTCTGTCCGACAGAAGCCAGCCGTTCGGCCATCTTCTGTCAGACGTACATGCTGGAAAACCAGCAGCCGACCGACTCCTGATCTGCGCTCTCAGCCAATGGCAGAGAAAGCTAATCGGAGTGTTCTGGCAGGGGGGCTGTCGCCCTGTCAGAACACAACAGCTCAGCAGGGGGGAGGTCGCTGAGCTAACCTTGCATGGTTAGTACAGCGGGTCCAATCAGAGCTGTCAGGTTTTTACTTTTGTCCAACCCCAAAAAAACATAGTGTGTACCCAGCTTTAGACTTTTGAGAAATTGAATTGAGATTTGAGAAATTGAATTTAGATCCACTTTTAATAGCCAATGTATTTAAATGATTAAGTTGCTGTTGTTTTATTTGTAAGCTGCATTTAGCAATAATTTAGGGTAGATCCCTCATTGTGGTGTGGAAATAGACTAGTGTTAGGTAGGAGAGCTTTAACTGCAAGGCGAAAACTGCTAATGACTATTCACTTTACAAGATTTTGTGCTCTGTGTGCTCTTCTTTATTATTTTCATCCTGTGTGTTAATAGTATACCTATCTGTGTGAAAGAAGGCATTGTCTTATCTTGTCTCCTGTTCAAAGTACTACTTTAATGATAAGCTAAATTATCTGCATATTTACAAATTTAAAAATGCATGAAAAATAAAATGAAAAAAATAATTTCCTTAGTCGAACAATAAGATTACATCAAAGTTTAGCAGCCTGTTGCAGAGTAATGTCAGATAACATTTTCCTGCTGTGTCTGTTTAGATTATCTCATCCATTTGATTCGATAGGCACCATGGCACCCATATTGTCATAAGGACTGAACAAGTGGAAGCTTTTACTTTCATTCTCACTGCTCATTAAAATAAGATTGAAGCTTGTCGATACAACACTTCTTTTGTGCTCAGAAAAAGCTTTGCTTTGCTATAGTCTGTGACTTTTCTTTTACGATACTAAAGAAACCTTATGGCTCAAAAAAAAAAAAAGTCACCAGCAGAGATCTACTAGCGTAGATTTTGAAATAGGAAGAAAATAGAGCCTCACATTGTGACTTGTCCTCTTGTAATATATTACGATAGCAATTACTTGAGTTTATAGAAGATAATAGAATAGAAAAAGTGTGTAGAAATACAGATCCCGAGGATCAAGACTGACAAGTCACCGAAAGTGTTTAGATACCGCTATGCTAGCTAGAAAATTGCAATGATGTGTTGAGTTAGATTGCTTATTCTACCGCAGAGGAAATTGGCCTAGCATGGCTATAAGGGGAATAATATATATCTAAGCTTGTGAGATTTCAGCAGTGTTTGTTAAGACATATAATGCTGCACAAGTCTTGAAGCAGAGTTTCAATTGCTAGTAATGTTTATACTTGTAATGTACCATTAAATAGAATAAAGGAATCACCAACCACTTATTAAAGATCTTTTTTTTCACACATTTGCTGTTAAAGTGACACATTTATATTTTATACTATAGATGACAAAGTCATAAATTAGGGGTTGACTTATATCGATAGGTGGCATAATTCAGACATCTTAAAACAATTTGCATAGTGTTGAATTGCTAGTCAAATACAATAGAAACAAAATGATTTGAATAGCTCTTTGCTGGAAACATCTCACTATATCTTGTGTGTCATTAATGGTAAATTTTACCTTAGCAATGTTTTCATACAAGGTGCTATAACTACCATTTTATAAACTATAGGTGGTTAACAAAACATGCTGTGGGGAGATTGCAGCAACAAAAAGCAAAAAATATGGACCCTGGAATTCATAAAGACTGGCACAAGCATATTTTGCAAAAGTGTCTTTCATGCATTCTAATGGTCTAATGGTGGTGAAAAATGTGCCAATATCATATACCCGTCTAGAACTTGTACTTGAATTAGGCTCATGGTGCACCACTTTTAGAAATCAGAGAGACAATTTTGCTAAATCTGTATGAGACAGTTTTTCTCTACCCCAAGAAAGTTGGTCTTAAAAGGGAAATATGGACTTAAAATATATATACATATACTCACCTAGGTGGATGCAGCATCAATCTGATGCTGCATCTGTCCCCCGCCAGTTCTGCACTGAGAACTGAGCAATCAATGACAGCTAACTGCTCAGTCCCCAGCATTCTGTGAGCAGAGACCTGGGGACTCTCAATCCCCGCCACTCTGCTTTGACCCTCAGTGCTCACTGGAGCTCTGGGCTGTGGAAGGGGAGGGTGAGTAGGCTGTCAGTCTGGGTTTCTGGGCCAATCCCAACCATATGGTTGGGATGTTTTCAGAGCCTGGACTGGCTCTGTGATGTCAGCCGACAGTGCACTTCAGCTTCAAAATTGCTTTAATTAGCTCCAGTTTTACATTTGGCACATTCAATGTGCCACAGTTTTAATGTAGTGCATTCGATGCAACACAATGTAAAAGTGGATCATTTTAGAACTACCTAAATTTGGTACACGCTGTCAGAACCAAAAGTGTCACAAATGCTTTGTGAATTTGGCGCATCATTATATCAAGAGGGATTAACGCCATTTCCTGTGATCAGTTTAGGAGAGGGGGAGGTGTTCTGCAGTCCTCAAACATATTGTCTGAGGTCCCTTTCACACTACCTAGACTTCAATGTCGTGCGATTTTGATGCGATTTTGTCGCAATTTCAGGGAACGCCTGTGTAAACTTGAGGTGTATGGACCTCAATTTGCATTAAAATCATACCAAAGTAAAGTCAGCACGACCTGAAGTCACACATATATGAATAGTTATCATTGGAAATCATGGGGAATGACTTGTCATGCGACTTTGCAGTCCCAAGTCGCAGGGCAGGTCGCACAAGTGTGAAAGGGGCCTTAAGGTTATAAAGCTGCACTTCTATTGATACAGTACAGTAAGCATTGTCACCCTAGGACAAGAAAAAAAGGACAAAAGACTGAAAGAAAATGAAACCTAATGCAGCCACCACATCTAAGGACTGCTAAACTTCAATATATTACATCTGTTTTTCTTGAGTTTGAATATTCATAATCTTGGACACAAATCTGATCCAAAAAAGATTTTTTAATACTTTGTATTCTATAGGGGGATATGGAATGGAAGGTGTGGTAGAAGCAATGGTATCGGCATGTTTGAATGTCCTGATTTTCTGGTTTGGGGTTGCTATCAGCAAAGGGCCAGCGCTCTTAATACCTCAGTTCTTAAGCTGTCCATACACTGCTTGAATGTTGGCCAAATCCTGATGGCTCGGCTGAAATTCGAGCAGTATATGGTCCTGCTGGCACCACTTTATTTGACAAAAGTCAATTGTACATCACTGTTGGAAAATTGACAGCCAAACAGTGGTTACATCCAATCAGATGCGGGCACTGTTCTAGTATTCCGAATGCCGGCAGTGTCAGCTCTCAGAATACAGGGGCAGGAGAGGGGGGTTGCACTGTTAGCATGGATAAAGGTATCTGCAGGCTGAACAAATGAAATCTATATATGTATGATTAGCTTTACAGAATACAGTAGGAAAGGAAATTGTCCAACAGAAAGAAGACAGCAAAATAAAGGAGGGAGAATAAGCCACATGGGAAAAAAAAGAACCTACTCATATTTCTCATTATATGTTACAAACCCCACAAAGTTTAAATTTAGGTGGCTAGGAGTATCCAGCAATGTCCCTCCTATTTATATTACTTATGTCTTTTGTGATCACTGCAGGTTTTCACAACTGAAAAGCCAACACCCACTGAGAGCAGCAGACAGAAGAACAACAGAATCAAGACCACAAGCCAAGGTCATTCACATAAAAACAGGATCAGGATGCAAAAGCACTGCAAAGGACCAGGAGGAATGTTTTTTTTTAACCACTTGCCAACCGCCTCACGCTGGTATACGTCAGCAGAATGGCATGGGCAGGCAGAATCACGTACTCATACGTGATCTGCCTCCCGAGGGCGGGGGGTCCAATCGGTGCCAGAGGCGGTCGGCTCGAGTTTGCGGGCGATGAGAGGTGAGGGGGAGGCCATCCATTGTTGGCCACCGCCTCCTGATCGCTCCCGGTGAATGAAAATGCTTCCTCTCCCTCTGTAATGTAAACAGAGGGAGAGGAAGTGATGTCATCCCTCCTCGAGCCGGTCTTTTTCGTTCCGGCGCCGAGGAGAGAAGACATCAAGTAAGTGCACAACCCTACACGTTCAGTAGAACACGAAGGCACACTGTTCACCCCCGATCACCCCCCTGTACCCCCGTCACACTGACACCAATAGCAGTTTTTTTTTTTGCATTGGTGTCAGTTTGTGACAGTTATAAGTGTTAGGGCAGTTAGGTTAGCCCCCTTTATGTCTGGGGTACCCCCTTTAGGTCTAGGGTACCCCCTAACCCCCCCTAATAAAGGTTAACCCCTTGATCACTCCCCGTCACCAGTGTCGCTAAGCGATCGTTTTTCTGATCGCTGTATTAGTGACACAGGTGACGCTAGTTAGGGAGGTAAGTATATAGGTTCGCTGTCAGTGTTTTATAGCGACAGGGACCCCCATATACTACCTACTAAAGGTTTTAACCCCCTGATTGCCCCCTAGTTAACCCTTTTACCAGGAATCCCGTATAAGTGTTACGGGTGACGCTGGTTAATTAGTTTGTTTTTTATAGTTTATTATACTTTATTATAGTTTTAGGGCACCCGCCGTTTATTACCTTATAATGGTTTAACCCCCTAATTGCCTGGTGGTAATATAAGTTAAGTTTTTAGGATCAGATAAGGTCTGCGTCGCCCCAGGCAGCGTCAGGTTAGCGCCAGTACCGCTAACACCCACGCACGCAGCATAAACCTCCCTTAGTGCTATAGTATCTGAACGGATCGATATCTGATCCGATCAGATCTATACTCCCCAGCAGTTTAGGGTTTCCAAAAACGCAGTGTGAGCGGGATCAGCCCAGATACCTGCTAGCACCTGCGTTTTGCTCCTCGGCCCAGCCCAGCCCAGCCCACCCAAGTGCAGTATCGATTGATAACTGTCACTTACAAAACACTAAGCACACATAACTGCAGCTTTCGCAGAGTCAGGCCTGCTCCCTGCAATCGCTAACAGTTTTTTGGTAGCGTTTTGAATCAGTCGCTAACAGTCAGGAGCCTTTTTGCCTGTGAGTCTCACTAGTGTACCCCTAAATTTAGAGCCCAAATTGGCAAATCGAAGGTACACTAGTGAAGAGGCCTACACGTTTCTGAGCATGACAGATAGCAAAGAGGAAGTCACTCATCTGTCAGATTCAGGCTCAGAATACGATCCTGTAGAGGACAGCGGCTCCATGACAGATAGCTCTGATGACGGAGTTGTGGTCCCTGCTAAGGTCAAGCGTACCAGACCCCAATCTTCTTATTCTGTCCTTGAAGTGCAAGAACCGCAGGGCTCTCGTATGGAGCAGAGAAGTACTAGCGCCGCTATTCCTTCTGGTGAACTGGCAAGCACCAGCGGCCTAGTACACCCTGGTCGTACATCCAGCACTGCAGTAACACTTGGTGACATGGCGAGTCCCATAAGTGCAGTTCAAGCTGGCGAGGTGGCAAGCACAGGTAGTGTCCCGCTGCCACCAAGAAGACAAAGACAGGCCCGTCGTGCCCATAGTGCCCTTCCTGCTGCATTCGCCAATCCGAATTGGGAACCCACCACTTCTGCAGCACCCGTGCTTCCCCCATTCACTGGCCAACCCGGAATTCAGGTGGAAACAGTTGATTTTACGCCACTGGACTTTTATTCGCTGTTTTTCACCGAAGATCTCTATAGATCTATTGTGGACCAAAGCAATTTATACGCTGGTCAACACATCGCCACTATTCCCCAGTCCTCCCTTGCCAGAGATTGGAAAGCAATTACGGTCCCTGAATTTAAGCTCTTTCTGGGCCTTTCCCTCAACATGGGCATAAATAAAAAGAGTGAGTTGCGGTCATATTGGTCCACTGACCCAATTTACCATATGCCCGTGTTCTCTGCCTCCATGACCAGGGCACGATACGAGCAGATTTTGCAGTTCATGCACTTCAACGACAATGAACTCTGTCGTCCTCGTGGAGACCCTGGGTATGCTCTACAAAATTCGGCCCCTCGTAAACCACTTCAACCAACGTTTTGCAGACTTGTTTACTCCCCATCAAGTTGTCTGCGTTGATGAGTCCTTGATTACATTTTCTGGCCGCTTGTCATTCAAACATACCTTCCCAGCAAGTGTGCCAGATACGGGGTCAAGATGTACAAGCTCTGTGACAAGGCCACAGGCTATACATGTAGTTTTTTGGTTTATGAGGGCAAAGATAGTCACGTAGAGCCGACAAACTGCCCTGACTACATAGGAAGCGCTGGCAAGATAGTGTGGGACTTGGTGTCACCCTTATTCGGAAAGGGGTACCACTTGTACATGGACAATTATTACACGAGCGTGCCACATTTTAGTCACCTTTTTGATCAACAGATTGGAGCATGTGGCACCGTGCGACCTAATCGCCGGGGCTTTTCCCAGCGGCTTGTAGATTCCCGTCTTAGGCTGGGGGAGAGAGCCTGCTTGCAGTGTAATAATTTGCTCGCTATGAAGTGGAGGGACAATAAGAATGTTTTCGTTCTTACCTCCCTTCATGCAGACACGACGACCCAAATTACTACGGCGACTGGTGTTGTGGAGAAACCCCTCTGTGTCCACGAATATAACCTCAATATGGGAGGGGTGGACTTCAACGACCAGTTGTTGGCGCCGTACCTAGTTGCCCGTAAGGCCAGATGCTGGTACAAAAAAGTGTCTGTTTATTTATTTCAATTGCCTTTGCTGAATGCTCATGTACTATACAGAGCTTCAGGACGGACTGGATCCTTCCTTAAATTCCAGGAAGACATCGTCAGAGCCCTTCTGTTTCCAGACGGTGCTCCACCTCACCTTCCCCAACCAAATGCAGTAAGCCGGCTGCATGAGAGGCATTTTCCTTATGTCCTCCAGAGTACTCCTACCCAATGAGCCCCCCAAAAAAGATGTTGTGTCTGCAGCAAGCGCAGATTTAGGCGTGACACCCGGTATTGTTGTCCCTCCTGTCCTGACAATCCTGGTCTATGCATTGGTGAATGTTTTGAACGCTACCATGCACTAGTTGAGTATTAGCGTAGGGTACAGCACTGCACAGACTAGGACACACTTTCACAGGGTCTCCCAAGATGCCATCGCATTTTGAGAGACCCAAACCTGGTACCAGTTAAAAAAGTTAAAGTTACTAAAAAAAGTAAAAAATAAAATAAAATAAAAAAAAAAAATAAAAAAAAAATATAAAATAAAAAAAACAAAAATAGTTGTTGTTTTATTGTTCTCTCTCTATTCTCTCTCTATTGTTCTGCTCTTTTTTATTGTATTCTATACTGCAATGTTTTATTGTTATGTTTTTATCATGTTTGCTTTATAGGTATGCAATTTTTTTATACTTTGTTTTTTTATTGTTAACCACTTTTTTGTTTTCAGGTACGCCATTCAGCTGCAGAGCGGATTTATTTATCTTGACAGCAACAGCGTTTGCTCCCACGATACATAAAGCCGTGGCTCCAGCGCTGTCGGAGGTGATTTCACCACCACAGTTACATACTTCAGCATATATGCCGAAGTGTGGGGGCAGCAGTGGGTGGAGGAGCGATTTGCTCCTGCCTTTTGCGGGAGGATGCCCCCATGCTTCGGCATATATATATTTTAGGTAGGCACAGGTTGCGTTAAATGTTTTATTTTTTACTGTTTTTTTTGTATTTGCTTTGCAGGTATGGTAAGTATTACTGTTATACTGTAATGTTACTTTGTTTTTTTGTTAACCATCATTTGCTTATCAGGTACGTCATTCTGTTGCAGCGCGGCTTTACTTATCTTGACAGCAACAGCGTTTGCTCCCACGATACATAAAGCTGTGACTCCAGCGCTGTCGGAGGTGAATTCACCACCACAGTTACATACTTCAGCATATATGCCGAAGCGTGGGGGCAGCAGTGGGTGGAGGAGCGATTTGCTCCTGCCTTTTGCGGGAGGATGCCACCATGCTTCGGCATATATATATTTTAGGTAGGCACAGATTGCGTTTAATGTTTTATTTTTTACTATGTTTTTTTTTGTATTTGCTTTGCAGGTATGGTAAGTATTACTGTTATACTGTAATGTTACTTTGTTTTTTTCTTATCCATCATTTGCTTAGCAGGTACGCCATTCAGTTGCAGCGCGGATTTATTTATCTTGACAGCAACAGCATTTGCTCTCACGATACATAAAGCCGTGACTCCAGCGCTGTCGGAGGTGATTTCACCACCACAGTTACATACTTCAGCATATATGCCGAAGCATGGGGGCAGCAGTGGGTGGAGCAGTTTGCTCCTGCCTTTTGCGGGAGGATGCCCCCATGCTTCGGCATATATAAACGGTGCATGTATGCCCATCATTAGAAGTGGGTGGATGAAGGGAGGTATTCTAATGGTGGGCATACCCACCGATCAATATCTTTTTTTCGTTCAGCCCACAGGCTGCATGAAAAAAAAGTTTACAATATATGCCCAACAAGGACAAGCAACGTACTGGTATGTTGCTGGACTTTGAGTGGTTAAAGCAGAATGATGCCTGCAGGTTTAGGTATCATCTTGGTATCATTCTTTTCAGTCAGTGGTCGGCTTTCATGTAAAAGCAATCCTAGCGGCTAATTAGCCTCTAGACTGCTTTTACAAGCAGTGGGAGGGAATGCCCCCCACCGTCTTCCATGTTTTTCTCTGGCTCTCCTGTCCCAACAGGGAACCTGAGAATGCAGCCGGTGATTCAGCCAGCTGACCATAGAGCTGATTAGAGACCAGAATGGCTCCAAACATCTCTATGGCCAAGAAACCAGAAGCTACGAGCATTTCATGACTTAGATTTCGCCGGATGTAAACAGCGCCATTGGGAAATTGGGAAAGCATTTTATCACACAGGTCTTGGTGTGGTCAGATGTTTTGAGGGCAGAGGAGAGATCTAGGGTCTAATAGACCCCAATTTTTTCAAAAAAGAGTACCTGTCACTACCTATTGCTATCATAGGGGATATTTACATTCCCTAAGATAACAATAAAAATGATTAAAAAAAAAAAAAGCACTCCTGTCCCCCCCTGCTCTCGCGCAAAGGCAAGCGTCGGTCTGGCGTCAAATGTAAACAGCAATTGCACCATGCATGTGAGGTATCACCGCGAAGGTCAGATCGAGGGCAGTAATTTTAGCAGTAGACCTCCTCTGTAAATCTAAAGTGGTAACCTGTAAAGGCTTTTAAAGGCTTTTAAAAATGTATTTAGTTTGTCGCCACTGCACATTTGTGCGCAATTTTAAAGCATGTCATGTTTGGTATCCATGTACTCAGCCTAAGATCATCTTTTTTATTTCATCAAACATTTGGGAATATAGTGTGTTTTAGTGCATTAAAATTTAAAAAAGTGTGTTTTTTTCCCAAAAAATGCGTTTGAAAAATCGCTGCGCAAATACTGCGTGAAAAAAAAATGAAACATCCACCATTTTAATCTGTAGGGCATTTGCTTTAAAAAAATATATAATGTTTGGGGGTTCAAAGTAATTTTCTTGCAAAAAAAAATTTTTTCATGTAAACAAAAAGTGTCAGAAAGGGCTTTGTCTTCAAGTGGTTAGAAGAGTGGCTGATGTGTGACATAAGCTTCTAAATGTTGTGCATAAAATGCCAGGACAGTTCAAAACCCCCCCAAATGACCCCATTTTGGAAAGTAGACACCCCAAGCTATTTGCTGAGAGGCATGTCGAGTCCATGGAATATTTTATATTGTGACACAAGTTGTGGGAAAAAGACCACAAAGTTGTCACTGAATGATATATTGCTCAAACATGCCATGGAAATATGTGAAATTACACCCCAAAATAAATTCTGTTGCTTCTCCTGAGTATGGGGATACCACATGTGTGAGACTTTTTGGGAGCCTAGCTGCGTACGGGACCCAGAAAACCAAGCACCGCCTTCAGGCTTTCTAAGGGTGTAAATTTTTGATTTCACTCTTCACTGCCTATCACAGTTTCAGAGGCCATGGAATGCCCAGATGGCACAATCCCCCCCCCCCCCCAAATGACCCCATTTTGGAAAATAGACACCCCAAGCTATTTGCTGAGAGGTATAGTGAGTATTATGCAGACCTCACTTTTTGTCACAAACTTTTGAAAATTGAAAAAAGAAAAAAAAAATAAATTTTTCTTGTCTTTCTTAATTTTCAAAAATAAACGAGAGCTGCAAAATACTCACCATGCCTCTCAGCAAATAGCTTGGGGTGTCTACTTTCCAAAATGGGGTCATTTTGGGGGTTTTGTGCTATCTTGGCATTTTATGGCCTTCGAAACTGTGATAGGTAGTGAGGAGTGAAATAAAAAATTTACGCCCTTAGAAATCCTGAAGGCGGTGATTGGATTTTGGGGCCCCATATGAAGCTAGGCTCCCAAAAAGTCCCACACATGTGGTATCCCCGTACTCAGGAGAAGCAGCAGAATGTATTTTGGGGTGTAATTCCACATATGCCCATGGCATGTTTGAGCAATATATCATTTAGTGACAACTTTGTGCAAAAAAAAACAAAAAAAAAAAACAATTGTCACTTTCCCGCAACTTGTGTCACAATATAAAATATTCCATGGACTCAACATGCCTCTCAGCAAATAGCTTGGGGTGTCTACTTTCCAAAATGGGGTCATTTGGGGGTGCTTTTGTGCCATTTTGGCATTTTATGGCCTTCAAAACTGTGATAGGTAGTGAGGAGTGAAATCAAAAATTCACGCCCTTAGAAATCCTGCAGGCGGTGCTTGGTTTTCAGGGCCCCGTACGCGGCTAGGCTCCCAAAAAGTCCCAAACATGTGGTATCCCTATACTCAGGAGAAGCAGCTAAATGTATTTTGGGGTGCAATTCCACATATGCCCATGGCCTGTGTGAGCAATATATCAATTAGTGACAACTTTGTGCAAAAAAAAAAAAATTGTCACTTTCCCGCAACTTGTGTAAAAAAAATAAAATATTCCATGGACTCAACATGCCTCTCATCAAATAGCTTGGGGTGTCTACTTTCCAAAATGGGGTCATTTGGGGGGGTTTTGTGCCATCTGGGCATTTTATGGCCTTCAAAACTGTGATAGGTAGTGAGGAGTGAAATCAAAAATTTACGCCCTTAGAAATCCTGAAGGCAGTGATTGGTTTTCGGGGCCCCGTACGTGGCTAGGCTCCCAAAAAGTCCCACACATGTGGTATCCCCATACTCAGGAGAAGCAGCTGAATGTATTTTGGGGTGCAATTCCACATAGGCCCATGGCCTGTGTGAACAATATATCATTTAGTGACAACTTTTTGTAATTTTTTTTTTGTCATTATTCAATCACTTGGGAGAAAAAAAATAAATATTCAATGGGTTCAACATGCCTCTCAGCAATTTCCTTGGGGTGTCTACTTTCCAAAATGGGGTCATTTGGGGGGGGGGGGTTGTACTGCCCTGCCATTTTAGCACCTCAAGAAATGACATAGGCAGTCATAAACTAAAAGCTGTGTAAATTCCAGAAAATATACCTTAGTTTGTAGACGCTATAACTTTTGCGCAAACCAATAAATATACGCTTATTGACATTTTTTTTACCAAAGACATGTGGCCGAATACATTTTGACCTAAATGTATGACTAAAATTGAGTTTATTGGATTTTTTCTATAACAAAAAGTAGAAAATATCATTTTTTTTCAAAATTTTCGGTCTTTTTCCGTTTATAGTGCAAAAAATAAAAACGGCAGAGGTGATAAAATACCATCAAAAGAAAGCTCTATTTGTGGGAAGAAAAGGACGCAAATTTCGTTTGGGTAAAGCATTGCATGACCGCGCAATTGTCAGTTAAAGCGACGCAGTGCCAAATTGTAAAAAGTGCTCTGGTCAGGAAGGGGGTAAATCCTTCCGGGGCTGAAGTGGATAATTGGATGATATTACAGTGAATTGAGGAGATTTTTGTTTACTGCATGATAAGATCACAAGAACCCTTGCATATGGCTACAATGTAGATAAATTCCAGCAGATGGTGCTGAAAAGCCTCTCAAACAGATCATAGGCCAAAGCAATAAAGATTGCATTGAAGTGTATGTATAACCAACACTTTTTATTTTAGTTTTGGATAGATTGTCGATGCACTAGAACCACTATCACATTTATTTAACTGTCTGTCTCCCCACTAGGTCGATCCACAGGGGCTGATTTACTAAACCTGGAGAGTGCAAAATCTGGTGCAGTATCAGCTTTTAATATCAGCTTGTTCAATTAAAGGAGTTGTAAAGGCAGAAGGTTTTTTTATCTTAAAGGGGTTGTAAACCCTTGTGTTTTTTCACCTTAATGCATCCTATGCATTAAGGTGAAAAAACACCTGGCAGTGACCAGCCCCCCAGCCCCCCGTTTTACTTCCCTGAGCCCTGGAACTTCATCCGGCGGGGGCGCATTCCTCTGCCTGGGGTTCTTGGTTGGATAGATTGATAGCAGCACAGCCATTGTCTCCCGCTGCTGTCAATCAAATCCAATGACACGGGCGCTGGGGGGGCGGGGCCGAGTCATACATTCGGCAGCTATAGCCGCCAAATGATGAACTCAGAAGCGCACCGCAAGGTAACCCCCCGGGAGAGTGCTTCTCCTAGGGGGTTATCTGATGTGGGGAGGAGCCGCGAGAGCCACCGAGGGACCCCAGATAACTAGGTGCGGGGCCACTCTGTGCAAAACGAGCTGCACAGTGGCGGTAAGTATGACATGTTTGTTTTTTTTGTTTTTTTAAATGAACAAAGCTTTACAAGCACTTTAATGCATTCTATGCATTAAGATAAAAAACCTTTTGTGTGAAGCAACCACCCCAGCACCCCCTAATACTTATCTGAGCCCCATCTCTCTCCAACGATGTCCATGAATGTCTAAACCATCCCGGACACTCCTCCTGATTGGCTGAGACACAGCAGCGGTGCCAATGGCTCCCGCGGTTGTCAATCAAAGTCAGTCAGCCAAACAGGGGAGAGAGGGGGCGGGACTCTGTGTCTGAATGGACACACGGAGCTGTGACTTGGCTCCAGTGCCCTCATAGAAAGCTGCTGACTTTGGGGGGCACTCAATAGGAGGGAGGGGCCAGGAGCAGCAAAAAAGGACCCAAGAAGAGGAGGATCCGGGCTTCTCTGTGCAAAACCAACTGCACAAGGGTGGTAAGTATAACATGTTTATTATTTATTTTTTTATTTTAAACTAGACTTTACAATTGCTTTAAGCTTTGACAAAATTACCTGGAAGCTGATTGGTTTCTATGCAGAGCTGCACCCGACTGTGCACTCTCCAGTTTTAGGAAATCAACCTCACAATCTCTTCCTGTCCTAATGACCACTGTCACCAAGGTTAAAAATGATAGGAATTCCTAAATGTTACTGTTATCACCAAAACAAGAGATGAGGGGAAATCTTCCCTTCCAATGGGAACATCTGCTCTGGTGGCAATAGAGAATTCAACTCACTTTGTAGAAATTTCCTCTTACTTCCTGTTGCATCTTTAAGATGGGAAGTAAAGATAAATCCCCTCAATGGGGCACAGACAAAAAATGACAGGGGTTTTAAAGGATAAGTTTCAAAACATGTTACTTGTTATACCCATATTCAGGATGTAACATGTAACAATGTAACATGTTACAGATGCACCAGCCGTCCTGATCCCCTGTTTTGACAGCAAGCAGGGGATCTTCTTCCCCTGCTTGCTGTCACAATTTGAAAAAAATGTGGCTGTGCGGGGCTCTGACTGCCTGGCCGTGATATTCATTCACAGAGTTCTGTGAATGGGAAGCTACAAGTACCAACAGCCTTTGCGACTGTTTGCTTGTAGTTCTCAATGAACTACCAGGGCGCTGTTGAGACTGGTAGTTCATTGATTCTTCCTGTCAGTGTGAAACTGCCTGCCACATGGTCTACGAGCAGACAGATACACTGACAGTCTGTGGGAGTCCTGCATGGCACCCGCAATATGCTGATTGTGGGTGCAATGCTTTCCAAGCTCCTACAAAAAAAAAATTGTACATGCACATTTTTTTACCTGCAAAAAAGCGCTTATCCTTTAACTATTTCTTGGTAAGCTTGAGCTTTATGTCCTTACACTCATGCACTGTAAATTGCAAATACAGAATTTATAACTTCCTTAAAAAATGACCGTTAAATTATAAAGCCATTCAAAGACCAGCTTGAATATCAGTCTTTCGCAGTTTGTAAAATTTAACAAACTAACAAGATATTGTGGAATGAAAGAAAGATTGGAGCATGATTACTTTGTTTGTGAGGCTTGACAAGGTTAGTGAAATGTTGCTGCTAGTGTTTGTTCTTTTTAGATATGATGAAATTAGAGTTTGTGATCAACCACCTAATTTTGTGATGGTGATTCAGCTAAGAGTAATAATATTCTTTAGTAAATGATGTTTGCTATAACAGTGTCACCTAAGATCTGAGATAAAGGAATAGGCAGAGAGGCAGCAGTCCATCTTGTTGGGTCTTCTTTAAACAGCGAGAGCTAGCTAGACAGTCTCAGAATTTTACCTTATTGGATCTTTTTTTATACGTCTTCTTTACTGGCATATTAAGAGACAAGAGAAGGCAAATGATAATAGGAGATAGCTTTATTAAAATCTAGTGGTGGGAGTACAAAGGAGATTATTAATATGTGTCACGCCACCATTGACTTTAACGTATACTATATTACCCAAAGGGACACCTGACTTTACACACACATGAAATTTAATGGCATCCCGGTCTTAGTCCGTAGGGTTCAGAATTGAGTTTGCCCATCCTTTGCAGCTATACCAGCTTCAACTCTTCTGTGAAGGCTATCCACAAGGTTTGGGAGTGTGTCTATGGGAATGTTTGAGCATTCTTCCAGAAGCAGACCAGTCAAGTTCCTTCACCCCAAACTTGCTCATTCATGTTTTTACGGACCTTGCTTTGTACACTGGTGCGCAGTCATGTTGGAACAGGGGGCAATCCCCAAACTGTTCCCACAAAGTTGGGAGCATGAAATTGTCCAAAATGTCTTGGTATGCTGATGCCTTGAGAGTTCCCTTCACTGGATCTAAGGGGCCAACCCCTGAAAAACAACCCCACACCATAATCACCCCTTCACCAAATGATTTAGACCAGTGCACAAAGCAAGGTCCATAAAAACATGGATGAGCGAGTTTGGGGTGGAGGTAATGGACTGGCCTGCACAGAGTCTTGACCTCAACCCGATAGAACACCTTTGGGATTAATTAGAGCGGAGACTGCGAGCCAGGTCTTCTCATCCAGCATCAGTGCCTGACTTCACAAATGCGATTCTGGAAGAATGGTCAAACATTCCCATAGACACACTCCTAAACTTTGTGGACAGCCTTCCCAGAAGAGCTGAAGCTGTTATAGCTGCAAAGGGTGGGCCAACTCAATACTGAACCCTGCAGACTAAGTCTGGGATGCCATTAACCACTTGCCCACTGGGCACTTAAACCCCCTTCCTAACCAGACCAATTTTTAGCTTCCAGTGCTCTCACATTTCGAATCACAATTACTCAGTCAGGCAACATTGTACCCATATTACATATTTTTCCTTTTTTTCACACAAATAGAGCTTTCTTTTGGTGGTATTTGATCTCCACTAGGGTTTTAATTTTTTGCGCTATAAATGAAAAAAGACAGAAAATTTGGTAAAAAAAAGCATTTTTTTATGTTTCTGTTATAAAATGTTGCAAATTAGTAATTTTTCTTCATACATTTTGGCCAAAATTTATACTGCTACATTTCTTTGGTAAAAATAACCCAAATCAGTGTGTATTATTTGGACTTTGTGAAAGTTATAGAGTCTACAATGTATGGTGCCAATCACTGAAAATTGATCTCACCTGATGTACTGACAGCCTATCTTATTTCTTAAGACCATAACAAGCCAGGACAGTACAAATACTCCACAAATGACCCCTTTTTGGAAAGTAGACAATCCAAGGTATTTAGTAAGAGGCATGGTGAGTTTTTTGAAGTTGTAATTTTTTCCCACAATTCTTTGCAAAAGGATTCTTTTTATCTTTTTTTATTTTTATTTTCACAGAATTGTCAAATTAAAAGGTTATTTCCCTCACACAGCATATACATACCACAAATTACACCCCAAAATACATTCTGCTACTCCTCCTGAGTATGGCAATACCACATGTGTGAGACTTTTACACAGCCTGGCCACATACAAAGGCCCAACATGCAGGGAGCACCATCAGGTGTTCTAGGGGCATAAATTACACATTTAATTTTTTCACTGCCTCTTATGCCCCGTACACACGGTCGGATTTTCCGATGGAAAATGTCCGATCGGAGCGTGTTGTCGGAAATTCCGACCGTGTGTGGGCTCCATCGGACATTTTCCATTGGATTTTCCGACACACAAAGTTGGAGAGCAGGAGATAAAATTTTCCGACAACAAAATCCGATCGCGTCAATTCCGACCGTGTGTGGCCTGTTCCGACGCACAAAGTGCCACCCATGCTCAGAAGAAATTCCGACACGGAACAGCTCGGTCTGGTAAACTTAGCGTTTGCAATGGATACAGCACTTTCGTCACGCTGCAATGTTAAAAATGTTTTAATACAGCGCACTCTCTTCTTCTTTATAATGTGACAAGAATGAAGTAGTTTTGCTGCTCATATTCACACACACTTCTCACAAACATTTTTTTTTGTTTTTTTATTGGGATTCCCTGAATATATTGTTATTTGTCACATCTGACAGAATGTTTTTTATTTATTTATTTATTTTTTTTGTTTTTTAAGCCATTTTTGGTTTAGATTTTATGTTTGTATTTTTTCCAAGGCTGATCTTTGTTTAATGTTGTTTTTAGTTTGACTCCAGAATATTTTTGTGTGTGTTTTGTGTGTGTCAAGTTACCACAACACCATTGATATCTTTTATTATTTAATCTCAAGGAGATTGTTTGTTGTTGGTGTCCCTTGTTAATTTCACATTGTATTTTGGAAATGTACCTGAATCCTCACCAACCAACTGTCCTTTTTGAAGTAAAACACACATAGGCAAGTATAATTCCAACAAAAATTCCTTTATTAAGGGCTCAGAACCAAACAAAGAGGGAGGCAACACTGGATCAACATGAGAACTTAGCGAAGCCTGGGACCCCCACGGCAGACATCAATTCTTGAACATCAAAATTGATGGCCTGAGGAGTCCATATGTAAGGGAGGGCAGTCTGGTCCAGAAGTCGCAGAGATCCGGAAAGCAGCAGATGACATCTGTGTCCCCAGGCTGTGGTACCACAAGAGGCTGCATCTTTTGGCCGACCAGACTGGATCCAGGGTCCTCACTTTCTGGTCTTCCTTCCACGCTTCATTCCGGGCTGTGGCTGTGCTGTTGGAGATGTGGCAGGAGGAGGAGTAGGACCTGGAGGAGGAGGAGGACTGGGAGGACCTGGAGGAGGAGGAGAAGGAGGAGGAGGACCTGCAGGAGGAGGAGGAGGACCATCTGTGAGTTCGCAAAGGTGTGTCTGAGATGTAATTTGGCCCCTCATACCTTTATTAAGAGCCTCCAATATGAGTGACTCACACATGAGTTGTCCCTCCTCCATCCTCTGCATTTTAGAGGCAATGAGGGCAGCAATGTCCTCCTCCACTGTATGTGGTGCTCCCAGGGCCTCTGTAGCCCTCCAAAAGAGACCTATGGCAGCCTCCTCTAGGGCACTCCTCCTCCTGCCACTTTCTCTTTCCAGGTGTTGGGGAGGGACCGGCATATCAGGCAGCCGGCTCGGCCCGGCCACCTCCTGGCTGAGGCTTCCCTGTGTATGAAAAAGGGACATGGTTTTAGTTTTTGCATCATCAATCGCAATCATAAATTAGTACTCCAAACTAACATCTAGTTAACATCATTGATTGGACAACCAGCAATATTTAGAGGAATGCTATACCTGGCTCAAGCTGGGCTCCTCCACATGTTGTTGCCTGGAAGGCCCAGGTTGGGCATCAGAAGCCTTAGCTGGAGGGGAAGGAAGCGTGGAAGGAAGACTGGAGAGTGATGACCTGGGTTCAGTCTGACCTGCCAGAAAATGCAGCCTGTCATAGTACCACATCCTGGGGACATAGATGTCATCTGCTGCTCCGGATCTCTGCGAATCCTGGACTTTCTGGCGCTCCCTTACATATGTGCTCCTCAGGCCACCAATTAAGATCTTCAAAAATGTGATGTCTGCCGTGGGGATCACCTGCTTCACAATTTCCAACAATTTATTCAGTGCTGCCTTCCTCTTTGGTTCTTGTAATGTGGGTTGTTGATCTCCCACGGACATGGCAGCTCCCTTAACATATCAATGAATAGTGACATGAAGTCATTATCTTTTAATAAGATATCCATGTTCACTGCAAGACACAACACAAGACAAAGCCTAATGTCAGACAAAACTCTCCTAATCTTGTTACAATATAGGCCTCAATCTAGAAGCAGTATAGGCACAAGTTTGTCTCTTACCTTCGTTCTTACGATCGGCGCTTCCAATGCTCCTTCGTCCGCTCACAAATCGTACGTACTACGCACGCGTGTTACGCTTTATACACACTGCGCATGCGTGTAACTCCGCCCACCCCTGACGTTCTTTCTAGTCTATTCCCTGCCCCTTTTCGTTCGGCGCAGTGGGTGAAGAGCACATGGCGGAGTCAGAGCAGGTGCGTGCTAATTATAGCAACGAGGAGGAGGAGGAGGAAAGCCCGGATCCGGACACGTCGGGATCCAGAAGGAGACGATTTAAGGCCACAAATATGTCCTTTGGGGAGATGTTGGAGATGGTGGACATCATGAAGAAGGCCGACTATGACGGGAAGTATGGGCCATACCCCAACCCCAATATCAGAAAGGCCAAGATCATGGCGAAAGTGATCAAAAATCTGCACAGGAATTTCAGGGTACGACGATCGAAAGATCAGCTCAGGAAGCGGTGGTCGGACCTAAAATTAAGAGAGCCCGAGCAGTACTGAAAGATCCGGAGAGTGCTGCAAAAAAGTAAGTAGTTGTGCTGTGTTCCTATTCTTTTTGTCTTTATTACATTCGTGCTGCTCCATATGCTTTTCTTAATTGTACAGTTTCAAATGTCAATTTTAATGTTCATGGGCCCATTATTCGTTCGTATCAAACATTTTTTTTTTCGCCCTCTAAAACACCATTGTTTAGGCCATATGCATTTTCCTACATTTTTTAGGGCCTACTTGGATGCAAAATATTTGGTTGTGTAGATGGGTTTGTTACTAGAATGAAATGCAAACTAGATTCTGTGTAAGGAGAGGACACTCAGCAGCTGTTTCCACATCTGGACACTGGAGCCCTAGTGTGGGACACAAGAACACCATTTTTATTAGGGGGGGCACACAGGTGCTCCAGTGTATACTATAGGGGGGGCTACATCTGTGAAGCTTGTACTAAACAGGTAAAGTATTGCAGGTTGACAAAGGACAATAAAAAAGCGACATTTTTGAACTCTGCTAAAATTGACAATTGTACCCCACTTCCAAGCAATGTTTCCTATTTATAGTTCTGCCATCAAATCACTGTGTGCTAATTATACCCTTTTTGTTTTACATAGGGGAGAAAAGACTCAGAGGACACCCCTCATCCGAGGAGACCAGAGACCACCCACCTGTGGAAGAAGGTGAAATACCCCCAACCCAAGTGGAGCAGGAGGAGGAAGAAGATGTGGTTGAAATAGGCACCACAACAGGTGAGTGTCTGCGACCACAGACTCAGGTAAGAGATGGATGCTGGCAGATTTTTGATACCTGTTTTTGTTTGTTTTCTCTCTTTTTAGGTGATCGAGATCCGTTCACATCAGAAAGTGCCCAGATGCTGATCGGGGAGATCATGGGGTGTAATTTAGAATTGGAGAACCTCAAGTCAAAAATCAATGATGTGATTAAAAAAAATAATAACATCATTGATGTTTTGGGGCGAATTTAATACCCCACAAAATCACTTTGGTTAGGTACAATGTTTAAAATATTTTTGAAATGTTTCGAAAAGCCAAATTTGGAGGATGCACACAGTGTGCCAACATGTGCTATCTGCCATCACGGGAGATCAATGGACGCGTTTTGGGGGGTGCAACCCCTTCCTCAATAATAAAGTAGTGGTGAGGAAGGGCTTGCTCCCCCAAAACACGTCCCATGATCCCCCGTGATGGCAGGTGGCAGGTCGCACATGTTGACATTCGTAAATTGGTGTGCATCTTCCAAATTTGGCTTTTCAAGGGGTGATTTGACCCCATCTGAACGCAATATCAAACACAGTTCCTAAATACTCATGTCTGATATTGCCTTCAGGTTTTACCATATGTGAACTTTGTAAGTTCAAGTTTTTTGTCTTGTTGGTTTTACACAGGCCTTTTTTATCGTAAATGGACATTTCTATTTTTGATAATGCCACCCCAAAAATTGTTATACAACAAACATGTTGGTTTGTTCTAAAAACCGTTTCTAAATGCACATGTGATTGTGCAGGTATTAAAAAGTTTGTTAATCAAGAATGTGTGGATTATTGTCTCAACACGACAACATTTTGTGGTGATGTAATTGCTGTTTTCGTAAAAAATTGTGGTTATTTCCTAAGGGCAAATGCTCTTTGCACTACAAGAGCATTTTCATTGCAGTTTCAAGAGCACTTGTAGTATAAAAAGTGTATACGCCTTTAGTAAATAACAGCCAACAGTGCTTTGTATAAGGTTACACAATCACACCATTTTCAGGACTCCACACATTGCTGTCAGGGTCAGCTAAAACAAACACAAGCAGTAAATGTCCACAAAGAATTTCTTTTTTTTTTTTTTATTGGAAAAAGGCTTCACAAATTTGAAGGCATATTGATGGCCCCCTACCCGCAAAGAACTCCAGGTATCGTAACTGGACATCATGGGCACTCAGGGAGGGCAAGCCAGGACGACCGCTTTCAAGCGCCGTCAGTGTTTCAGGTATCACTCCGGCCTCAGGCCCAACTGAGCCAGCATAGTTGGCCGAATGTTTCCTTAAAAAGTTATGGAGAATAGAGCACGCCAGTATAATATGGTTCAATTTATACTCCGCCATATGGATAGGTGTCAGAAATAGGCAGAACCGGCTGGCCAGGATTCCAAATGTGTTCTCCACCACTCTTCAGGCTCTGGCCAGCCGGTAATTAAAAACCCTCTGTTCCGGGGTGAGGGTCCTCATCGGGAAAGGCCGCATCAGGTGGTCCCCCAGCGCAAACGCTTCATCAGCAATGAACACGAATGGGAGTCCTTCCACATTGTCCTCTGGAGCTGGCAAGTCCAAGCTGCCATTCTGGAGACGCCTGTAGAACTCCGTCTGGGCGATGACTCCACCATCGGACATCCGGCCATTCTTCCCCACGTCCACATACAAGAAGTCGTAATTAGCCGACACCACCGCCAACATCACAATACTATTGAACCCCTTATAGTTGAAATAGTACGACCCCGAGTTGGGTGGTGGGATGATGTGGACATGTTTCCCATCAATTGCCCCTCCGCAGTTAGGAAAGTCCCACCGCTGGGCAAAGTGGGAGGCCACAGTCTGCCATTCCTGTGGCGTGGAAGGAAACTGTTGAGGAAAACAAAAATAAATTAATATTTTTGCACAGAAACATGGCAAGCAGATTAGGCACAAACATTCTGGGGCAACCTCCAGATAGCATTTATTAAGGGGAATTTAACAACACCAAAGTATAAGGTACACCTATCATATTCCCCCTCCCCCCCCTCTCATGGGCCATTTCGAACATTATGGGGGGTGTGGAAATCTTGGACAGGTAACCCTCTTCACTTCATTGAGAGATGAATGCCTAAATACAGGGTATTACTTGGAACAGCCCCTCAGTAACACTATTGGCAGCCCACTGGACAGGTAAGAAGTGTCCGAATACAAAGATATAAATACACATTGTACACATTTGAGCACATTTGAACATTCTACTATTACCTGACTCAAGATAATAATAGTATCTTAAAAATTCAAACAGTACCATTGGAAAGTATACAGGCAGGCCCTTGCACTACATGCTTTGGGGAATTCATCCATAAATTAGAGCACAAAAGAGATGGGTATAGTGTGTATGGTTTTGGCAAAGTCAGTAGATAGATGATTGAGGATTAGGGATGAGCCGAACACCCCCCGATTCGGTTCGCACCAGAACCCGCGAACGGACCGAAAGTTCGCACGAACGTTAGAACCCCATTGACGTCTATGGGACTCGAACGTTCGATATCAAAAGTGCTCATTTTAAAGGCTAATTTGCATGGTATTGTCCTAAGAAGGGTTTGGGGACCCGGGTCCTACCCCAGGGGACATGTATCAATGCAAAAAAAACTTTTAAAAACGGCCGTTTTTTCGGGAGCAGTGATTTTAATGATGCTTAAAGTAAAAAAAAAAAAAGTGAAATATTACTTTAAATATCGTACCTGGGGGGTGTCTATAGTATGCCTGTAAAGTGACGCGTGTTTCCCATGTTTAGAACAGTCCCTGCACCAAATGTCATTTTTAAAGGAAAAAATCTCATTTAAAACTGCTTGCGGGTTTAATGTCATGTCGGGTCATGGCAATATGGATAAAAATCAGTGAGACAAACGGCATGGGTACCCCCCAGTCCATTACCAGGCCCTTTGGGTCTTGTATGGATATTAAGGGGAACCCCGCACCCAAATTAAAATAAGGAAAGGTGTGGGGCCACCAGGCCCTATATACTCTGAACAGCAGTATACAGGCGGTGCAAACAAGACAGGGACTGTAGGTTTGTTGTTAAGTAGAATCTGTTTGTAATTTTGAACATTTTTAACGTGTTTAGCTCCAGCCAAAAAATCTTTTCTAAGCTTTTTGGAAAACATAGGGAAGGGTTATCACCCCTGTGACATTTGTTTTGCTGTCTTTCCTCCTCTTCAGAAGATTTCACCTCACTTTTTTGTCCCAATGAAAAATGTTTTTTGAAAATTTGGGTTTTTTTGTGGAACAAGGATTGGAAAGCATCAGTGGAAAGGAGAAATTGTTTTCCCATATTAACTCTAACAGGAGAGAATTTCCCTTCCTAGGGGTAGATTTCATCTCACTACCTGTTGTCTCCTTCCGTTTGCAAGTAGGAGTCGTTTGTAAGTTAGATGTTTGAAAGTAGGGTCCTGCCCTATATACTCAGCAGAAATTTGGGCCTTAGGTGTTGCTGTGGCCACAACACTGTAAGCCCTCACAGGGCCCTGCTGTGAAATATTAGATCAAGAATTGTAATTACATGCCCCTGTTGAACAGGAGCTGAAAAATTAGGCCTTAGGTACTGGTGCTGGTGCCACAACACTGCAACCCCTCACAGACACTCTAGTTGGAACGCAGGAACGAGCCCTGCTGCAAAGTATTGCTTCAAAAATTGTAATTACACGCCCCTGTTAGACAGGGGCAGAAAAATTGGGCCTTAGGCACTGGTGCTGGTGCCACAACACTGCAACCCCTCACAGACACTCTAGTTGGAACGCAGGAACGAGCCCTGCTGCAAAGTATTGCATCAAAAATTGTAATTACACGCCCCTGTTAGACAGGGGCAGAAAAATTGGGCCTTAGGCACTGGTGCTGGTGCCACAACACTGCAACCCCTCACAGACACTCTAGTTGGAACGCAGGAACGAGCCCTGCTGCAAAGTATTGCATCAAAAATTGTAATTACACGCCCCTGTTAGACAGGGGCAGAAAAATTGGGCCTTAGGCACTGGTGCTGGTGCCACAACACTGCAACCCCTCACAGACACTCTAGTTGGAATGCAGGAACGAGCCCTGCTGCAAAGTATTACATCAAAAATTGTAATTACACGCCCCTGTTAAACAGGGGCTGAAAAATTGTGCCTTAGGCACTGGTGGTGGCGCCCAGAACCAAAAATGTTCTTACAAGCTATCAGCGTGATGATTGAGGAGGAAGAGGATAATTACTCAGGGATAGTCACTCAGCATCAGCATAGGCAGTCTTTGAAGGGATCTGAGATTTCAAAAAAAATTATTCGGTTACATCAGCATCAGGTGCTTGGTAGCTGGTGGTGATCCAAGACTCATTCATTTTTATGAAGGTCAGCCGATCGACCGAGTCGGTGGACAGACGCACCCTGTGATCGGTTACCACGCCTCCAGCAGCACTGAATGTGCGTTCCGAAAGAACGCTGGATGCAGGACAGGCCAGTAGCTCAATTGCATACTGTGCAAGCTCTGGCCAGTGATCCATCCTCAAGACCCAGTAACCCAGAGGATTTTCGGTGGGAAAGGTGTCCAAGTCTGATCTTGCCCCTAGGTATTCCTGCACCATGTAAAACAGACGCTGGCGATGGTTGCTGGAACCGATCATACCTTGGGGCTGCGGACCAAAAAATTGTCTGAACGCATCGGTCAGACGGCCACCTTCTCCACCGCTCCTTCTTTGACTGACCGAAGCCTCAGCAACACGTTGTCCAGAAACAGGAGTTTGTAACCTCCCAGTCTCTGGGAACGCGTTGCACAGACCTTTCTGCAAGGCCTCCCGAAGATGTTTCATCCTCTGCTCCCTCTGCGATGGCAAGATAAGGTCCGCAACCTTACCCTTGTAACGTGGATCAAGGAGGGTTGCCAGCCAGTATTGGTCCTTCTCCTTGATACCACGAATACGAGGATCCTTACGCAGGCTTTGCAGGATCAGGGAGGCCATGCAGCGTAGGTTTGCTGAGGCATTCGGTCCGGAGTCCTCTGGGTCACTAAGGACAACAACGTCCGCAGCCACCTCCTCCCAGCCACGTACAAGTCCATGTGTTCCTTGGGACTGATCCCTTAAAGACTGCTGCTGATGCTGAGTGCCAGGCTCCACCTCCATACTGACACAATCTTCCTCCTCCTCCTCCTCCTCCTCGTCCTCTTCCTGTGTGATCGGCGGGCACGCAGGAACACTGTCTGGATAAAGGGGGCCTTGAGAGCTAAGGAAGTCCTCCTCTTCCTGCCTCTGTTCTGCCTCAAGTGCCCTGTCCATTATTCCACGCAGCGTGTGCTCCAACAGGTGGACAAGGGGGACAGTGTCACTGATGCATGCACTGTCAGTGCTCACCATCCTCGTGGCCTCCTCGAATGGTGACAGGACAGTGCATGCATCCCTGATCATGGCCCACTGGCGTGGGGAAAAAAAAACCAAGCTCCCCTGACCCTGTCCTGGTGCCATAGTCGCACAGGTACTCATTGATGGCCCTCTGCTGCGTGTGCAGCCGCTGCAGCATGGCCAACGTTGAGTTCCACCTGGTGGGCATGTCACAGATTAGGCGGTTCTTGGGCAGGTTAAACTCCTTTTGGAGGTCCGTCAGCCGAGCACTGGCATTATATGACCGGCGGAAATGCACACAGACTTTCCTGGCCTGCCTCAGGACATCCTGTAAGCCCGGGTACCTGCCCAAGAACCGCTGCACCACCAAGTTAAGGACGTGAGCCAAACAGGGCACATGGGTCATTTGTCCCTGTCGGAGGGCAGAGAGGAGGTTGGTGCCATTGTCGCAAACCACCATTCCTGCCTTAAGTTGGCGTGGCGTCAACCACCTCTGAACCTGCCCCTGCAGAGCTGACAGAACCTCTGCCCCAGTGTGGCTCCTGTCCCCCAAGCACACCAGCTCAAGCACCGCATGGCATCTTTTGGCCTGCGTACTTGCGTAGCCCCTTGAACGCCTACGGAGCACCGCTGGTTCCGAGGAAGAGGCCATGGAGGAAGAAGAAGAGGAGGGGGTGGAGGAGAGAGGTGTGTCACAATCAGCATTTTGGAGGCGTGGTGGCGGAACAACCTCCAACACTACTGCACCTTGTCCTGCATCCTTCCCAGCTGCCAGCAGAGTCACCCAATGCGCCGTGAAACTTAGGTAACGTCCCTGTCCATGCCTGCTGGACCATGAGTCAGCGGTAATATGCACCTTACCGCTGACCGCCCTGTCCAGCGAGGCATGGACATTGCCTTCCACATGCCGGTAGAGAGCCGGAATCGCCTTCCGTGAGAAAAAGTGGCGTTTGGGTACCTGCCACTGAGGAACCGCACATTTCACAAACTCACGGAAGGGGGCAGAGTCTACCAACTGAAAAGGCAGCAGTTGAAGTGCTAGCAATTTTGCCAAGCTAGCATTCAACCGCTGGGCATGTGGATGGCTGGGAGCAAACTTCTTTCGGCGGTGCAGCAGCTGGGGCAGGGAAATTTGCCTGGTACAATCTGACGTCGGTGTACCAAAAGCAGATTGCCCACAAGTACTTGGCTGTGACACACCTAATTCTTTACCTTCATTCCTCTCACTGCAGGTCTCAGAGAGGACTGAAGGTCTAGTGGGGTTGGAAATCTCAGCTGATGAGGAGCAAGGAGAGATCCTCTTTGTTCTTTGGTGTGGGTCTTTTAGATACGCTTGCCAAACGAACTGCATGGCAGGTCAACATATGTCTGGTCAAGCATGTGGTACCCAAGCGGGAGATGTTTTGGCCACGCGAGATACGCTTGAGACATATGTTGCAAATAGCAGCGGTGCGATCTGATGCACTCGTCTCAAAAAAGGCCCACACCAAAGAACTTTTTGAATAACGCGCAGAGACTGCAGCGCCCTGCACATGTGGAGCTTTGGGGTGTGATGCAGTCAATGTGCTGCCCTTAGGCTGGCCCCTGGAGGGCATCCTGCCTCGTTGGTGATGTGCCGCCGCCTCCTCCTCCTCCTCCTCCTCCTCTCTCCTATCAGGCACCCACGTTGAGTCAGTGACCTCATCATCCCCTCCCTCCTCATCACTGGAGCAAACCTGGCAGTATGCTGCAGCAGGGGGAGCATGACTGCCAGATTGCTGTCCTTCTTGGGCACCCCCTCTGTCCGTGCTCATGTTACTGCCTTCATCGAGCTCAGTATCGTCATCAGAGCCTTCCAAACGCTGGGCATCCTCCTGGAGCATGTACCCAACACTGTGGTCAAACAGTTCGAGGGAATCCTCATGAGGACATGGTGGAGCTAGGGAAGGAGTCACTGATGACATTGAGCTGAGGGAAGAGGCCGCTGCTTTGCCAGACAAAGCACCCTGGGCATGGGTGAGAGAGGATGAGGAGGATGAGGACGGCTTGGTCATCCACTCGACCAAGTCTTCCGCATGTTGCGGCTCAACACGGCCAGCTGCCGAAAAAAAGGCCAAGCGTGTCCCATGGCCACGTGCTGATGAGGATGCACCGTCTCCACGACCAGCACTAGACACAGAGCCTGCTTGCCCTCTCTTATTGGCTTGTGACTGTCTGCCTCTCCTTCTTGGCCTTCCAGACATACTAATGGCCTGTAGCTGCACTAAGCTGGGATAGAACACCTGTAATTTTCTTCAGGTAGCTTTATATACTGTAACCAGACAAGCCTGCCTGTCAGTAGGAAGATAACAGGAACGGATCTAGCTGAACACTGTGAGCAGGACGCACTGTACTAAATGTAAATAGTCTAGCTGCCTGACCGTGGTACTAATAGGATCAAATAGAACACCTGTAATTTTCTTCAGGTAGCTTTATATACTGTAACCAGACAAGCCTGCCTGTCAGTAGGAAGATAACAGGAACGGATCTAGCTGTACACTGTGAGCAGGACGCACTGTACTAAATGTAAATAGTCTAGCTGCCTGACCGTGGTACTAATAGGATCAAATAGAACACCTGTAATTTTCTTCAGGTAGCTTTATATACTGTAACCAGACAAGCCTGCCTGTCAGTAGGAAGATAACAGGAACGGATCTAGCTGAACACTGTGAGCAGGACGCACTGTACTAAATGTAAATAGTCTAGCTGCCTGACCGTGGTACTAATAGGATCAAATAGAACACCTGTAATTTTCTTCAGGTAGCTTTATATACTGTAACCAGACAAGCCTGCCTGTCAGTAGGAAGATAACAGGAACGGATCTAGCTGAACACTGTGAGCAGGACGCACTGCACTAAATGTAAATAGTCTAGAAGATAACAGGAACGAATCTAGCTGAACACTGTGAGCAGGACGCACTGCACTAAATGTAAATAGTCTAGAAGATAACAGGAACGGATCTAGCTGAACACTGTGAGCAGGACGCACTGCACTAAATGTAAATAGTCTAGAAGATAACAGGAACGGATCTAGCTGAACACTGTGAGCAGGACGCACTGCACTAAATGTAAATAGTCTAGAAGATAACAGGAACGGATCTAGCTGAACACTGTGAGCAGGACGCACTGCACTAAATGTAAATAGCAGGAACGGATCTAGCTGAACACTGTGAGCAGGACGCACTGCACTAAATGTAAATAGTCTAGAAGATAACAGGAACGGATCTAGCTGAACACTGTGAGCAGGACGCACTGCACTAAATGTAAATAGCAGGAACGGCTCTAGCTGAACACTGTGAGCAGGACGCACTGCACTAAATGTAAATAGCAGGAACGGATCTAGCTGAACACTGTGAGCAGGACGCACTGCACTAAATGTAAATAACAGGAACGGATCTAGCTGAACACTGTGAGCAGGATGCACTGCACTAAATGTAAATAGTCTAGAAGATAACAGGAACGGATCTAGCTGAACACTGTGAGCAGGACGCACTGCACTAAATGTAAATAGCAGGAACGGATCTAGCTGAACACTGTGAGCAGGACGCACTGCACTAAATGTAAAGAGCAGGAACGGATCTAGCTGAACACTGTGAGCAGGACGCACTGCACTAAATGTAAATAGCAGGAACGGATCTAGCTGAACACTGTGAGCAGGACGCACTGCACTAAATGTAAATAGCAGGAACGGATCTAGCTGAACACTGTGAGCAGGACGCACTGCACTAAATGTAAATAACAGGAACGGATCTAGCTGAACACTGTGAGCAGGACGCACTGCACTAAATGTAAATAGCAGGAACGGATCTAGCTGAACACTGTGAGCAGGACGCACTGCACTAAATGTAAATAGCAGGAACGGATCTAGCTGAACACTGTGAGCAGGACGCACTGCACTAAATGTAAATTGCAGGAACGGATCTAGCTGAACACTGTGAGCAGGACGCACTGCACTAAATGTAAATAGTCTAGAAGATAACAGGAACGGATCTAGCTGAACACTGTGAGCAGGACGCACTGCACTAAATGTAAATAGCAGGAACGGATCTAGCTGAACACTGTGAGCAGGACGCACTGAATTAAATGTAAATAGTCTAGATAGAAGATAACAGGAACGGATCTAGCTAAACTGAATACAGTGTATATATATATATGCAACACCTGGGATGCATATATATACACAATACACTGTAAGTGCAGCTAACTGACTGACTGTTCTGCCTAATCTATCTAACTCAAATCAAATGACACTGTCTCTCTCTCTATCTCTCAGCACACCGGAACACACACTACACAGGGCCGCCGTGTAGGCGGCCTTATATAGTGTGGGGTGTGTACTAAATCCCCTGAGCCATAATTGGCCAAAGCCACCCTGGCTTTGGCCAATTACAGCTCTCTCTACTGACGGCGCTGTGATTGGCCAAGCATGTGGGTCATAGTGCATGCTTGGCCAATCATCAGCCAGCAATGCACTGCGATGCCGCAGTGAATTATGGGCCGTGACACGCCACACGAATTTAGCGCGAACGGCCCATATCGTTCGCAATTCGGCGAACGGGCGAACAGCCGATGTTCGAGTCGAACATGGGTTCGACTCGAACACGAAGCTCATCCCTATTGAGGATAGATAGAGAATTGGGATCAGCTGACTTAGCAGTTGGGGGAGGGAGGGTTACTAAAAATGATTTGGGGACACCACAAAAAATAAGCCTCTGCCACTCTGCCAGAATTTAAAGCTAAAATAACATTTCTAAACATTTTAGGGGGTGTTTGGGGTAAAGCACTACTATGGAGCTGATAAAATACATTGTTAAGTGACTACATGCGGTGAATATAGGGCCCGTAGAGCATGCTGGAGAGGTTAGTGAAGGACAATCTGTATGAAGGACCTAAAAAATTAATTACATAAAAATCCAGCATGCATGAGGACAAAGGGGACATTCACAGCATATTCCAATCATGGTAATTAGGGAACGAGGAAAGAAATACAATATATTAGCAAACATTAAATACAATAAAATGTGATATTAAAGGATAAAAATCTTACCTTCATATATTCCTTCTGCAGGACCTGTATGATGGCAGAACAGGTCTCTGGGATGATGATACCCAGAGCCTGGGGGTAGATGCCTGTCGAGAACTTCAAGTCCTGCAGACTTCTCCCTGTCGCCAAATACCGCAGGGTAGCAACCAACCTCTGCTCCGGAGTGATGGCTTGCCTCATGCAGGTATCCTGCCTGCTAATATAAGGGGTCAGCGAAGCCAACAGACGGTGAAACACGGGGTCCGTCATCCTGAGAAAGTTCCTGAAATCATCAGGATTATTCTCACGGATCTCACGGAGCAAAGGCATATGAGAGAACTGGTCATGCTGAAGCAACCAATTCTTGGTCCATGAACTCCTCCCCACCCTGTTCATGGACTGGACTTGTGTCAAGGTCAGGACCCCAACACCAAGCCCCCGCACAGCATGAACTCTACGAGGAGTACGCATATGCAACATGGCTAGAAAACGGTCGGCTGCTCAGAACGAATTAACAGAACGCACTGAAGAACAGCAAGGCCTGTGAAGAGCGACCTGAAAAACAGTAACGAACGAACAAGAATACAATGACTAAGTGACGCGGAACTTGCTTGCACGCACTGAAGAGCAGATACAAACCCACAAGCACAAACTGAACGGCAGAAAACGATCTGAAAACCACGAGTCTGAAAAAGCGTGAATCCTCTCACACCAAACTTTTACTAACACAAGATTAGCAAAAGGAGCCCAAAGGGTGCCACGCTTGGTTCTGAACTGGCCTTTTCTAGTCTCGTCGTACGTGCTTGACGTCACCACGTTCTTGGCGATCGGAAATTCCGACAACTTTGTGCAACCGTGTGTACGCAAAACAAGTTTGAGCCAACATCCGTCGGAAAAAACCTAGGATTTTGTTGTCGGAATGTCTGAACAAAGTCCGACCGTGTGTACGGGGCATTACACTTTTGAAGACCCTGGAGCACCAGGACAATGGAAACGTCCACAAAATGACCCCATTTTGGAACATAAACACCCCAACGTATATTCTATGAGGCATAATGAGTCTTTTTAACATGTAATTTTTTTTCACAAGTTTTTGGAAAACATGGAAAGAAAATGAAAACGCATTTTTCTTTACACAAAGTTGTCAATTTATAAGATATTTCTAACACATAGCATGTACATAGTAGAAATTACACCCCAAAATATATTCTGCTATGCCTCCTGAGTATGGTGATACCACATGTGTGAGACTTTTCCATAGCCTGGGCACATACAGAGGCCCAACACACAGGGGGCATCATCAGGGACATGCATTTAAAATCTAATTTGACTACTTATTCCACTTTTGTGAGGCTACAGCATGGATGAGAACTTATGTGGTATGGATGTGGCATGAATGTGGCACAGATGAGTACTGATGTGGCATGAATGTGGCACGGATGAGTACTGATGTGGCATGAATGTGGCACGGATGAGTACTGATGTGGCATGAATGTGGCACGGATGAGTACTGATGTGGTATGAATGTGGCGCGGATGAGCACTGATATGGCACGGATAAGCACTGATGAGCACTGCTGTGGCATGGATGAGTACTGCTGTGGCAAGGATGAGCACTGCTGTGGCATGGATGAGGCATGGATGAGCATGAATGAGCCATGGATGAGCCATGGATGGGCATGGATGAGCCGTGGATGGGCATGGATGTGCTGTTGAAGATCCATGGATGGCCATGGATAAGCCATGGATGAGTACGGATGGAGCATGGATGAGCCATGGATGGAGCATGAATGGGCACGGATGAGCATGGATGGAGCATGGATAAGCATGGATGGAACATAGATGAGCATGGATGGAGCATGGATGAGCATGGATGAAGCATGGATGAGCATGGATGGAGAATCGATTGAGGACTGATGATCATGGATTGAGTATGGATGGAGCATGGATGAGCATGGATTGAGCATGGATTAACCATATGCCAACCGGGCCATAGCCAAAAGATGGCGCGCTGCCTCCGTCTTTTGGTAAATGGCCACTGTAGGTGGGTGTTTACCACCTGATCGCTCCAGCAAATGACAGAGTGATCAATTCTAAACAAACCAACATAACGTCCGGTTCCTCTCTCCCCTCCCTGTACCTATTCCCTGTACCTATATCCAGCGATTCGGGTGCCCGGAGCCTCACTCCTCTCCCCCTCCTCTCCGCGGCACCGTCATAGCAACTATGGGCACCCGGCTGTAAAAGGAATACCCTTTTATTATCCTTTTTTCTTATCTGCTTTAATTGCATTGGATTTCCCTAAAGAGAACCAGCCAATTTGAATATAATAGTCTGTATATTGTTTAATGGCCTGTGAGTTGAAGAGGCAGATGGGAGAAACCTGACACAGAAGATATAGTGCCAGTTGTCTACCCTCCTGTTAACTTGTTCACATAGGTTTCTGTGATTGGGTTAATATTTGTGTTCATTTACAGTTAAAGGAACTTTGCACCATTATATTGCCTTTTTGATAAGTATAGATAACATATCTGTGTGTTATGCCCCGTACACACGGTCGGATTTTCCAACGGAAAATGTGTGATAGGACCTTGTTGTCGGAAATTCCGACTGTGTGTAGGCTCCATCACACATTTTCCATCGGATTTTCCGACACACAAAGTTTGAGAGCAGGATATAAAATTTTCCGACAACAAAATCTGTTGTCGGAAATTCCGATCGTGTGTACACAAATCCGACGGACAAAGTGCCACGCATGCTCAGAATAAATAAAGAGATGAAAGCTATTGGCCACTGCCCCGTTTATAGTCCCGACGTATGTGTTTTACGTTACCGCGTTTAGAACGATCGGATTTTCCGACAACTTTGTGTGACCGTGTGTATGCAAAACAAGTTTGAGCCAACATCCGTTGGAAAAAATCCATGGAGTTTGTTGTCGGAATGTCCGAACAAAGTCCGACCGTGTGTATGGGGCATTAGAGTGTTTTCTTACTATCTGACAAAGTTGAGATATTCCTATTTTGTGTTCTCATTAATACAGTAAACATACTTGAATTGTTTCTTTAATATTGTGTGAGTCTCTATTTACTAATACAGTTGGTAAGATGACTGAACCCAGGGTGTCAGAAGTAATGGATAATTTGCAGAGTCGAGGTAATCCGTGGGGTACAGAGTCTATTAGCAGCCCTCACAGGTGTACTGCTAGATTTGGAGGTCCCACCGAGATACCCCAACTGGGACGCTCAAGCAAGTCAGGTGACGTGTCCAGGATAGAAGAGAAAATGGATCCACAGACTGGGGCCGAGAACAAGGGAGCCAATTGGAGCTAACCACAGTTCTGAAACTGCCAGGAGTTTGGTGGTTCGACAAGGAGGTGTGACAGCTGATGAGGAAGGCTGTCCCAGAACAAGGGTCCTACCTTTTAGACTTAAAATACGAGTATGATGATGATTGTACATATGTTCTCTTGGAAAGGAGGGAGAGTATTCCAGTTAAATTTCAGAGGAGTGTCATAAGTCTGCCAGAAGGCCTTGATGGTCAAGTTATCCCATTGCAGTCAACAGGTGATCTGGATGAAGACCCCTCCCAGTCGCAACGAGGGAGTCCAGTTGCAGATGGCTCAATCACAGGTAGTCCGATGGCTGGAATGCTTGAATTGTTTCTTTAATACTGTGTGAATCTCTATTTACTAATACAGCTGGTGAGATGACTGAACCCAGGGTGTCAGAGGTAATGGAGGATTTGCAGAGTCGAGGTAATCAGTGGGGTACAGAGTCTATTAGCAGCCCTCACAGGGGTCCCACTACATATACAACTTACCTAGTATTACATGTGATGAAAGAATTAAGATTATAGGATTTCTGGTGGTATTGGAACAAAATGAAGTACATTTACAAATGGGGGTTCTCGTTTCCTTGCATATAACACCTTTTGTACAAAGAAAAAACCCTTTAATATCTGTAAGAAAAGATGTCCTAGTGGGGGGGTCGACCACTTTTGGTGCTAGTTTGTCTCTAAGGTTATGAGCTCTTTTAAATACAACATGAGGTTGTATAAGTAAAATAGAACAAAGAACTGGATCTCTTTTTAATATCCCCCAGTGTTTCTTAATAATCTTTTTAACCTGATAGTGCTGGGATGAAAAATTAGTAATAAAAGGGCAAAAATGATTGTCTAATTGTTCTTTAGGTTTCTCTGTAAGTAGCAATTCCCTACTTAGCCTAGCCACTTCCTGTATAGTATTGGATAGTTCATTATATCCTTTTTACATAAACCCCTCTTTTAGTACTTCAGCGTGAGCAAAAAAATCTGCAAATTTAGAACAATTCCGCCTCATTCTGATGAATTGCCCTTTGGAATATATATATATATATATATATATATATATATATATATATATATATATATATATATATATATATATTAAGTAATCATTATTTATTCAGTTTAGAAACAGCATAAAATCCAGTAAGGAGAGAAACAGAAAAGGGGCGAATGAAAGTCATTCATTCGTCAACAGGCTCAAACAAGTGACATTCCAATACATAACAAAAGGCCCGATTGACCATCCTACATGAGGAATATAAATGCATATGAACTGCAGATGTAGTGCTAAATCAGATGAGTCATCACAACAATAAATAGCCTTAGTCAATGAAATCACCTTGCCATTTAGATGCAAGCAATGGAAAGCAAAAGTTTCATCATCATTCATGTGCATATGCAAAAATATTCTAAAAAATGCCGAATGGTATTGCCCAATACCAAAGACACTGATTGATAGCTATACTAAAGAATTCCATGTACTGGTTGATCAGGCCTACTATTGCAACATCATTGCCAAAAACATATGGGAATTTATCAGGACTAGCCACCCAAGTGAGGCCACCTTTTATGCCCTCCTGAAGGTGCATAAAAATCCTTTAGACCCCCCAGGAAGATCCATTATTTCCAGAAGAGGTAGTCTGCCAGAAAATCTCAGCAGGTTTGTTGACAACCAGCTCAGACTCTTTGTGGACGTAATACCATCCTACATAAAGGATACTATTCACCTTTTTCAAATCTTGGAAGGCCTCCATGTCGATGACCACATCATGCTTGTGGCCATCAATGTGGAGGCCTTATACAGCGCTATACCTCACAACAAAGGCCTAGCCGCCATCCAACACATACTTTTCAAGAGAAGCCATTATGAACAGTTCATCTTGGCATCTTTGGAGGTCATTCTAAAACACAACCATTTTACCTTCTCCGGCTCCTACTACCTCCAGGTACAGAGGGTGACCATGGTAACTTGTTGCGCCCCCTCTTACGCCAAGCAGGATTTGTTCTTTAATGACACAGCATCTATGTACACAGACCATGCTATTGCATGGCACAGATATATAGATGATATTCTACTCTTATGGGATGGCCCTATAACATTTCTTAATCAATTTCTTGACTACATAAATCAGAACAATACTGTCAACATTAAATTTACCATGACTTATCATGGTACATTATCACATTTCTGGATGTAACTATGCATAAACACCCCAATGGCCATTTGTCTAGTGAACTATTCAGAAAACCTACGTCAGGAAATGCCATACTGCTCGAACGATGCCCTATTCGAGAAGGAGGCTCAGACACTTAGAGCCAGACTATGTGAAAGAGGGTATTCTAACAAGATCCTTAAAAAGGCATGTAAAAAACGAAAAATAGATCACGGTATGATTTACTTTTTTCTCAAAAAAAGGTGCAGGAAAATAATCCCACTAGAATCATAACAAAGTATTGTAGGCAACACAAGCAAATTAGTGGTATTTTTAGGAAATATTGACACCTTTTAAGCATGGATTACACTCTAGCCCACTTTGTCTCCAATCATGCCTTGATTACCTACAAAAGGGCTTCATCTTTACGCGACAAATTTGTGCATAGCAAGTATAAAACAGAGTGAGACAAAAAATGCAAAATCACAGGTACCATTCCCTGTGGTAATTGTGGGTATTGCCAATTTATGGACACCCGAAGATGCATCATCTTACCAAATGGGAAGAGATTCAAACCTAAGCATTATGTCAACCGCCGCACTCCTGGCATAGTTTATCTATTATCATGTGAGTGCGGCTGCTACTATGTTGGCAAGACAAAATTGGAATTCTGGTGCAGGATCTACCGACATATAACAAGCATAAATAAAAAAGATTCAGAATTCCCACCTGGGAGACATAGCTCTTTGGTTCACAGGGAGACTATTCCAAAAATTAAATTTCTCGCATTAGATCATATCTATGCGAATCCCAGAGGGGGGGCTTCAATAAATTGCTGTTACAGAGTGAACTGAGATGGATTTACTATCCTAAAGCCACTATGCCACCAGGCCTCAATGAGGCATTTCATTTCAAACCTTATTTATTAGGTTTTCAATCAGATGTATGTGAACTGGATCTGTAATTTTGTATTATCATTCTGCACAACCTATGTATTCACCCCTTTTTTATAATGCCGCGTACACACGGTTGGAATTTCCGACAACGAATGTTCGATGTGAGCTCATTGTCGGAAATTCCGACCGTGTGTAGGCTCCATCAGACAATTGTCGTTGGAATTTCCGACAACAAAAATTTGAGTGCTGGTTCTCAAATTTTCCAAAAACAAAATCCATTGTCGTAAATTCCGAGCATGTGTAGACAATTCCGACACACAAAATTCCATGCATGCTCTGAATCAAGTACGAGACGGAAGTGCTCGGTCTGATAAAACTAGCCTTCGTAATGGAGATAGCACATTCGTCACGCTGCAAAGTTTTTAATCTTTTAATGCAGCGCATTTTCTTCTTCTTTATAATGCTAGGATAATGAAGTTGTTTTGCAGCTGATATTCACACAGAGTTCTGACAAACTGATTACTTTATTTTTTCCCGTGATCTCATGAATAATCTTTATTTTTTTTGCCAGATCTCCAGAATAATGTTTATATATATTTTTTTTAGTGATCTACTTTTTCTTTATTTTTTTATCAAGATCTCCTGATTTTTTTTTTTTTATCTAGTGATCTCCATAATATTTTTTTCGTTTTGTGTATCAAGTTACCACAACACCATTATTATCTTATATATTTAAACTTCAAGGAGATTAGTTGGTGTTGGTGTCCCTTGTTAATTTGACATTGTATTTTTGAAATGTACCTGCCTACTCGCAAACAAACTGTCCTTTTTGAACTAAAACACATAGCCAAGTATTTGTGATAAAAAAATAGACATTTATTAGGGGTCATAACAAAATAAAGAGGAAGGCAACGCTGGATAAACTGGTGAACTTGGCGAAACCTTTGTACCTCAGGGCACACATCAATTATTTGACAGGCAAAATTGGTAGCCTGAGGAGTCCATTTAATAGGTAGCATAATCTGGTATAGGACTCTGAGAGATTAGGAACAGCAGCAGATGACATATACCGTATATATTGGCGTATAACACACACTTTTTCCCCCTTAAAATCAGTGGGTACATGTTACGCGCCAATCCCCGCTGACTGTGAGGGGGAGAGGAGCGAGCTCCACTGAAATACACATAGCCGAGTGCACTGTGTACTCGGCTAGGCTCGGCTCCTTTTGGCTCCGCTCGCAGTTACACCCAGTCCCGCCATTGGACCTATGTTATGTCCATCATAGGAGCCGGGCCAAGGGGTGGGACTGGGCGGGACTCCGAGAGGAGCCAAGAGTAGCCAAGAGGAGCCAAGTACACAAGAAATCCGGCTCTGTGTATCTCAGCGGTGCTAATTTTAAAAACATCAGGCTGACTCCTGCACGTTCCTCCCCTTCCTGGTCCTTTTTTGTTGGAAGGTGGAGGGGAGGAACCTGGGATTCAGTCAGGCTACTGGGCCTGGCCACCTCCTGGCTACCACCTCCTGGTTGCCACTTTCCCCCACCACCTCCTGGCTGCCACTTTCCACGGTCTCCTCCTAGCTGAGACTTTCCTGTGTATGAAAATGGGACATAGTTTTAGTTTATTCTTCATCAATAACACACAATTTTGAGAAATATGTTAAACAATGCTATACCTGACCCAAGCTGGGCTCCTCCACATCTTCCTGGGTGGAAGGCCCAGGTTGGATGTTGGAAGCCTCAGCTGGGGTGTAAGGAAGTGTGGAAGGAAGAGTGAAAGGAAGAGTGATGGCCTGATTTGAGTCTGGTCTGGCAGAAATTGCAGTCTGTCATAGTACCACATCCTGGGGACATAAACGTCATCTGCTGCTGCTCCTGATCTTTGGGAATCCTGGACCTTCTTGCGCTCCCTATTATATGTGCTCCTCAGACCACCAATTTTTCACTTTAAATAGTTGATGTTTGCTGTGTGGATCTGCGGCTTCACAAATTCCAACAGTTGATCCAGCGCTGCCTGCCTCTTTATTCTAATAGTTTGAAAGGGGTGTTTTCTCTGCCACAGACAGGGCAGCTCTCTGTACATATCAATGAATTGGGGAGGAAGTCATGATCGTTGAATCGATCCATTTTATCTGCAAGACACAACACAAGACAAACCCTAATGTCAGGCTAATCTCTCATAATATTGTCCCAATATAGGCCTCAATCTATAAGCAGTATAAGCCACTGATGCCCCAAGTTAAAATTGTACCTTCGTTAGCACGATTGGCGCTTCCGATACTCCTTCCTCCACTCACAGATTGTACGTACAATGCATGCGTGTTACGCTTTATATCCACTGCGCATGGGTGAAACTCCGCAAGCCCCTGACCTTCTTCTTAATATTCCCCTTCTCTTTCAGCGCAGTGGGAGAGCACATGGTGGAGAAAGAACAAGAGCATGCAGACAACAGCAGCAACGACGAGGAAAGCCCGGAGCCACGAACGTCCCGATCCAGGAGGAGATTTAAGGCCTCAGATATGTCCTTAGTAGAGATGGTGGAGATGGTGGACATCTTGAAGAGGGCCGAATATGATGGGAAATATGGACTGTACCCAAACCCAAATGTCAGTTGTGAAAAGTCTACAGAAGAAACGATGGTCAGACCTCAAATTGAGGGAGCAAGATCAGTACAGAAGGATCAAGAAAGTGCTTCTAAAAAGTAAGTAGTTTTCGTGTGTTCCTATTATTAATATTACTTGCATGCTGCTCCATGTGCTTTTCTTTACCGTTGTACAGTTTAAAATGGCAACTTTCAGGTTTGTGGGCACAGTAATCGTTCGTAGTAAAGATCGTTTGTTCACCCACGAATACAATGTTTTTGACAAAGGCAGGTTAACTACATTTGGTCATGCCTATTTGTATTAAAAAAAAGTTTAGTACATTGTTGTCTAGATGGGTTTGTAACTAGAATGAAATGCGAACTTGATTCAGTGTAAGGAGTGGACACTCAGCAGCTGTTTACACATCTGGATGCAGGAGCACTAGTGTGGAACACCAGAACAAACTTTTTAGGGTGTCCCACACAGGTGCTCCAGTGGGACACCTACTCGGCTAGGTTCGGATAGCTCCGCTCGGGACTACGAGTGGAGCCGAAAGTGAACGAGAGCCGCCGGGAAGAGCCGAGGACCGGCTCTGTGTATTTTGGCGCCGGTGGCGCCATTTTCAAATCGCGGTCAGCGATTTTAAAGCCCAGGTTAGCTGGGATAGAGGTTTGAAGGCTGCACTGGGGCAAGGCTGCACTGGGGAAGGCTGCACTGGGGAAGGCTGCACTGGGGAAGGCTGCACTGACAAGGCTGCACTGGGGAAGGCTGCACTGACAAGGCTGCACTGGGGAAGGCTGCACTGACAAGGCTGCACTGACAAGGCTGCACTGAGGAAGGCTGCACTGACAAGGCTGCACTGGGGAAGGCTGCACTGACAAGGCTGCACTGGGGAAGGCTGCACTGACAAGGCTGCACTGACAAGGCTGCACTGACATGGCTGCACTGACATGGCTGCACTGAGAAGGCTGCAATGATGGGCATTTAAATGTAAGTTTTTTCCCTTCAACTTCCCTCCTAAAAGTTTTTTTCCCTTAAATTCCCTCCTAAATTGGGGTGCGTGTTATACTCCGATAAATACTGTACTAATGTCTAATATTGCCTTCACTTTGACAAAGTTGAACTTTGTAAGTTCCTGGTGTATGTTTTATGGTTTTAAACATGCCCGTTTAACCCAAAAAAGGCTATGTGCTGTCAAACATAAAAATGTTATACAACAAATATGTTGGTTTGTTCAAAACCCCTTTTCTAATGCACATGTGAATGTGCACAGAGTAAAATGTTTTCTACTCAACAATGTGTGGCTTCTTCTTTCAATGCTCTATACCAGTTTTTGGCGTACAGTGACAATGGGGGTTATTTACTAAAGGCAAATCCACTTGTCACTACAAGTGCACTCTCAGTGCAGTTTCAGTGCACTTTTAAGTGCACTTGTAGTGCAAAGTGGATTTTCCTTTAGTAAATAACCACCACAGTGCTCTAAAATTTGCCCCAATCAGGCCAATAAAAGGCTAATTATTTGAATCATTAATGCATTACATACATTAACAACAAAAACAAGGTGTGTGTGTAGCAGACCCACAACATAATATTAGCTGAAGAAGAGATTGTCACCTCATATATCAAATAAATTACATTTGTACTATTAAAGAAAATGGCCAAAAAGAAAAGCCCATTGGAGAACCTAGGAGACAGCTAAAATAAACACAAGCAGATTAATATTAGATGAAATATTAGTTCAGTTTAAAATAAAAATTTATTTGAAAAATGTTTCTTAAACATTTGCTGGCATATCAATGGCCCCCCTACCTGCAAAGTATTTCATATATTTTTGACGGACCTCACGGGAGCTTTGGGGGGGCAAGCCAGGATGGCCAGCTTCAAGTGCCGTCAGGGTTTGTTCTTGAAATCCAGCCTCAGGCCCAACTGAGGCCACATAGTTCATAGCATTTCTCCTTAGAAAGTTGTGTAGAATGCAGCATGCAAGTATTATATGGTTTAGTTTATAGTCCACTATGTTGATTGGCGTCAGGAATAGGCGGAACCAGCTGGCCATTACCTCAAAAGCATTCTCCACCACTCTTCTGGCTCTGGCCAGCCGGTAGTTAAAAACCCTCTGGTCCAGGGTGAGGGTCCTCATGGGGAATGGCTGCATCAGGTGTTCACCAAGCCCAAACGCTTCATCAGTGACAAAGACGAATGGTAGACCAGCCACATTGTCTTACGGAGGTGCCAATTTCAAGCCACCACTCTGGAGCCGTCCGTAGAACTTGGTCTGGGAGATGACTTCACCATCCAACATCCAGCCATTCTTCCCCACATCCACATACATAAACTGGTATGTCACTGACACCACCACCAACATCACTATACTATTAAACCCCTTATAGTTGTGATAGTATGACCCCCAAGTTGGGGGGTGGGATGATGTGGATGTGTTTCCCATCAATTGCCCCTCCACAGTTAGGAAAGTCCCACCGCTAGGCAAATTGGGAAGCCACAGTCTGCCATTCCTGTGGTGTTGAAGGAAACTGTGGAGTGAAACAAGAAAAAAATAGTACTTTTGCACATAACATTGTAAGCAGATTAGACACAAACATTCTTGGCCAACATCAGTATAACGTTGATTTTAAAGAGTATTTAAAGACAAAAATACAAGGTCCACTTATCAGATTCCTTACCCCCTCTGATGGCCCATTGTAAAAATGTAAACACTAAAAATATAAACACAATAACATTTAAACACATTTTAGGGGGTGTTTAGGGCAAAGCAGTACAATGGAGCTGACAAAATACATTGTTAAGTGACTAGGCTAGGTGTGTATTGGCTCAGGATAGCATTCTGGGGAGGTTAGTGAAGGCAAATATGCATGGAGGACAAAAAAGGAACTTTAAAAACTTCCAACATGCATGAGGATAAAGGGGACATTCACAGCATATTACAATCATGGTAATTAGGGAAAGATGAAAGAAATACAATACATTAGCAAACATTAAATACATAGAATGTGATGTTAAAGGAGAAAATTTACCTTAATATAGTCCTTCTGCAGGACCTGAATGATGGCAGAACAGGTCTCTGGAATAATGATCCCCAGAGCCTAGGGGGAGATGCCTGTGGAGAACTTGATGTCCTGCAGACTTCTCCCCGTCGCCAATTACCGCAACATGGCGACTAGCCTCTGTTCGGAAGTGATGGCTTGCCGCATGCAGGTGTCCTGCTTCGTAATATAAGGGGACAGCAAAGTCAACAAACAGTGAAAAACGGGGTCCGTCATCTGGAGATAATTCCTGAAATCATCAGGATTATTCTCACGGATCTCCCGCAACAAAGGCATGTGCGAGAATTGGTCACGCTGGAGCAACCAATTCTTCGTCCATGAACTCCTCCTCGCCCTGTTCATGGACTGGACTTGGGTCAAAGTAAGAACTCCAACACCAAGCCCCCGAATAGCACGAACTCTATGATGAGTAGGTACCCGCAACATGGCTTCAAAACGGTCAGCTGGTCAGAATGAACTAACAGAATGCACTGAAAATCAGAAAGGCCTGAGAAGAGTGAGCTGAAAATCAGAAACGAGCCGACAAAAATGCGCTGAAAACCAGATACGAACTGACTACACGCACTGAAAAACAGATACGAACCCACAAGCACAAACTGAAGAGCAGTAATGGACTGAAAAGCACGAGGCTGAAAAGCGTGAATCGTCTCTCACCAAACTTCTACTAACACGAGATTAGCAGAAGGAGCCCAAAGGGTGGCACACTGGCTATTGAACTTCCTTTTTCTAGTCTCGTTGTACCTGTTGTACGTCAGCGCGTTCTTGCTGATCAGAATTTCCGCCAACATTTGTGTGACCGTGTGTTTGCAAGACAAGTTTCAGCCAACATCCGTCGGAAAAAAATCCAGGATTTTGTTGTTGGAATATCCGATCGTGTGTACGCGGCATAATTATTATTTTTTCACTTTTTGTTTGATGTATTTTGGACATATTGTTTAGATTGGCTGATTTATGGGATACGCAGTATGTTGTCCTATGTCTGTTGCCAATCTGGCAATGTGTACAACAAATTCTGCTCATGATCCATCTATATATGCTGTATTCCTTATCAAAACTAGGGGTCGACCCGATGTATATGCTGTAGAATATGTATGTGCGATGGATGGTTTCTTGTCCCTGGACTGGGCATGCGCGGAAAATCTTTTCGATGGTCTCTGGATGGGCACCGATGAAGGGAGAGGGGGGCGTGGATGCACTACTTTTCTGGCCTTTGTAAATTGTGGGGTTACCCCTATTTCCCTTCCTCCTTGTGTCCCACCTTGGAACGTGAAAGGGCGGCCGCACGTGCGTCGGTGGCATGATGACGTCTGACGCAGCTCCGCCCCCCTCTGGGGGGGCTTGGCCGTAATGCGCACCCTGGTACCAAGGGATCCATGGTACATAGTACCCTGGTTACTCATTTACAAGAACAAGTTAAGTTGTAAATAAACATATATACCTTTAAAAAAGTCCTTTATTATAAAAATTTATAGAAAAAAAAACATGCCACATGATGTAAATCCAACATAAATCATATTTTCCAGCTATGTAGATCCATCATCAATCACAATGAATGATGACTCTGTCGACATAAACACTACAAGCACCGTCATGCCGATCCTTTCCCGCCAAACCTCTCCAGTCGATCCTCTCCCGACACCCGCTAGCAGTAGGGTGTCAAGCTAGTTAGAGATCTGATAAGTCCCACACTTAGTGGAGGCTGGTGATCCATCAGTCGGGGGAAGGGGGGCGGCAAACAAACCTGAGACATCTACCCCCTGGTCGTTCCAGCCCGCCACCCCACACCAACCCCTCCTGGTTGCCGGCTTGCTGATCGATCGCACTTACCCCATCCAGGTCGTGGCTGCAGCTTCCCCCATCTCCTCTGGTGATTGCTGCTTCTCCTCCCGGCCAATGGGGTCTTTGGACTCCCGGCCAATAGGGTCTTAAGACTCCCGGCCAATTGGGTCTCAGGACCCACTTTCTGATTGGCCAGGAAGAGAAACAGGAAGACATTAGCAAATGTTACCTGGGTGGGCTCAGGGCACAGGGCCCTGCATGTATATTAGGGGCCGGGCACATGGATTAGGGGGGTGGCGCCCCTAATGGACGGGCCGCCACTGCCCCACCACAGACCCCCAATTCACTGAGCCATAGATGTGGGGAAGGGGCCCTTGTCTTCATCAACTTGAATTTGAAGGTGATCTTTACTAGTAAGACATTGGCTGTCCTAAGCTAACAATTTCACTCACCATAATGGACCTATAAAAGAGCAGTAATGTTACCCTAGTATAGGAAGTACTTTGAGGCTAGAGAACTTCTCCCTTCCTCTTCATCCCTGTAACATATGAGATGTTTTGTAGTCCACAGAAAAAACATCTCAAAAGCCATAAACTGCCCTCGAGCACTCTTCAAACTAGTCACCCAGACTATGAACCCCACCTGTTTAGAGCCTCCAGCAAACGAAACACAAGAATTCTGCAATGAGTTATCTGATTTTTTCATTGACAAAATCGCAACCATTTGGGAAATAATTCAGCAGAACATAGCAAGTAACCCCACTTGGCCAGAGCAAGAAGACAAAAAACACAAAGATTCTACAACCACCAAGATTTACTCTGGTCCCAATCACCATTGACACCACCAAAACCATCATCAGAAACCTCCAAGGCACATCGACATTATTCCCACAAAACTTCTGAAAGAATGTACCGACATCTTGGCACCCATCATAACATACCTTATAAACCAGTCATTTAAAGAAGGAATCGTCCCGACCTCCCTCAAGCAAAGCACAATCAAACCCCTCCTAAAGAAGCCTAACCTCGATCCCAAGGACCCAAACGACCGCAGACCTGTCATAAACATCTCCAAAATTATCGAGAAAGCAGTAGTACAACAGCTACAATTCCATATGGACACCCATAAACTCTTGGACCCACTACAATCTGGTTTCCGCCCTGGCCACAGGACAGAAACGGCACTCCTCAAAATCTGGGATGACACCCTCGAAGCAGCAGATGAAGGGGAATTGTGTCTCCTGGTGCTGCTGGACATCAGTGCAGATTTCAACACAGTAGACCACAAAACTCTGCTCACTTGTCTCACAGAAGTAGCTGGAGTTCGCATCCTTCCTAGAGAACCGATCTCAGAAAGTGAAACTAGGAGCTTTCTCTTCGGAAGCACAAAAAATTACATGCGGAGTCCCTCAAGGATCACCCCTGTCGCCCGTGCTCTTTAACATCTATCTACGCCCACTCCTCAAAATCATCAGCAACCAGAACCTGCTCTATCACTCCTACGTGGATGACATCGAACTCTACCTACGCATCACCAATAAAAAAGACCAATACCAGGCACTGGAAAACTGTCTGTCATTGATCGATGATTGGATGACGGAGAGCTCCCTTAAACTCAACGGATCCAAAACAAAACTCCTCTTCCTCCACGCAAACCGAAACAAAAACCCTGCCACGATGTCCACACCACTCACCATCCTCGGACAACCCATCACCCCCAGCACTAAAGCCAAAAGCCTCGGAGTCATCTTTGACTCAAACATGATGATGGATGCACAAATAGGATCAGTAATCAGTGGATCCCACTACCTTCTTCGCCTATTGCGTAAACTCATCCCCTTCATCCCAGAAGGAGATACAGCAGCAGTAGTTGGAACAATCATCAATTCCTGAATCGACTATGCAAATTCCCTCTACCTAGGACTTCCAAAATACCAAATTGCACATCTACAATTGTTCCAGAACACAGCAGCCAGACTGGTAATGGGAAAAAACCATGGGAATCAAGCACCCTGTCCCTGAGGACCCTCCACTGGCTAGCCGTGAAGGACCGGGTTACATTTAAGAGCCTCTAGTGACAAAATAAAGCACTACACCCCAGGTCGCCCTCTCCGGTCAACTAACCAGAACCTCCTCCACATCCCCAAGACCTGTTGTAAATTAAAAGGCAAACAAAGGTTCGCAGTCCAAGGACAATGGCTATGGAACGCTCTACCCACGGACATCCGCTCGGAAGAAAACCATCTGGCCTTCAGGAGGAAGCTTAATACCCATCTCTTCTGAAGACCCAGAAGAACACTGGCGGCATACAAGTTATTAATTCATTCATTCATTCAAAAACTGCTGATAACATCCCATGTGTGCATGGACACAAAGAATAACATGATGGGGCATTTATTGACAGTAGAAAAAAACATCTGAAGCCAAAAACAGCTGGTGTAAGAACATCCAAAAACATCCAGTGTACACGAGGCCTCAAAGTTAGAGAATCTAAAATGCACTTCAACTGGTCAGTCATCTGGTTGATGTTCCTAAAAGGCACATAGGCGCTATCATAGGTGTAATTTACTTTATGTAGGTCAATTTGCTCGTCTCTAATCATTTTTAATCATTTCAAAACATTGATTTTGATAGAATTCAGTGGTTCTTGAGTTCCAGGATGTACTAATCACGATCACAAATTACACTGAGTGTGCATCCAAATGATACTCTAGTACATCATTATGTCTGCAATATTATTTGCATACTAAGTGTATTCCTGGTTTGTTATCTAACTAATTAATGTGCTAACCAGGAAACTCATTTACTACTTTATTTTCAGAATATTCAGTATTGCTCTGTTTACAAACAGGTTTTAGCTAGGAAAAAAAATGCCTAATTGCCTTTATCATTAAGTTACTTCTGGCAAGTATCTAACACAATGCTGTCACATCTGTCTATTGAATTAGCTATGTAGTACCATAATATTACAGAAAGTATATAGAACAATATATGCTGTAGATTATGGCTCTTAATACAATATAAAGGCCATTTTGCTGAAAATAAATGTATAAGTAATGTATTTCCAAAAAACATCAGGACATGTTTTGCTGTAATTCAGGAGCTTCCAAACTTTTTAATATGAGGGCCACCGTATATATTGTAAATACTCGAGTATAATTTGACCTGAATATAAGCCGAGGCACCTAATTTTAGCACAAAAAACTGGGAAACCATATTGGCTCGAGTATAAGCCGAGGGTAGGAAAATGCAGCAGCTACCGGTAAACAATGCCCATCTTCAGCCTCACTGTGCCCATCTGCAGCCTCACTGTGCCCATTTGAAGCCTCACTGTGCTCATTTGCAGCCTCACTGTGCCCAGTTTCAGTCACACTGTGCCCAGTTGCAGTCTCACTGTGCCCATTTGCAGTCTCACTGTGCCCAGTTGCAGTTACACTGTACCCAGTTGCAGCCGTACCTTTTATTACTAAAACAGCGTGTGTCTCCTGCTGTGTAATGCATTCTGTTCAGCCGTCCATTCAAACAAAGCCCGCCTCACCTCCTCCTTGTCTGTGATAGGCGGAACACTTATACAGTTTCCCAGCATCGTATCAGTGTTCCTCTATCACGGACGGACGAGGAGGAGGTGGGGCGTGAGACACATGCTGTTTTAGTAATGAAAGGTGTCTCCCGCTGTGTAATGCATTCTGTTCAGCCGTCCATTGAAACAAAGCCCGCCCTGCCTCCTCCTCATCTGTCCGTGATAGAGGAACAATGATACAATGCTGGGAAACTGTATCAGTGTTCCGCCTATCACAGACGAAGAGTACGGCTCACTCGAATATAAGGTTACGAGGGGGAGTTTTTCAGCCTAAAAAATGAGCTGAAAAACTCGGCTTATACTCGAGTATATACGGTATTTTACAACTATTTGCATACCAAAAAAGTCAGTTTTTAAATGAATGAGTAAAATGTAAATGAATAAACATGTTCCAAGAAATAACTTTACATCAGAAGCCCCACTTCACATCAAAACCCCCCACTTTCACATTAGAACCACTCCTTAAAATCAGACTGCCGCCTTAACATCTGAGCTCTTCCTACACATCAGAGTCCCCAGTCCCTCTGTACCTTTTCATTTTCACCACAGCATGCATGGCACAGTGCATGAAGTGGAACAGGTCTGGACAGAGAGAGGCAGGAAGGTTCTCCTATGAATGCTGGGGTTGCCCTGTATGCCGTTTCCCTGGATCACCATCATTTCCATGGTATAGTTGGGCTGACTGCCAGCATCATAGCAATGAGTGACGTTGTGCTTGGTTTTTTGTTTTCAAACGTTTTTATTGTAGGAAAATATAACATCTGGGTGTACAGGCACTGTGGTGACATGAATCAAGATGGCTAGAAAGCCCACAACAGAGGAATGTTATATCACACACAGTGTGAACCATAGTTCTCATAAATGTACTAAATAAGCCCATAAAACAGAGGTAGTAAAACAATAAGGAAATAAAAAGACAGACAGTGAAAGAAAAAAGAAAAAAAAACAGGAGGCATACAATCGTGATAAATGTGCACTTCTAATTAAATGAGTTTACTGTCAGGGAACAAAAAATGATGTTTCTATTATCATAAAGATCCGATATGCTGTGAAGGCCCAGGAGCATCCCATCGGCATGTTCTAACAAGTAGAATTAAGATTTGCATTAATGAGGGTCAGCCGTGGGTACCGAGGGGTCTTCCAAACTGTTACTAAGCAGATGGGCTGTCCAGATGTTCCACTTTCGGTCAAATATATGCATGGAGTCTAAGAGAGTATGATGTATTCTCTCCATAGACCTGATGGACTCCATACGAGAAATCACCTGTGACCAGGATACTTGGGGGCGCTTCCAGTTCAATGCTATTGCCCATTGAATCGCACTAAAAAGTGTGTGGATTAATTTTTGTAGGGGGAGGGGAACATCTGGAAGCTCCGCAAACAGCAGACACATTTGGCATGTCAGAGTAAGCGATATACCGGAGAGAAGCCTAATGAGAGATGTAGTCTTGTGCCAAACGGTGTCTAAGGCTTTGCAGCTCCAGAACGTGTGCAGCAATGTACCCCTGTCCTGGCATCCTCTAAAACATGTGCCAGAGACCAATTCCAGAGACCATCATACCCTCCCCCAAAATTTTCGCCCCATCTCGGTTATAAATAATGATCTAAAAATATTTGGGAGGATTCTGGCTGACAGATTGGCCAAAGTTATTATAACCCTGATATCACCCGATCAAACTGGATTTATCCCATCGAGGCAGATCACAGATAATATCCGTTTAGCCACCAATATCCTACAGGACGCCCATATGAACTCAAACTCAGTATTGCTTTTGAGTCTAGACATAAACAAAGCATTCGATAGTGTCCTCTGGACATATTTGGATACAGTCTTATCTAAGTTTGGTTTTAGTGGGGCATTTATACATGGCTTCAAAGCCCTTTACCATAACCCGAAAACCCGAATTAAGCTTCCAGGATGTTACTCAGATTATTTTTCTCTGAGGTGTGGCACTAGACAGGGGTGTCCTTTATCCCCGCTTCTGTTTGCGCTGGCTATGGAGCCCCTGTCTAGATCCATCTCTAATGACCCACACATCAAAGGCTACAGAAAGGGAGATCAGGAATTTAAACTTAGCCTCTACACGGACGACGTACTGCTATTCATTTCAGACCCCCTACTCTCCCTCCCAAACCTCATGTCCTCCCTTGACTCCTTCTATAAATTATCAGGCCTGGGCGTCAACCCCTCCAAGGGTTCGGCTCTACCAATTCACCTTCCGCAACTTCTATTGACCACTCTTACAGATAAATTTAAATTCTCATGGAACCATATCTCCCTACAATATCTAGGTGTTAAACTAGCCCCCTCTTTGAAACAGCTATATTCATTGAATTATCCTCCTGCTTTTTCAGATGTTAAATACCTTTTAAATCAATGGTCCTCATATCACATATCATTTCTAGGGAGAATTCAGGCAGTGAAAATGAACATCCTCCCCAAACTCCTATTCCTCTTCAGATCCCTACCCCTATATGTTTCTCGATCAGTCCTACAGAGGGTTCAGATGGACTTGCTTAGGTTTATATGGCAAAACAAAAAGCCACGAATGGGACATGGACTGATGTATAGAGCCCAGAGAAGGGGTGGCTTGGGATGCCCGGATCTATGGAAGTACTTCCTGGCATCTCGGCTTATCCAGTTGGCACAGTGGCATTCCATCCCTGCCTCTATACCATGGCTATGGCTATGAACGGGTCTCGGTGACCCCATACTACCTCCCCGGTCTTCTCTGGTCCCGCTCAATCTCCCCCAAAGATATCACCCCATTAAACAATATTGTAGGCCAATCACTTTATTTATGGTCTCTCTACCGCAAAAAATTTAAGCTACAATCAGATGTGCCCCTTTAATCCTCTTTTTTGGGAGAACCCTCATTCCCCCCAGCCTTTTCCTCCTGTTTGCCATATCTTAAATGGATTGAGCTGGGCTTGGTGAACCTCGTGTCTCTGTTGCAGAACACCTCCTTTTGTTCCTACACTCACCTGCGGCAGACATATAATATGGGCAGATCCGAGTTTCACCAATACCTGCAAATTCGACACTTCTACTCGACTCTTATGATGGGCGGGGTGGAGATGTCGAAAACTCCCTTTGAACTTTTATGTGGAGAAGCGGCGAGGGATAAGGGGACCATCTCCGTACTTTATAGATACCTTAATGACTATAACTCCCCTCAAAAATCCTTAGCAATGGTGGCATGGGAAGTAGAGTTGGCTCAAGAGGTCCCTGACGGAGAGTGGCAAGACATGATAGACAACATGCACAAATGCACACGATCAGTGTCAATTAAGGAAACGGTACTCAAACTTCACACTAGATGGTACTACACTCCGGATCGTCTTCATACATTTTTGTTTTTACATATTTGCATTTTAATAGAAGTCTGTGTAGGTAGAAATGTGGGAGCTGATATTGCTGAATTTCAGGACATAGTAAGTAATCTGGATATGCAATTTGTGTACAACGGAAAAAGTATTTTTGTGGTAGTTGCCCTTTTAGCAAGGATGTCCTTCACGACAATTTTCTATATGGGTTGGATAAATATATCTAACATTATTCCGCACTATGATAAAATTACTTGGTGCACTGTAAAAGATTGCTACAAATGAAATGTCTGCACAATACTTATCCAAAGAACACACAAGTGGTTACTATATTTATTTCTATGGCCATAAATGTAATTGTTTTCTGAAAAATATAAACTAAAATTAAATGTAGAGGGCAAAGTAAAGTGGGATTTGGTCTTCCATTAACTTGTGGTATTCTTCCAGTCACTTTAAAATGCTGTGCTTTCATACTCTATATCTTTTTTGAAAACAATTAAAATTAGTGAGGCATTATGCTAAAAGTCTCCAGGTTGTTGAATAATACAAATCATAGCTTTAAGCGGCATAAAATTATTCAGCGGTTGAAGATTAGTCATGGAATGATTTTACAGTTTCAGCAATTATTGAAGGGTGTACAACGGACTTTGCCTTTTCGCTTGCTAAAAAAACATCTGCAATTTCAACAAAGTAGTCCCAGTGATATTGTTAAAGTCAACTGATTTCTAAAGTATTCAACTTCCTTTACACCAATTATATTTTATCAAACAATATACCATTTAAAGTGTCAATGAAAGGGTTTTGTCTTACTTGTCACAGCAGTAATAATATCGTGAGCATATACATTAGAAATAATATACACTATATTACCAAAAGTATTGGGAAGCCTGCCTTTACACGCACTTGATCTTTAACTGCTTGCTGCCAGCCCACCGTCAAATGACGGCGGAGCGGTGCAGCTCTTGTTCTGGGATGACATCATATGATGGCACCCCAGAACGGCCGCTCTCCCGCGCCCTCGGGGGTGTTCAGCGTGCGATTGCGGTCACGCCATGTTGCTAGGACACGGCGCGACCCTGATCTGTGTAAAGAGCCGCGTCCACGGCTCTTAAACTATGTGGTTGGCTGTGTCCAATCACAGCCGGTCACATGTAAGCACGGAGATGCCGGTAATCGGCTCTCCTCGCCTCACACTGACAGAGTGTGTGGCGAGGAGAGCCGATCAGCGGCATCTCCTCACAGGGGGACATGTAGGAATGTAATCAGGGCACTGATCATCAGTGCCCTAATTACAATAGTGAAATACAGTGTCACAATACAGTGCCCACCATTGTCCACCAATGCCAGCATGCAGTGCCCACCAGTGGCAGCAGTCAGTGCCCACCACTGCCCACAAGTGCCACTAATCAGTGCCCATTAGCCATGCCAGTCAGTGCTGGCAATCAGTGCCGCCTATCAGTGCTGCCCATCACTGCAGTCCATCAATGCCCATCAGTGTCGCCAATCAGTGCCACCCTTCAATGCCCATCAGTGCCCATATGTACCACCTATCCGTGCCGCCAATTTGTGCCCACCAGTGCTGCCTACCAGTGCCCACCACTGCCACCTATCAGTGCCCACCAGTGCCGCCTATTAGTGCCCATCAGTTCAACCTAACAGTGCCCATCAGTGCCACCTATCAGTGCCATCTATCAGTGCCCATAAGTGCGGCACATTAGTGCCTCCTCATCAGTGCCCATAAGTGTCGCCTCATCAATGCCCACCAGTTCAGCCCAGTGCCCATTGGTGCCGCCTCATCAGCGCACATCAGTGAAGACGAAAAATTACTTAGTTACAAAATTTACTGACAGAAAAAAAGTAAAAAACATTTTTTTCAACATTTTTGGTCTTTTTTTTTGTAAAAAATAACCCAAACAAAAAAAAACCCAACAGCGATTAAATACCACCAAAAGAAAGCTCTATTTGTGTGAAGAAAATTATTAAAAAATTGTTTGGGTACAGTGTAGCACGACCACGCAATTGTCATTCAAAATGCAACAGTGCTGAAATCTGAAAAATGGCTTGGGCAGGAAGGGGGTGTTAGTGCCTAGTAAGCAAGTGGTTAATGACATCCCAGTCTTAGTCCTTAGGGTTCAATATTGAGTTGGCCCACGCTTTGAAGCTTCAACTCTTCTGGGAAGGCTAATGTATATAGAAGCTGCCACCACAGTGTTCGGTATGTAGCCTGCGAAAGGCAACTTGGGCAGGAAAATCAGTTGTGTTGAGGAGAGGATAGGTCAGGAAAGGAAAATTACATTAACTCTATGGCGCCAATCACACACAAATATGGAGCCTCTTGCCTCTTGGCGACCAAGCCTTGGCACCGAGTGGCCGCATATTTGCGTTCAATAGTGCCAATAGAGCTGTGCTGAGAGTGCGCACACTGCAGGCTCCCGCCATAGTAACTAAAAAAATTTGCATCTTGCAATCTGGAGCTTTCCGATCCCATGACCGATGTGACAGCCAATCATGGTGGTTACATGGCAATAAGCCCCACCTCCCGCCTTTCTAAACCCCTTAAAGGGCCGGCTCTAAGGGGTTAAGTTTCTGATAACAATTTTCAATATTCCTGGCCCACCTCACATCAGCACACAACTAGCATAACTATCAGAACTGTGAACGGGAAATAGACACCACTGACAACACAAAAAATGCGGCTAATTCAGAGCAAAATTTCTCATGCCAAGCAGCTGAAGCTATCACTTCTCTGAATTTTGCAGAAGCTGCCGACTGCACATCCAGCTTGTAATTCCATGCAAAGGTCACACAAGAGCTCCAGCTTACCATTTTACATATGTCTTCCACTGAAATTTTGGCATAAGCTGCCTGAGATGCTCCAACCACTCTGGTTAAAGGAGCTTACTTTTTGGACAAGGCCTTGCTTTTTGTATGCCCAGTCAATAACTTTTTCAATCTAAGAAGAAATGAGTCTTGTCATTGCCGCTGCACCTTTCTGTAGTTAAACCATTATTAACTTGACCATGTCAAAAGCAATGATGCCGGGTGGATAAATGCAGGAGGCTTTATTCTTCGCTTTACTGTTTTAATGACGTCTTCAGTAGTAAAAACAAGACACTTTTTGGGCTGAAGGAGAAGTCCATGCATTTCACGCAATCTCAGCGCTTACTCATGACTGAACATGCACGGCAAAATCAGTCTAAATAACCAACACTCCCACCTAGATCAGCTGCAGTTAATTACCAGTGTGTGTATCCCTCTATATTTTTGCCCCTAGTTGATATATAATATAAGATGATGCCATACTTGGATGGTTTTGAATATCTGGTCACCAGGCTGTTTTCTACTTTTACACTACTAGGAGGTTTACTACTAAAAGACAAACAGAAGAAAAGGTGCCTCTAAGTGCAGAATTAAAACTTTTAATATCCCCAAAAAGGATTAAAAACACTTACAGGATATAAGAATGAAGGGAGCATTTCACGTGTTTTTAAGGCAGGTGATCCGGCATCAGGAAGGTCCCAGTGTGTTCTAGGTTTCCAGGGGTGTCGATATGCAGCAGCAGGTGGAGCAATCACGCTGTCAGAGTCAGCGTGGAACGTGAGTCCCGGAAATTACGCCAGCGGGAGGGGATGACAACCAGCGTGGACCCCAAACCAGAAGTAGGTCATTAAAATGGGACGCATATCGGAAATGCTGACTGGTTTCTTCTTCAAACCAATGACTCCGGCTAACATAATTTCCGGGATTCACATTCCACGCTGCCTCTGACAGCGCGATTGCTCCACCAGTGCTTCCAGAGCTTGTGGCTTCCATCTGCTGGTCACCCTGGGATCTTCTGCTGCTGCATATTGACACCCCTGGAAACCTAGAACACACTGGGACATTCCTGATGCCTGATCACCTGCCTTAAAAACACGTGAAATGCTCCCTTCTTTCTTATATCCTGTAATAGTTTTTAATCCTTTTTGGGGATATTAGAAGTTTTAATTCTGCACTTAGAGGCGCCTTTTGTTCTGTTTATCTTTTTCTAGAGACTGCTCCCCTCTTTGAGTGCTGCCCTAAGTGTTTGAAGACCTCATCATTTGAATACCTCTACTCAATATAGACATTATCTGCCTTGTCCTGCTATTCAGAGCGCACTTATATACACTCTTTATTGAGGTTTACTACTGGCTATCTCTAGGTGGTGCTCTACCCCTCTGTCTGGATATTGTGGGTGGTTGCTCCCACTAACGTGTGGCTCCTACAATTGTTTTGGGGGCGATCGGGCAGGTGGGGTCTCCTGTCTGGGCTGGCCTGGATAACGGGATGGGGATTGTACCCGCTGGTATGTTAACATTAGCAATTTGTACCCCCACCTTCTCCAATTCTATGCCTGCAATTTTTTAGTATGTACAGCTTGCTATAATTGGGATAACACTAGGGACAACCACTCAAGGTTTACACATATCTGCCATATTTCTGTCTTCTATATACCTGAATGACAAGTATTTCAGTTGTTCTGAGGTGTAGTGACAGGATGCATCAGTGGTGTATGGGGCTTTCAATAAGCTTTATGCTCTATAGGAATTATAGGGTCAATTCACTAAGAGTTAAATAATTTCTAAAAAAATGCAGTAAAATACTGCATGCGGTAAGAATTGTGCACGTTTTTAATATATTAGGAATTTTGCATTAAATACCAAATACAGTATTTGTTTGATTTAGCGGTAATTATTTAATGCGTTAATTCACTGCATTGAGCTGGTTGCTGAGGAGTGGGCCGGGAAGCTCGCTGCCGCATTGTTAACAATGGATGACTCAACAGCTGTCAGTGGGTTCCCCTCTGACAGCTGAATGTAATAAAAATGCAGACAATTAAAAATAATGGAAAAAAAAAAACCAGCGTGGGATCCCCCCAGTCCATATCAGGCACTTTTGGTCTGGTATTCATTTTATCAGGAATCCCATGCCAAAATTTAAAAAAAAAATGGTGTTGGCCCCCACAATATCCATACTGAACCCTTATCCGAGCATGCAGCCCGGCATATTAGGCCACATGCCCTCAACATCCGCCCCTACCACCCCAAAGCACCTTGGACAAGGACCTCATCCCCACAACCCTGGCTGGTGGTTGTGGGAGTCTGTGGGCAGGAGGCTTAACAGAATCTGGAAGCCCCCTTTAACAAGGGGGCCCCCAGATCCCACCCCGCCCTATGTGAATGAATATGGCGTACATAGTACCACTACCCATTCACCAAAAAAGTGTCAAAAAGTAATAAAAACACAGAGACAGTGTAGCGCCACCACTGCAGGAGCTACTGGTATTTTTATTGGGTCCCTTCTGCCCTGCACCTGTGATGACTCGCCACTTTCCTAGACCCGAGAACAATGACACACCTCAAAGGTTTACATGGGCTTTATTTATTGGCAAAGCCCTAGAAAGGAATGTGTTAAAAAATGACAATTTACAATATAGCAATGTAAGCATCTTGTTAAGTGACAACATTCATAGGGTGTCACTGTTCATTCACCACATCTGCCTGGGAAGCAACTGGTGCATAAACGTACACTAGGCAGGTGCTAGTGAGCGATACTGGCATGTAATTGCAGAATAATGACAATCCAACACTACAGAAATACAAAATGGCATTTTTCTAAGGTAATACAGTATAGCTACTACTAATGCAAAGTTGTCCTGCCTAACCACTGGTCAGTGGGACTATGTAGAGAGTCTGCTGGCAATGGGGCCCTTGTGTGGGAGTATTCACTAAAGTAAACAAGACGGTGGCTGGAAACCTCTCACCACTGATGACTGATTCAAGTCCTGAGGGGTTCCTCTGTGGCTGGTGAAAGGGTCCTTCCTCTTGAGCCAGCTCTCTGCAGCTTTAACAGGTAGCTGGAACACGTGGTCACTGGCAGCAACTGGAACGCACTGGAATGGAAGCTCCTCCCTCACTGCATTGAGTAGTGTTCAGCATAACAGCAGCCCACAGCCTGGTCCCTGCACACAGTTTTGCATGTAATTCAGGAGCAGCACACTTTTTCTGGTAGAACAGATCCTCTGGCAACAGCATGTGGTCAGCAGCTCAGAGCAACAGTCCTGTGGCTTCTTGCAGCCCTGAGCTCTGTAACACAAGCTTCCAGGCTAACACTCTCTGGGGAAACACGTGGCATGGTTCAGCTCCCAGGCTCTATAATAGCAGTCACAGAAAGTTCTCAACTCTGTTTCTCTACTCATAGAACACTTCCGGGGAAAATATAGTGTACTGGCCAGGCACTCCTGTTCCCCAAGTGGTCCCCAGGCTCTCTAAAATGGGTCCCAGAGCCCTCTCATCAAATCCCACATGGATCTCCTGCTTCTCTCAGTGGTGAGAGGCAGAAAAAAATGTCCCACAGCCAATTGTGAACCAGCCTGGCTTAGGCAGCTAATCAGGAGTCCTCCTTTTCCAGGGTTGCTAGGGGCAGGGTCCTCTTCAGTTGTAGCCACAGCCAGTCAGAGCACAGTCCAGTCCCCTCTCTCCCTGTAGTTGTCCATCACAGGAGAGAAGAAAAAAATGCCCTTTATGTGTTTATTTTGTCAGCACTGCTGGGAAAAAACATTTAAAGAGCCCAGTGCTACAACAGTTTTTGACAATTCCTTTATTAAAAAATAAAAAAACAGTGTCCCCCGATGTAAATCCATCGTCAATCACGCACCTAAAAGAGAAAAATAAAATGCTAAAGCCGTCCATTAAGGCTGGTTGCTTACTGCAGGCTCCGCCGTTCTTATGCAGGTATTTTGTAATGAAATTTCTCCTTTTGGCCACAAGATGGAGACAGAGAGATGCTGACTTGTCCTTCGAGAAAACTGAGGAAAAAGGGGAGTTTCAGGAAGTGCTGAGGTGGAGGAGAGAAGAAGGGACTGCTGAGGTAAACAAGGAGAGGGAACTACTGAGATAAGAGAGTGAGAAAGGACTGACAGAGGGAGTGAGGAGAGCTGTCTGATGTACCAGCATTTGAAGAGAGCTGTCTGATATACCAGAATCTGAGGAGAGCTGTCTGAGGTACCAGCATCAGAGTGGAAGAGAGTGAGAGCCTAGGAGCCCAGGAAAGGAAAAGAAAAGGCTCTGACATGACAGTGAGGAGAGAACTGTGCCCAAGATTTGCTACCACTGCAAGGGAATAAAGTCACTAGGAGCTACTTAACCAGTGACACCATGGCTCTAATACTGCCTGCAGGCCTTACTGACGTTTGCAACGCGCGCCAACAAGCTCCAACGAAACTTAGGACTAAGGACTGCCCCTAGTTGTAACTACCTTGAAGCTCTATCTGCTGGCCTGTTTAAAGGGGTACTATACCTCTGTCTATTCGTTTGAGTGCACTCAGAACCTAGTGGGGATTTATAAATACCCTTGTTGCATTTAAAGTTTATATGCATTGTTATTGCTAACCTGCCTGCTGAGTGTGTTCAATTCAGTTTAACTGTTACTTACGCTATAATAGTCAATCAATAGATTAAGCATATTTATCACTAAACAGGTGTGTGTGTATATTTATTGCCATATCCCACAGCCAGGCAAAAGGTATTTCTCACTTGTGCTATAAATTGTGCTTGCAGTAATTTTATTCAACCAGGTGTACCAGGGAGGCTGAGGTTGTTCTTGGAGTTAAGGCGAAGAACAGAGAACCCAAAATTTAACCAGCGGCTCCTTCGGGGGTGGCGCTACACGTGGGGGGACTAGTCCGGTATCCTCTTTTCTACTAGCAAATCTCCAAGAATACACCCCAGAGAGTGTCAAGATGGATCCTGCCGATGTGAGCCCAGAAAGTTCAGGCCAAGTAGCCTCGTCAGAAGAAGCTACCTTACCAAAACCTGTAGCCATGATAGAGCCGGAATTCATTGCCGCCTTGGAAGAGTTTGTGGTAAAGTGTCAGAAGAGTAGTCAAATATACACTGGGTCTGAATACCAAAAGCTGGGAACCTTTTCTGGAAAACAACCAGTTCCTGTCAGTGAAGAGAGTTTTGAGGAATGGCTGCAGCCAGCCATGCAAGCTTTAGATGAGTGGGACATCCCTGAGGCCCAGAAAAATCAGAGAATAACAGAGAGTTTGAGGGGGCCAGCCTCAGAAGCTATTTGCAACCTGAAACTTAGCAAACAGGACTGTACTGCTCACGACTACTTAGATATCTTGCAAGACGTGTTTGGGAGAACAGAAAAGGCCTCCGACCTTGTGTACCAGTTTGAGCATACCTACCAAGATGAGGGGGAGAAACTGTCTGAATACATGAGGCGTCTTGATAAGATAATGCACCAGATACTGCTAAAGAACGGTATAGATCTCAGGTCAGTTGATAGGGTCCGTGCACAACAGGTTTTAAGGGGGGCTCAGCCCTTAGATCCTATTATGATCCAGTTGAAAACACGAAGAGATGGTGGAATTCTGAAGTACCCTGAATTAATTTGGACGATGAGAGAAGAAGAAGCACTGTTGGAGAGTAAAAAGAGAAACCTGAAACCAGAACCTGTCGCCGAGGTCAGAGTGATTAGTGCAAATAGTGATGACCCAGAGATAGAGCTCTTGAAAACCCAGGTGTCGCAAATGATGGAGATGATGATGCTGTTAGCAGCCAGGATTACCCCTCCAGCTTACAAGAATGTCTCAGAGCCCAAGCAGACTTCGAACCCCACAGTTGTTTCTACAGAGAAGCCTATGAGTCAAATAGCCTGCTTTAACTGTGGAGGAGTGGGTCATTACCGACACAACTGCACAAGTCCGCTAAAACATGTCAGCTGGTTCGGAGAAGCCAACAGGAAACCTCAGAGTGCCCCGGTAAAGAAGCCATCCAGGTGCCCACCTACAGCAGTTAGCTCAAAAAGCAAAGACCCAGGAAAACCCCAGTGGAATCCTAAACTGTCGTAGAGAGCTCTCGCTGCTGTTTCTGAATGACCAGACAATCTGCTCCCATAGACCTCAATTGCCCGGTCGCGGAGAGTCGGTGCATACCAGCCCTCTGGTGCTCAATTGAGATGCAAACAAAAGAAAAAGCCCATTAAGAAGGGGGCACGAATACAAATGACAGGACAAGCCAACTACCCTACTACTGATAGATTCCATGACAAACTTGTGGGACCTTCTCCCATTGTGTTCATTCAAGTAGAAGGCATCTATACAAAGGCCCTTCTGGACACAGGGGCGCAAGTTACCCTGCTATATAGAGACTGTAACGGAACCTATCCCACACTCCGATTGAGTGCTTAAGTTCTGGAACACGAGTCCAATGGATCTGGCTATAGGAACCCCCAAGAACCAGACAACACCAGTCTTGGAGTACATCAGGAATAGCCTTTTATTTGAGATCTCACACAAATATATACAGCGGGATTACTAAAACCTAACCAAATTAACATGAGCTAATTATCTAATCTTTTATCCAGCCTTGGTGACTGAGACATGACCTTTTGGACAGACTTGTGGTCACCGAGCTTCACACAGTAGCAGAGTTAATTAACACAAACAACAATGGGTGAAAAGACTCTTAAGAGCCCACACTAGACTTATTTACAATAAACACATTATAGCAGACAACAAACAGGTGACTGAAGTTGATGACATTAGCATCTAACAGTATGAGTCCCAACAGTATGAATCAGTCATTATTCTAATATGGCAAATAAAGGTTTCCCAGAGTCTGTGTGTCTTGGGGGGGACATGGACCTGAATCCAAAGTAACACCTCCTCCAGGGTCCCCAGGCATACAGCTCACAAAGAGCACCATTCCCCCAAATGCCAGGGCCCATAATCGGTGGGCAAGAGGCTGGCATTCAGTCCCCTCCAAAAGCCTCTGTCCCAGGTGAGTCTGTCACAGAGACTTTTACAACCGGCACCTCAAACACTTACCGCTGCAGAAATTGGAGGAACTGGAGATATGGGGTATTGGAACCCAAAGTCTCCCATATGATGGATACTGACCCCTCTGTGACCGAACAAACAGAAACGTTTGACACCTTAGCTGTTGTATGCCCTCGCCCATCAGGAGCCAACAAAAATTCTCTGATATTAGGAACGAACACTGACCTTGTCAGAAGGCTGCTCACTCCTCTTGTATTGAAGTCTGATACCCCAACCAAAGGCATACACCCTATGCTGAGACAAGTGTATCAGCACCTAGTAGAGGAACAGAGAGCCCCAGCTGAAGGAGTGGGGAAGATTTGGCGATTGGACAGAAGTGAGAAGATACTACAACCTGGAGAGGTGGTGTGTCTACAAGCTTCAGTCAAGCTCCATTGGGAACAACTGGGCCCCTTTGTTGTTCTTGAAGCTGATCGCCAGGGAGAGGACACGGGAGTGGAGGTAATCCCAGAAGTCATATCAATTAGGGCTCTGCAACGGAGTCGTGGGGAGATCCCTGTCAGCATCCGAAATGTTACGGCCTCACCATTGAAACTGCGAGCCCGAATGCTGTTAGGACAAGTAAATCCAGCCACCCCAGTCTCACCATCTGATTTGGGGAAAGAAGAGAGAGGGATGGAATCTCCATAGAGCAGTTTTACCCACAAAACACCATATTATCACCTGAGTGGAAAGAAAAGGTCAAAGCCCAGCTCCTGAGATGGCAGGATATATTCTCGAAAAATTAGTTTGATGTGGGGTGTGCGAAAAGTGCCCAGCACCGAATTCACCTTCAGGAAGACAAGCCATTCAGGGAGAATCAGATGGATCCCTTAGGGGGACCTAGAAGATTTACGTGAGCAGCTGGCAGAATTAAAGAGATCAGGCATCATCAGGGAGTCTAGGAGCCCCTTTGCCTCCCCCATAGTGGTGGTGCGGAAGAAAAATGGGTCCCTGAGGCTGTGCATCGATTATCGGATGTTCAACAGGAGGACTATCTCTGATCAGCACACCACTCCAAGGATAGAAGATGCCTTGCAGAGCCTATCGGGGGTGAAGTGGTTCAGCATGCTGGACCTGAAGAGTGTGTACTATCAAATCCCCATGCACCCCGAGGACAGGGAAAAGACAGCTTTTATCACCCCAGTAGGGTTCTTCGAGTTTGATAGGATGCCTCAAGGTCTGTCTGGTGCTCCGGCAACATTTCAGAGGCTGATGGAGAAGACAGTAGGAGACATGAACCTAATCGAAGTGCTGGTGTACCTGGACAATATCATCATCTTCGGCAAAACCCTCAAAGACCATGAAGAGCATCTGGGGAAAGTCCTGAAGAGACTCCATGACGAGGGATTTAAGCTGTCCCTGGAAAAATGTCAGTTTTATACAACCTTCAGTTAATTACCTCCACCATGTTGTCTCCGCTGAAGGAATAGCTACTGAACCCCAGAAGTTGGAAGCTGTCACCTCTTGGCCAACGCCTAAAAACGTAACTGAGCTGAGGTTGTTCCTGGGATTTTGCTCATACTATAGAAGGTTAGTTGAAGGATTTGCTAAAATAGCTCGGCCCCTTAATGAGTTGTTGAAGAATGAGGATGATGATAACCCCGATTCAACAAAACCCATTGAGCAAATCAGAGGACCCAGGAAGCCTCGAGAGTCTATCAAAGGCCAGTGGACCAACCAGTGTGAGCAAGCCTTTCGGCAGCTGAAGTGGAGTCTGACAACTGCTCCTGTTCTGGCCTATGCCAATCCAGCCAAGCCGTATGAGCTGCATGTTGATGCCAGTAGAGATGGGCTAGGCGGGGTACTGTATCAGGAGAATGATGGACACCTGCGGCCTGTTGCTTATGTGGGCTGAAGTCTTGCACCTGCTGAGAAAAACTACCCTACTCACAAGTTGGAATTCTTGGCTCTGAAGTGGGCGGTGATGGACAAGTTGAAAAACTACTTGTATGGTGCAGACTTTGTGGTCAAAACTGACAACAACCCACTCACATACATACTCACCACAGCAAAACTGGATGCCACTGAGCACAGGTGGTTGGCTGCCCTATCAGGGTTCCGCTTCAGCCTAAAATACCGCCCAGGAATTGGGAACAGATATGCTGATGCCCTGTCAAGGAGACCCTATGACTTGGGTATTTCCTTTTAGGAGTGGACTCTACTGACTCCAGAAGGGATGCAAGCCTTGTGTCAGGGAGTGGAACATCGGGCCAGAGGAACAACTGGGGCAGAAGCCATCTGAGTCTCAGTGGCAGGTATCCCCAAATACTATTGTGATTTTTTCCAGGTCAGGGATAGCGACCTACCTAAGCTTTCAGATAGGAACTTAAAAAAAGACCAGATGGAAGATCCCCTATGAAGTTTAACACTGAAGGCCCTGGAGGGCCAACACCCAAATCTACTGCTAACAGACTCTCCAACAGGAGCACGACTAGTACCAAGGAATGGGATCAACTGCAGTTATGCAATGGGGTGGGCTACCGAAGGGGCCCCTAAGATGATCCTGAAGTTAAGTGCCAGCTATTCTTACCGAGAAAGCATAGGGAAACAGTGCTGACTGCCTTACATGGCAATCATGGCCACCAAGGGGCTGAGAGGACATTCAAACTGGTGCAAGACCGGTTCTATTGGCCCTGTATGCGGGCTGAAGTTGAGGTTTATTGTCACTCCTGCATATGGTGTATACAGAGGAAGACTTTACCCCACAGAGTTGCCCCAATGGGAAATGTTCAAAGTCAAGGACCACTGGAATTGGTGTGTATTGATTTTCTATGTTTGGAGCCTGACTCGAGTGGACAGGGAAATGTTCTGGGGGTGACCGACCACTTCACCTGGTATGCCCAGGCATTCCAAACTAAGGACCAGCAAGCATCTACGGTGGCCAAAATTCTGGTAGAGAAGTTCTTTGTCCACTACGGCCTACCTCAGCGTATTCACTCTGACCAGGGGAGAGACTTTACAAGTAGACTCATTAAAAGACTGTTAGACCTGTTGGGTGTTCAGAAGTCAAGAACCACCCCCTACCACCCTCAAGGAGATCCCCAGCCAGAACGCTTTAACCGCACCCTCCTGGATATGCTTGGGAGTCTTACGCTGAAAAGAAACAGCATTGGAGCAGGCACATTGCAGCTATTGTACATGCCTATAATAGCACTGAAAACGATGCCACAGGCTATTTACCATATAGGCTGATGTTTGGTAGGGAAGCTCGACTGCCGGTGGACTTAGCATTTGGCACCTCTTTAGATCATACCTCAATGGTGTCACACAGAGGATATGTGGAACATCCTGAGGAAGAGTCTGAAGACAGCATATGAGAAAGCCCAGGCTGCCTCAGACACCCGGGGCCAGCGAACTTTGACCTAAAGGTGAGAGTACATGATTTTCAGCCTGGTGACAGAGTGTTACTGAGGAATGTGGGTGTCCCTGGGAAACACAAACTGGCTGATCGGTGGAAGTCGCAGCCCGACATCATCTGCAAGCAGTTGCCAGGACTGCCAGTATACCAGATTCGCCCAAAGGGAAGCACAGGCCCACTAAAGACCTGGCACCGGAATCTGCTACCTTTATCAGAACCAGTCCATATACCTCATCAACCGAATCAACAGCCTACTCAAACCATCTCTCAGCAATCATCTCCAGTAACCAGGTCCCAATCCTTGCAACCAAACATGGATGCAGAAGACAGTGAGGATGAAGAAATGGGCATAGATTGGCTGTGGCAGTCTACGCTGGCAGAGACTGGCACTTCCCTTTCTCCCAGAGAAGCAGATGTGGGAACCCTCAGGCCTGACAACCCTTGGCAAGCTAAGGAGGCTTTCCGAGTTCCCCAACTGTAGAGGACATAGAAGTTTCTCAACCTTCTGCAGCAACAGAGGAAGAGGCTACTATACCTGAAACACCTTAGCCCAAAGAACAGAGAGGAAAGCGAATAATTTACCCACCAAAAAGGCTGACATACGATACTTTAGGAGAAAGTTCTGAAGAAGCGATCCTCACATCTCAGAGAACGCACAGCCTGCCGACCTTTCCCACTGCAGATTTAGTGGAGGGCGACTCCAACTCACCCCCTGGCACATCTAAGTGGGCCATCCCAATATCGGTGGCTTGTGGGCAGAACAACCTTCCCTCTTATGACAAATGGTGGGAGGTTCCTCTGTCAAATTCATACATGCATGCAAATTGTTTGTTTTCTTACATGTACTAACCTATTTTGGCCTCCCATTGTATTTTGAAAGCATGTAACAGGTTGTGGACATTATGTTGATAGACTCTGCCCTTCCTTTGGGGACCAAAGGTTCTTTGGTGGGGGGAGTATGTAGCAGGTATTTTGTAATGAAATTTCTTCTTTTGGCCACAAGATGGAGACAGAGAGATGCTGACTTGTCCTTTGAGAAAACTGAGGAAAAAGGGGAGTTTCAGGAAGTGCTGAGGTGGAGGAGAGGAGAAGGGACTGCTGCGGTAAATGAGGAGAGGGAACTACTGAGATAAGACAATGAGAGAGGGCTGATAGAGGGAGTGAGGAGAGCTGTCTAATGTATCAGCATCTGAAGAGAGCTGTCTGATATACCAGCATCTGAGGAGAGCTGTCTGAGGTACCAGCATCAGAGAGGAAGAGAGAGAGAGAGAGCCTAGGAGCCCAGGAAAGGAAAAGAAATGGCTCTGGCATGACAGTGAGGAGAGAACTGTGCCCAAGATTGTCAACCAGAGAAAGACAGAGCCTGAGTTGGCAGAAATCCACAGCCTTTTGGGGAATCTCCTAAGTCTGCAGTGAGTTATCGGGGTCAGTGTGGAGAGAGGACGAGGTGCCATTGGAAGCTACACTACAGTGTGGGGGAGCAGTTATGGGACCAGATTGTAGTAGAGAGAAAGCCACTCCCAGGATGCTGTCTTTGCTGTGCTGCCTGCCAGAATCTCCCTAAGCAACCTAAGCGAGTTGACGCCTGATCAAAGAGGCAACTAAATCAGTGTTACAGGGACTGGTAAGTGGGCCTTGCGGCCAATATTTTCTACCACTGCAAGGGAATAAAGTCACTAGGAGCTACTTAACCAGTGACACCATAGCTCTAATACTGCCTGCAGGCCTTACTGATGGCTGCAACATGGCCAACGAGCTCCAACGAAACTTAGGACTAAGGACTGCCCCTAGTTGTAACTACCTTGAAGCTCTATCTGCTGACCTGTTTAAAGGGGTACTATACCTCTGTCTATTCGTTGGAGTGCACTCAAAACCTAGTGGGGATTTATAAATACCCTTGTTGCATTTAAAGTTTATATGCATTGTTACTGCTAACCTGCCTGCTGAGTGTGTTCAATTCGTTTTAACTGTTACTTACAATAGATCAATAGATTAAGCGTATTTATCACTAAACAGGTGTGTGTGTATTTATTGCCATATCCCACAGCCAGGCAAAAGGTATTTGTCACTTGTGCTGTAAACTGTGCTTACAGTAATTTTATTCAACCAGGTGTACCAGGGGGGCTGAGGTTGTTCTTAGAGTCAAGGCGCAGAACAGAGAACCTAGCGGCTCCTTCGGGGGTGGCGCTACATATAGGTAAGCAGTGGGGCCCCCTGGCGATGTCACCTGTGCCGGTGCAGCTGATGAGTCATTTGTTATTAACCGCTTCAGCCCCGGAAGATTTTACCCCCTTCCTGACCAGAGCACTTTTTGCGATTCGGCACTGCATCGCTTTAACTGACAATTGCGCGGTCGTGCAATGTGGCTCCCAAACAAAATTGACATCCTTTTTTTTCCCAAAAATAGAGCTTTCTTTAGGTGGTATTTGATCACCTCTGCTGTTTTTTATTTTTTAGGCTATAAACAAAAAAAAGCGTCAATTTTGAAAAAAATGCATTATTTTTTACTTTTTGCTATAATAAATATCCCCCAAAAAATATATAAAAAAACATTTTTTTCCTCAGTTTAGGCCAATACATATTCTTCTGCATATTTCTGGTAAAAAAAAATCGCAATAAGCGTTTATTGATTGGTTTGCGCAAAAGTTATAGCGTCTACAAAATAGGGGATAGTTTTTATTGATAATTTTTTTTTTACTAGTAATGGCGGCGATCAGCGATTTCTATTGTGACTGTGACATTATGGTGGACACATTGGACTTTTTTGGCGTGATTTGGGGATCATTCACATTTATACAGCGATCACTGCAATTAAAAATGCATTGATTACTGTTTAAATGTGACTGGCAGCGAAGGGGTTAACCACTAGGTGGCGCTGTAGGGGTTAAGTGTGTCCTAGGGAGTGATTCTAACTGTGGGGGGGAGGGGCTGTGTGTGACACTACACTGATCACCACTCCCGATTACAAGGAGTTGTGATCAGTGACAGTGTCATTAGGCAGAACGGGGAGATGCTTGTTTACATTAGCATCTCCCTGTTCTTCCTCACCGTGAGACGATCGCAGGTATCACGTCGAGTCTGTGGGACCCGCGATCACAGTGACGGAGCTCCTTTTAAGGGGCAATGTACAGGTACGTTAATCTGCCTGTACGTGTCCTTCTGCCGCAGTATATCTGCGTGAGGCAGTCGGAAAGCGGTTAAGGACGTGGCGGCCAACTTCCTGGCCTGCTCCTTTGCAATCAGCTATTTGTCAAAAAACAGCGTGGGGGTCCCCCACAAAGTGAATAAGGATCTCTTGGTGGATGTATCCAAATTGCCGCCTGCATGAAACATTTAATTAATGGTTCCTTAGCCCATAAGCGACAGATGAATGACGATAGGGCAGAAACTTGCACCTCAATTGAATTATAAGCTAAACAAATGTCCAGAGCAGATTGTAAGAACTCTAAGACATTGGCTAGCACTGGAGTGACTGACTGGAGAGAACTCACGTTATTGGGCAAACACCACAAATCTGTACCAATTTCTCTCATAAGTACAATTTGAGGAAGGTTTTCTGGCTTTCATCAGAGTCTAGATGACTTCACATGAGAAATTCTGTGCCTCTAATCTGGTCGATTCAATAGCCAGGCCACTGGTCATAACCTCGCTGGATTGGGGTGTTGCCAATGGCCTTGGGATAGGAGATCTCGCTTGACTGGGAATAGAATTGGAGGTGCTGATGACATTTGCAGAAGAACCGAAAACAATGGCCTACTCGACCAAAGCAGGACCACCAATATGGCATGGACTTGTTCTGCTTGGATTTCCAGAAGTACTCTCTTAATCAGAGGCACCGGGGGAAAGATGAGATAAACAGTATCACATATAGAACAGGGAAAAATTCCACTGAAAATTGAAGGGCATGCTGTATCATAGCACTCTCATAAAAATTCCTAGAAGAAAGAGGCTTGATTGTTGTGTGTATGAATTATGTACCTGTGAATAAGTGAATGTTCTTCAGCCCCAGAAAAACTGCAAAAAGACTATATGTCCCAAACGGGGGGGGGGGGGGGGGGCAAGAAAAAGATGGGGCATACTGAAGAGCAATACACGTAGGATTAATTAATCAATCAAAAAATTATTAGAGTGGTACAAAATTTAAAACACATTGATAAAAGAGTTAGCCATTGCGCTAAACTGCCCTATTTACAGATTGCCGACTGGCCTGTGTGGGTCAGTCGATGCAACCACAGACTGGGGGACAAAACAACATATAACAAGACTTTACAAACAACAGTGTCCGGACGCCAGGGAAATTGATGTCTGCACAGCCAACCATCAAAGGGATTGTCCAGCAATTGCTGTATGTGGCTGTTTAAGCTGACATCAATCCCCCTCGTGGGGCTCGAGCCACATGTGGAAGAGAAGAGGCAGGAAGGGGATAAGGAGTTGGAGCACTAAAGAAACCCTACGGACTGTACTGGGGAAATAGTCCCGTGTATGGTCTAATGACAGTGCTGAATGAATTGGAAAAATCAGTCCGGTGTAATCGATGTTGACCTTGGCCAAGTCTATTGATGCATGTAATGCTAGCGTAAATACTGGTAAGAGGATATTCCATCAGCAATCATGAGTAATGTTTCCATCAGTAATCAACATCAGCAGCAGGCAGCACAAATTATAATATAGATGGTAAACAGAAAGTGGGGACATCAAAGTACTTTACCACTTCCGGGTCATGGGTAGATACCATCTGATACTCCGGAGGCCATACATGTCATCCACTCTGTTCTTCTCTGACACGATCTTCGTGGCATTAGCGTGCTGTTACTAGAGACTGCACTGTGCTGGCAAACTAGTGTGAAACCACAGGTTTGCATCCAATGGTCCTCCATTGTAGTCACCTTCGCCTGCCGACCGTGTTCAGCTCCTTAGTGTGCGGGTCTGCAAGCCTCCATGGGGGATGACGCTGTGGCGTGACGTCCAAACGGAAGTGACTTTGGCGCGTTTCACATTGACAGGGTGTGTAGCTTCATCTGGATGTCCCCCCTATCATTGCACTCTTGCACTTGAATCTGGTTGTGAACACTACGATCCTTTTCATCAAAGTCTGGATGACTTCATGTAAGTAATCCTGTGCCTCTAATCTAGCCGAGCATTCAGAGGGGTTGCCATGAGCTCTATTGATGTAGTGCCCCATTTGGCAAATACTTGTTTGAGATATTTCCTTCCGAGGGCCCACTCGTTGTTTTCGGAAATTACCCTGCTTAAATAGATTATAAACACGTACATATATTCAGTGAAGTTACTAGCCTCGGTTGATACACAGAGATGAAACAAACCCTCCTACATGAGTTGTACCTGTTTATCTGTCGTCTTCTCTTCTCTACATCCATTCAAAGTCCAGAACTGATAAAGCTTGTTTGAGCTATCAGAAATCAGGGGACAGAGAGTGGAAATTACACACTGCAGATTTCAGTAAGGAGAGCTCTGAGAGCTGATTGGGGGGAAGGGACACACCCTTCTTCACACAGCACACAGAAACAAAGCTGAGGCTGTTAATCACAGGATGTATGCTAGAGATCCTTCCCCTGTCACCTTTTTTCTCTTGGTGTCAGGAAAACTTGTCAGAAGTGAACAGGACAGTGGACAGAAGTGAATAGGACAGTGGACAGAAATGACACTTAGTGCTATTGATGTAAACAAGTACATACGATAGATGGATATACTTTGTTCATATTTCATGTCTGAAGCTTACAACCAGTTTAACTGATCTGCCAACTGATTTTGCTTCCATGGCAAAAATACCACTGTCAAGGTCTACAAGATGGTCTCCGTCCATAGAAAAATTTACATCACTAGTTACAACAAGGACAGGATCTTGGTGCCCCCTTGGCAGGCTATGTATGCTACTGCTGTCTTGCTATCTGACATAAGCTTCACACGGGATCCCTGTAGGAGATTTTGAAAGGCTAGGTAAAGCTAAGAAAGCTGCCTTCAGTTCCAGAAAACTGGAATGTCTGTTTTCTGTTGGACTCCAGTAGTCCTGGACTTGCCTCCCCAAATAGTGAGCTTCCCAGCCCTGGCGATTGGCGTTCGAGGTCAACACTATCCTGTCTTTCAGACTGGGGGACACACCCTGAGAGAGACATGCTGGAAATGTCCACCATACCAGATCTTGGGGGATTCTTGCCGGGGCAGAGATTCCTTGGTTTATGGACACTTTGGGGCTGATTTACTAAAGGCAAATAGGCTGTGCACTTTGCAAAATGCAAAGACTTCCATAATCCAATCATGTGCAAGCAAAAATGCTGTTTTTTTAATTTTCCTTGTACGTGATTTACAAAGTGAATATTTTCCTCATTTACTAAGCTCTGGAGTAACTGCACTTGCAGAGCGCAACTGCACTTTGCAAAGTGCTCAGTCTATTTGCCTTTAGTAAATCAACCCCTTTGTCCCACTGGCTGAGGAATGCCCTCATGTGCCACCTGGCCCAGGGCACCACAGTGATGGTGGCCGTAAACATTCTAAACATTTAAACATTCTAAACATTCCAGTGAGGACTATACATTCCCTTGCTGACGATACAGGTGTTGACATCACCTTTCGGACACACACTTCCATTTAGAAAATCTTGTGGTCTCTCAGAAACACATGGCTTCTTCTGGTATCAAATATCATCCTATGATATTCCATTGTCTGAGATGGCATCAGATGACTCTTTTGCTTGTTCACCAGCCAGATGAACTTGGCTAATACTCCTACAACATAGTCTTGATGTCCTTCTAGCTTCTGGCTTGACCTGGTGTCTATCAAAATGTCTCCTAGGTAGTGGTAAAATTTTACTCCCGGCAGGTGGATCACTGCTATGATTGCTAGTAGAATTTTTGAAAAAACTCTTGGAGGCACAGAGATCCCAAAGTGCAGGCAAGTGAATTGAAAAATGAACTCAGGCTACTGCAAACCTCAAAAATTTCTGGCGCTCTTTTTTTTCTCTCAAATTAATGGGCTGAAAATTGCATCGCACTGATTTACACAGGAACGCAGAGAATGTTTCTGTGAGATTTCAGTGTGAACCAGCACCTAAAGTGGATCTGTATCCAGACAAATACAGAGTTGAAATACATATTCAAAAATATTCCTAGCTATGTGCGCAAATGCTTGTGTTTACAAACCCCTGCCACAATCTATAGGTATAAAAATTACCTCACTAGGAAAAACTCTGTATAGTTACATATAGTTACATAGTAGGTGAAGTTGAAAAAAGACACAAGTCCATCAAGTCCAACCTATGTGTGTGATTATGTGTCAGTATTACATTACATATCCCTGTATATTGCGGTCATTCAGGTGATTATCTAATAGTTTCTTGAAGCTATCAATGCTCCCCGCTGAGACCACCGCCTGTGGAAGGGAATTCCACATCCTTGCCGCTCTTACAGTAAAGAACCCTCTACGTAGTTTAAGGTTAAACCTCTTTTCTTCTAATTGTAATGAGTGGCCACGAGTCTTATTAAACTCTCTTCTGCGAAAAAAGTTTTAGCCCTATTGTGGGGTCACCAGTACAGTATTTGTAAATTGAAATCATATCCCCTCTCAAGCGTCTCTTCTCCAGAGAGAATAAGTTCAGTGCTCGCAACCTTTCCTCATAACTAAGATCCTCCAGACCCTTTATTAGCTTTGTAGATTTGCAGCATTATTACTTCCCTATTTCTCAAGCAGGTTTCACACTAATGCGCTGCAGTTTGACGGCAGCACAGGTGTACACACTTTTTATGTGCGGTTAACCCATGTTTTCCCATAGACTTTCTATTAGATCATACATTTCAGGTGTGTTTTCTGGGGACTGTGGCCAAAGCACAATGTCGCAGTGTGAAACTGCTGTTACTTGCTCATTGGACATTTAATTTGCATGGTGACACTGTTAAGGTTCTTCCACTACTTTTCTGCAAGCCACCTAAACACCATCTGTTCAGCTCTTCTTAACCAGGGCATGGTCGGATGACTGCTGTGTGCTTTATTGTTGGCACTTCCATTCTCAGCCTGATTTTTGTTGTGCAGAGAATTATTGGATGGTAATATAAAGACAAAACCTGTGTAAGATATAAAAGCGGTATAAAAAAACATTAGCAAAAAATCTCTTCTCTTACCTCCCAACAGTATTTTGGTTTGCTATGATAAGATGAAATCAGGTATTACTTCCATGCTTCAAAGCAACCTGACCTTTACATTTACTGCTTGGCTTGTGACACGCAAATGTGTTATGGATTTACAGCTGTACAAAGCAATAAAGTTTTCATGAACTGGTGCCAGAATACGGGTGAGAGCTTGATAAGCAATCTTTTATCAATTTAGGAATCTGTCCAGCTTGCTGAGCAAATAGACAAAATGGTTGTGAGTGCATAAATTGAATATATATCCATTCTGAAAATAACCAGGTTTAAAAGAGGTTATGTACCAGGATTATATGAAAAAGAAACACATTTCAGAACCCGATATATCCAAACTTTAATGTGTTTATAAATGTGCTTAAATCTCATTTCATTGCAACTAAACTTGTCACAAATTTGGGACAATTTATATCCAGCATATGATGCGCAATAATACGCATTGGTTACCTTCAGTGAAAATTGCATGTCAAAATAATCAGTAGATTCACAGATACAGAAATGTAAAGTTATATTAATCTTTTTCTGTAAAATTTGAACCTGGTCCACCCTCAATGCTTCCAACTCTCTATATTTGTCTTTTCTGGGATCGACAGTTACAAAAGCAAACTATAAGAGGCTTGAAGATTTATTGGGGGTTATTTACGAAAGGCAAATCCACTTTGCACTACAAGTGCACTGCAAGTGCACTGAAAGTGCACTTGGAAGTGCAGTCACTGTAAATCTGAGGGGTAGATCTGAAATGTGGGGAAGCTCTGCTGATTTTATCATCCAATCATGTACAAGCAAAAATGCTGTTTTTTATTTTCCTTGCATGTCCCTCTCATATCTACAGTGACTGCACTTCCAAGTGCACTCTCGGTGCACTTTGAAGTGCACTTGCAGTGCACTTGTAGTGCAAAGTGTATTTACCTTTAGTAAATAACCCCCATTGTGTGTATATATTTATATATAAGGGTATGTATATATAACATGGTTGCATAAGTGTGCACACCCTTAAACTAATACTATGGATATTATTTACTAAAGGCAAATCCACTTTGCACTAGAAGTGCAAACTACAAGTGCAAAGTGCACTTGAAATTGCACTGAAAGTGCACTTGGAAGTGAATTCGCCTTTAGTAAATAAACCCCTTTGCTGAAGCACCTTTTGATTTTATTACAGCACTCAGTCTTTTTGGGTATGAGTCTATCAGTATGGCACATCTTAACTTGGCAATATTTGCCCGCTCTTCTTTGCAAAAACACTCCAAACCTGTCAGATTGCGAGGGCATCTCCTGTGCACAGCCCTCTTCAGATCACCCCACAGATTTTCAATCAGATTCAGGTCCGGGCTCTGGCTGGGCCATTCCAAAACTTTAATCTTCTTCTGGTAAAGCCATTCCTTTGTTGATTTGGATGTATGCTTTGGGTCATTGTCATGCTGAAAGATGAAGTTCCTCTTCATGTTCAGCTTTCCAGCAGAAGCCAATATTGACTGGTATTTGGAACTGTTCATAATACCCTCTACCTTGACTAATGCCCCTGTTCCAGCTGAAGAAAAACAGCCCAAAGCATGATGCTGCCACCACTCTGCTTCACGGTGGGTATGGTTTTTTTTGGTGATGTGCAGTGTTGTTTTTGCACCAAACATATCTTTTGGAATTATGGCCAAGAAGTTAAACCTTGGTTTCATCAGTCCATAATACATTTCCCCACATGCTTTTGGGAGACTTCAGATGAGTTTTTGCAAAATTTAGCCGGGCTTTAATGTTTATCTTTCCAAGAAAAGGCCTCCATCTTGCCATTCTACCCCATAGCCTAGACATATGAAGAATACGGGAGATTATTGTCACATGTACCACACAGCCAGTACTTGCCAGATATTCCTGCAGCTCCTTTAATGTTGTGATAGACCTCTTGGCAGCCTCCCTGACCAGTTTTCTTCCCGTCTTTTCATAAATTTTGGAGGGACGTTCAGTTCTTGTCCATTTCTTGTCCAGTCACTCTTGTGCCATATTTTCTCCACTTGATGATGACTGTCTTCACTGGAATCCATGGTATATCTAATGCCTTGGAAATTCTTTTGTACCCTTCTCCAGACTGATACCTTTTAACAATGAGATCCCTCTGATGCTTTGGAAGCTGTCTACGAACCATGGCTTTTGCTGTAGGATACAACTAGGGAAATCCCAGGAAAGACCTACTACATAGTTACATAGTTACATAGTAGGTGAGGTTGAAAAAAGACACAAGTCCATCAAGTCCAACCTATTTGTGTGATTATATGTCAGTATTACATTGTATATCCCTATATGTTGCGGTCGTTCAGGTGCTTAGCTAATATTGTTTTGAAATTATTGATGCTCCCTGCTGAAACCACCTCCTGTGGAAGGGAATTCCACATCCTTGCCACTCTTACAGTAAAGAACCCTCTACGTTGTTTATGGTTAAACCTCTTTTCTTCTAATTTTAATGAGTGGCCATGTGTCTTGTTAAACTCCCTTCCGCAAACATTTTTTACCCTATTGTGGTGTCACCAGTATGGTATTTATAAATTGAAATCATATCCCCTCTCAAGCGTCTCTTCTCCAGAGAGAATAAATTCAGTGCTTGCAACCTTTCCTCATAACTGTATAAATGGATGGCTCCCGCGCTGTCTAAAAAACTAACCTAGGGGGCACTGCTGCAAACACCTGTGAATCTGATCCACTACTTATTTACTTTTCTCATAACTAATATCCTCCAGACCCTTTATTAGCTTAGTTGCCCTTCTTTGTACTCGCTTCATTTCCAGTACATCGTTCCTGAGGACTGGTGCCCAGAACTGGACGAATTATTGTTTTATCTCTGGAGTTGATACCCTTTTTAATGCATGCCAATATTCTGTTTGCTTTGTTAGTAGCAGCTTGGCATTGCATGGCATTACTAAGCTTATCATCTACTAGGACCCCCAGGTCTTTTTCCATCCTAGATTCCCCAGAGGTTCTCCCCCCTCAGTGTATAGATTGCATGCATATTTTTGCCACCCAAATGCATTTGTCAGGGCTGGGCTCAGCCCTTCCTTCTCTGAGCTGGCCGCTCAGCTGTCGGCTAATTGCCAGCTTCCATCTCTCTCCACAGTTAATCAGCTGTTGATGATCCTGCTCGTCAGACCTGCCTACTTAAGCCATCCAGTCCAGAGGAGCTCTGCCTTCGCCTTGGTCACATCACAAGAATCTCCTGCATTCCTGTTTAAAGAATGGCTTTGCTGACATCCCTTCTGGCTCCAGATCCTGCTTCCTGTTCCACTACTTGATCTCTGGCTTGGCTGACTATCCGTTCCGTTTACTGTACTTTGGCTAAGTTTTGACTATGTTTGTTCTTTTTACTATTATTATTAAACAAGTGTGATTTAATTGTACTTCTGCCTCGGTCTGATTCATGGTTTCTGACAGTAGGCGAAGGCCATAAATTCAGAAGATACAGTCAATCCACTTGTTGGTAATATTTTTTCCAGATTGGATGAGCAAGATCACCGCATGGATCAGTTTTCCATAGCGTTACAAACGCTCCTGAGTTGCACGGCTCACCTGGAATCTCCCACTATGGCTGCTCCGGGAACAACCTGAGTTGCAGGCCGTCCCTGCTGCTGCACCAGTCTCTGTGCAGGCACCCGCCTCAAATATTACCTCTAAAAGAGGTATGTCTGGTTCCACTCCACTTCCCCAGCGATTTGGGAGCGATCCAGTTCAATGCAGAGGGTTTCTCAACCAGGTTGAGATATACTTTGAGATGCTGCCCCAGGCGTTTCCCACAGACAGAAGCAAAGTAGGTTTCGTGATATCTTTGCTTTTTGAGAGATCCTTGGCCTGGGCAAACCCTCTATGGGAAATGCAAAAACCTATTGTCTTGAGTTACCCTGAGTTTGTGGCCTCATTTAAAAGGGTATTTGACGTTCCCGCACGCTCCGCTTCTGCTGCCAAGTGCCTCATGTCCATCAAACAGAATACGAGAACTGTTGCCGACTACGCCATTGAATTCTCTACTCTGGCAGCAGAGGTTGCTTGGAACAATGAGGCCCTCGTGGCTGCTTTTTCTCATGGTCTCTCGGATTCCATTAAGGATGAGATAGCAGCCTGAGATATACCCACTGAGCTGGAGAAGTTGATCAAGTTTGCCATCCTCATTGACTCCAGACTCAGAGAAAGACTCTCTTTTAAGGAGCGCTTGCGGAAGCCTCCTGTACATTTGCTCCCGAGATTTGCAGTCCCACCCATGCCTCCCTCACCTCCCATGCCTCCTGGTACCAAGTCGGTTAGTGAAGATGAACCCATGCACTTGGGATTCACGTGTCTCTCTGCGGATGAGAGAACCTTTAGGAGGAGGGAGAGATTGTGCCTTTATTGAGGCCAGGCAGGTCACTTTTTGAAGTCTTGTCCTACCCGTCCAGGGAACACCCGAACCTTGAGATCCTGTCATGGACAGACCTTAGGTGGCGTTGTTTCTTCCCCAGTTATCCAGAAGGATAAGCCCCTGGTTTCGGTCACCCTTTCTTGGGCTGAGTCATCCATCGAGATACAGTCTCTAATCAACTCTGGGGCTGCAGACCTGTTCACTGATGCTGCCTTTGTATCGAAGCACTCGATTCCGCTGCAGCTGTGTGACACTCCACTTGCCATTGAGGCTCATGACAGGAGACCTTTACAGCCTGCCCATGTGACTCATGAGACGGTTCCGTTGTCCATGGTCGTAGGGGCTCTTCACCATCAGATAATCCAATTCCAAGTTATTTCCTCACCTAAGTTTCCACTGGTTATTGGTTATCCTTGGTTACAGAGGCACAACCCCCTTTTTGATTGGCTCCGGTTCTCTCCTGGTTACCACAATGCAGTGAGACATGCTTTCAGAAGGTAGCCAAGGTCCTGTGCTCCTCTTCACTCTCCTCCCTACCGGAGGAGTACCGCAATTTTAGCGATGTCTTTGAAAAAGGTCAAGCCAGTAGTTTGCCTCCACCCCGGCCGTATGATTGCGCAATTGACCTTCAACCTGGTGCCATACCCCCTCGTGGCCGGGTTTACCTTTTTCGGTCTTGGAGGATAAGGCTATGGAGGAGTATGTTGTAGACGCACTTTCTCAAGGTTTCATCTACAACTCCTTGCCTCCTGCTGGTGCTGGTTTCTTCTTTGTGAAGAAGAAGAGTGGTGAACTGAGACCTTGTATTGATTATAGGGGTCTCAATCGTTTCACGATTAAGAATACCTATCCAATTCCATTGATTACAGAGTTATTTGACTGCCTCAAGGGAGCAACGGTTTTCATGAAGCTTCATTTGAGAGGGGCATACAGCCTTGTGAGGATTAAAGAGGGCGACGAGTGGAAAACTGCGTTTAATAGCAGAACGGGCCATTATGAGTACCTCGTAATGCCTTTTGGCCTTTGTAATGTGGCGGCAGTTTTCCAGGAATTTATTAACAATGTCCTCCGAGATTTGTTGCAGTTATGTGTCGTGGTTTATCTCGATGATATCCTCATATTTTCCAAGTCCCTGGAGAGCCACCACACGGATGTCTGTCGTGTGCTTCAGAAACTCAGAGAGAACAATCTCTATTGTAAAATGGAGAAGTGTGAGTTCCATTGTGAACAGGTTAAATTCCTGGGATATGTCATTTCCACTGCTGGATTTTCGATGGACCCAGAGAAACTTTCGTCAGTCCTACAGTGGCCCTGACCCATGCGTTTACGTCCTCTGCAGTGTTTCCTGAGCTTTCCCAACTATTATCGGAGGTTTATTCATAACTTCTCGTCTCTGGACAAGCCCCTGACTGATATCACCAGAAAGGACGGTAACCCACAGAGTTGGTCTCCGGAGTCCATTAAGGCCTTTGAGAGTCTCAAGGCTGTCTTTGTTTCTGCTCCCGTGTTGGCACATCCTGATCCTACGTTACCTTTTATCCTTGAGGTTGCTGCTTCTGAGAGTGGTGTTGGCGCCCTTCTGTCTCAACATCCTACCTTGTGGCTACTCTTCCAAGAAATTGTCACCTGCGGAGTGCAATTATGAGATTGATGACAGAGAGCTGTTGGCGATCATTTTAGCCGTGAAAGAATGGAGACATCTTGTCAAGTCCTGGGTGTGAGGCCGGTTTGCTGAGAGGGTGCCCCTTGCGGCTAAGTGCAGCGTACCCCTGGGATTGAGACAGGGAGTATGGTGCCCAAAGGTGCATGGATTGCCGAGTGCTGCTGCTGGGTAGCTGAGTAGCAGAGGGCAGCTGGGGTGCGCTGGATAAGCTGATTAGGCAGCCGTGCAAGGAGAGATCCCAGAGGAGCAACCAGGAACAAAGTCAATAGCCAGGCCGGGGGTCATACACAAAAGAATCAATCCGAGATAAGGTACAGCAGAATTAACCAAGAGCAAGGTCGGAAGCCAGGACAGGGGTCAAACACTGTGCGGACAACAAAGGTACAGGAGACTGGAGAATAGTCAAGTCCAAGCCGGAGGTCGATGCAGGCGGAGAGCAGGGGGAGTTAGGCAAGTCAAGTAGTAAACAGATACCAGATGCAGATAGTAGGTACAGGAGACACAGGAAGCTGACGATAATCCAGCAACCTGCATGCATCTGCAGCAGGCTTAAATAGGCCAGAGGGCACAAATGTCACAGTGCACGCGCGTCTGCGCGCATCTGCCGCTGTGCACCTGCATGCACCCATCGTCGCGCACCTATGTGCACGCATGCGCACGGGAATCCGCCCAGTGCAACCATGACGGGTACTGGCAGGATTTCCAGTCCTACGGCCATTTCCCTGACACATCTCCTTGAAGGTAACACTGTGCGGGTTCTCATTCTCACTGACCATAAGAATCTCACATTCTTGTCTGAGGCTAAACTCCTCTCTCCCAGAAGGGCACGATGGGCTCTTTTCTTGTCAAGTTTCAATTACATTGTCTCATTCTTACCCTGTACTAAGAATGATACCTTGTCAGAACAATTTTCCTTCACTTCCATGTTGGAGTCGGTTCCTGTGATTCCTCCTCATCGTATTCTGGCGACGGTTCGCACCATTCTCACTTCTCCTTTGGGTGACAAAATTCTTGCTGCTCAGGTCCATGCTCCTTCTAAGAAACCTTGGGACTGCTGCTTTGTCCCAGAGAGTCTCCCAAGGCAGCTGGCCACCCTGGGAAGAATCAACTCGTTTGGGCCATTTCCCAACAATTCTGGTGGCCTAGTCTACGTGCTGATGTAACTGCCTTCGTAGCTGCCTGTTCCATGTGTGCTCAGAGCAAGACTCCATGACACCTTCCAGTGGGCCTCCTACAACCCATATCCAATGGAGAGACCCTGGACCCACCTGTCTATGGATTTCATTGTGGAGTTACCCAACTCCCAAGGCAACACTGTTATCCTTATGGTGGTTGACTGGTTCTCAAAGATGTGTCATTGTATTCCACTTAAGAAGTTGCCCACTTCTAAGGAACTGGCTTCCATTTTTGCTCGGGAGATCTTTCGCTTACTTGGGCTACCCAAGGTGATTGTCTCGGACAGGGGTAGTCAGTTTGTGTCCCGGTTCTGGTGAGCCTTTTGTGTACAGTTGGGAATTCAGCTTCCTTTCTCCTCTGCATGTCACCCGCAGTCTAATGGGGCAGCAGAACGATCCAATCAGTCCTTAGAGCAATTCCTACGTTGCTATATTTCTGACTATCATAACAACTGGTCAGACCTATTACCGTGGGCAGAGTTTGCTCTCAACAGTGCCTTGAATTTTTCTTCCCGATTGTCCCCGTTTATGTCGAATTATGGTTTCCAACCTTCCATGTTGCCTGACTCGTTTGTTCCACAGAGTATTTCTGTGTTAGAGGAGCATCTCCGTGGTCTTTGTTCCACTTGGGCACAAGTCCAGGAGGCTTTGCGTCATGCTAATGATAGGTACAAACTCCACACCTGCCTGCGCCTTCCTACCAGGATGGGGACAGGGTCTGGCTGCCATCTCGCAACCTCCGACTTCGTGTTCCCTCACTGAAGTTCGCATCTCGGTTTATTGGGCCTTTCCGTATTCTTCACAAGATTAACCCAGTGGCTTACGCATTAGACCTTCCTTAGACCCTCCTTCTAATATGCGTATTTCGAATGTATTTCATGTCTCCTTATTAAAACCTTTGGTCTGCAACCGCTTTACCACCTCGGTGCCACATCCTCACCCTGTACGGGTTGAGAACCATGAGGAGTATGAAGTACAGTCCACTGTTAACTCCTGTAGGTCCTGTGGGTGCATACTGTACCTGGTACATTGGAAAGGGTACGGTCCGCAGGAACGCTCTTGGGACTCATCCTCAGACGTACATGCCCCTGTCCTCCTCCGTGATTTCCATAGACATATTCCCCTCAAGCCTGGTGGTCCTCCGAGGGGGAGGGTCCTTGAGGAGGGGGTACTATCAGGGTTGGGCTCAGCCCTTCCTTCTCTGAGCTGCCCGCTCAGCTATCGGCTAATTGCCAGCTCCCATCTCTCTCCACGTTACTCAGCTGTTGATGATCCTGCTCGTCAGTCCTGCCTATTTAAGCCGCCCAGTCCAGAGGAGCTCTGCCTTCGCCTTGGTCACATCACAAGCATTCCTGTTTTCCTGCGTTCCTGTTTAAAGACTTGCTTTGCTGACATCCCTTCTGGCTCCAGATTCTGCTTGCTTGATCCCTGACTTCTGGCTTGGCTGACTATCCGTTCTGATTACTGTACTTTGGCTATGTTTTGACTACGTTTGTTCTTTTTACTATTATTATTAAACAAGTGTGATTTAACTGTACTTCTGTCTCAGTCTGATTCATGGTTTCTGACAGCATTATTTTACATTTTTCTACATTAAACCTCATTTGCCATGTAGTTGTCCACCCCTCTCATTTGTTCAGATCTTTTTGCAAGATTTCCACATCCTGCGGAGAAGGTATTGCCCTGTTTAGCTTAGTATCGTCTGCAAATACAGAGATTGAACTGTTTACCCCATCCTCCAGTCATTTATGAGCAGAATAAATAGGATTGGTCCCAACACAGAACCCTGGGGGACCCCACTACCCACCTCTGACCATTCCAAGTACTCACCATTTATCACCATCCTCTGAACTCGCCCTTGTAGCCAGTTTTCAATCTATGTACTCACCCTATGGTCCATGTCAATGGACCTTATTTTGTACAGTAAAAATTTATGGGGAACTGTGTCAAATGCTTTTGCAAAATCCAGATACACCACGTCTACGGGCCTTCCTTTATCTAGATGGCAACTCACCTCCTCATAGAAGTTTAATAGATTGGTTTGGCAAGAACGATTCTTCATGTATCCATGCTGATTATTGCTAATGATACCTTTTTCATTACTAAAATCTTGTATATAGTCCATTATCATCCCCTCCAGGAGCTTGCATACTATTGATGTTAGGCTAACTGGTCTGTAATTTCCAGGGATGTATTTTGGACCCTTTTTAAATATTGGTGCTACACTGGCGTTTCTCCAATCAGCTGGTACCATTCCAATCAGCAGACTGTCAGTAAAAAATAGGAACGATGGTCTGGCAATTACTTTACTGAGTTCCCTAAGTACCCTCGGGATACAAGCCACCTGGTCCCGGTGATTTATTAATGTTAAGTTTCCCAAGTCTAATTTTAATTCTGTCCTCTGTTAACCATGGAGGTGCTTTCTGTGATGTGTCATAAGCATAAACACTGCAGTTGTATTCACTTTATGTTTCCTATTTGTGTGATTTATACTGAATTCAATTGACCTGTGATCGCTGTTTCCTAAATTGCCCCGTATTTCCACATCCGTGATCAGGTCTGTATTGTTGGTAATCAGTACATCCAGTAATGCTTTATTTCTACTAGAACAGCTGAACTTTATTTGGGGTTAATAAGAGGCACTTTAACCACTTACCCACTGGACACTTAAACCCCCTTCCTAACCACACCAATTTTCAGCTTTCTGTGCTCTCACATTTTGAATGAAAATTAATCAGTCATGCAACACTGTACCCATATGACATTTTTGTCCTTTTTTCAATAAATAGAGCTTTCTTTTGGTGGTATTTATTCACCTCTGGGTTTTTTATTTGTTGCGCTATAAATGAAAGAAGAGTGAAAAGTTTGTAAAAAAAAAGCATTTTTCTTAGTTTCTGTTATAAAATTTAGCAAATTACTAATTTTTCTTCACACATTTTGGCCAACATATACTGCTACATATCTTTGGTAAAAATAACCCAAATTAGTGTATATTATTTGATCTTTGTGAAAGTTCTAGAGCCTACAAGCTATGGTGCCAATCATTGAAAAATGATCACACCTGATGTACTGATGTAATTTCTTGAGGCCCTAACAAGCCAGAAAAGTACAAATACCCCCAAATTACCCCTTTTTGAAAAGTAGATATTCCAAAGTATTTAGTAAGAGGCATGGTGAGTTTTTTAAAGTTGTCATTTTTTTCCCCATAACTCTTTGCAAAATGAAGATTTTTTTTTTCTTTTTTTTTCTTTTCATAAAATTGTCATATTAACAGGTTATTTCTCACACATGGCATATGCATACCACAAATTACACAAATTACACCCCAAACCACATTCTGCTCCCCCTCCTGAGTATGGCGATACCACATGTGTAAGACTTTTACACAGCGTGGGCACATACAGAGGCCCAACATGCAGGGAGCACCTTCAAGCATTCTAGGGACATAAATTACACATATCATATCTACCTTGCACTTTTGAAGGCCCTGGAGCACCAGGACAATGGAAACACCCCAAAAAAATTACCCAATTTTTGAAAGCAAACACCCCATGGTATATTCCTTTTTGGCAAAATGAGTCTTTTGAACATGTTTTTTTCCACAAGTTTTTGGAAAACGTAGAAAGAAAATGAAAACACATTTTTTTTTACACAACGTTGTCAATTTATACAATATTTCTAACACATAGCATGTACATAGCAAAAATTACACCCCAAAAAACATTCTACTACTTCTTCTGAGTATGGCGATACCACATGTGTAAGACTTTTACACAGCCAGGCCACAGAGGCCCAACATGCAGGGAGCAGCAACAGGTGTTCTAGGGGCATAAATTTCAAATCTAATTTGAATATCTATTACACTTTTGTGAGGCACTGTAGTGCCACTGATGGGCACTTTAGTGTCACAAATGGGCACTGTAGTAGCACTGATGGGCACTGTAAATCCAAATCCAGCCCACAGCGCTGCTGTACCTGATCTCTCCCCTCTCCCCTCTCCCCTCGCACTGTACCGATCGGTACAGAGAGGGGAAGAGCTAATCCGTGCATGCGTCGGCTTGTTTACAACTGATTGCTCCATAACCCTGGTATTCTCTTCTTCATTGGGCAGTCTGCTTTCAGATAAAAGTGGTCTCTGTGGCAGATTCACCGCAATATCACTTTTATCGGCGGTGGGAAAGGGCTCCCCCTCCCGCCACACTCCGGTGCCCTCCGCCGTTTACCGGAAACACAGACAGCGGCGGAGACAATCGGATCCTGTACCCTCTGTTATATGGAGCTGAGTGAGGGGAAGATGGCACGGTCCATAAGTGGTTAATTATGAACATATGTACAATCCCCAGTTATAAATAAAATATTTCAGTTTGTTTTTCAATTGAGTTGTACAGTTTATAGGTCACATTAACCGCTTGCCAACACATTAACCGCTTCTCCTGCGCAAAAAGCTGTAGCTGTATGGCGGCATGCGTAGGTGCGATAGCACGTGGGTGCGTGCCACTAGTGGCGAGCACTCGCACCCGCTGCACGCTGCTGGAGCATGCCCATGGGTTGGGCAAACTCGATGTCTGCCGGTGACCAGCGATCGCCTATTACAGAGGCAGAACGGGGAACTGCCTTTGTAAACAAGGCGATTCCCCATTCTGACCGAGGACATGACAGAAGTCTACTGTTCCCAGTGATCGGGAACAGTGATCTCTGTCATGTCCCAGGCAGCCCATCCCCCTACAGTTAGATCACACATGAGGGAACACAGTTAATCCCTTGATTGCCCCCAGTGTTAACCCTTTACCTGCCAGTGACATTTACACAGTAATCAGTGGCTATTTATAGCACTGATCGCTGTATAAATGTCACTGGTCCCAAAAAACTGTCAAAAGTGTCCCATATGTCTGCCGCAATGTCACAGTCCCACTAAAATTCGCAGATCGCTGCCATTACTAGTAAAAAAATTTAAATAATAAAAATTCCATAAATCTATCCCCTATTTGTAGACGCTATAACTTTTGTGCAAACCAATCAATATACGCCTATTGTGAATTTTTTTACCAAGAATATGTAGAAAAATATATATCGGCCTAAACTGATGAATAAATTAGTTTTTGTATATATATTTTTTTGGATATGTATTATAGCAAAAAGTTAAACTTTTTTTTTTTTTTTTTAAATTGTCGCTCTTTGTTTATAGTGCAAAAAATATAAACCACAGAGGTGATAAAATACCACCAAAAGAAAGCTCTATTTGTGGGGGAAAAGGACATCAATTTTGTTTGGGTACAACCGTGCAATTGTCAGTTAAAGCGACGCAGTGCCGTATCGCAAAAAATGGCCTGGGCATAAAGGGGACAAATCCTTCTGGGGCTGAAGTGGTTAAAAGTGGAAAAAGTTCTGAAATTATTTATGTTTGTCTCATTTTTTTACAGCGCAGAAACCTGACATTTTAACAGGGGTGTGTAGACTTTTTATATCATATATATATATATATATATATATATATATATATATATATATATATATAAACACACATACACACACACAGGTGCATCTCATAAAATTAGAATATCATCAAAAAGTTTATTTATTACAGTAATTCAATTGAAACAGTGAAACTCGTACTATTATATAGATTCATTACACACAGAGTGATATATTTCAAGCATTTCTTTCTTTTAATTTTGATAATTATGGCTTACAGCTAGTGAAAACCCAAAATTCAGTATCTCAGAAAATTAGAATATTACATAAGGCCAATTAAAAAAAAAGGATTTTTAAGCACTTTAATACCAGGCACTTTGACACCTTCCTGCTCAGGCCAATTTTCAGCTTTCAGCGCTGTCGCAATTTGGATGACAATTGTGCAGTCATGCTACACTGTCCCCAAACAAATTTTTCATCATTTTGTTCCCACAAATAGAGCTTTCTTTTGGTGGTATTTAATCACCTCTGCGATTTTTATTTTTTGCGCAACGAATAAAAAAAGACAGAAAATTTACAGAAAAAAACTAGTTTTTCTTTGTTTCTGTTAAAATTTTTTGTAAATAAGTACATTTTCTTCTTCAATAATGGGCACTGATATGGCTGCACTGACGGGCACTGATACGGTGGCACTGATGAGCACCGATGAGGTGGCACCAATGAGGTGGCACTGATGAGGTGGCACTGAGGGGCACTGATGATGGGCACTGATAGGCAGCACTGATGGGCACTGATAGGTGGCACTGATGGGCACTGATAGGTGGCACTGGTATGCGGCACTGATGGTTACTCATAGGTGGCACCGATGGGCACTCATAGGTGACACTGATGGGCACTTATAGGTGGCATTGATTGGTGCTTATGGGTGGCACTGATGGGTACTTATGGGTGGCACTGATAAGTGGCAGGGATGGGCACTGATGGGCACTGATAGGTGGGCACTGATGGGCACTGATGGGCACAGATGGGCACTGACAGGTGGCACCGATGGACACTGATGGGTGGCACTGATGACACTGATTGGTGGCACTAATGACACTAATGGGTGGCATTGCTGGGCATAACTGAAATATAATGGTGCCAATCAGTGCCCATTTGTGGGCACTGATTGGCACAGATTGGGCACAGACTGGGCACATAGGGCACATGTGGATGGCCATGGGGTACATACCTGGCCATCCACATGTTGCCCCCTTCCCTGGTGGTCCAGTGTGGTCATCTGAGGGGGGACTGCGCTAATAAACAATCAGCGCAGACCCCCCTGTCAGGAGAGCCGCCGAGCGGCTCTCCTCTACTCGCGTCTGCCAGACGCGAGTGAGGAAAAGCCGATCAACGGCTCTTCCTATTGACATTGTGATCAGCCGTGATTGGACATGGCTGATCACATGGTAAACAGCTTCCGCCAGAGGCTCTTTACCAAGATCGGTGGAGCGGTGTGTCAGACTGATACACCGCTCCACCGATAGCCATGATGCGCGCCCCCGCGGGCATGCGGCGGCATGTTATCCTGCTGGACGTCATATGACACCCAGTCAGGATAACGGAACCACCGCCTGGCCGTCAATCTGCTATAGGCCGGGCGGGAAGTGGTTAATACAGAAATGTTGGCTTACTGAAAGGTATATCCACGTACAATATAGTATGCACTCAATACTTGGTCGGGGCTCCTTTTGCATGCATTACTGCATCAATGCGGCGTGGCATGGAGGCGATCAGCCTGTGGCACTGCTGAAGTGTTATGGAAGCCCAGGTTGCTTTGATATCGGCTTTCAGCTCATTTGCATTGTTGGGTCTGGTGTGTCTCATCTTCCTATTGACAATACTGCACAGATTCTCTATGGTGTTTAGGTCAGGCGAGTTTGCTGGCCAATCAAGCACAGTAACACCGTGATCGTTAAACCAGATGTTGGTATTTTTGGCAGTGTGGGGAGGTGCCAAGTTCTGCTGGAAAATTAAATCAGCATCTCCATAAAGCTGGTCAGCAGAGGGAAGCATAAAATGCTCTAGAATGTCCTGGTAGAGGGCTATGCTGATTTTGGACTTGATAAAACACAGTGAACCAACACCAGCAGATTTCATGGCTCCCCAAATCATGACCAATTGTGGAAACTTCACACTGGACCTCATGCAACCTAAATTCTGTGCCTCTCCACTCTTCCTTCAGACTTTGTGACCTTGATTTTCAAATGAAATGCAACATTTTCCACAGTCCGTGATGATTTTTTGCACATATTGTTATTAGAATTTATGAAGTATAATTCATGTAATATTTAGCAGTGCTGCACTATAAGAGCATTTAATATTAGTAATGAATTCTTTAGCTGATTACCTCAGCTTAGCCCTTGAATCTCTGCCCTTGAATGTCCCCGCATCCTGCAGCCATCTCAGCTGACCCTCACCCCACTGTAAGTCAGGGATATCTTCTAACTTGATTCCATCATCCTTTGCTTTAATGATTTATTATGAATTGGGTTTCCAGGGGGGCTTTTTGGGTGACCATGCTAGCCTAGCCACAGTTTAACACGTTTGAACTTTTTGGCATACTTGTGCCATAAGATAAGACAGAATGTCTCTCCATAGAGATGCATTTTCCTACCATTGTCATAGACACTATGGTAATGGAATGTCATTTGTCTACAGACCAGCTTGAGAACCCCTGTAATGTTCATTGGGTATGTTTTTTAGAGACGCCTGGAAGTTGCCACTGCTGGTTTTAAAGCTTATCTAAACCCAAACATGAAAACGTAATATATTGCAGCATACCATTCCTTAAATGTGATGACTGCTTTAGTCAGTAACAGAATTCCTGAATTATAGTTGCTACAGTCATTACTCCACTGTATCTATGGAGAAGCAATATAGCCACCTTTGGACAGTAGCATTGTTGACCTATGGAGGTGGCAGTGTAAGATGGACTAGTAGATTTAAATGGGTTTTACGTAAGTGGCTAACAAATTAAGCACTGTTGAGCAGTTACAGAATTTTTTTTTTTATTTGGGGATAAAGATTTTACAAAAAAGAGTAAAAGCTGACCATTGTAAACAGGCCAAAATCAATCTGTTTACATATGCTTGAGCCGCTGTGGCATATGTTTGGCAGTTGTCTCATGGCACTATTATTTTGAAATATGACATAGCAATTGCCTCATCTCTGGAATGTGGGCATGTGCTTTGGAAGGGTTTTGGTGCACTTTGGGTTGACATTTTGTTAAACATTGTACACCATACCGTGTTATGCTTAAAAGAAGAGCAAAATATTACAGCGCACACATGCAAAAAACATGATATGTTTTTTAGCAATATAGCAATACGGTGTGACCAAATCCCCATATTTTTTGATAATATTTTTTTAAATTGTCTAGGTATGGTGTATGGTCTTATGGCTGCAACAGCTTTAATGCATCTTTTAGGGTGTGCCCCCCAAATATCTTGTTTGTCTATTGTATGGATTCTGACCAAATCCTTTTTGGTGAGGAGCACCCCACTCTTTCATTAAGTACCTCTCATTAGTGTCCACTTGTGTCATGGGTGGAGACCTCAAAGTTCTCCCATATAGAAGAGTGTATTGCTCTCATGGTTCAGAGAAGCAGGATTAACAAAATCCATTGATAGTGTAGGACCCACTAATCACGGGGTACTTTGACGCAGTAAGTGGGCTTAGCACCATATAGCAATATGGTTTGACCAAATCCCCATATTTTTTGATAATATTTTTTTAAATTGTCTAGGTGTTTTAAACTAGCCCTGCTGGAGGTAAATGTCTTTTTTCATGTGTGCGCTGTAATATTTTGCTCTGCTGTATGGTCTTACAGCTTTAGGCTGGGTTCACACTGCTGCGAATTCTATTGCGAATTTGAGCCGTTGCGATCGCTCAAATTCGCAAGTCATTTAAATTACATAGATTAACATTAGTGCCGTTCACATCGACGCGTTGCGAATATAACCTGCGTGAAAAAAAGGTCCTGTGCGAGTTTACTGCGTTGCGTTGCGAATTTAGTCTCCATAGACATCAATGTAAATCGTTCTTGAATCGCATTGATTGGTTCACATATGTGCGAATTCCACCACACTACTCTCCACAAAAACCAGGAAGTACACAGGAAGTTAAGACCCTTTTTTTTTTTACATTATGATTCCATTGGCTAGACTATCAATCGCAGCTATATCCAACTCCTGAAATTCGCGGTAAAATCGCGGTAAAATCGCGGTAAAATCGCGGTAAAATCGCGGTAAATTCGCGGTAAATTCGCACTGCAGCAGTGTGAACCTAGCCTAAATGCATCTTTTAGGGTGTGCCCCCCAAATATCTTGTTTGTTTATGCTTAAAAGAAGATCACAAGCTATGCTAAGTTACTTGTTTTTACAACATTTGGCTTATGCTGTCTGTGAGAATCTTAATGTTTTTGAAAACCACATAGAACTTTAAGACATGTTACATAGTTACATAGTAGGTGAGGTTGAAAAAAGACACAAGTCCATCAAGTCCAACCTATGTGTGTGATTATATGTCAGTATTACATTGTATATTCCTGTATGTTGTGTTCGTTCAGGTGCTTATCTAATAGTTTTTTTAAACTATCGATGCTCCCCGCTGAAACCACCGCCTGTGGAAGGGAATTCCATATTATTGCCGCTCTTACAGTAAAGAACCCTCTACGCAGTTTAAGGTTAAATCTCATTTCTTCTAATATTAATGAGTGGCTACATGTCTTATTAAACTCCCTTCCGCGAAAAAGTTTTACCCCTATTGTGGGGTCACCAGTGTGGTATTTGTAAATTGAAATCATATCCCCTTTTTTCTCAGAATAAGTTCAGTGCTCGTAACCTTTCTTCATAACTAATACCCTCCGGTCCCTTTATTAACTTTGTTGTCCTTCTCTGTACTCTCTCCATTTGCAGTACATCCTTCCTGAGGACTGGTGCCCAGAACTGGACAGCATACTCCAGGTGAGGCCGGACCAGAGTCTTGTAGAGCGGGAGAATTACAGCTTTATCTCTTGAGTTAATCCCCTTTTTATTGCATGCCAATATTCTGTTTGCTTTATTAGCAGCAGCTTTGCATTGCATGCCATTGCTGAGCCTATCATCTACTAGGACCCCCAGGTCCTTTTCCATCCTAGATTCCCCAGAGGTTCTTCCCCCAGTGAGTAGATTGCATTCATATTTTTGCCACCCAAATGCATTATTTCACATTTTTCCACATTAAACCTAATTTTCCATGTAGTTGCCCACCCCATTAATTTGTTCAGATCTTCTTGCAAGGTTTCCACATCCTGCGGAGAAGTTATTGCCCTGCGTAGCTTAGTATCTTCTGCAAATACAGAGAATGGACTGTTTATCCCATCCTCCAGGTCTTTTATGAACAAATTAATGTCATTTGCAGGATTTTTGTATTTTCAGTGTTGCTGTTTAACCCTCTCTATAATTTAAATGTTTTTGTTTACATTCGTAATAGTCTCCCAGGCCACTGCCCAACTCCCTGTGACTTTGTGTGACGATCCCTTGCCTATTAACCTAGAAAATGGCCATTAGTGTTCTCAAATGTTCAGCTCCCTTTGATTTCAATGGGGTTTGAGTTAGGGATCCATACTTTCATGTTTTCCGGACTGAACCTGGGTATGTTTGCTTCAACCCTACTGTTCACCTGTGTTATAAGAGCTATGTTCTGAACTATTTTACTGAAGTAATGATTCTCAGCTAGACTCTCTGGTGTTAGGGAGTCTGGAGACTATACCACTGAGCCACAGAGACATTGCTGTGAAAAAAAGTCAATCTTTGTGCAGTTTTCATATTTTGTTGTATATTGTTCTGCAGTGTATGCATGCTCTTTTCCATTTTGACACCGTTTTGCATTATGGATTTTAACTTTGCACCCATAAACTACAAGTTGCAAATACTCAGTGTCTTATCATCCAATTATGCACAGTGTTACACTAGTACTTTGCTGCAGCTTACCAAAGTTTTATTATTCACTCATCGTTAGTGCCTAGTGGAGGTCTTCTTTAAAAAAATGTGTTTGAATGCATTAATGTGCTGCAAAAAAAAGGAAATTGCTTTTAAAAATTGTATCTATTCATACTGTAATACTAATAGTTGTGATTAGTGTATCTTTGAAATATCCTTTCTAGAATCCTTCCTTCTATATGCCTTAAGGAAACCCTAATGCTAACGCTTGCTATGATTTTACTGCTCATCATAAAATCATTTTGTAGCATGAATTAGACAAACCTTTTGCTAATATGAAACATTTATCTTAAGGGGATCTTCTGATATTGCCACCAAATTGTCCTGCTCTACAGAGACAGATTGCTATCTATCATATTATCTAAACATAAAGTATTTTTCTTCTTTCTTTAATGCCACATTTACACAGCACATTTGTGAGATTTTCATTTGGAAAGTGTGAATAACATCTTGATAACACTTTCAAATAACTCCTTCAAAAAGCCAGCTCCTAGACATTTCACATTTACAGCTGTAATGGAAAGGAAATTGCCTTTAGCTTTGCAGCAGTGTCTGCAATTCTGATAGAAAAATGCCTAGGATGGTCCCTGTAGGTATGACATCATAAGAGTAATCATTACACCTCCCTGGAGCCTACATAAAGCTTTAAGACTTTTAGTATCAAAGTTAAAAAAGAAATAGCCACCAGGATCCTTTGCTTTAAGTGCATGCTTCCTCATTTATATCTACAATAAAGGAATAGTATGATAATTGATCTACAAACACTACATGAAAGCAAAAAATATGCTCAGCCAACCAGTACTCAATTAGCCTTGTGTTGCTAAATATTGTTTTGGCAAAAAGGCTGACTTATTAGAGTAATGTTCATAATTCAAACATAATGTTGATTATATTTGTAGACAGACAAAAAGTCAGAGAAATTCAGATCATATTGCAGGAGGTATATGTAACTATTATTAATTAAAAAATGTATTGCCTGTTAAAAGTATGAATGGACTCACAAACATGATGGAAACAGTGTAGTGTGGTATACTGGCAGCTGATGTGACCACAGGTCCACTCTGAGGCTTAGGAGTGCAGGGGAAGGCCAGCTGGGGCGGATAGAACGCATGCTGCTGGTACTGGTATCTCAGTGTGTGATGTCATCCAGGAGGTGTGTAGGCACTGACAGGAGTAGTTTTCCATCCTTGGGATCCTTGGATCTTTGCACCTAACAAAAGATGCTGTTTTCATAGTGAAATAAATAAGGGGTGCTTTTGGATTTCCCCTATTTATTATAAATGTATATTATCTTGTCTTTTCCTATAGTTAGCTAGTCTATCAAAGCTCTGATAAGGTTAATGATAATGATATAATAACAATGTTAGCTATAGAAATAAACACACTGCTTAAATAAGCAAGGATCCCATATATTTACAAAGAAAGTAGAAATGCTAAAATAACACACTAAAAGATACTACAGAGCATATAAAACAAAAGAGTAGGGGTGATACAATACTGTACGTCCTTCCTTTCAGGCTCTGTATGCTGGCTGGGCTCCAAGGAAAAAGAGGAAGAACTCTAGCTGATCATTACTTTTAAAGCTCACTCAGACACCACCCATGCACACACCCTCTGCCTGCCTGTCTAGTCCTCTGTCCAATAAAAAATTCATAAGAGGCCATCATTCCTAATCACCAGGAAGTATATTTTTCTCCTGCCCATCTTCCAGGAGGCATGCTGTAGTCTCTGCTAGGGGCAGCATTAGTCTATGAACCATTGCTTTGACCCAGGTCAACATTCCAACAGCAGCTGGTCTTTGACGCTTTGTTTGCAGTCATTGTAATCAGGCACTTCAATCTACGTTGCACCAGGTGGTTTAAAGCAAAGCTCTCCTATCCCATACTCCACCGCCAGGGGGTATGCGTGACTCCTTATTTCTTCTCAGTTACATATGCCCTGCTGGGTAAACCTGTTGTACTGGCATCCCAGGCTACCCCCAACAGTATCCAGGCTAGGTGTAACCAGATTTCACAGTTCAGGAACATCTTACATTAGAAAAAAACACGTTGCCTTCCAACACATAGGTTTATCAAAGTCAGAGGAGCTATCCCAGAGCTACAGCAATGCATCCCATCCAGCCTGACCAGGCTTCCCCAGCACACCTGAGTGAATTCATACATTTTTGAAATTATAGTGGTATTTAACTGGAACTAGGATTGAGCATCTGTTTTGTCTTTTTCTTTTCACTACTGATTATACAGTGCCTTAAAAAAAGTATTGATGCCCCTTAAAATGTTCCACATTTTGTCATGTTACACCCAAAAACTTAAATGTATTTTATGTGATAGACCAACACAAAGAGGCTCATAATTGTGAAGTGGAAGGAAAATGATAAATGGTTTTCCAAATGTTTTAAAAATAAATATCTGAAAAGTGTGGCGTGCATTTGTATTCAGCCCCCCTGGGACAATACTTTGTAGAACCACCTTTTGCTGCAGTTACAGATGCAAGTCTTTTGGGGTATGTCTCTACCAGCTTTGCACATCTAGAGAGTGACATTTTTGCCCATTCTTCTTTGCAAAATAGTTCAAGCTCTGTCAGATTGAATGGAGAGTGTCTGTGAACAGCAATTTTCAAGTCTTGCCACAAATTCTCAATTGGATTTAGGTTTGAATTTTGACTGGGCCATTCTAACACATGAATATGCTTTGATCTAAGCCATTCCATTGTAGCTCTGGCTGTATGTTTAGGGTCGTTATCCTGCTGGTAGGTGAAACTCTGCCTCAGTCTCAAGTCTTTTGCAGACTCTAAAAAAGTTTTCTTCTAAGATTGCCCTGTATTTAGCTCCATCCATCCTCCCATCAACTCTGACCAGCTTCCCTGTCCCTGCTGAAGAAAAGCATCCCCACAACATGATGCTGCCACCAACATGTTTCATGGTGGGGATGGTGTGTTCAGGGTGATGTGCAGTGTTAGTTTTCCACTACATATAGCGTTTTGCTTTTAAGCCAAAAAGTTTATTTTGGTCTCATATAACCAGAGCACCTTCTTCCACATGTTTGCTGTGTCCCCCTCATGGCTTCTCACAAATTGCAAATGGGACTTCTTATGGCTTTCTTTCAACAATGGCTTTCTTCTTGTCACCCTTCCATAAAGGCCAGATTTGTGGAGTGCACAACTGATAGTTGTCCCGTGGACAGATTCTCCCACCTGAGCTGTGGCTCTCTGCAGCTCCTCTAGTTACCATGAGCTGCTTCTCTGATTAATGCTCTTCTTGCCCTGCCTGTCAGTTTAGGTGGATAGCCATGTCTTGGTAGGTTTGCAGTTGTCCATTTTCGCACGATGGATTGAACAGTGCTCCGTGAGATGTTCAAAACTTGGGATTTTTTTTATAACCTGACCCTGCTTTAAACTTCTCCACAACTTTATCCCCGAACTGTCTGGTTTGTTCCTTGGCCTTCATGATGCTGGTTGTTCACTAAAGTTCTCTAACAAACCTCTGAGGGCTTCACAGAACAGCTGTATTTATACTGTAATTAAATTACACACAGGTGGACTCTAGGTACTAATTAGGTGACTTCTGAAGGCAATTGGTTCCACTAGATTTTAGTTAGAGGTATTAGAGTAAAGGGGGCTGAATAAAAATGCATGCCACACTTTTCAGATATTTATTTGTAAAAAAAATTGAAAACCATTTATCATTTTCCTTCTACTTCACAATTATGTGCCACTTTGTGTTGGTCTATCACATAAAATCCCAATAAAAAAGATTTACGTTTTTTGGTTGTAACATGAAAAATGTGGAGGATTTTAAGGGGTATGGATACTTTTTCAAGGCACTGAAGTGCCTGGGGGGTCCCCTTAGTCTGCCTGTAAAGTGGTGCATCTGCACCGTGTATAGAAATTGCAGCAGCAAAACTGATATTTATAAAGAAAAAAAAATACATTTAAATTGATTTTCCCTGCAAGCTTTCTTTATTTTGTAAACAACAGCTGGGGAGACAGTCTGTGTGATGAGGCCACAATTTAGTGCACTTGGAACAAGATTTAAATTTTTTTGGCATAAATTCTGGTGTCTCTTTGGCAGACTTTGGATTGAAATAACAATTTTTTTGCACCACAGTGAGCAAACCTTATGTGAAGAAATAAAATGATAGTACACTCAGGCCAAGATTACCAATTTTTTTAGATAAAGTCTGGTGTTTGTTTCACAGACTTCGAATAGTAAAAGTAACAGGTGCAGAAAAATTGGGCTTTGGGTGTGGGTGGTCCCTTCACACCAAAGCCCTATAGAGGTACTCTTGATGAAAGCAAGAATTGGCCTTGTTGTAAAAAATTTTAAATTTGATGCCCTTGTCAAACAGTTGTGGAAAAATTGGTCCTTGGGTGTTAATTGTGCCCATGAAACCTACACCAAAAAAATACTGCTAGGTAAAATCAACACCCACAAAGCTAGGCAGCCTAGACAGTCTTGCAACGACTTGAGATCCCAATAACATGTAATCAGCGACATTGGCATCAGGGGCTTGATAACTGCTGCTAATCCACGGCTGATTCATTTAGACAAATGTCAGCCGGTCACCTGGGTCTGTGGACAGACGCACTCTTCTATCTGTCGCAAAACCTCTGGCAGCACTGAATGCCCATTCGGAAATCACACTGGCTGTAGGGCAGCCCAGCAGCTTAATTGCATACTGGGAAAGTTCTGGCCAGTGGTCTATTCTCATGCAGCAGATTCTAGACATGATACAGATCTGCCACTTTACAGTTAGACTAAGGGGACCTCCCCCCCAGGCACTATATTGGAAGGAATTTTTCATTTTCAGGCTTTCACTTTAAAAATCAAAAAATCAATGCTCTTTTAAAAATTACATTTTTCACAAACTTTATTGATACATGTCTACCAGGGCAGGACCCGCACCCCTATAACCATTGTATGCCTAATTACTTGCATTTAAGCCTTCAAAATGGGCACTTTTGATATTTGACGTTCTGGTCCCATTGACTTTAATGGGGTTCATTATTCGGGTCCGAAATCGGGTCGCTGTGTTCGAAAGTTCTGGTCCAAACCAAACAGGGGTTTGTTCGGCCCATCCCTAATCACCACTGCTGGCTCAGTTATAGTGGAAGCACAGGCAGCATGCTCAGTGCTGCACCCAGTCACATGAAATAGAAAATAAAAAATTTACTCTGCTTTCAAGTTTATAGTGCATTGCACTATGTACAGAGGGGACAGACATGCATTGGGGAACAGAGAGGAACTGATGTGTGTGTGTGTTAGGGGTGGGGTTGAGGGGTACAGAGGGGAACAGATGTGTGGGTGGGATACAGTGGGGAATAGAGGTGTGGGGGGGGGGGTGCAGAGGGGAACAGGCATTCAGGGTGGTACAGTGATGGGATGATATGAGGTGTGAAGGTGCAAGAATTGTGGTGATCTGAGACCTGAAAATACAGGAATTGGGGTGATTTGAGGTGTAGAGGTTCAAGTCCACCTTTGTAAAAAAATAATAAACGCAGATCTTTTTGCAGGTAAAAAAATGTGCATTTATTATTTTTTTTACTAGGAGCTTGTAAAGCATTGTCAGTGTATCTGTCTGCTCATACAGACAGGCAGTTACACAGTTAGCCTGTCTGTATACTGCCCTAGACTGTCTGTATACTGCCGTAGCCTGTCCATATACCTGCGGATAACAGCTGGCACGAGGAAGTGAGCTGGTGCCTCCACTATTTGTTTCAGGCTGGGTCCAGCGGCGCAGGTGCCGGCCTGTGGAACATGGCTGAAGAAATAGGTGAAGAGGCGCTGCAAAAATTCTCAGTGAGGGGCGGAAAAATTAGGTTTCGCCTAGGGTGTCAAAAATCCTTGCACCAGCCCTGGTGGTGTCTGGTGCTCTTTAAATTGAGGACTGAAGCTAACAGAAATGTAAAAAACTATAAAATAAAAAATAAAAAAAGGGTAAACACCAGCATTGCAGTCAGAAAAACTGCGGTTCACAATTTAAAAAAAAAAAGGGCAGGCAGGGGACGAAAAAAAAAATATGCAGCAACCAAAAAAAAAAAAAAAAAGGGGGTATACAGCACTAAAAGTTATGTAATGCTGTGTGAACAGAACAGTAACACACTACACTGACACTACACTATACTAACACACACCATACTAACACTACACTAAAGCTCACAGTCACAAAAAGTGAACACACTAACTCGCTAGTAGCCCTGCTCTTTCTATCTCAACTCCAACAACACTGCAAACGCTTCCTATGGGAAGGAACCTTTTATAGTGTGGGGGGGGGACTAGGAGGAGTGAACCATGATTGGAGAAAGTCATCATCACTTTGTCCAATCAGAGCTCTGACAGTGATCTGTGCCCTAATTGGTAAAGCCTTGCACCTGACCAGCGGTCAGGTGCAAGGCTTCATCCAATTAGGGCCCCAGAATACACTGTGAAACCTGCAGTTTATTGTGGGACGCTCGGTGCCCGAACATGCCTTTGAGCGCCCCGCAAATTCGGGTGTTTGCCGAACGGGTGAACAGGCGATGTTCAGGTTGAACTTTTGCTCGGCTTGAAGTAAGGTGTAATCTGGGGTTAGAGGCCTTTTCACACCAATTGTAGTTGGATGCAGTTGGATGCATTTTGAACTGCACTCAAACTGCATAGACGGCCCAAAATCAAGGTAATCCTAAGGGCATAGTTCACATAATTACACTGCAGTTCAGTGCAGTTAAAAAAAATAGAGCACGCTGCATTTTTCCACGCTGCAAATGCAGGGAACGCGCTACAAATGTGCTTCAGACGCACCCGCACTGCACTGTGCCCCCTTAAGCCAAGAAAACCAAGCCCAAAAACATATAGAAAAAAGTCCTAAATGCAGCCCAAAACGCATGCAAAATGCATTCAAGCCCAGATCACGCACATGTCAAGCGTGCACAGTTATGTTCAGTATCTGGTGTGAATGGACCCTAAGGCCTTGTTCACACGTATACATTTTTTGCTTTTTTGCTATTTGCAGAAACGCATTACAGTTCATTTAACATGGTTTCCTATGGGAAATGTTCACATCTATGTCTTTTCAGTCACTGCGTTTTTGGAAGGGGCCAAGGACTTTTTTAAATGCAAAATGGAGCTTTTTTGGTTCAATAGACTTCAATGGAGAAGCTGCAGAAAAGCATGCAGTGTGTTTTTGCCACGATTTTGCCTCAATTTTACTCAAATTTTGCCACAATTTGAGTTTTCCTTTTTTAATCTGCCCAACAACAAATTGGCTAAAAAAAGCCTAAAAGATGCAAATCACCACAACGTCACGCTAAAATTGCATGTGCAAAAGCGCAAAACGCATTGCAAAAAGCACTACAGAAACTCATGGGTGTGAACCGATCCTAAGTAAAAGCAAACTGCATGGGTGTGAACCGATCCTAAGTAGACATAATACCTTCCAACTGTCCCTCTTTTGGAACCAAATCCCTCTGTCACTCTTTCTTCTTCATCAAAAGTTGTACTGCACTAAACTTTTATATTAACATTTGCACTACTCTATATGTTGCTTTTAAAAGCCAACATAAAGGAAAAGTAGTGATAAAAAAATTTATTAAACCAATCATTTTCTGTGCATATATTGTCCTGTGTTACTGGAGGCATTGCAGAGACATGCGATTTGCCTATACATTTTGTGCTATAATTTGCCCCTTTTTCCCGTCTCACAAAAGTGGGAGGTATGGACATACCAAAAAATAGCACTGAAGGTTAGCAAGGCACCTGGGATCTGGAAGTGCTGAGTTTAAAACACACTTCTGGAGCTAACCGCAAGGAAAGGTAACCTACTGCCTGGTGACATCTTACTGGTGACATCTTACTTCTGAAAAAGTTATTTATTTTGTTGTCTTTAGCCTCCTAGATGATCCAAAACAGTGTATGCAGTCTGCATAGTAACTCCAACATGCAGCCTTACATGACAATATTCAAACATCCACCATTACTTACATCTGTCCCACCATAAAAGTAGAAAATGCTGTGGAAGCCATGCCCAAAAAAGTCAAGGGGATGAAAAAGAACCAACCACTGGTTGATGGAGGCTTCCTGCAGCTGATCTTTTCACTGGACTCACTTAAAGGGTAAGTTCACCTTTGTACACTTTTTTTTTAATTCCAGCTCACCTATGCACCAATATAGCATTCATGTACCTTTTTTGCAAAAATATCAAAGATTTCCATTAAATCTACAGCCATTTACTTTTCTTGTTCTAACCCACGTTTCCAGACGTTTCCATTAGTAATGTCTTACTTCCTTACAGACTGTAGGTCACACAGGAAGGAGTTGACCATCTGACCTCATTAGCACACACCCTGCATCATCCACCCACCCAAAGTAAGTAACTATAGATTCAATGGAAAGCTTTAATATTTTTGCAAAAAAGTACATGAATGCTATATTGGTGCATAGAGGGGCTTTAATTTAGAAAAAAAAAATGTAAAAAGGTGAACTTACCCTTTAATCACTTGTCCTGTGTCTTCATGTGGAAGCAACCATCTTGATAGAGACATAAGACTTAGCTTCTTCATTTTAGACCTAACACCTATTGACTGATGGTCTGATGAACTGAAGATTCTTGAAGGGATTGATCAGAATCATAAAGCAGTAGGGCAGTTGAAAATTATATCCAAATAATTAATGGCGTAGGAGCAAGGAGATCCTAGCACTACATATCATTATGTACAGCCTTCACACCAGAAGGCCCTCAGAGAAACAATAACCATTATTCAACATCTGTCACTACAGTGATCAAGGAGACTTCCACATCCAGTGAGAACAGCAGTCATAAGAGGCAGGAGTGCATGCGATAATATTTCTGAAATTTCTTACAAGAAATTCAAGAATTCAACAATAAACTGCATTCCCGAATTTTATGCAGTTGTTACATTACTTTATCACTATGTAACCATTTATCCTACAGGTTTTGTAACCTGTCAACCTATATGTTTGTGGTGCACCCCACATAGGTTAAATGGAATCCCCCATCCTGCACAGCCCGGCACACCAAATTTTCACAGGCTTCCAGAGTCAGGAAACAGTCCAGTACTTTGTTTTTGTATTTTGTTGAGGGGATAAAACTTGGATAGGGATAGGGGTATTATGGGATGCCCAGTTGACTTCAGAAAACACTTTAGGGACAACTTTTCCTATATACAGCTATATATACTCTATGCCAGTGAATCTGGTAAAGCACTCAGAAAGATTGAAGCAAAGCCCTTTACAGGCAGGGAGCCTGGGTCCCTAGGTTGTGTAGCAAAGTCCAGTCTCCAGCTTACATCCCTGTGGCTACTGATCCCAGCACCACCTCTTCAGGCACTGCCAGCCCGCCTGGCTGCAGTTGCCCTTTTCACTAGCCCTCCTGGATACTTCTCCACACTCCTCCCAGACTGACACTCTCTCTCTCCACAGTCCTCCCAGACTGCTCACTCACCAGCCCACCCAGCTGACTCCTTAGGAGATCTCCTGGACATGCTGACTCTCTCCCGCTGTCCTCACACTTGCTCCTGTGCATCCAGGACAGGATTCCTCCGTGTGTTGTAGGGGTTCCTTCCAGCACCCAAGCCTCAGGTCCGAGGACACCCCCCCAGACTAGGGTGCACCCTCAAGGGCCACCGACAGCCTCCTTAGCACTCCATCTCCATATTCCACCTGACTGCCCCTACTGGCATGACCTAAGAGTATTTAAGAGGTGCCTGTCCCCTGCCAGCCCACTTGCTGGGGATTGGCCGGGGTCCTCCTCAATACTCCAAGCAGCTCCTCCTAGACTCCAACCTCTACTTCTGGAAGCTTCTCCAAGGTTCCAGAAAGCAGGAGGAGTTACCAGAGGTGCTGCTTGATGAGTCATCCAGCCTCCCTGAGTCACTCATCCCTGACCCAGATTCAACCCAGGCCTGGCTCTCAACCAGGCCAATTTACCTACACTAACAACTACAAAACCTACACTAACATACCTAGCACAGTGGAGAGTGCTACATGTTAATGGTACCTAGGGTCTTATGAAACCTACATCTGTCATTATAAAACTCTTTGTATTCTCCTCTATAATATCAGAATTTTTTTTTGCTGGTCTGGATGACATAATTATGTACATAGTTGTTTGGCAAAATTTGACTAACACTCAGACCCAGTGGCGTATGGGCACTTTGTCGAATAAATGTGCAGCATATCACAACAATACTCAAGATTAGTAGTTCTGGGAAACCACATGTTAATTATAAACCACAATAAAACAAAGCTATCATAGGATTTAGTGTCAATATGCTCGCTTAACAGCACTGCTTTTAAATAATACCTAATGACTGAAGACCTGCCTTCATGAAAAAAAATAAATGCATCACTGGCACATGAAACAAAAGCTGCCTTCACTTATTATAAAGCCTGACTCATTCTCTGCTAATACAAACTCCAGTAGTACTATATGTTTAAAGAACACATAAAAACCAAATACCAGACTAAAATTATATAGATAAAATATATTATTATTATGAAATGAAATGAGTGTGGGCTATTGGGTGCATCTGAGTCATACGTAGCCTTATTCTTGAGTGCTTTTAAATTGGATAGGTTTATATTTCCATTGTGGTAGGATTATTACATAATCTGCAACAGGATAGGATGAACAGGCGTATTTTGATTTTGTATTTGATTGATTTTGAAAATCTCTACAATTTGGACCCCTTGGCTGCTCTACTTCTCGAAGAGAGCGAGTTCTAGAGTGTTTGAGCTGCATTAAAGTATACGCACAGGGTCCAGACATCTTTTGGTTGGTTCTTGCCACTTTAAAGTGCATGTTAACCCTTGAAAGACAAAACCAGAGAAAATTCCCAGCTCAACTCAGCAACCAGTCTGCTTACCAACTGAATTAACCTGTCCAACAGTATGCTTTAAAAACAGGGGTTTGCACGCGTAAGATGCAAGGCTCCTTCACGGCACCCTGTATTACTTGCAGTCCTAACCTTTGTAAATTTATGAGAGTCTCCGCAGTGGGAGCACATGCATCATAATGGATAGATAAGGGGCAGGTGGGCATGGAGGTAGCCCAATCCTCTTTAAAGGCACAGGGGCACATTGGACACCCAGCGCATAGCACAATGGCAGCAAAGTTGCCCAGTCTGTCCCCTCACCAATATTTACCCCAGTAACAAACAGATAGCCCCTGCCCCATCTATAACTGGCCTTCACAGCAAGGAGCACATGGATGGGCAATGCATGAAAGACAAAACCAGAGAAAATTCTCAGCTCAGCTCACCAACCAGTCTGCTTACCAACCAAATTAACCCGTCCAACAGTATGTGTTTAAAACAGGGATTTAGTTAGCACACATTTGCAAACACATGCATAAGCTGCAAGGCCCCTTCACAAAACCTTGTATTACTTGCAGTCCTAACCTTTGTAAATTTATGAGGTCTCCACAGTGAAAGCACATGCATTCTGATGAATAAATAAGGGACAGGTGAAGGGATATTTAGCTTAACCACATCCATTTTATGATTTAGTTTCCATTTTGTGTTTTTCCCTGTACTCTATTTCACATATTACTAGGAGTGTAATGTAATCTAGTTTCGTTTCTCACATCCCTGTTATTTTTTGTGTTTCGTTTCCTGTAAAGCACGTGATATCTTGAAAATAATTAGTTTCACTTTTGTCATAAAATGTTTCTGTATTTGATTGGATAATTTGTATGACACCGTAAAGGGGTGGTAGTTTCTGAAAGCCCCCTTTAAATATTAGAATAAAGATTAGATTTGCTCGGCGAGACTTTTGCAGTTTTTATCAGTTACAGTAGCAGTTGTGGTAAAGGTTTTACATAAATTAATAAACACCCTTTTCAGTGGTTGTCTGTGGTAAATGGTTTGTTTCAGTCTTCTAATTGCCACTTTTGGGGGCAGGTTGGCTTGTTAAAGTGGCTATAAATATAGCCAGGTGATTGGGTAAGAATGGAGAGTGAGAGAAACACTAGCTACAGCTTCTCTCTGTAGCTGCTGCCCTGCTGTGTTAAACTGGTTAACAGCTATATCAGCAAGAGGAGGAAGCTGCTGAGCACGTAGAGTTAAATTTGCAGAAATTTGAGTCATGCAGCATTGCACTGTAGTCCAGATGAGAGAGACTCTACTGTAATCAACAATTTTTTATCTGCATTTCCCAGAGGGAGATTGGAAGGAGCAGGTGAAAAAGCTGCATTTTCTCAAGCTGTACAGGACACAGCTTCCTCTTGCCATGAGGGAGCCCGGAGAGTGCACATTTCTGTTCAGTGTTCACCACCACTGCTGCATAACGGTGGCCTGGGCAAGATCCAGAGCACTGAGCCCAGGTGTGCCTAATAGCCAGAGTCACCTGGGTGGAGAGCAGAGAGTGGACTAATTGCTGTGTGTGACTGGATGGTGAGCTGCAATATCACTGGGACTGGTGAACTGCTGCTGTGGAGATTTACTATCTGTTGCTACTGCTAGAGAGAGAGAAAGACTGAACTCTTTGGGAACTGACCATACAGCCATCTAGTAGCCTTATTGCTGCCTGAAGGCTTGACTTGGACTATTTACATGTGCACCAACAGTACAACTGGGCCCCAGCGCTAGCCGGCTGAAGAGTTAGGACTAAAAACTGCCCCTTTACATCTGCTACACAAAGACCTTTACCTATTGCTTATGCTAAGAAGTACCTATCAGGGGAGTTTGCCCTATATCCTAGCCATTCCCATAGAGTGCACTCTAGACTAGTTATAGTATTATTATTCAAATTGCAACTAATGCTTATATGCGCTGCTGATCGTTGATTTTGCTTATTTATGTGTTGATTCCAGTCTAGTGGTAGAACTATATTCTAAGTTACTTTGGCATAGGGATTGTACTTTTAAGAAGACTGTGTCTAAACTTACCTTTTGTGTGCTCATTTATGCTGAAACCACCATTTATTCTAACCCTTACTAATATGTTGAGTTAATTTACCACCAAACAATTCTTTATCTATTTCCTGGTACTAATTCACAGACAACTATAGGGATCCACACTTGGGTTCCTATTAGTGCTTGCAGTAACTTTCACTCAAAGTGTGTCAGAGAGGCTGAGGTTGTTCCTGTAGTTGAGGCACAGAACAGAGAATCCAAATTACCAAGCGGCTTCTTCAGGGATAGTGTTACATAAAGGTAGAAAGTTTTCATCTTAATGCATTCTATATTGTACATTAAGATAAAAAATCTTCTTTGTGCAGCTCCCCCCTCCAGCCCCCCCTTATATTTACCTGAGCCTGATCTTGATCCAGCGTTGTGCCTGAGAGCAGCAGCTCTATTCACTCTCTCTCTCCTCACTGGACATAGAGGCAGCAGCTAGAGCCATTGGCCCCTGCTGCTGTCAATCACAGCATGTGAGGACAGGGCAGGGGCGGGACCGAGCCTTGTTGTGTGTGTGTGTCTGCAGACACACACAGCATGGCTCAAGATTGAGCCTGCACAAGTGCCCTAAGAAAGAGGTACTCAGCAGGGGCAAGGAGCCAGGAGAGCCAGAGGGACCCCAGAAGAGTAGGATTGGGGCTGCTCTGTGCAAAACCATTACAAAGAGTAAGTACAGTATCACATGTTTGTGATTTTAAAAAAATCTCTTTACAAGCACTTTAAAGGAAGTTGGAAAATAATAGACATATTAGCAGGACCACCAGCACCAGGTTATAGTAAAGGAAAGCAAAGCCTAAAAAAAGGAAATTAATACAACCACCACATCTCAGAATTGGTATGGTGCAATATAATAAAGGATCACTAAAGATAATTTTTTTTTTAAAATAACAAATATGTTATACTTACCTCCACTGTGTCTCGGCTCCCCCCCGCAAGGACTCAACACTTTCTTGCGAGCTCCCTCACATGGTGTTGAGTGCTTGCGGGCACGCTCCCGTGATACAGCCGGCGGCCATAGCCGCTCACTGTATCACTCGGCCCAGCCCCCCGGCACGCCGCATCATTGGATGTGATTGACGGCAGTGTGAGCTAATGGCTGCACTGCTTTCAATCCATCCACTGTAACCAATCAACGGCCAGGCTGAGCGGCGAAGAGGATGTCAGGGGCGAGCGCGGGACTTTCGAAGGGTCAGATAAGTAAAACGGGGGGGCCGATATTGTCAGATGTTTTTTCACCTTAATGCATAGAATGCATTAAAGGGGTTGTAAAGGTAAAAATTTTTTCACCTTAATGCATTCTATGCATTAAGGTGAAAAAACTTCTGACAGAACCGCCGCCCCCAGGCCCCCCGTTTTACTTACCTGACGCCTCGAAAGTCAGCTTCGCGTTCCCGACATCTGTTCCTCCGCTCACCCTGGCCGCTGATTGGCTGCAGTGGATGGATTGAAAGCAGCGCAGCCATTGGCTCGCGCTGCTGTCAATCACATCCGATGACGCGGCGCGCCGGGGGGCGGGGCCGAGTGATACAGCGAGCGGCTATAGCCGCCGGCTGTATCACGGGAGCGCGCCCGCAAGCACTCACCACCGTGCGAGGGAGCTCGCATTAAGGTGGTGAATGCTTGCGGGGAGGAGCTGAAACAGCCGCCGAGGGACCCCAGAAGACGAGGTTCGGGGCCACTCTGTGCAGAACGAGCTGCACAGTGAAGGTAAGTATAACATGTTTGTTATTTTTAAAAAAAAAAAAAAACACCTTTACAAACGCTTTAAGGTGAAAAAACTTTTACCTTTACAACCCTTTAAAGTATTGTTTTTAGGTTTAATACCACATTAATGTTAATGATCGGACCTGAACCCCACTGAAAACCTTTGTGCAAGACTAGGTGTAGTATTGGAAAAACAACAAATGATAACTCACTGAATCTATTATATTATGGTCCCTTTCACACTGGCAGAGTCTGCCAGCGGATCGGCCTGCTCGGCAGGGGATCTTTCCGTTGATCCCCACTGAACAGGTGGTTGACAGGTCCGAGTACTCTCTGCTGATGCAGAGTGGACGCAGACACACTTGTCAGTTTCTGTCCGACTGTCATCCGATTTAATCTGCCAGATGGATCAGGGAACAGATCCCCATCCATCTGTTTTTAGATGACAGGATTAGATTGGATGTAGGCGGGCTGTCAGCTGACACATGTTCACTGACATCTGCCACTTCATAGAGAGCAATGGATGGTCTGATCAGTCCATCAGTGTGAAAAGGTGGTGTATTGCACCAGAAGAACCTAAAAATGTGGTGCATTCTATGCCAGAAAGACTCAAAGCTGTTATTGCTTCTAAAGGCCTTCCAACCAGTTATTGACAACTTTGTAAATAAAAGCATGTATAATACCTGTTTGAATAGATATGATATTAAATAGTTTGAAACTGTAGTTAGCAGTAAATTGGAATAAAATTCTATATAACATGACCAGTTACAGCACTTTTTGAGTAAATATATCACTCTGAATTTGAGAATATGTACCTACAATCTTCAAAAGTGTCCACAATCTTGGCCACTGGTGTATATATTTGTTTGACAAACCTGTCGTATTGTACATTTATATAAAGTTTTAGTCTGTTTCAAGTGGTATGTTATACACGGCATTATAAATAGGGTATGTTATTTTGGTTTATACAATGCAACAAGCGTTTGCTTTTTCACCAAATTGGTTGCAAAATGATCTCATTATGCACTAATTGTACTCATTCATTACTCAGAAAATTTACTAATGTGCTCTGTGTTCTGTACAGATGCTCTAATTAGAAAGAAGTATTTTTTTCTGTGGCAATCTACTCTCATTATAAATGTAGGTTTTAGGAAGTCAAAGGTCTGTGCGTGGTATTTGCATTATCTTCATTTCTATATTTCATATTTATTAAGGGCTCATTCATACAGGAATGCGGTGCAGGAAATCAATGTTCTGTTATGACTAATTTCCGAATGGGACTCTAAAACAGAAATTAACACTGCAGCTGCAGGAACAGATTCACAGGACTCAATCACTATGTTTAAAATGTCCGTTCTGTCTCAAAATGTATTATTACATGTTATTTTATACATAGATAAGAAAGGGGTGGTGTGAGATGTTATTAAAAACTAACAAATAGAAATATGTTATTGAAAGCTAACAAATAGAAATATAATATTAAGCTAGCAAATAGAACAATTGCAAAAGTAAAACCTTGAGAAGGGAGGGGGGGAGTAGAGAGCGTTTAGTAGGAGATGTGTCTGTGTGTTAGGTGAAGGTTACAGAACACATTTCAACAGTGGGAACAAAATGGAGTCTCTTGTGCTTAAATGAACAGTACAGTGAATGTCCATGTCATTCCCCTCCTTTTGTTTATTTGACACCATTCTTCTCTGCGTTACACTCAGCCGATTGCTGGTAACTCCCGTTACATTGGCGCAGAGAGACAGCGTCCTGTTCAGCTCTCTCCTAGCTTTCTCACAATAATGGGTTCATCAGGGCTGGTGGACCATTTGTTGATAAAGCAGGTAGTCACACAGAGGCATAGCCTGATGAGGAAGTAAATAACAAATATGAGAAATAGGAACATCACAATGTAAGCGCCTAGTTTCTGTAACCATGTTGCTATGCCATATAAAAAGTCACCAAAACCTCCTAATCCCTTAAAGGGGTTCCATCCATCTTTATCAATATCTCTGGCCTTATTCTGTAGTTCTCTTATCTTAGCAAGATGCCCTTTAATAATGTCCTCATTATCAGAAATGTATATACAACAGTCAGTGTGAAATACCTTACACATCCCACCTTGAGCTCCAGTGAGATAATTTAGCATTAATCTGTGCTCTAATACTACTTTTTTAAGCTGAGCCATTTCTTCACTTAATAAACCTATATTAGTGGTAGTAAGGTTAATAATCTCATCTACAATTCTAGTGTAATTATTTATTCTTTTCACTGCTTCAATTCCCCATCTTGTCCAGGAAGGGAACCATGACCATACCATGTCACCTTCAGTGAACAGCTCTCTTTTGAAAACTAAAGGTTATTCTGGACTTTGATCTGGTCGCACTGTATCTTTGCGAACAGACAAAGCAGGTGCTAACTTCCCAATATAACATGTACCTGTAACATTAGTAGAAAGCCAGGCTCAAGCTTTATTTCCACATATATAAAATAACCCTCTACATATGGATGGTATGTCTGCTCCTAAAATACTGGAAGAAATAACATGGAATCTCAGGTAACCAATATTTTCACATATTGGGAACTGTGAGCAATGTGTACTATAAAGGGTTCTATTTAGTTCTGGATCTGGGATATAATAATATTGACCATAGTTTCCTCCATAAACTGTAATTTTTGCTCCGGTGCAATATGAATTGCCCAACTGTGTACATTTAGTGTTAAACGGGCATGTAATGTTTAAACAAATCTGTGGAGTGTTTATCTGTTTTGAAACCATCAAAGTTACTGATCTGTGCTCATTAGCTGTGGAGACTATGTATGAGCCATTTATTCTGGTCCTGTTTAGATCAGTGAAGTTGAGAGGCATTGCTATCATGGGTATTGTTCCTGTTTGGGGATGTAAGTGAGAACACACCCAGCAGTTACTAGCGTTGCTATGGGTTGCATACAATTTTAACATTTGGATGAAAGGGTTATTTTTCCATGTCTCAGTTCTCACAAACAACAAAAAGAAACATCATCATCATTTTTTTTAAAGAATATCACTTCAAGATTTTCTTGCAGTGACTGGCGTGAATCCAGGTGGGCTTTCCTTCCAACTTGACAGTGGAACGGTTATCAAAAGCACCAAATGTGGTCCATCAAATTTTGGTTCTAGGGGCTTTTTGACGTGTTGCTTGACCACCACCCAGTCACCTGGTTGGATTCTGTGAATACCTGAAACAGAATCTGGGTTGGGGATAGATTTATAAACACCTTTATGTATTTTATTCAATGTTCTTTGCAAAATCTGAACATATTCTAACAGGTTAGAGTGAGAAGCCTGTAAATGTTGTGGAAAATATAGCTCTGTTTTCCTGTATCTGCTTTAATTTTTGCACATCTGTTTTTCAAAATTCCATTAAGTCTCTCAACTTTACCACTACTTTGTGGATGATAAGATGTATGGAAAGCTTGCTGTATGTGAAGCGCTTCCATTACCTCTTTCATTACTTCCCCAGTAAAATGGGTTCCCCTGTCACTCTCAATAGTTTCAGGAACTCCATATCTACAAACTATTTCATTCAAAATTTTCCTTGCTGTTGTTTTTGCATTTGCTCTAGCTACTGGCCAGCTCTCAGGCCAACCTGAGAACATGTCAACACACACAAAAGCGTACTCATAGGTGCCTATTCTGGCCATCTGAATGTAGTCTATTTGAATTATTTGGAAAGAGAAATCTGGCTTAGGAGAATGCTTTTGGGGAACATGGACAGGCCTCCCTGCATTGTACAGAGCACAAGTGAGACATGAAGCACAAAACCTGGCTGCAAATGCACCAAATCCAGGTGCTATCCAATAGCAGTCAGTAAGTGCCACCATCGCACCCAAGATGACTGATGCCATGTGCCAGTTGTGCTAAAACTGGATACAAACTCCTGGGTAGACACCACCTGTTGTCAGCGCTCCACAGGCTCTGCTGATTTGGGGTAGCATTACATTTGATCCACTTATCCTTCTCTTCATCAGGGGTCTGGTTCTGCAACTGAATTAGAGTTTCTACATCCCACTGCTTTTGATGAGGGGAATCTGTCCCCGCTACCTGGGCGACCCCTACAGTGGATGTGACTCCAAATGCCATAAGGGCAGCATCCTTTGCCGCTTGGTCCGCTAAAGCATTTCCTCTGGCTGTCATGTCATTTCCCCTTGCATGCCCTTTTACCTTCAAGATGGCAACTTCTGCTGGTTTCTGAAAGGCCTCAAATAGCCACTCTATGAGTTTTGCATGTCTCACTGGCTTCCCTGCACTAGTCAGGAAGTTCTGTGCTTTCCAAATGGGCCCAAAAATCGTGGGCTATTCCAAACGCCTATCTGCTGTCAGTGTAAATGTTTCCCCTTTGATTCTCTAGGAGATGACATGCTTTGCCTACAGTACACAACTCCGCTTCCTGTGCTGACATCTGGGGTCAATGCTTCCTGATGTAAAATGGTGTCTGTAGTGGTTACAGCAAACCCTGTGTGTGGCTGACCATCATCAGTGTATCTGGAACCATCTACGAATAAGTGTGTGTCACAATCTGATAAAGGCTTATCTTTTGCTGGTGTGACAGAGGCCCTTTCTACCTCCATCAGAGCCATACAATCATGAGAAACTCTCAGGTTCTACATCAGTACCATTTGTTGCATCTTCCTCATCAATTATAGGAAGAAGAGTAACCGGATTTAAAGTGACACAACGTTTGATTGTTAAATTTGATGGAGCAAAAAGAACAGACTGGTACTTGTCAAATCTACTGGCAGACACATGTCTGGTATTTACTTGATTCATGATCTCCTGTACTGCATGTGGCACATACAGGATCAGAGCAGAATCTAGTACAAGCTCAGTTACTTTGTCTAGCAGCAAAATGCAGACTGCTATGGCTCGCATACAACTGGGGGAGCCTTTGATGACAGGGTCTAATGAGGCTGATACGTACATCACAGGCCTCTGTTTGTCTCCATGTAGCTGGGTGAGTACACCTGCAGCAAATCCATTGACTTCATGACAGAACAACGAGAAAGTCTTCATATAGTCAGGCAGTCCAATGGCGGGAGCTTCAGACAAAATTTTAATAAGCTCCTTCATCTGCAATTCATTGTCCCATGTGAGTTTGAAAGGGTTTCTAGTGGTAGCCTCATATAGAGGAGCCATAAGTTCTAAGTCCCTACAATATCCCACTAACCCCAGGAAGGCACGTAGTTGCCATACATTTTTTGGCTTTTCAAAATTTTGTAGAGTTTTAACTCCATCTGGGGTTAGGTGATGGATTCCATGTGAAATGCAGTGACCCAGGAAGATCACTTTCTCTTGGCAGTATTATAGCTTGTCTTTGCTAACGTTGTTGTTACTGTTATAGAGAAACATGAGAAGGCTTACTGTTTCTCTGCTACAAATGTCCTTTGTATCAGAACAAATAAGCAAATCGTCTATGTACTGAAGCTGTGTTTGGGTGCGAGGGGGACCAATGGTCCAATACTTGCTTTAATGCAGTATTATATTCAGAGGGGCTACTCAGACAGCCTTGGGGCAATCTTGTCCATGCTAACGTTTGGGCATCATGGGTAAATGAAAAAAGGTGCCAGCAATCTGGGTGCAGGGGCACCGAAAAGAAAGAGTTTGCAAGATCAATCACTGTAAAGCAGGTGCTGGAGGCAGGTATTCTACTTAGTAATGTGCGGGGGTTGGGCATGTTCGGGGTATCTGCCTCAATTATATTGTTAATGGCTCTCAAATCATGCACCATGCGGTATGTCACCTGCCCACCCTTCTTGTCTGGCTTCTTTGCAATTGGGAACAGGGGTGTATTGACTTGGGACCTAATTGGTACAACAACCCGTGCTGCATTCAGTTGAGTGATTTGATCCTTTATCCCCTCAGTCTGAGCAATACTCAGTGGGTACTGTTTAATCTGTGGGAGATGGGCTCCTTGTTTAAATTTTATCATGACTGGGGTGCAATCCAGCAGACCTACGTCATATTTGCTGGTGGCCCATAATTCAGCGGGAATCACTTTCAATTCTGGTGGAAATGGGGAAGTGGAGTCTTGGATTAAAAATACTCCACAGGCAAAATTTAAAACTTCTCCTGACAGACTACTGACCACTTGGACTCCTGTAGGAGTGTAGTCTATGTTTGCTAAAATTTGGTTCAAAATGTCAGCTCCCAAAAGATTCGTAGGAACTGTGTCTGAAACTAACACTTTAGTGACAATTTCTGTTTGCTCTCCTAGCCTGAGTTTAAGTGGCTTGGACTCAACCAAATCAGTAGAGGTCCCGGTTAGGCCAACACCAGAGATAACATTTGTAGATAATAATCCTGGAGGTAAGTCCTCTATATTAAAAACACTTCGGCTTGCACCAGTATCGATTAAACAGGTTAATTCTGTTTCTCCTCCAGGAAAGGGGTGTTCTTGTAAAAATACTTTTACTCTGATTTCTGGACCACTGTCTCTCCTATTAAACATGATTGATATTGGCATGCCATTTTCCTATGCCTGATCCATAGCTTTTGAGAGAGAACTGGGATGAGCATGAGGTGCCTCTAAGCTCTTTTCCAAACTACGGTCAGGAAGATGGCAGAATTTGGCTATGTGTCCTTCCCCATTACAATTGTAGCATATAATTGGTCCCCGATTGCCATGATTTCTGAAATTGCGTTTGCCTCTTCCTCTTCCTCTCTGCTTCCCCATGTACATAACCTTGGGTTTGCTGTCTTTTTGGTTAATCCTGTTTTCTATGGATAACAGGATAGGCAGGACATCTCAAATAGACATTGCCTGCCTCAGGCCTTGCTGTGAACAACTTTTCTTTCAACTGGGGTATTAAACCATTAAGAAACCTTTGTTTCACCAGTTGTGTAGATGGACTTGCAGTTTCTCCTGCCTTCTCTTCCTCTATTATAATGCCTGCTTCCTCAGCCATATCATTTAACCGCCTCCAATAAGCCCCTGCTGCTTCCTCTTTCTCTTGCTTAGTATTCATAAATTCAGCATGTCCATATATTTTGGGGCAATTTTTCCTTCAATTTCTCACAAACCTCCCGTCCACTAACCATCTTACCTAGTTTTTTGACGTCTACACCACATTCTTTAAGTATTTAGCCAGACATGTTGCTTCCCAATGCTTTAATAAGAAGCCGATGAATGCCAGTGGCAGAAGCCTCATATGCTTCCTGTGCAGCGCTAAGTTTGTTTGCAAACCCAATTGGATTCTTTCTAGGATCTCCCAATCCCTATAATATGGCTCTCATATCTTGGGGACTAAAAGGTACATGCCATTTAATTTGAGACTTACTGTCAACAGCATTACCTTCAAAAACGAATTGGGTTCTGACAGGATAAAGTGCAACAGATTGCTCTGTGCCAGGGGTAGAAGGGGTGGCGTCTCCCTTCCTTCTCTCTTCATCTTGCTGCCACAATTTGGAAATTATGATTTGCTCCGGAAGTTCAGCCTTAAGTTCAGAGAGATCTAGTTTTGCATATGTGCCTTTTGATTTATGCCAATCATCTGTTTCTAGGATACGAGCCAAATCCCTCTTTGTAGGTTGATATGGGGCTGTTAAACCTCTGCTCTCTACTATATTGCCCAGCTCATCTTTTGTGTGTTCCATGTAATCTAATTCTTTTGCTTTTATGTGTGGACCCCTTAAAGCCAAACTGGCAGCTACATAAGGTGGGGGTCCTCCTCTACAGAGTCTTCAGGCCAAACGTAGTAAATTTGGGCAGTACTTTTATTAAACATCTCCGTCAAGCCAGTTTGATTTGCTACTTTAGCTTCTGTCTCCCATGTGCAAGCTATTCTCCATGTTCCTTCACTGCACAGTAGTGGGCCATAATCGTGCAGAAAAGTTTGCCATACTTGTAAATCAAATGTCCCTTCAGATTTGAAAAGGTTTAGCTGTTCCCTTTGTCCATTCTACCCATTTATGTAGGGGCTCAGTATAGGCGGAACCGTACCTTCGGTTCATGTATTCTCTAGTGCTCATCTTGCGCTGGCCATTTTCTGAAGGCCTCTCACCCTTCATTCCCTTAATTAATTTAATGCCTATAATGACTGGCCAGTCTTCTCCACTTGTGCCTATACCCTATTGCCTCTAAAGCAAATAGTACAGCAAATCTACAGATTTACAAGAATAGTCTCCACTTATCTACGTGGATAGAAGTGGTTTATGACAATAGACAAAACACTCATTAAGAGACCCTCCTCGTCTCTTCTCTTCTCTGTGAGTTTTATCTGACCCTACCATGCGCCTCTGACCCAGGTTACCCACAAGGAGTCAATGCAGGGAACTGCAGAGGATTTTCCCTATCCACACACAGTCCAACCTGTGAACACAAACACATTCACACACACACACGTTACCCAACCAGAAAGGTTCAAGAGTGGTCTGGTTTCCTTGAGAACCAACAGATAGGATACATAGGAAAGGCAGAAATATAGCAAGCCTAAGGGCAGCTTACTTGGCCGGCATTTGAGGTCTGCATTTCCCGATGATACCGATCAAAGCGCGGTTCCTTCTGGAGACTCTGCCAAACTCCTGGCTGGCCCGCCAAACTGTTATGACTAATTTCTGATTGGGACTCTAAAACAGAAGTTAATACTGCAGCTGCAGGAACAGATTCACAGGACTCAAATGTCCGTACTGTCTCAAAATGTATTATTACATGTTATTTTATACATAGATAAGAAAGGGGTGGTGTGAGATGTTATTATAAACTAACAAATAGAAATATGTTATTGAAAGCTAACAAATAGAAATATATTATTAAAAGCTAGAGAATAGAACAATTGCAAAAGTAAAACCTTGAGAAGGGAGGGGGAGTAGTGCGTTTAATAGGAGATGTGTCTGTGTGTTAGATAAAGGTTACAGAACACATTTCAACAGTGAGAACAAAATGGAGTCTCTTGTGCTTAAATGAACAGTACAGTGAATTACCATGTCAGTTCCATATGCGCTACCTGCTCAAAATGCACTGGGTGTGCAATCTGCTGTAGGTATCAGTATAATCCTAACAACATTATAAATGCAGATCGCAAATGCGGTGCGTTTGCCTGCACTGGATTGCATGGTGCAGTGCATTTTTGAAAAGTAGTGCATGCACTACTTTTGATAAGATCCAGTGCAATTTCAACCTATTCAAATGAAAGGGCTGAAAATTGCACCACAATCGAGTCACATAGGAATCACACAGGAATGCGAAACACATTCCTATGTGATTCAGGTGTGAATCGGTCCTAAATTATATTTTTAACACAGAACTCCAGCCAAAAATAACAAAAAAAACATAAACATGAAGAGCCCAAGGATAAAATAACAAAACCAGCTTTTGCTGCAATATTCACATGCAATTTAGCCACAGTTCACATCGGGCCGATTTGACATGCGATTTGACATGTCAAATTGCATGCCAAATCGGAGCCTATTGCCGGTAACGGCACCGACCGAATCGGTGTGATGCCGGCTTTGCAGCGCAGCACCAATTCCAAAAACTAGTTCCTGCACTACTTTTAGCGACTTCGAGGGCGATTTCAATCGACATCTGTGCATGAACCCGCATAGATGTCTCTCAAATCACCCCTGAGGTCAGACTGAAATGCGGGTTTTGAAATCGTACGAGTTCAGCTGAACTCGCACAATTTCAAACCCGCATTCAGTGTGAACCTAGAGATTAGAGATTAGAGATTTTCAATAACTTTTATTCTGCTACTGGATGTCCTCAGTCTGATGGGCATTTGACATCCTCTGAGCCGTTCTAGACCCACTCCAGCCTGTTGGATAATGGAAGGAGAATGAGTAAAATGTAGAACTCATTTCTGTCACTCTACTCTCTCCTCTTATCAGCATGCTTCTTCTGATGAATTCCACGTGCTGCTTCTCCTTCTCCCGCTCTGCATTCTGCTGTACCGGACTGTAAGTGCCAGTTAACACTGGTGTGATGCCAGACATTGCATGTGATTCACACTGCATTGCTCTGCAGATCACATACGATGTCTGTGCGATGCAAATTCAGCCATACAAAGTGTATGGCTGGATTTGCATCACATTCGGACCAAACTCGTGCAGAACCCTTTTTTTGTCCGCACCAGAATCGGATTGCATGGGTGCTTACACCCATGCGAACCAATTCCTGTCCAAATTCACAGTTCGCACTGCGATCTGTGAATCGATCTGGGGTGTCATTAACTATTGACACCTGCAGCGGTTCGCAGAGGGTAGTGTGAACCACCAGCAATTCAGCTGCGATGCGGGAACCTGCACTGAATTCGCATCGCACCAGTGTGAATTGAACCTTATGCCCTGTACACACGATCGGTTTTGCCGTCGAAATAAACTACGAAGGTTTCTCCGATGGAATTCCATTCAAGCGGTCTTGCCTACACACAATCAAACCAAAGTCAGAGCAAAGTCTGACCGTCAAGAACGCGGTGACGTACAACACTTAGGACGGGACTAGAAAAGGGAAGTTCAATAGCCAGTAGCCAATAGCTTCCGTCTCGTACTTGCTTCAGAGCATGCGTCGTTTTTGGTCCACCGGAACAGCATACAGACGAGCGGTTTTCCCGATAGGAATTGGTTCCGTTGGAAATATTTAGAACATGTTCTATTTCTAGGTCCGTCAAAATTTTCTAAAAAAAAAAGTCCGATGAGGCATACACATGATCGGAATATACGATGAAAAGCTTCCGTCTGACTCTTTCTGTCGGACATTTCGCTCGTGTGTACGCGGCATAAGAGAATGACACCAGGTCAAATTCAGGTACTTCCACTGCTTTAGAATTAGAATTAAATTTAGAATATAATAAAAAAAGAATTTTTTTTTTGTCTGTATGTTTTTATTAGTGCATCAGGGGTGTGGTTAGCTTAGTTGCCATTATGATATTTTTTTTCCCAGCTACATGGCTTAAGAACACGGCAGTGGACACAATCATTTGAAGAATCACTGAATGGAAGACTGTGAGGAAGCATCAGATCCTTTTTATTTCACCCAATGCAGGTAGTGGTCCTTCACTTTGATTACATCAAAGGCCAATTAAAGCCAATTAAAGGCAAATTAAAGACATCAAAGCCAATTAAAAAAAAAACTCGCCCCCTTCTGACGTCACGGGGAATGCCACAGGGAAGACCCGTCAAGTTCCCGTGCGTCAGAGGGGGCGGGGTCACCGGGTGGCTCCACCCCCGTTTTTTAAGAACCGTCAGAAGAGGGGAAGCGTCACACAGCGGGAGCCTCCCTCCATGCCATCATGGATGCGGAGCGGCCCGAGGAGAAGAAGATAAGAAGATGCCGTGGATGAAAATGCAGGACGAAAACACCGAAGGAAGAACCAGAAGAACCAGAAGAAGAAGAAGATGGAGGAAGAAACCGAAAGAAGAGAGAAGACAGAAGAAAGAAGAAAGAAGGAAGAAGAAGCATTTAAATAAAGGAATTGTCAAAAACTGTCTCTTGTCATTTTTAACATTTTTGACAGTTTTTTTGTGAAATGGTAGGGGTACCCTTACCATTTCACACAGGGGGAGGGCCGGGATCTGGGGGTCCCCTTGTTAAAGGGGCTTCCAGATTCCGATAAGCCCCCTGCCCGCAGACCCCCACAACCACCGGGCAAGGGTTGTGGGGATGAGGCCCTTGTCCCCATCAACATGGGGACAAGGTGTTTTGGAGGGCTACCCCAAAGCACCCTCCCAATGTTGAGGGCATGTGGCCTGGTAAGGTTCAGGAGGGGGGGCGCTCTCTCGTCCCCCCTCTTTTCCTGCAGCCTGACAGGTTGCGTGCTAGGATAAGGGTCTGGTATGGATTTTTAGGGGGACCCCATGCCATTTTTTTTACATTTTGGTTCGGGGTTCCCCTTAAAATCCATACCAGACCTTAAGGGTCTGGTATAGATTTTGAGGGGGACCCCACGCCATTTTTTTTTTTAAATTTTGGCCGGGGTTCCCCTTAATATCCATACCAGACCTGAAGGGCCTGTTATGGAATTTAGGGGACCCCCCACGTCATTTTTTTTTAAATTTTGGTTCAGGGTTCCCCTGTGGGGAATTCCCATGCCGTTTTTATCAATGAACTTTTATGTGTATTGTCGGACCGGCAATTCATTAATAGCCGCGAGTAGTTTTAAATGACCTTTTTTCCTTTGAAATATAATTTTGCTGTCAGACTGTTCTAAACACCGGAAGCATGTGCCCCTTTACAGGCATACTATAGACACCCCCCAGGTATGAATATTACACTTTTATTGTTTCACTTTAAGCATTATTAAAATCACTGCTCCCAAAAAAACGTCCGTTTTTAAAACTTTTTTTTGCATTGATCCATGTCCCCTGGGAAAGGACCCAGGTCCCCAAACACTTTTTATGACAATAACTTGCATATAAGCCTTTAAAATTAGCGCTGGGCAAAATGGGATGCCACAGTCTGCCATTCCTGTGGCGTTGAAGGAAACTGGGGAGTCAAACAAGAAAAACAAAATATAAGTACTTTTGCACATAACATTGCAATCACATTACACAAAAAAACATTCTTGCCCAGCATCAATATAACATTAATTTTAAGTATTATTTAAAGACTAAAATATTAAGGCCCACTTATCAGATTCCTCACCCCCACTGATGGCCTACTGATAATTTTTTTTTTTTGGGGGCCGGATTATAAAGCCATTTAAGGACACACAGACCATTTGGATAAATTTTAGGGGGGGGGGGGCATTATAAAGCAATTCAATGACACACAGACCATTTGGATATATTTCAGGGGGGATTATAAAGCAATTTAAGGACACACAGACCATTTGGATACATTTTAGGCGGGGATTATAAAGCAATTTAAGGACACACAGACCATTTGGATACATTTTGTGGGGGGAATTATAAAGCAATTTAAGGACACACAGACCATTTAGATAAATTTTAGGGGGGAATTATAAAGCAATTTAAGGACACACAGACCATTTGGATAAATTTTAGGGGGGGATTATAAAGCAATTTAAGGACACACAGACCATTTGGATACATTTTAGGGGGGATTATAAAGCAATTTAAGGACACACAGACCATTTGGATACATTTTAGGGGGGGGGGAATTATAAAGCAATTTAAGGACACACAGACCATTTGGATACATTCTTTTTGGGGGGGGTTAAAGCAATTTAAGGACACACAGACCATTTGGATAAATTTTAGGGGGGGGGGATTATAAAGCAATTTAAGGACACACAGACCATTTGGATACATTTTAGAGTAAAGCACTACAATGGTGCTGACAAAATACAGTGGGGACAGAAAGTATTCAGACCCCCTTAAATTTTTCACTCTTATATTGCAGCCATTTGCTAAAATCATTTAAGTTCATTTTTTTCCCTCATTTATGTACACACAGCACCCCATATTGGCAGAAAAACACAGAATTGTTGACATTTTTGCAGATTTATTAAAAAAGAAAATCTGAAATATCACATGATCCTAAGTATTCAGACCCTCTGCTGTGACACTCATATATTTAACTCAGGTGCTGTCCAGTTCTTCTGATTATCCGTGAGATGGTTCTACACCTTCATTTGGGTCCAGCTGTGTTTGATTATACTGATTGGACTTGATTAGGAAAGCCACACACCTGTCTATATAAGACCTTACAGCTCACAGTGCATGTCAGAGCAAATAAGAATCATGAGATCAAAGGAACTGCCTGAAGAGCTCAGAGACAGAATTGTGGCAAGGCACAGATCTGGCCAAGGTTACAAAACAAATTCTGCTGCACTTAAGGTTCCTAAGAGCACAGTGGCCTCCATAATCTTTAAATGGAAGACATTTGGGATGACCAGAACCCTTCCTAGAGCTGGCCATCCGACCAAACTGAGCTATCGGGGGAGAAGAGCCTTGGTGAGAGAGGTAAAGAAGAACCCAAATATCACTGTGGCTGAGCACCAGAGATGCAGTCGGGAGATGGGATAAAGTTGTAGAAAGCCAACCATCACTGCAGCCCTCCACCAGTCGGGGCTTTATGGCAGAGTGGCCCGACAGAAGCCTCTCCTCAGTGCAAGACACATGAAAGCCCGCATGGAGTTTGCTAACAAAACACCTGAAGGACTCCAAGATGGTGAGAAATAAGATTCTCTGGTCTGATGAGACCAAGATACAACTTTTTGGCCTTAATTCTAAGCGGTATGTGTGGAGAAAACCAGGCACTGCTCATCACGTGTCCAATACAGTCCCAACAGTGAAGCATGGTGGTGGCAGCATCATGCTGTGGGGGTGTTTTTCAGCTGCAGGGACAGGACGACTGGTTGCAATCGAGGGAAAGATGAATGCGGCCAAGTACAGGGATATCCTGGACAAAAACCTTCTCCAGAGTGCTCAGGACCTCCAACCTGACAGAACTGGAGAGGATCCCCAAATCCAGGCGTGAAAAACTTGTTGCATCTTTCCCAAAAAGACTCATGGCTGTATTAGATCAAAACGGTGCTTCTACTAAATACTGAGCAAAGGGTCTGAATACTTAGGACCATGTGATATTTCAGTTTTTCTTTTTTAATAAATCTGCAAAAATTTCAACAATTCTGTGTTTTTCTGTCAATATGGGGTGCTGTGTGTACATTAATGAGGAAAAAAAATGAACTTAAATGATTTTAGCAAATGGCTGCAATATAACAAAGAGTGAAAAATGTAAGGGGGTCTGAATACTTTCCGTCCCCACTGTACATTGTTAAGTGACTAGACTAGGTGGATATGGGCCCAGCATAACATGCTGGGGAGGTTAGCGAAGGCAAATATGCATGCAGGACAAAAAAGAGCATTAAAAAATTACAGCATGCATGAGGACAAAGAGGACATTCACAGCATATTGCAATCATGGTAATTAGTGTTTGAGTAAAGAAATACATTACATTAGCAAACATTAAATACAATAAAATGTGATGTTAAAGGATAAAAATCTTACCTTAATATAGTCCTTCTGCAGGACCTGGATAATGGCAGAACAGGTCTCTGGGATAATGATCTCCAGAGCCTGGGGGGAGATGGTTGTTGAGACTTTGAGGTCCTGCAGACTTCTCCCCGTCGCCAAGTACCGCAACGTGGTGACTAGCCTCTGCTCCGGAGTGATGGCTTGCCTCATGCAGGTATCCTGCCTGCTCATATAAGGGGTCAGCAAAGCCAACAAACAGTGAAAAACGGGGTCCGTCATCCTGAGAAAGTTCCTGAAATCCTCAGGATTATTCTCACGGATCTCACGGAGCAAAAGCATGTGAGAGAATTGGTCACACTGGAGCAACCAATTCTTCGTCCATTAACTCCTCCTCGCCCTGTTCATGGACTGGGCACAGGCTGAAGAATGAACTACAGCACCAAGCACATACAATGCACAAGCTCTACGCCGAACTAACACGAGATAAACACGAAATTAGCAGAAGGGGCCCAACGGGTGGCGCACGAGCTATTACACTTCCTTTTTATAGTCTCGTCGGACCTGGTGTACGTCACCGTGTACTAGGCAGTCGGACTTTGGTGTGATGGTGTGTATGCAAGTCCGTTCGTTCAAAAGTCCGTTGGAAGTCCGTCAAAAGTCTGTCGAAAGTCCGTCGGAAAAACCATTGGACTTTTGATGCTGAAAAGTCCGCTCCTGTGTACATGGCATAATTCCTTTATTCGTATATATATGTATGCTTTGATTTTTTTTGCTTTGTACAGTGCTACAGAACACATCGCTGTTGCGAAAATCAATAATAATAATAATAATATTGTCATGTTTATAATGACAAAATATACAATAGATATAAATTTTTCTGCTGACATTTGGTAAAATGTTTTTAAAAATAATTGCTGTTTTTACCATTATGCTTATGTTATGTCAATTTTGGAACTGCATAAAAAGACCTAAGATTATTCTCTATTAGTCCTGTCAAAATATTATTGTACGATTTCAAAAACATACTTTCTTATTAAATACAAGCTCGTAGACTGCTGGTGAGTTTGTTAGTGACAATTTTTGGATTAATGATTTGGGAAGATAATAACTGATGGGCATTCTGTTGTGATCGAATGCATAGTTAAATTGTAACTTTGATTTGAAATTGTTTGCCTGTTTTAATTGGAAAAAAATTGGATCCTTTTAAACAAGCAGGCAGTGGGCTTCACATAAAGAGGCAGACTTGTCAAAGAAAATTGAAAATGAAATGTGTTGTTTTTACAGATAAACACAAGATAAAAACTATATGGTCATTTGAAATCTTTCACTGTGATACATGTTACACTCCCATTGTTGCCAATGAGTTTGGGCTACAGATTAGTATTTATTATCTTGTTAAGTCTATTTGGTAACGTGTTATTTTGTAGCATCCACAAATATCCAAGCAGCTCATGTTTGTTTTGCTCTTCTATGAATAAGATAACTCCCAAAACTCAAGCCTAAATAAAAAGCAAGATTATGTTTAACTCTTTTATTACAGCAGATAAAACAAATTCTAATACCTGAATACACTTGTGCAACTTTTGTGTTAGTAAAACTGTACATATCATCACAACTACTTTGTGTATCCAATTTAGCTGGATATTTCCTGCTATTACCATAACTTACCACAAAAGAATAACCCACAATACATTTGTCTCCTGGCGATAGCTGTGATACTCCACATGTGTATATTTTTTGTTGTTTGAACCCATAGCAGGGCCCAGAACCAATATTGTGCATTTTGCTTTTTTTTTTAATCTTACCTAAGACACTCTGAAACTGACATTGACACTAACTGATACTGATACTAATTAAAAGTTAAATTAAATACTGATACTAATTAAAAGTTAAATTAAATGTTTTTTTTTTTTTTAAATCCTACATAAAAATATACTGACCCTGACCTTTGACGCTGCTCTTGACCTAGATCAAACCTGGATCTAGCTATTTTTTTCTTTTTTTTAATTATTTTTTTCATATGCTTGTTTGTTTACATTTTTCTCCTCTAGCAAGGAAATAAAGATACAATTTATCTTTCTCTCCATTCAGAGGGAAAAAAACCCCACAGGGCAGGCTGAACAAAGATTGATCACTGTGATAGCCAATCAGAGGACTCCCGGTTCCTGATCATTAGTACGAGGCTCAGGGCTCTTGGTGAGAGTCTGGTCTCTGTGCTGAGAGCACGCTGTGCAGTGCACTCAGAGCACAAACACATGTACATATACACTATATTACCAAAAGTATTGGGACGCCTGCTCATACACAAGAACTTTAATGGCATCCCAGTCTTAGTCCGTAGGGTTTAATATTGAGTTGGCCCACCCTTTGCAGCTAGCTTTGCAACAGATTCAACTCTTCTGAGAAGGCTGTCCACAAGGTTAAGATGTGTGTCTATGGGACTGTTTGACCATTCTTCCAGAAGCGCCTTTGTGAGGTCAAGCACTGATATGGACGAGAAGGCCTGGCTCGCAGTCTTGTTAATCTATTATGGACCTTGTTATGTGCACTGGTCCAAATCATTTGGTGGAGGGGGGATTATGGTGTGCGGTATTTTTCAGGGGTTAGGCTTGTCCCCTTAGTTCCAGTGAATGAAACTCTTAAGCTGTCAGTATACCAAGACATTTTGGACAATTTCATGCTCCTAACTTTGTGGGAACAACACTGGACAAAATGAAAAGTTATTTTGAGAGATGCTAAAGCTCTCTGGGAACATTGTGTTAGCTGCATCAATTAAACTACAGAATTGGTAGGGCCTGTTATTTAGTCATGACCGTTTCCAATTTCCCCATTTTTATCTACGTAATTATACATAGTTTTATGAATGTATTTATCTTTTTTATTTAATTTTTATGCAAAAAAGACATAACATAACATTCACAAACGTGTATCATTCCTAGAATATGCATATTATAAAACATTTTAAATAATCCTCCAAGATATGTTCAAATTTTTTAGATTTCATAGATTCTAAAGTTCTCTCACCTCTCTCTTCATCCTCCAACAACCATCAAAAAAAAGGGGGGGGGGAGAGACACAACAACCCAAACCCAAGCCCCTCCCTCTTCCAAAGGTTTACCTAAAGTTTTGAAGTGAATTGTTTATTAATTTATTTTATTTTAATTATTTTAAGGGATGGAGTCGGGATTAAGGTAGCTAAATATAGCCACCACCTTGACTCCACTCTTATTACAGTGACAGAAAATTTAAGGGTAAATATAAACAGTATATATTTGCCCTTTTAGTTACCATGTGATTCCCCTAAGCATAGGGGGATAGGTGAAATTATTTATACTACTATCTACCACTCTTATCCCCTATTTCCAAAATCAAAACCTCTTCCCTCTTCTCTATATTTCCAATGAATCAACCCACCACAAATCACACAAAAAAATAAAAAGGGAGGGGGGGAAATTGGGGGGCAGGCTGGCAAAGGAGGAGGGGGGGTTGGTGTGGGTAAAAGATTTACCCCGTCCCACCCCTTCTACCTCTTAAAGGGTATTCCCACTACCCATAAGACCATAAGTTGAGGATTGTTTAAATTCCAACCAAATTTCCCAGGTTTTAAAAAATTTTGGTCCAGTATCATTGCGCAGATGTATTAGTTCCTCCATTAACCTAATTCTATCTACTTCCCTAAATCAGTCTTATATTGTAGGTATTTTTTTTTTTTTCGTTTCCAATGTTTCGGGATTAATGCTTTTGCTGCATTTAATAAAAACGGGGTAATGGCTGCTTTGTCATTTTTCCTTGATATATCTGTAGCATGGAACAGACATTACCAAGGATCTTGCGCAATTTCATCATTACTAATCCTCTTAATTAAATACAATACCTCTTTCCAATATGGCTGAATCAAAGAGCATTGCCACCGTATGTGGACATGTGTTCCCTCACCCCCGGATTCCCTCCTGTACAAAGATGAAACATCAGAATTGATCCTGTGTAGCTTTGATTGACCACTTAGTTAACAATTTATAATTCATTTCTTTTGCCCTTGTATCTATTGAAGTGGCGTGAACATTGTCAATAACTATACGTTTCATTGTTGCTGGAAGAGACTTGTTCAGTTCAGTCCTCCAACTCTCCAAAAGACCCAGGGACCTATGGTCCAGGGGGGAAATCAACATCTTATATATACTAGATATCCCATGTTTGTTTAGTTCACCCTGGTCCACAAGTCTTTCCCATGGGCTAAGCTCACTCTAATGCCCCGTACACACGGTCGGACTTTGTTTGGACATTCCGACAACAAAATCCTAGGATTTTTTCCGACGGATGTTGACTCAAACTTGTTTTGCCTACACACGGTCGCACAAAGTTGTCGGAATTTCCGATCGCCAACAACGCGGTGACGTACACCACGTACGACGAGACTAGAAAAGGCCGGTTCAGAACCAAGGGTGGCACCCTTTGTGCTCCTTTTGCTAATCTCATTTTATTAAAAGTTTGGTGAGAGACGACTCGCGCTTTTTCAGACTCGTGGCTTTCAGATCGTTTTCTTCCGTTCAGTTTGTGCTTGTGGGTTTGTATCTGCTCTTCAGTGCGTGCAGTCAGTTCGTATCAGAGTTTTCTGTGTGATCTTGCCTGCTCGTTGCTGTTTTTCAGGTCGCTCTTCACAGGCCTTGCTGTTCTTCAGTGCGTTCTGTTACTTCGTTCTGAGCAGCCGACCATTTTCTAGCCATGTTTCGTATGCGTACTCCTCGTACAGTTCGTGCTGTGCGGGGGCTTGGTGTTGGGGTCCTGACCTTGACACAAGTCCAGTCCATGAACAGGGTGGGGGGGAGTTCATGGACCAAGAATTGGTTGCTTCAGCGTGACCAGTTCTGTCATATGCCTTTGCTCCGTGAGATCCGTGAGAATAATCCTGATGATTTCAGGAACTTTCTCAGGATGACGGACCCCGTGTTTCACCGTTTGTTGGCTTCACTGACCCCCTATATCAGCAGGCAGGATACCTGCATGAGGCAAGCCATCACTCCGGAGCAGAGGTTGATCGCTACCCTGCGGTATTTGGCCACAGGCAGAAGTCTGCAGGACCTGAAGTTCTCGACAGGCATCTCCCCCCAGGCTCTTCTTTGTGGACATTTACTGCTTGTGTTTGTTTTAGCTGACCCTGACAGAAATGTGTGGAGTGCAGAAAATGTTGTGATTGTGTAACCTTATACAAAGCGCTGTTGGCTGTTATTTACTAAATGCAAAGACACTTTTCACTACAAGTGCACTTGCAACTGCACTGAAACTGCACTTGTAGTGCAAAGTGGATTTCCCCTTAGGAAATAACCCCCATTTTCTCCTAAAACAACAATTACATCACCCCAAAAGTGTTGTAGTGTTGAGACAATAATCCACACATTCTTGATGAACAATCTTTTTAATACCAGCACAATCACATGTGCATTTACCAAAGGTTTTTCTGACAAACCAACATGTTTGTTGTATAACAATTTTTGTGCTGTCATTATCCAAAATCAAAATGTGCATTTTATAGAAAGCAGGCCTGTGTAAAACCCACAAGAAAGACACAAATCTTGATCTTACAAAGTTCACATTTGGTAGAACTTGAAGGCAATATCAGACATGAATATTTAGGAACTGTGTTTGATATTGCGTTCAGATGGGGGGAAATCACCCCTGGAAAAGCCAAATTTGGAAGATGCACACAAATTTCACAATGTCAACATGTGCTATCTGCCATCAGGGGGGATCAAGGGACGTGTTTTGGGGGAGAAAGCCCTTCCTCACCGCTACTTTATTATTGAGGAAGGGGTTGCACCCCCAAAACGCGTCCATTGATCTCCCGTGATGGCAGATAGCACATGTTGGCACACTGTGTGCATCCTCCAAATTTGGCTTTGGGAAAAATCACAAAAACATTTCGCACATTGTAGCACACAAAAGAAGAAAGTGATTTGGAGGGGCTTTAAACTCGCCCCAAAACATCAATGATGTTTTTATATTTTGGAATAACATCATTAATGTTTTGCTTGATGTTTTCCAATTGTAAATTACACCCCATGATCTCCCCGATCAGGATCTGGGCACTTTCGGATGTGAAAGGATCTGGATCCACAACATCCGATCACCTAAAAAGAGAGGAACCCAAAATAAATTAGTTTTCAAAAAAATGCCGCCATCCATCTCTTATCTGAGCCTGTGGTTGCAGACACTCACCTGTTGTGGTAACTACTTCCACCATGTCTTCATCCTCCTGCTCATCTTGTGTTGGGTGGATTTCCCCTTCTTCCAGAGGGGGGGGGGCTCTGGTCTCCTCGGATGAGGGGTGTCCTCCGAGTTTTTTCTCCCCTATGTAAAACAAAAATGGGATAATTAGCACACAGATATTTGATGTCAGAACTATAAAGATGAAACATTGCTTGGAAGTGGGGTACAATTGTCTATTTTAGCCGAGTTCCAAGATGTAGCTTTTTTAGTGCCCTTTGTCAAGCTGCAATACTTTACCCGTTTGGTAAAAGCTTCACAGATGGAGACCCCCCTATAGTATACACTGGAGCACCTGTGTGCCCCCCTAATAAAAATGGTGTTCTGGGGTCCCACACTAGTGCTCCAGTGTCCAGATGTGAAAACAGCTGCTGAGTGTCCTCTCCTTACACACAATCTAGTTTGCATTTCATTCTAGTAACAAAGCCATCTACACAACCCAATTCTTTGAAGACAAGTATAGGGCGTCAAAATGGTGGCCAAATGCATATGGCCTAAACAATGGTATTTTATCGTCCGAAATAACAATGTGTGATCCGAACGAATAATGTGCCCATGAACATGAAAGTTGCCATTTTAAACTGTACAACAGTTCCTAAAAGCACATGGAGCAGCACGAACGTAATAAACACAAAAAGAATAGGAACACAGCACAACTACTTACTTTTTTGCAGCACTCTCCGGATCTTTCTGTACTGCTCATGTTCTCGTAATTTCAGGTCCGACCACCGCTTCCTGAGCTGATCTTTCGATCGTCGTACCCCGAAATTCCGGTGCAGACTCCTGACCACTTTCGCCATGATCTTGGCCTTTCGGACATTGGGGTTGGGGTAAGGCCCATACTTTCCATCATAGTCGGCCTTCTTCAGGATGTCCACCATCTCCAACATCTCCCCAAAGGACATATTTGATTCCTTTAATCTCCTTCTGGATCGGGACGTTTCAGGCTCCGGCCTTTCCTCCTCCTCCTCGTTGCTGTACTTAGCACTATCCTGCTGTCTCTCCGCCATGTGCTCTTCCTCCACTGCGCTGAACGAAAAGGGGCGGGGAATAGACTAGAAAGAACGTCAGGGGCGGGCGGAGTTATACGCATGCGCAGTGTGTATAAATCGTAACGTGCGCGTCTTACGTACGATCTGTGAGCGGAGGAAGGAGCATCGGAGACGCCGATCGTGCTAACGAAGGTAGGATCTAAACTTGGGCCTATACTGCTTCGAAATGGAAGCCTATATTGTAACAAGATTAGGGGAGTTTGGCCTGACATTAGGCTTTGTCTTGTGTTGTGTCTTGCAGAGAAAATGGATGGGTTCAACGACCACAATTTCCTGCCCCTGTTTATTGACAAGTACAGGGAGCTGCCCTGTCTGTGGCAAGTGAGACACCCCCACTATAACCATAAACAAAAGAGGCAGGCAGCGCTGGAGAAACTGCTGGAGTTGGTGAAGCCGGTGGTCCCCACAGCAACCATCCCTTATTTAAAAGCAAAAATTGGTGGCCTGAGGAGCACATATCTGAGGGAGTGCAAGAAGGTCACAGATTCCCAGAGATCCGGAGCTGCAGCAGATGACATTTATGTCCCCAGGCTGTGGTACTATGAGAGACTGCGATTTCTGTCAGACCACACTGAAGTCAGGGAATCCCTCTCCACTCTTCCTTCCACGCTTCCTTCCATCCCAGCTGAGGCTTCCGATGTCCAACCTGGGCCTTCCAGCCAGGAAGAAGTGGAGGAGCCCAGCTGGAGTCAGGTATAGCATTCTTCTACAGATTTCTGGGCAATAAATAAATGATGTTTATTAGATGTTATTATTGATCACTAATTGCTGATTAAAAAAAGTGCTTTACATATCAATAGACAGTAGTGGGCACCCAAAATTGGGAAAAGAATGAAAACTGCTGGGCTCAGAAGGATAGTCTGTTATATTTGTTAACATTGAATTTGCAGCAGTCAGGAGGTGAAAATTGTGTGTGATTGATGAATAAAAAACTAAAACTATGTCCCTTTTTCATACACAGGAAGACCTCAGTCAGGAGGAGGCTGTGGAATGTGGCAGTCAGGAGGAGGCGGGGATTATTAGTGTCAGCCAGGAGGAGGCGGGGATTAGTGGCAGCCAGGAGGAGGCGGGGCTAAGTGGCAGCCAAGAGAAGCCTGGGACAAGTCGCAGCCTGACTGAGTCTCAGGTCCCTCCCCTCCGCCTGCCATATAAACGAGCCAGGAAGGCCACTCCGAGTCCCGTGCAGGATTCAGCGTACAGGCTGATCCAGGAGGCTTCGGCGTCCCTCCGAGCCTTCCCCAGTCCTGAAGAGGCCTTTGCCTGCATGGCTGCCACAAAATTGCAGGGCATGCAGGAGGGTCAACGCAAGATCTCCGAGGACCTGATTTATAAAGTCCTTCGTAAGGGGTTGAGTGGGGAACTGACACACAAGACGGATGTCATTGAGAGGGACGATCCTCCTCCTCCTCCTGCTGCCACAACTCCACCACCACAGCCAAAGCCTGTAAGGAAGCGTGGAAAGAAGACCAAAGAGTGATGACCCTGGGTTCAGTCTGGTCTGACAGAAGATGCAGTCTCTCGTATGACCACAGCCTGGGGACACAGATGTCATCTGCTGCTTTCCGGATCTCTGGGACTTCTGGACCAGACTGCCCTCCCTTAGATATGGACTCCTCAGGCCACCAATTTTGCTTTTAAATAATTGATGTCTGCCCTGGGGGTCCCAGGCTTCACCCACTTCTGCAGTTTCTCCAGCATTGCCTCCCTCTTTGTTTATAGTTGTGACCCCTTAATAAAATTTTTTTGGGTAAATTCTACTCTCCTGTGTGTGTTTTCATCCAAAAAGGACAGTTTGTTGGTGAGGATTCAGGTACATTTCTAAAGTACAATGTGAAATTAACAAGGGACAACAACACCAAACAATCTCCTACAGATTAAATAGAACAACATATTAGTGGTGTTGTGGGAACTTGTCACCAAAAACACACACAAACATTTTCGGGAGTACAAATCAAAATCACCAAAAAAAAAAAAATAAATAAAAAAGAGAAACACAAAAAAAGAATCTACATTAAAGTCCAAAAATAAAAAAAAATGTTGTTGTCAGATGTGAGAAATCTAAATATATTGAGGGAATCCCGATAAATAGTAACGAAATAAGTTTGTGAGAAGTGTGTGTGAATATGAGCAACAAAACTACTTAATTCTTGTCACATTATAAAGAAGAAGAGAGTGCGCTGTATTAAACCATTTTGAACATTGCAGCGTGATGAAAGTGCTGTATCCATTCCGAACGCTACGTTTACCAGAACGAGCTGTCCCGTGTTGGAATTTCTTCTGAGCATGCGTGGCACTTTGTGCGTCGGAACAGGCCACACACGGTCAGAATTGACGCGATCGGATTTTGTTGTCGGAAAATTTTATCTCCTGCTGTCCAACTTTGTGTGTCGGAAAATCCGATGGAAAATGTCCAATGGAGCCCACACACGGTCGGAATTTCCGACAACACGCTCCGATCGGACAATGTCCATCGGAAAATCCGACCGTGTGTACGGGGCAATAGAGTGAAGAGGTTTTGGGACAGCATCTACAAATGTTGGAGTTGTCTATAACTCCAGGTATCCCATGGTGAAGAACCATATCTATCTCCTAATTCTGCTATTGAGCAAAGTAGATTATCCTATGATCTTATAGTTTGTGTTGTAATCAGGGCTAAGTCCCTAGAGAGACCTTTGTATTGCCTTGGTAACCAAATTATCCGACCCAAAAATGATTTGCTTATATTTTCCTCAAGTGACACCCATTTTTTATGAGGAGTACCATGTACCCAATCATTCGCCGTAGTACCGCTGCTTCATCATACTTTTCACAGTCTGAAAGGCATAAACCCCCAGCTAATTTTGGTCTTATCAGTATCCTTTGAGCAATGCAAAGGCCTCTATATTTCCATATAAATCTTTTCAATAGTAATGTAAAGGTCTTAAAGTAAGCTCCCGGGATATTTATTGGAAGAGTTTGGAAAATATATAATGCTTTCGGGAGGGTTACTATTTTAATCACATTTATCCTACCAAACCAGGATAGTCTATCAGCATGATATCCCTTCAGATCTTGTTTAATTTTATTTAGCAAGGATAAATAATTGTCCTGAAACACATCTGTCCCTAATGTGAATAAGAATATACCCAGATATCTCAAGCCCTTCTGCTTCCACACAAAGGGATACAAAAGTCTGAGATCCCGACTCTCCGCAAAGGGGACAGAAATATTTAATATTTCAGTTTTCTCTACATTGACCTTAAAATTTGATATATCCCCATACTTCTTCAATTCTACTAGAATATTTGGAAGCATTTGTGTAGGGTTAGATATATATAACATAATATCCGCAAATGCAGATGCCTTATGTTCTTGTCCAGCTACCTCTATACCCTCTATACCCTCAATTGCTTGAATTGTCCATATAGTTGCCAACAGAGGTTCTAAAGAAAGTACAAAGAGCAGAGGGGAAAGTGGGCATCCCTGGCGTGTGCCATTATGTAGCAAGAAAGCTTCTGATAGGGTCCTGTTAACCTGAACTTGAGCCATTGGAGCTGGAGTATAATGCCTCTATCCATCTATGCATACGAGGACCTACACCTAGGTATCCTAAAGTCGTAAGCATATACTCCCAGTCCAATCTATCAAAAGTATTTTCGGCATCCACTGGTAGAAAAAGTACTGGTTTCTTTCCCTTTCTAGCTCCATGCATTAAAAATATGGTTCTTAATATATTATCTCTCGCTTCTCTTCTGGGGACAAAACGTGTCGGGATTTCCTTGATCTATTTTGGCATAAAAAGTTTCAGCCTCTCAGCCAATATCCTTGCGTACAATTTAATATCTTCATTTATTAAGGATATTGGCTTAAAGCTGGAGCATATTGTTGAATCTTTCCCTTCCTTTACAAGAAGTGATATATAAGCCCCTAGGGCTTCCTTACGTATCTTCGAATCTCCCCCTGATATATTTCTTAAAAGTATGAAAATATGAAATTAAAATTCCAATAAACTTTTGAAAATATAGGGACGTATACAAATCTGGACCTGGACTTTTTCCAACCTTATTACCTTTGATTGCCTGTTCTATTTCTTTTTTTGGAGATGTCCCTATCCATCTTAAAGTGATTGTAAACCTTTGTTTTAAAAATAAATAAATAACAAACACTGTGCAGTTCATTTTGCACAGTGTGGCCCCGAACTTCGTCTTCTGGGGTCCCCCGGTGACGCTTGTGGTTCCTCCTGGCATCGGTAAACCCCCTGGGAGAAGCTCCCGAGTCCAGCATTTACGTGCATAGACACAGAATGCCGGACTCGGCCCCGCCCCCTGGCACCCGCGTCACTGGATTTGACTGACAGCAGCGGGAGCTAATGGCTGCGCTGCTATCAATCTATCCAATCAAGAGCTGAGAACTCTGGGCAGAGAAGGTGAGCGCGTCTCCGCCGAGGGAACGAACGTGCTCAGGTGAGTAAAATGGGGGGCTGGGGGGCCAGTCAGTGTCAGAAGTTTTTTCACCTTAATGCATAGGATGCATTAAGGTGAAAAAAACACGAGGGTTTACAACCCTTTAATAGAACAATTTCTTTGATATGGCTGGAAGATCTGCTTTCTGTAAATATTGCTCTATTTTATTCCTTCTTAACTGTATATCATCAGGTGAACATTATTCACTTTATATAATAATTGATAGTATTTTTGAAAGATTTTAACAACATCGCTCGTAGTGTATTTAATTTCTCCTTTCTTATCCTTAATTTTAACTATATCATTTGAATTATTTCTAGGTTTAATTAGCCCTGCCAGCACTTTCCCTGATCTTTAACCATTTCATATTGTCTTCTAGTAATTCTATTGAATGTCGTTTTGTATCTTGCACCATCAAGTCCCTTAATGCCTCCCGTTTTTTTATTTATGGATTTATTTGTGTATTTATGTTGCCAGATTTTATACAGTCCTGTAGCTTTTCTTTTGTTAAGTGAAATTGAGAAATTGGGAAAACAAAGAGGTGTATAGAGAACAGCAGAATGTGAGAGATGAAAGGAAGGTAGAGCAGGTGAATTAGCATGTATTATTTATCCTACTATCATGTACTATTTTTCTTCACTGATATGGTTTGCTATGGCCTCCTTATATTGCAAAGAAAATCTGAACTGTTGCCAGCAAAACCATGTCTTTTTAAATATTTACTCATAGTGTCTACGGGAAGGAGTGAGACCCTCCATCCTTATGGTCTCATAGACCAACATTACCCACTGACCTACTGTGGGAGAGTAATGCCCCATACACACGGTCGGATTTTCTGACAGAAAATGTGCGATCGGAGCGTGTTGTCGGAAATTCCGACCGTGTGTGTGCTCCATCGGACATTTTGCATCGGATTTTCTGACACACAAAGTTTGAGAGCAGGCTATAAAATTTTCCGACAACAAAATCCGATCGCGTCAATTCCGACCGTGTGTGGACAATTCCGACGCACAAAGTGCCACGCATGCTCAGAAGAAATTCCGAGACGGAACAGCTCGGTCTGGTAAAATTAGCGTTCGGAATAGATAGAGCACTTTTGTCATGCTGCAATGTAAAAAATTGTTTAATACAGCGCACTCTCTTCTTCTTTATAATGTGAGAAGAATTAAGTAGTTTTGCTGCTCATATTCACAGACTTCTCACAAACTTCTTTCTTTATTATTTATTGTGATTCCCTCAATATATTTTGATTTGTCACATCTGACCAAATTTTTTTTTTGTTGTTCTATTTTTGTTTTGTATTTTTTTCACGGGTGTATTTTTTTTTTTTTTTGGTTTTGTTTTTTTTTTTTTTAAGGCTGATGTTTTTTGTTTTTTTTAATTGGTTTTACTCCATAATATTTGTGTGTGTGTTTTGTGTGTCAAGTTACCACAACACCATTGGTATCTTGTATTATTTAATCTCAAGGAGATTGCTTGGTGTTGGTGTCCCTTGTTATTTGACATTGTATTTTTGAAATGTACCTGCCTCCTCACAAACAAACTGTCCTTTTTGAAGGAAAACACACATAGGCGAGTATAATTAAACCAAAAATTCCTTTATTAAGGGCTCAGAACCAAACAAAGAGGGAGGCAACGCTGGATAAACATCATAAATTGGTGAAGCCTTGGACCCCCAGGACACACATCAATTCTTTCCAGCAAAATTGGTGGCCTTATGTAAGGGAGTGCAGTCTGGTCCAAAAGTCCCAGAGATCTGGAAAGCAGCAGATGACATCTGTGTCCCCAGGCTGTGGTACTACAAGAGCCTGCATCTTTTGCCAGACCAGGGTCATCACTCTCTGGTCTTCCTTCCGCGCTTCCTTCCCGGCTGTGGCTCTGGTGTTGGAGATGTGGCAGGAGGAGGAGTAGGACCTGGAGGAGGAGGAGGAGGAGGAGGAGGAGTAGGTCTTGGAGGAGGAGGAGGAGGACTATGTGTGAGGTCACAAATGTGGTAGCACATGTTATTTGGCCCCTCAACCCCTTATTGAGAGCTTCCAAAATTAAGAACTCACACAGGAGTCGTTGGCCCGCCTCCATCTGCATCATTTTGCAGGCAGTTATGCCAGCAAAGTCCTCCTCCATACTGTGGGGGGGGTTCTCAGGGCCTCTGTAGCCTTCCAAAATAGGCCAATTGCAGCCTCCTCCAGGTTACTCCTCTTCCTGCCACTTTGTCTTTGAAGGTGGAGGGGAGGGACCTGGATATCAGGCAGCCTGCTTGGCCTGGCCACCTCCTGGCTGAGACTTCCCTGTGTATGAAAAAGGGACATGGTTTTAGTTTTTGCATCATCAATCACAATCATAAATTAGCAATCCAAACTAACATCTATTTAACATCATTGTGACAACCAGAAATATTTAGAAGAATGCTATACCTGGCTCAATCTGGGCTCCTCCACATGTTGCTGCCTGGAAGGCCCAGGTTGGGCGTCAGAAGCCTCAGCTGGGGGGGAAGGAAGCGTGGAAGGAAGAGTGGAGAGTGCTGGCCTGGGTTCAGTCTGACCTGCCAGAAAATGCAGCCTGTCATAGTACCACAGCCTGGGGAGATAAATGTCATCTGCAGCTGCTGATCTCAGGGAATCCTGGACCTTCTTGCGCTCCCTTAGATAAGTGCTCCTCAGGCCACCAATTAGGATCTTCAAATGATGATGTCTGCTGTGGGGATCACCGTCTTCACAAATTCCAACAAATTATCCAGCGCTGCCTTCCTCTTTGCTTGGTTCTTATATTCCAGGTGGTTTATCTGCCACAGACAGGGCAGCTCCCTGAACATATCAATGAAGATTGGCATAAAGTCCTTATCTTTTAAGATATCCATTTTCACTGCAAGACACAACACAAGACAAACCCTAATGTCAGCCTAAAGTCTTCTAAACTTGTGCAAATACAGGCCGCAGTCTAGAAGCAGTATAGGCCCAATGTTAAATCTTACCTTCGCAATCACGATCGGTTCCTCCATTACTCCTTCCTCCCCTCACATATCTTACGTACTTTGCATGCGTGTTACGCTTTATAGACACTACGCATGCGTGAAACTACGCCCTTTCTAGTCTATTCCCTGCCCCTTCTCGTTCGGCGCATTGGGGAAGAGCACATGGCGGAGACATAGCAGGTGTCAGATAATTACACCAACAAGGAGGAGAAGGAAAGCCCGGAGCCTGAAACGTCTGGATCCAGAAGGAGATGATTTAAGGCCTCAAATATGTCCTTTGGGGAGATGGTGGAGATGGTGGACATCCTGAAGAAGGCCGACTATGACGGGAAGTATGGACCTTACCCCAACCCCAATGTCAGAAAGGCTAAGATCATGGCGAAAGTAGTCAAGAGTCTGCGCCGGATTGAAAGATCAGCTCAGGAAGCAATGGTCGGACCTCAAATTAAGAGGGCACAAGCAGTACAGAAAGATCCGGAGAGTGCTGCAAAAAAGTAAGTAGTTGTCCTGTGTTCCTATTCTTTTTATGTTTATTACATTTGTGGTGCTCCGTGTGCTTTTCTTAACTGTTATCCAGTTTAAAATGGCGACTTTCATGTTCATGGGCACATTATTCGTTCGTATAAAACATTGTTCGTTCGGCCTAAAAAACACCATTGTTTTGGCCATATGCATTTGCCCACATTTTTTATGGCCTACTTGTCTGAAAATAATTTGGTTGTGTAGATGGGTTTGTAACTAGAATGAAATGCAAACTAGATTCTGTGTAAGGAGAGGACACTCAGCAGCAGTTTTCACATCTGGACGCTGGAGCACTAGTGTGGGACACAAGAACACCCTTTTTATTGGGGGGCCCACACAGGTGCTCCAGTGTATACTATAGGGGGGTCTCCATCTGTGAAGCTTGTACTAAACAGGTAAGTATTGAAGCTTGACAAAGGACAATAAAAATGCAACATCTTGGAACTCTGCCAAAACAGACAATTGTACCCCACTTCCAAGCAATGTTTCATATTTATAGTTCTGCCATCAAATATCTGTGTGCTAAGTATACCTATTTTTTTTTACATAGGGGATAAAAGACTCGGAGGACACCCCTAGTCCGAGGAGACCACAGACCCCCCACTTCTGGAAGAAGGGGAAATCCACCCAAGCCAAGCAGAGCAGGAGGAGGAAGATGTGGTGGAAATTGTCACAACAGGTGAGTGTCTGCGACCACAGGCTCAGGTAAGAGATGGATGCCGGCATATTTATAATACATGGTGTTTTTTTGTTTCTATCTTTTTATGTGATGTTGTGGATCCAGGGCATTTCACCTCGGAAAGTGCACAGATCCTGATTGGGGAGATCATGGGGTGTAATAGGGACTTGGAAAACATCCTGAAAAACATCAATGATGTTCAACAAAAAATGAATAACATCATTGATGTTTTAGGGAGAGTTTAAAACCCCTCCAAATACCTTTGGTTTTTTGTGTGCTAAAAATTTTTACCATTTTTGGACAAATTTGCAAAAAGCCAAATTTTGAAGATGCACACAGTGTGTCAACATGTGCTATCTGCCATCACGGGAGATCAATGGATGCGTTTTGGGGGTGCAACCCCTTCCTCAATAATAAAGTAGCTGTGAGGAAGGGGTTGCACCCCCAAAACACATCCCTTGATCCTCCATGATGGCAGCTAGCACATGTTGACATTCAGCAATTGGTGTGCATCTTCAAAATTTGGCTTTTCCTGGGGTGACTTCACCCCATCTGAACGCAATATCAAACACAGTTTCTAAATACTCATGTCTGATATTGCCTTCAAGTTCTACCAAATGTGAACTTTATAAGTTCAAGATTTGTGTCTTTCTTGTTGGTTTTAAACATGCCTGTTTTATCTTAAATGGACATTTCTACTGTTTCTAATGTGACCCCAAAAATTGTTATACAACAAAAATGTTGGTTTGTTTTAAAAACCTTTTCTAAATGCACATGTGATTGTGCAGGTATTAAAAAGATTGTTAATCAAGAATGTGTGGATTATTGTCTCAACGCTCCAAAACTTTTGTTGTGCTCTAATTGGTGTTTTCAGTGACAATGGGTGTTATTTCCTAAGGGCAAATCCACTTTGCACTACAAGTGCAGTTTCAAGTGCACTTGTAGTGCAAAGTGTCTTTGCCTTTAGTAAATAACACCCAACAGTGCTTTGTAAGGTTATACAATCACGCCATTTTCAGGACTCACCACATATCTGTCAGGGTCAGCTAAAAGAAACACAAGCAGTAAATGTCACCAAAGATTTGAGTAGTTATTTTTTTTTTATTATTTGAAAAAGGTTTCAGACATCGTCTGGCATATTGATAGCCCCCCTAACCGCAAAGTATTCAAGGTATCTTAGCCGGACATCACGGGCACTCGGGGGGGCAAGCCAGGACGACCACTTTCAAGTGCCATCAGGGTTGTTTCATTTAGAATTCCGGCCTCAGACCCAACTGAGCCAGCATAGTTGGCAGAATGTTGACGTAAAAAGTTGTGTAGAACACAGCACGCCAGGAAAATATGATTCAGTTAATACTCCGCCATATGTATGGGTGTAAGAAATAGGCGGAACCGGCTGGCCATGATTCCAAATGTGTTCTCCACCACTCTTCTGGCTCTGGCCAGTCGGTAATTAAAAACCCTCTGGTTCGGGGTGAGGGTCCTCATCGGGAATGGCCGCATAAGATGGTCCCCCAGCACAAACGCTTCATCCGCAACGAAGACGAATGGGAGTCCTTCCGCATTGTCTTCTGGAGGTGGCAAGTCCAAGCTGCCATTCTGGAGAAGCCTGTAGAACTCCGGGCTGGGCGATGACTCCACCATCGGACATCCGGCCATTCTTCCCCACGTCCACATACAGGAACTCATAAGTAGCCGACACCACCGCCAACATCACAATACTATTGAACCCCTTGTAATTATAATAGTATGACCCCAAGTTGGGTGGTGGGACGATGTGGATGTGTTTCCCATCAATTGCCCCTCCGCAGTTAGGAAAGTCCCACCACTGGGCAAAGTGGGAAGCCACAGTCTGCCATTCCAGTGGCGTGGAAGGAAACTGTGGAGTCGAACAACAACAAAAAATTAGTCATTTTGCACATAAACAGGGCAAGCAGATTAGACACAAACATTCTTGGCCAACATCAAGATAACATTTATTTGAGGGAGTTTTTAAAGACCAAAGTATAAGGTACACCTATCAGATTCACCCTCCCCCACCCCCTCTCATAGGCCATTTCTAACATTATAGGGGGGGAACTCTTGGACAGGTAACCCTCTCCACTTCATTGAGAGATGTATGCCTAAATAATGGGTATTACTTTGGCCAGCCCCTCCTTAGTTACACTATTGGCAGCCCACTGGACAGGTAAGAAGTGTCATAATACAAAGATATAAAAACACATTGTACACATTTTAAGACATTTGGACATTCTGCTATTACCTATCAAGATAATAATAGGATACCAAAACTTTAAACAGTACCATTTGAGAGTATACAGGCAGGCCCTTGCACTACATGCTTTGGGGAATTCATCCATACATCTGACCACAAAAGAGATGGGTATAGTGTGTATGGGTTTGGCAAAGTCAGCAGATAGATGATTGAGGATAGATTGAGAATTGGTATCAGCTGACTTAGCAGTTGGGGGAAGGGAGGGTTCCAAATGATTTGGGGACCCCCAAAAAAAGCCTCTGGCACTCTGCCTGAATTTAAAGCACAAGTCACATTTAAAAACATTTTAGGGGGTGTTTGGGGTAAAGCACTACTATGGAGCTGACCAAATACATTGTTAAGTGACTACATGAGGTGAATATAGGGCCAGGAGACCATGCTGGGGAGGTAAGTGAAGGCAAATATGTATGAAGGAGAAAAAAAACCATAAAAATCCAGCATGCATGAGGACAAAGGGGACATTCACAGCATATTCCAATCATGGTAATTAGGGAATAAGGAAAGAAATACAATATATTATCAAACATTATATACAATAAAATGTGATGTTAAAAGGTAAAAATCTTACCTTACTATACTCCTTCTGCAGGACCTGGATGATGGCAGAACAGGTCTCTGGGATAATGATCCCCAGAGCCTGGGGGGAGATGCCTATCGAGAACTTCAAGTCCTGCAGGCTTCTCCCCATCGCCACGTACCGCAGGGTGGCGACGAGCCTATGCTCTGGAGTGATGGCTTACCTCGTGCAGGTATCCTGCCTGCTGATATAGGGGGTCAGCAAAGCCAACATACGGTGAAATACGGGGTCTGTCATCCGGAGAAAGTTCCTGAAATCATCAGGATTATTCTCACGGATCTCACGGAGCAAAGGCATATGACAGAACTGATCACACTGGAGCAACCAATTCTTGGTCCATGAACTCCTCCCCACTCTGTTCATGGACTGGACTTGTGTCAAGGTAAGGACCCCAACACCAAGCCCCCACACAGCACGAACTCTACGAGGAGTACGTATACGCAACATGGCTAGAAAACGGTCGGCTGCTCAGAACGAAGTAGCAGAACCCACTGAAGAACAGCAAGGCCTGTGAAGAGCGACCTGAAACACAGTAACGAACGAACAAGAACACAATGATAAATCAATGGTACTCGCTGCACGCACTGAAGACCAGATACAAACCCACAAGCACAAACTGAACAGCAGAAAACGATCTGAAAACCACGAGTCTGAAAAAGCGCAAATCGTCTCTCACCAAACTTTTACTAACACGAGATTAGCAAAAGGAGCCCAAAGGGTGCCAGCGCTTGGTTCTGAACTTGCCTTTTCTAGTCTCGTCGTACGTGGTGTACGTCACCGCGTTCTTGTCGAGCGGAAATTCCGACAACTTTGTGCGATGGTATGTATGCAAGACAAGTTTGAGCCAATATTCGTCGGAAAAAATCCATGGATTTTGTTGTCGGAATGTCCGATCAATGTCCGACCGTGTGTACAGGGCATTACATTTCTTTCGTTTGACACAAATACAGCACCTGGTTGCATTTATAAATTAATAAGTAATGAGAACATCGAGAAAATTTTGTCTGTCTGGGAGTAAATGAAGTAACAGAAGGATTTCAGGCAACCTATATCCACAGAAGATCTGTGGTTGTTCTCCAAGATGTTTGAAACAACCTACCTGCCGAGTTCCTTCAAAAACTGAGCACAAGCACTATATGTACCTAAGAGAATGATTTGGCCACCACAGAGCCCTGATCTTAACACTGAGTCTGTCTGGGATTGCATGAAGCAACAAAAGGATCTGTGGTTGTTCTCCAAGATGTTTGAAACAACCTGCCTGCCGAGTTCCTTCAAAAACTGTGCACAAGCACTGTATGTACCCAAGAGAATGATTTGGCACCCACAGAGCCCCAATCTTACCATTGAGTCTGTCTGGGATTACATGAAGCAACAGAAGGATTTGAGGCAGCTTACATCCACAGAAGATCTACGGTTAGTTCTCCAAGATGTTTGGAACAACCTACTTGCCAAGTTCCCTCAAAAACTGTGCACAAGCACTGTATGTATCTAAGAGAATTGTTTGGCCCCTACAGAGCCCTGATCTGAACATCAAGTCTGTCTGGGATTACATGAAGCAACAGAAGGGTTTTAAGGCAGCTTACATCCACAGAAGATCTGTGGTTAGTTCTCCAAGATGTTTGGAACAACCTACTTGCTGAGTTCCTTCAAAAACAGTGTGCACAAACACTATGGGGGTTATTTACTAAAGGAAAATCCACTTTGCACTGCAAGTGCACTTGAAAGTGCACTGAAAGTGCACTTGGAAGTAAAGTCGCTGTAGAGCCGAAGGGGACATGCAAGGAAAATAAAAAAAACAGCATTTTAGCTTGCACATGATTGGATGATAAAATCAGCAGAGCTTCCACTCATTTCAGATCTACCCCTTAGATTTAGAGTGACTGCACTTCCAAGTGCACTTTCATTGGCATTCTTTTTGCAATTTTGATGTATGGGACACAAAGGCCTGAGCAGCTTTATTCAGCTCATCATCCTATAAACATGCGGTAGAGCTTGGGTGAGTCTTTTTCTACATTCTTACTTTATAGCATTGCTTCACACCTGCTAAAAACTTTGACAGTTCTTAAAATTATACTACTGTATATGAATGTCACATTTTAGGAGAAAATAATTGTAAAATGAACATAAAATAACTTTTTAAAACATGTTTACAAACATGAAGAAAAGAAGACTCCAGGGCAGGCAAGTTCAATATGGCAAATTACATTCAAATACTTGATTTTAGATCATCATTATGCAGTTTTTGTGGGGAACTGTTGTTCAAGTGGTTACTTGGGGGAGGAGAGACAGGGAAAAGGCAAATTGGGTGGAAAGACAGGACTGACAGAGCTTCTCCAGCTAGATAGAGAGTTAATAAACAGAAATATGTGCATGCATGAGAGGTGATGGTAGTTTATGACATTAGGCATGTGAAAAGCTAAGTTGTCCCCTACCCAGCCATTTTGTTATGCTTAATATGGTTTATGGACTTTAAAGGTCTACATACGTTGATTTAACTGGTATTAATGTGGGGGACGTTGTGTTAATCAGCTTCTTTGCTGATGAGCAAAAGAGTATAAATATATCTGGGTTGAGTTTTTTATAACAACATCGGGGACAAAGCCTGCATCCAATGGGAGATGTGGCCATCTTTTTTTTCTGTTCAAACTTTTTTATTGAAAAGAAGAAATAAACATCAACAGGCAATTTCAGTGTCATAGTTGACAACGTAACTTAAACAACATCTCTTTGTACAGCAAGATATTGAAAAAAAAAAGAGACATTTGCTATGTGTGCTGGTATAGTTGATAATCATTATATCACTAATTGTACAAACTTCTGGTTTATTATAGTAGCTAAAAAAAAAGGCTAAACCCCAGTGCAGTTGTTTGTTTAGGGTGAGAACATTCCTCAGTAACTTGAGGGTCAGGAATTAGTAAAATTTGTGTAATCTGTAGTAAACATTACCAGCAGTGAGATTATGAGTAGGGCAGGTAATTGGGGAGAGAAAGAAAGATCAGATAGAGAAGAGAGGAGAGAGGAGGGAAGTGGGAGAAGGTTGAGGAGGGGTGGTCAGGAGGGTCACACAGGACACCAGATTACTGTAGTTCGGAATCTGGGGCCACAACAGGAAAGCTAGGGCCCAAGTAAATATTTGTCAAAGTCTGGGGGCAGAAAGTGTTCCACCTAGGGACGCCATATTTTGAGGTGTTGAGGGATTCTGTCCAAATTTGTGGATTTTGCTATGTATCATGGCTTGGGTAGTCCTAATTTTTACTTTGGTTTTTACTTCGGTGAGGTTTAATTTTGCGGTTTTCCAGGCCCTAGCTTTTGTCCGTTTGGCCGCCGTAGTGAGTTGAAAGAGGAGACATAACTGGGATTTAGTGCATTCTATTGAGACATGATTCACTAATGCTAGAGACGGGTCAGGGTCTATGGTATTTTGAAGTAAGGTGGAGGCCATGCGAAATATTGTCGCCCAAAATTGCTGGACTATCGGCATGACCTCCATATATGGGCATGTGTGCCGTCCTCACCACAACCTCAGAAGCATAGTGAGGGGTAGTTCCGCAGGAATTTGCCGGGACTAGATATCACCACATAAGGACCTTATAGTTTGCCTCCAGGGCCATCCCATTGTGGGATGAGATTTTTGTATTTGCCCATATATCTGACCAGTCTTCAGCATCAAGTTCTATTGCTACATCCGTGGACCACTGTGTAGCGTAAGATGGCATGTTAGCTGGAGGTGATGTTAGGTGACTATAGAGGCGGGATATAATGCCCGTAGCATGGGGGTCTGAATTGCAAATTCCTTCAAACATAGAAAGATTGTCTAGCGAAGAGTGTGAGCCTATAATTGTGCAGGCAAAGTGGGCGATCTGGTGGTATCTAAAGTACTCTTTCGAACGGAGTTTAGCTTGGCTTGGTATTGCTGAGAATGGTTTCAGGGAGGCGTTAGTGACAAGGTCACATATTCGACTCATTCCAACTTGGGACCAGAGTTGAAATAAACCTTGATCAATGGAGGCTGGGTAGAATTTTGAATGGCCCAAGAAAGAAAGTAATGGGGAGTGGGCAGACATCAATTTAAACGGTCCCCGTAATTTTTCCCATATTTTGAGAGAATGTAGTGTTATGGAGTTGGTTATGGGGCCATGGGTAGAGGAGGACAACCATAGTAAGTTAGTCACTGTAAGGGGGTAGAGATCGATCGCTTCCAGACTGACCCACAGAGGAACCTCTGCTTTTGCATGTAGAAGGGTGATCTGGGTGATAATATCTTAAGAAGTTGGGTAACCCCAGTCCTCCACTAAGCTTGCTATGGAGTAGTATAGACCTCGACACTCTGAGTCTGATGGAGCCCCATATGTATTTGGACACTTGGGTTTGAATAATTCAGTGGAAGTAGGGAGGAACTGGGATTGGAAGGACCCTGTATAAATATAAAAGTTTGGGAAGAAAAGACATGTTCACGGCCGCAACTCGCCCAAGCCACGAGACACACAGCGGTCGCCAAGTGTCTAGTAGGAAGGTCAGGTGTGTCAGCATAGGGAGATGGTTTGTTTGAAAAAGGTGGGCCGGGTCGCTGGTTAGTTTTATTCCGAGGTATGGTATCGATGTCGTGGACCAGGTGAAGGGTAAGTATTCTTGTATGTATTTGAGTTCCTTTTGTGGAAGAGACACGTGGGGGGCTTTGGATTTGGACTGATTGACCTCCAGACCCGTTATTAGAGCAAAATTGTCCAGAATCTGGTTAAGATTTGGGAGTGTTGTGCCTGGTGAAGTAATGAACAATAGTGCATCATCAGCAAAAAAACATAATTTATGGGTTATGGAGGCTATTTCTAGGCCTTTTAAAATGTGGGTTTGCCTGAGCAGGGCAGCTAGGGGCTCGATCGCAAAGAGCAAAGACTAGAAGAGAAAGGGGGCAACCCCACTGTATTTGCAAACAGTCCGAGTGAAATCCTGAGTATTTAATGTAAGCTTGCGGTTGGTTGTATAGGGAATTTATCCATTGCAGGAAGTTTGGACCGAAACCCCAGCGTTGCAATATAAAATGTAGATAAGGCCAAGAGATCATATCAAACGCCTTCTTTATATTGAGCGATAGGAGGTGGCATGGGTATTTTACGTGATCGAGCTAGGTGTTGGAGTAGGATTACGTGTCGGATATTGTCGCTGGCCTGCCGACGTGGTATCAAGCCCACTTGGTCCTTGTTTATTAGGCCTCCTATGATTGGGTTGAGGAGCAATGCACTAATTTTGGCCAACATCTTAATGTCCAAATTGAGTAAGGATATGGGCCTATAATTGGACCAGAGGGAGTTATCTGTGTTGGGTTTGTGTATCATGGAAATAATAGCTGTCAACGTGTCTCGACCAAAGGAGTGCTTGAGAAGGGCGTTAAAAGAATTAGTGAGAAGAGAGGCCAGGGTAGCAGCAAATTTCTTAAAGTACAGTACATGCTGGAGAGTCCATCGGGGCCTGGACATTTGTGGGGTTTGAGGATAGTGATGTTTTGGAATAATGTTTCAGCTTGTTTCAGAGGAAAGGAGGTGTTTGCTTTATATAGTTCGGCCAGCCTCCTGCGAAATTCAGAGAGCACCTTAACAGGGTTGCTTGTGTGGATGTCTTTAGCCAATCTGAGTTTGATGAGGTTATGTACCTGCTCCAGACGAAGAAGACGCAGTGCTAGAACGGTATAAGGCTTATTGGCTTTGGTATAAATTGTGTAGTTGGATCTAGGAATGGCCTTATCTGCTGATTCTGCCAGAAGCAGGTCCAACTCAGTTTTAGTCTTCTCTAGTGTTATCCTGTGGGATTCAGTTGGGGAAGATTGAAAATGGAGAAAGAGGCAGTGAAATTCTGCCTCCAATTGTTGTATTTTTTTATTGTTGTAAGTTTTTTATCTTGTTTGAGGTGAGTGGAGACGGAGATACAGGTGCCTCAGATCACAGGTTTATGTGCTTCCCATAGGAGGACTGGTGAGATGCCAGGGGTGGTGTTGTGTAGTATTCTTTAAGGGCAAGCTGTATATCAAACAATATGACTGGTTGGTTAATTGTGCATCATTTATGCACCAAGTGTGATCTCTAGCTTGTGGGATCAGAGAGGAGACCGTTGTGATTACTGCACAGTGGTCTGACCATGTTATAGAGTGTATGATGGATTGGATTAATATTGGTGAGGATGTTACTGGTACAAAAATATGGTCAATCCTTGAGAAGGATTTGTGTGGGTGTGAATAGAAAGTGTAGTTTTTCTAAGAGGGATTGCATTTTCTCCAAGTGTCTATTAGGGAGGCTTGCTGGAGTAATTTACGGAGCCGTATGGAGGAGTAGTATTGTTAAGGGGCGTATAGGGATTTATCTAGATGTGGGTGCAGTATTAAATTAGAGTCTCCGCACATAAACAGTGTGCCTTTGCAGTGGGTACGTATCACTTGCAAAAGATGAGAAAAGAAGGGATTCGGGTTATTATTAGGGGCGTAATATGACACTATTGTGGTTTCGACATCTTGTAAAAGCCCAACTAAGATAATATAACGGCCTTCAGGATCTTTAATCTCGGTTGTTGGAGTGAATGGTAAGGTATGATGGAAGGCTATTAAGACGCCTCTCTGTTTTGTGGTGGTGGAGGCAGTGAACTCTTGAGGATACCTTGAGCTAAAATATTTAGGAGTTATTTGAGTTGAAAAGTGGGTTTCCTGGAGGGCTACTATGCTGGCTTTTAGGGTTGCGAAGGTATGAAAGGCTTTAACCCTTTTATTGGGGGAGTTTAGTCCCTTTATATTAAGGGAGAGAATATTTAGGGGGGCCATCTGGGAGCTTGGGTTAGGATAGTATTAGGCGATGAGAGAACCATGTGACCCACCTGACCTGGGGGTAAGTAAAAGGGGGTTTGGAGAGAAGAGAGAGAGAAGGGAGAGAGAAATTTCAAAGAGCAGGGTAGAAATGTTGTAGGGCAAACAGTTGAGCAAAGAAATAACAGAGAGGTTGGATTCCATTGCCTGACCCGATTTTGAACTAATACAATGTATTTACATTTGTGATAACGTAATATATAAGATCTATGCCTGCGGATGTCTCGTGGTGGCATCCTCTTATAGAGGGAAAGGGACGGAAGAGGGAGGCTTGGGAAGAAAAGGAAAGGATATTGGGGATGGGGAGGATGAGGGGGGGGGAGGAGAAAAAAAAGAAAAAGTGTGTGTGTGTGTGTGTGTGTGTGTGTGTGTGGGGGGGGGAGGGTAGGGGAGAAGAGGAGCACATAAATCTGTTATGTCCTAGAATACAGAAAACATTTAGCGTTTTTAAGACTGAGCAGCCTAGTAATAACTATTCAGACTATAAAGTAAGCACGGCAGAAAAGTACGATGTGCTTGCAACCTGAAAACATCAAAAACAAAATGAGTGTTAACTATTTTAACATAAAAAGTGACAATAGGTTGAGAAAAAAAAAAAAGGATCTGAACCTGTGCAACCCAATTAAGGATTGATGGGATCTGCGTAGGTTATCTTTCATAACGGGGGAAGGACCTACCACGGTACAGTTCCCTGGGTCTTGGTTAAGGAAAAACTTGCACATGGTGTGCATTAGGAAGTTTCCACTCGTATGACCAAGAGTCCACGTTCAGTAATGAGGAGAAAAGCTAGTAGCTATTAACGTTTTCAACGGGGTGTGTGTGACTTCAGATCAAAGAGACTGTTCCCAGGCTGGCGAGATGGTGTTCCTTTTCGAATTGAGGATGGGCCCCGCAGGTTTCGCTTCGGTGTGGTTGTATACGGGTGGGCAGCAGAGCGAGCCGGAGTGCGGGGTAACAAAGTCTCGGATTATTGAGCTAGGGGTGTCAGGTGAAGGGATTCCTGGAGGTGTTGCAGGGATTTTCGCGATGTAAAGGAGTGTTGCTGTCCCTGGAATGTGAACTGCAGGGAAAAGGGAAATCGCCAAGTGTATTTTAGCTGATGCTGTATCAGAATTTGGAGTTGTGGCTTCATGGCCCATTTAGCGATTGTAAGGGGCGCCAAGTCAGAGAAAAGCTGATAGGCATGGCTTTGGAACAGGAGGGAGTCTTTGTTATGGACAGCAGTAAGCAGTTGCTCCTCTGTGCGGAAAAAATGCAGCCCGATAATTATGTCCCGAGGTGGGCCATCTGTTTGGCGACAGGTGAGTGCCCTGTGAATCCTATCGAATTCTAAATGTTCGATGGGTATAGATGGGGAGAGTTCCTGAAACAGGGCCGTGGTGGATGATTGGAGGTCATCAACCATTTCAGGGATGCCTCGGAGCCGCAGATTGGATCTGCGGGAGTGATTCTCAGCGTCCTCCAAACATGAGAGAAGTGTGGCATTTTCTTCACAGAGTGCTGCTTGCTCCTCAGCTTGTTCCTGCATAGTAAGCTCTATATCGTCTACTCTGGTTTCTAGGTCTGCTGTGCGTTGACCCAGCTCCCTTATCTCCTGTGACAGCCTGTTCGTAATTTGGTCCGAAGTGGCTTTAAGGGCTCTCTGTAGCATTGTCTCCATGTGCTTTAACAAGTCTGATTGGGACATACCTGATTGTGGCAGAGTAGGTGAATCGCTGAAGTTAACCACTTGCCGACCGCCTCACGCCGATGTACGTCGGCAGAATGGCACGGGCAGGCAGAATCACGTACCTGTACGTGATCTGCCTCCCGCGGGTGGGGGGTCCGATCGGACCCCCCCCGGTGCCAGAGGCGGCCAGCATTTGTTCGCAGGCAATAAGAGGTGAGGGGGAGGCCATCCATTCGTGGCCACCCCCTCCCGATCGCTCCCAGCGAATGAAAATCCTTTCTCTGCCTCTGTAATGTAAACAGAGGGAGAGGAAGTGATGTCCTCCCTCGTCGAGCCGGTCTTTTCGTTCCGGCGCCGAGGAGAGAAGACTAAATGTAAGCTACACCAACACTACACTAACAGTAGAACACATTAGGCCCCCTTTAGGTCCAGGGTACCCCCCTAACCCCCCCTAACCCCCCCCTAATAAAGGTTAACCCCTTGATCACCCTCCGTCGCCAGTGTCACTAAGCGATCGTTTTTCTGATCGCTGAATTAGTGACACAGGTGATGCTAGTTAGGGAGGTAAGTATATAGGTTCGTTGTCAGTATTTTATAGTGACAGGGACCCCCATATACTACCTACTAAAGGTTTTAACCCCTTGATTGCCCCCTAGTTAACCCTTTCACCAGCGATCACCGTATAAGTGTTATGGGTGACGCTGGTTAGTTAGTTTGTTTTTTATAGTTTATTATAGTTTTAGGGCACCTGCCGTTTATTAACCCCCTAATTGCCCGGCGGTGATATAAGTTACATTTTTAGGGTCAGATAAGGTCTGCGTCGCCCCAGGCAGCGTCAGTTTAGCGCCAGTACCGCTAACACCCACGCACGCAGCATACACCTCCCTTAGTGCTATAGTATCTGAACGGATCGATATCCGTGATCAAATACCATCAAAAGAAAGCTCTATTTGTGGGAAGAAAAGGATGCAAATTTCGTGGGTACAGCATTGCATGACCACGCAATTAGCAGTTAAAGCGGCACAGTGCCAAATTGTAAAAAAAGTGCTCTGGTCAGGAAGGGGGTAAATCCTTCCGGGGCTGAAGTGGTTAAGATCAGTCTCATCTTCCTCCTCACTGTCAGTCTGTCTCGCTCTAGCCGAAGATGAAGCTTGCAGTTTAGCAAGGGCCTTCCATTTTGGAGGAGGCACGGGCCAGGGCTTCTTTGATCGGTTTGGGCTTGTTTTTGCCACGGGGGCCCGTCAGAACCATCCCGGGTGTGGCAGTGGTGTAGCGGGGGGTGATCCCTGGAATATTAGGGCTGCAGAGCTGCTCAGATGCTCGATCGGATCCCCTTAATGCAGCGGGGAGTGCGGAGCTCTAGTTGGTTGCATCCTCCATGTCGAGACTCACGCATGGGCCCCCGTGGCCATCTTTTTAACTACTTGCCACCTGCCAACAGTAGATTTACTGCGAACGGGTGGCACAGGCAGACCTGTACGTCGCCGCCTGTCTTCAAGGTTCGTGCCCCCTGCTGACCCGTGCTGTGATTGGACAAGTTTGGCAGCAGATTTAAGACAATGATTTTGGCTGAAATCAGCTTATCGGCTGTGTCCAATAAAAGGCAGAGCTCTGCGTTTGCATTGGAACGGTGATCTGGCTGTTTCTTCTCCTTGAAAAGCAGGGAGAAAAACAACCAATACAGAAAGTAAAAGCGGCACACAGTTATGGTTTGATTAACCTAAAAGGTAACCCCTTCCCAGCCAGTGTCATTAGTATGTTGTCAGTGTTAGTTGGTGTCCCTCCCAGATAGTATCTGTTAGCGCCAGATTGCCCACCACCCTATCTCAGACACACAAGTAGCTGATCGCCGCCATTACAATATAGCTTCTATAGCTGTGTAAATCCCAGTATATACAGTATACTACAGTTTGTAGACACTATAACTTAGTACAAACCATTAAAATACACTTGATTTGGGATTTTTTTTTTTACCAAAGGCATGTAGCAGAATACATTTTGGCCTACATTTATGAAGAAATTTGATTTTTTTGTTTTTTTCCATGAATATGTTTTAGAACAGAAAGTAAGAAAGGTCTTTTTTCATTTATATGCTAAAATATGAAAAAAAACCCAGTGATGATCAAATACTGCCATAGAAAGCTCTATTTGTGTGAAAAAAAAATATACCTTTCCTTTGCGTACAGTGTTGAACGACTGTGAAATTTCCAGTTAAAGTAGCACAGTGCTGAATAGCAAAAAATGCCTTTGTCATGAAGGAGATAAAACCTTCCAGAGGTCAGTTGGTTAATAAACTTCTGATTTTCTGGAATATAGCAGTGGTACAGCTCATTCCTTTCTTGCTTCAATAAACTTGAGTTATTCTTTTGATGCTGGTCAGTAAACTTAGATTATATTGTGACTGCACAAGACAGTGGTCTGGGTTCTTCTTCAACAGATGGTGGAGAACATCAGGCACCTAACCTTGTTTAATTTAATGGACCAGATAGCTGGGCTCTGAAAAATTGGATGGACACCTGTGCCATAGGTACGCCCTAATTACCTAAGTAACCCTCCTGCTGAGTTATTTCAGGACCCTATAGTATTGCTTACAGGTGACTCTCTTATGCAGTGAAAACTTTTTGCTGATGCTTAAAGTGGTTCTAAAGTCTAAACATTTTTTACCTTAATGCATTAACCACGATAAAGTAAAAAAGGTTTTGCTACCTTTTCCACCCTTACCTCTAAACACTTACCTGTCTTCTTTAATTGATCCAGTACTGTGCCTGGCTGCAGGTCTTCTCCCTTCACTTCTTAGTCTCACAGGAGACTAAGGCTGGGTTCACACTTATGCAAACTAGATGCGGATTTTCCTGAATCCAATTCTCATGACAGGAGAGCATGACCGGCTCTCAATGGAGCTGATTTACACACCTCCAGGGTGGCCGCGGTCCGCTCTGGAAAAGGGTCCTGTACATCTTTGGCTCAGTTTCAAGTCCAAATTCAGGCAAAATTTTGGACCTGATTCGCCCCTGGAAAAGAAAATAGGGACGCACCGGTCCCCCTGCTGTGAGCTATGGCCGCTTGCTGCTGTCGAGGGGAGTGGCTGAGCTATGCTGTGTATATCTATAAATGTACACAGATCGACTTAAAGTGATACTGAAGTCTTGTTTTTTTTTAGTTAAACATAACAAACATGTTATTCTTACCTGCCCTGTGCAGTGGTTTTGCACAGAAAAGCCCAGATCCCCCTCTTCTCAGGTCCCTCTTCAGTGATCCTGGCCCCTCCCTCCTATTGAGTGCTGCTTGCTGTAGCTTGCTATGGGGGCACCCGAGCCGCAGCTTGGTGTGTCCATTCAGACACAGAGCCGTGGTTCAGCCCTCCCCTCTCTCTCCTGACTGGCTAACTGACTTTGACAGCAGTGGGAGCCAATGGTGCCACTGCTGTGTCTCAGCCAATCAGGAGGGAGAGTCCCAGATGGCTGAGGCACATCGCTAGATAGAGATGAGGCTCAGGCAAGTATTAGGGGGGCTGAGGGGGGCTGCTACACACAGAAAGTTTGTTATCTTAATGCATAGAATGCATTAAGATAAAAAAAACTTCTGTCTTTACAACCACTTTAAGAGCACACCAACTCGGGTTCCTCCATAGCACGTGACTTGCTATGAGGAAACCTGCAGGAAGAAGATGCAGACAGTGAGGGCGGGCGACTACTAAAGAAGAGGTAAGGGACCACTCTGTATAATATCGTTGTGCAGAGCTGATAAGTATAAACCTGTTTTTTATTTTATTAAAAAAAAAAAAAGCTTAGTACCTTAGTAAGTTGTGTGTCTATAAATGCATGTTGCTTGCTGCTGTTTGCTGTGTGTAAAACCTGTGTGTAGATGCTGAACTAAAATGAACTGATGTGGGATGACTCTGTAACCATGCCAACTTCTATCTAATTTTCTACAGAACAAACTGATTATCAGAGAACTTGTTCTCGGAGTGCTCAGATATTGATACAGAATGGAAGATTTATTATTGGGATTTACTGTGGTACTGGTAGTTTGTGTTTGTGATCTTGCTCTTGAGGGGGTGGTACAAAAAAATTTGTTTTAATCAAGGCAGTATTATAGATCCTTGATACAGAGTGAGGGAAAATTTTTGCAGTGGTTTGCATTAACCTGTGGATTGTGGTTTTCTGTCAGTGTAGCAGGACTAGCAGAAGGTTTGTGGTTGAACGGGAAAATCAAGCACACCTATAGCCTGCGAGCATTGGCAATGCCAAAAGTAAGATCTATTTTGGCAGTGATAGTGGAGAAGTTATTCTAAAAGTGGGAGTCCCACAGGGGTGTCAGTGCTTCCCTTTGGGTTGCAATGTAACAGTGTATCATTCCCCCTCCTCCTTATCGGCCAGATTACTGCAAGGTGTGCAAACTTTTACCAGACAAAAAAAAAAAAGCATAGAGAGAGTGAATTTGAGGAAAAAAGGTAGGATGTTGAGGTTAAGATGTCCTTTTATCACTTGTATGGTCTTAGTTGTGGAGATAAGCCTATTTACAAGGAGAATGAAAGAAAGGGGATTGGGGGGGGGGGGTTGTTGACCAGGAACAGGAGAATGAGTTGGATCTTTCAGATTCTGGTATAAGGAAGATCTATACTAGATAAAAAAAAGGAAAATGCTAAAAAAAGGGGGGGGGGGGGTCTGGATGTGCTGTCAATTTGATAAAAGTGTAAGAAATGGGCAGGGACCTGCAATGACTCATAGACAGTGGTCCCTTGGTCTGCTAATGAATTAAGAAATATATTGTAAGGGAACCCAAACCCTCAACAGAACCTTTTTGCCCAACACGTTAAATTTGTTTTTACTTATCAGAATCCAAATTGGGCAGATATATTGGTCTTGCTAAAAGCCATATATGACAATGCTAACTAGCCCTAATTGTCACAATCAGGGATCAGGCTCGAAGACCAGTTGCTATAGCAGTGGGAAGCTCACACCTAACCAACAGGATAGGTACACAGGCAGGTCAGCCTGGTGGATGATGCGGGTTCACCTGAGGTGAGGAGTTAAAGTACTATCTGGTGTTCACCAGAGCTGCTGATGGTGGAGATGGATTTTGCTGCTTGTTAGCACCAGGTCGCGGTCCTCGGGATTGCCCCACTAGGAGGTGAGCAGTAGCAGATTTAGCAGATAAGGATCAAAGAGAAGCATAGCCAGTAAACAAACCAAAAGGTCAGTAACGAGTAGTTTAAGGTTGGAATCAGGAAGAAGCGTAGTCAAGGGACAAGCTAAGGGTCAATGTGGAGTGGTAGCAGAATATGGATGGCAGCAGGGAAGACAAAAGCAAGATACTGGCTGAGAGAGCACAATAATCTGGCAAACAGGAAGGGCAGAGACATGGCTTAAATCAGGAAGTTCATGGGAAGAGCAAAGAGTTCAAGGTTCAGCAGAAGTCAAAGTACAAGGCCAGGCCTTAACACTAATACTGGACCACGGGGAGTGGAATGAAGGAAATGTAGACCCTAAAAGAGACCTTGGACCAAGTATAAGACACATGTAGTGGTATAGGTGACAAGTACTGGTGTTATTTTCTCCAATGCCTCATGGAATACTTTTTGTTGTGGTTCAGGGATCCACTGAGTCAGTGTCTGCAAACAAATATGCTGTCATAGCATGTGGGGATCCAAATGCACTAGAGCAGGGTTTCTCAACCGGGGGTTCTGTGGAACCCTGGAGTTTCATGAGATGCCCCCAGGGGTTCCGCCAAAATCTACCCATTGATCTCAGGTTGCTGATGGGTAAATTTTGTCCTAATCGACACCGTTTGCACTGTTCCCTGCTGGCCCTCCCTACCTGTCCATCCCAGGCACTTGTACAGTATCTCACAGAAGTGAGTACACCCCTCACATTTGTGTAAATATTTTATTACATGTTTTCATGTGACAACACTGAAGAAATTACACTTTTCTACAATGTAAAGTAGTAAGTGTACAGCTTGTATAACAGTGTAAATTTGCTTTCCCCTCAAAATAACTCAACACACGGCCATTAATGTCTAAACCACTGGCAACAAAAGTGAGTATACCCCTAAGTGAAAATGTCCAAATTGGGCCAAAAGTGTCAATATTTTGTGTGGCCACCATTATTTTTCCAGCACTGCCTTAACCCTCTTGGACATGGAGTTCACCAGAGCTTCACAGGTTGCCACTGGAATCCTCTTCCACTCCTCCATGACAACATCACGGAGCTGGTGTATATTATATTATTATCCTCCACCTTCCATTTGAGGATGCCCCACAGATGCTCAATAGGGTTTAGGTCCCAAGAAATGCTTGGCCAGTCCATTACCTTTGCCCTCAGCTTCTTTAGCAAAGCAGTGGTCGTCTTGGAGGTGTGTTTGGGGTCGTTATGTTGGAATACTGCCCTGCGGCCCCGTCTCTGAAGGGAGGGGATCATGCTCTGCTTCAGTATGTCACAGTACATGTTGGCATTCGTGGTTCCCTCAATGAACTGTAGCTCCTCAGTGCCGGTAGCATGCAGCCTCAGACCATGACACTCCCACCTCCATGCTTGACTGTAGGCAAGACACACTTGGCTTTGTACTCCTCACCTGGTTGCCGCCGCACACGCTTGACACCATCTGAACCAAATAAGTTTATCTTGGTCTCATCAGACCACAGGACATGGTTCCAGTAATCCATGTCCTTAGTCTGCTTGTCTTCAGCAAACTGCTTGCAAGCTTTCTTGTGCATCATTTTTAGAAGAGGCTTCCTTCTGGGACGAAAGCCATCCAGACCAATTTGGTGCAGTATGTGACGTATGGTCTGACCACTGACAGGCTGACCTCCCACCCCTTCAACCTCTGCAGCAATGCTGGCAGCACTCATATGCCCTGTACACACGGTCGGACTTTCCGATGGAAAATGTGCTTGTTGTTTGAAATTCCGACTGTGTGTGTGCTCCATCAGACTTTTTCCATCAGAATTTCCGACACACAAAGTTTGAGAGCTGGCTATAAAATTTTCCGACAACAAAATCCGTTTGAGTAAATTCCGACCGTATGTAGACAATTCCGACACACAAAGTGTCACGCATGCTCAGAAAAAATTCAGAGACGGAACTGCTCGGTCTGGTAAAATTAGCGTTCGTAATGGATATAGCACTTTCGTCACACTGCAATGTTTTAAATTGTTTAATGCAGCGCACTCTTTTCTTCTTTATAATGCTAGAAGATTGAAGTTGTTTTGCTGTTCATATTCACACAGACTTCTCACAAATGTATTTTTTGATTATGTCTCGTGATTTTATGAATATAATATTTTTATTTGTCAGATCTACCAAAAAATTATTTTGGTTTTATGTTTTTATATTTTGTATTATTTGTTGTTTGTTTTTTTAATCAAGATCTCCTATTTATTTATTTTTTTGTTTTTTTTGATGATCTCCATAATTTTTTTTTGGTGTTTTTGTGTGTCAAGTTACCACAACACCATTATTATCTTGTCTTTTTTAATCTAAAGGAAATTGGTTGGTGTTGGTGTCCCTTGTTAATTTCACATTGTATTTTGGAAATGTACCTGCCTACTCACAAACAAACTGTCCTTTTTGAAGGAAAACACACATAGGCAAGTATTAGTTAAAAAAAACCCTTTATTAAGGGGTCATAACCAAATAAAGAGAAAGGCAATGCTGGAGAAACAGCTGAAATTGGCGAAGCCTTTGTACCCCAGGGCACAAATCAACTATTTTAAGACAAAATTGGTGGCCTGAGGAGTCCTTATATAAGGGAGTACAATCTGGTCCAGAAGTCCAAGAGATCATGAACACCAGCAGATGACATCTATGTCCCCAGGCTGTGGTCAAACAAGAGCCCGCATCTTTTGTCAGACCAGACTGAACCCAGGCCATCACTTTCTTGTCTTCCTTCCACTCTTCCTTCCAGGCTGTGGCTGTTGTGTTGGAGGTGTGGCAGGAGGAGGAGGATGCAACTCACACAGGTGGGTATTGGGTGTGATTTCGCCCCTCAACCCCTTATTTAATGTTTTATAAATGATTTCCTTACACATGAGGCATTGGCCCTCCTGCATGTCCTGCAGTTTGGTGGCAGCCATGGAGGCAAAGGCCTCTTCACGAGTGGGGGTGGCTCTGAGGGCCGCAGAAGCCTCCTGAATCAGCCTGAGTGATGACTCCTCCACGTTCCTCCCCTTCCTGGGTCTTTTGGTTGGAAGGTGGAGGGGAGGAACCTGCGATTCTGTGAGGCTCCTAATGGGCCCGGCCACCTCCTGGCTGCCACTAACCCCAGCCACCCCCTGGCTGTCGATAACCCCGGCCAACTCCTGGCTGCCACTAACCCCCGCCTCCTCCTGGCTGTCTTATTCCACAGCCTCCTCCTGTGTGCCACATTCCACAGCCTCCTCCTGGCTGAGGTCTTCCTGTGTATGAAAAAGGGACATAGTTTTAGATTTTGGTTCATCAATCACACACAATTTTCAGCTCATGACTGTTGCAAATAGAATGTTAATAAATATAAAAGACTATCTTTCTGAGCCCAGCATTTTTCATTCTTGTCTCAATCATTTTTGGCTACTATTGTCTATTGCTATGTAAAGGCCTTTATTAAATCAGCAATTAGTGATCAATAATACCATCTAGTAAACATAATAACAGAAATCCGTAGAACAATGCTATACCTGACTCAAGCTGGGCTCCTTCACTTCTTCCTGGCTGGAAGTCCCAGGTTGAACATCGGAAACCTCAGCTGGGGTGGAAGGAAGAGTATAGGGTTGAGAGGGATTCCCTGACTTCAGTCTGGTCTGACAGAAAACAAAGTCTGTCATAGTACCACAGCCTGGGGACATAAATGTCATCTGCTGCAGCTCCTGATCTCTGGGGATCCTGGACCTTCTTGCGCTCCCTAAGATAAGTGCTCCTCAGGCCACCAATTTTGGCTTTTAAATAGGGGATGGTTGCCGTGGGGACCACTGGCTTCACCAATTCCAGCAGTTTCTCCAGTGCTGCCTGCCTCTTTTGTTTATGATTATAATGTGGGTGTTTGACGTGCCACAGACAGGGCTGCTCCCTGTATTTGTCTAGGAACAGGGGGAGGAAGTTGTGATCATTGAAGACATCCATTTTCTCTGCAAGACGCAACACAAGACAAACCCTAATGTCAGGATAAACTCTCCGAATCTTGTTCCAATATTGGTCTCAATCTATAAGCAGTATAGGCCCAAGTTAAAATTGTACCTTCGTTATCACGATCGGTGCTTCCGATACTCTTTCCTCCGCTCACAGATCGTACTTACGACACACGCGTGTTATGCTTTATATACACTGCGCATGCGTGAAACTCCGCCCGCCCCTGACGTTCTTTCTAGTCTATTCCCCGCCCCTTCTCTTTTGGCGCAGTGGGGGAGAGTACATGGCGGAGACAGAGCAGGTGCATGATAATTCCAGCAATGAGGAGGAGGATAGCCCAAAGCCAGAAACGTCGCAATCCCGGAAGAGAAGATTTAAGGCCTCAAATATGGCCTTTATAGAGATGGTGGAGATGGCGGACATATTGAAAAGGGCCGACTATGATGGGAAGTATGGACCTTACCCAAACCCAAATGTGAGAAGGGCCAGGATCATGGATAACGTTGTGAGGAGTCTGCACAGGAATTTTGGGGTACGACGATCCAAGGATCAACTGAGGAAATGGTGTGGAAAAGAAGAAGGCTAACAGTGCTCTCTGCAGGGACAACTCAATCCATACACCAGGTCCACTCACAAGTGCCGAGGCTCAATGTGTCCCAACACACTCCAATGCAACAGTAATAAGGAGAGCCGGCAAAACTGTAATCCTTGAAGTGTCGTTTATTGGTACATCAGAGTGACAATAAACTGACGCGTTTCGGCAATAGCCTTAGTCGTAGCTACGGTGGAAACGGTGGTGTGACCTCAAATTAAGGGAGCACGATCAGTATAGAAGGATCAGGAGAGTGCTGCAAAAAAGTAAGTAGTTGTTCTGTGTTTCTTTTCTTTCTTTTTATTACGTTTGTGCTGCTCCATGTGCTTTTCTTTACTGTTGTACAGTTTAAAATGGCAACTTTCATGTACATTAATCGTTCGTAGGAAACATTGTTCATTTGGCCACTAAAATACGATGTTTTGGTCAGATGCAGTTCAATACATTTTTTTTTTGGCCTACTTCTATTAAAAAAAAGATTGTTGTCTAGATGGGTTTGTAGAATGAAATGCAAACTAGATTTTGTGCAAGGAGAAGACACTCAGCAGCTGTTTGCACATCTGGACGCAGGAGCACTACTGTGGGACACCAGAACAAACTTTTTATTAGGGGGTCCCACAGAGGTGCGCCAGTGGATACTATAGGGGAGTCTCCATCTGTGAAGCTTGCACAAAACAGGTAAGTATTCCAGCTTTACAAAGGTAAAGATAAAAATTCTCCAGCTTGAAACAGACAATTGTACCCCACTTCCAAGCAATGTTTCATATTCCTATTTCTGCCCTCAAATATCTGTGTGCTAAGTATACCTGTTTTTTTTCACATAGGGGAGAAAAGACTCGGAGGACACCACTCATCAGAGGGGACCAGGGACTCCCCACCTCAGGAAGAAGGGGAAATCCCCCAAACCCAACCAGAGGAGGAGGAGGGAGACGTTGTTTAAATTTCTCAAAATTGTCACCACAACAGGTGAGTGTGTGCGACCACAGAAGGTCATTTCACCAGTGAAAGTGCCCAGATCCTCATCTAGAAGATAATGGGGTGCAATAGGGATTTAGAAAACCTAAAGCAAAACATCAATGATGTTTAAAACAAAATGAAGAACATCATTGATGTTTTAGGGAGAATCTAAAACACCCAGAAATCCCTTTTTTTGTTTATTTTTGTTTTTATGACTAATTTTTTACTTTTTTAGTTTTGAAGATGCACACAGTGGGGTTGATTTACTAAAGGCAAATAGACTGTGCACTTTGCAGAGTGCAGTTGCCCTCTGTGAGTGCAATTGCCCCAGAGCTTAGTAAATGAGGTAAGGCTTGACTTTGCAAAGAGTACCCAATCCTGTGCAAGGAAAATTAAAAAAGCAGCATTTTTGCTTGCACGTGATTGGATGACGGGAGCCAGCAGTGCTTTTGCTCATTTACTAAGCTCTGGAGCAACTGCTCTTGCAGAGGGCAACTGCACTTTGCAAAGTGCACAGTCTTTTTCCCTTTAGTAAATCAACTCCAGTGTGTCAACATGTGCTATCTTCCATCACGGAAGATCAATGTACGCGTTTTGTGGGTGCAACCATTTCCTCGATAATAAAGTAGCTGAGAGGAAGGGATTGCACCCCCAAAACATGTCCATTGATCCCCCATGATGGGAGATAGCACATGTTGACATTAGGCATGGGATCAGGAGGGAAATCTCCATTTTGAATCCCAATTTGTGTGCATCTTCAAAATTTGGCTTTTACAGGGGTGACATCACCTCATGTGATGAAGGCAATATCCAACACAGTTTGTACATACTCATGTCTGATATTGCCTTCACTTTATAAAAGTTGAACTTTGTAAGTTCCAGAGTTGTGTACTGTTTGATGGTTTTAAACATGCCTGTTTTACCTATAAAAGGCAATTTCTACTTAATGTGACCTAAAAAATTGTCATACAACAAACATCTTGGTTTGTTCAAAAACCCTTTTATAAACGCACATGTGATTGTGCTTTAAGTAAAAAGTTTGATAATCAACAATGTGTGGCTTCTTCTTTCAATGCTCAAAAAGCAGTTGTTGGAGTAAAGTTGTTTTTTTCCGTGGCAATGGGTGTTATTTACTAAAGGCAAATCCACCTTGCACTACAGGTGCAGTTTCAGTGCAGTCTCAAGTGCACTTGTAGTGCAAAGTGGATTTTCCTTTAGTAAATAACACCCAACAGTGCTTTATAATTTTAAACAATCACGCCATTTTCATGACTCCCCAAATTTTGGCCATGGTGCTGAAAATGATGAATATTTTTGTCAGTAATGCATTACATACATTAACAACAAAAACAAGGTGTGTGTGTAGCAGACCCACAACATAATTATAATAGTTAGCCAAAGAAGAGATTGTCACCTCAAGTCTCAAAGAAATTTCGTTTGCACTGTTGAAGAAAAAGGCAAAAAAAATACCATTAAAAGATAACCGAGGAGACAGCTAAAAGAAAGCTAAAAGAAAGCCAAGCAGTAAATCAAAGCAAATATTTGTTCAGTTTCAAATATATTTTTATTTAAAAAATGTCTCAGACATTGTCTGGCATATTGATGGCCCCCCTACCCGCAAAGTATTCCAAGTATCTTAAACGCACCTCGTGGGCACTCTGGGGGGCAAGCCAGGACGGCCAGTTTCCAGCTCCGTCAGGGTTGGTTCATTAAGAATTCCGGCCTCAGGCCCAACTGAGGCAGCATAGTTCACAGAACTTCTCCTTAAAAAAAAAAAGAACACAGCAAGACAGGATGATGTGATTGAGTTTATATTCCGCCATGTGTATCGGTGTAAGAAATAGTCGGAACTGGCTGGCCATTATTCCAAACGTGTTCTCCACCACTCTTCTGGCTCAACCGGTAATTAAAAACCCTCTGGTCCAAGTTGAGGGGCCCCATAAGGAATGGCCGCATAAGATGGTCCCCCAGCGCAAACGCTTCATCTGCAACAAAGACGAATGGGAGTCCACATTGTCTTCTGGAGGTGGCAAGCCCAAGCTGCCATTCTGGAGAAGCCTGTAGAACTCGGTCTGGGCGATGACTCCACCATCCGACATCTGGCCATTCTTCCCCACGTCCACATACAGGAACTCATAAGTAGCTGACAGCACCGCCAACATCACAATACTATTGAACCCCATGTAGTTGTAATAGTATGACCCCGAGTTGGTGGGTGGGACTATGTGGATGTGTTTCCCATCAATTGCCCCTCCGCAGTTGGGAAAGTCCCACCGCTGGGCAAAGTGGGAGGCCACAGTCTGCCATTCCTGTAGCGTGGAAGGAAACTGGAGTCAAACAAGAAAATAAAAATTAGTAATTTTGCACAGAAACATTGAAAGCAGATTAGACACAAATATTCTTGGCCAAAATCACTATAACATTTATTTTACGGATTATTTAAAGACAAAAGTATAAGGTCTATCAGATCCCTCACCCCCCTCTGATGGCCCATTGAAAAAATTTTAGGGGGGTATGTTTTGGACAGGTAACCCTCTCCACTTCATTGAGAGATGAATGCATACATAATAATGTGTGTTACTTTGGCCAGCCCCTCCTTACTTAGACTATTGGCAGCCCACTGGGCAGGTAAGAAGTGTCATAATACAAAAATAGGAATATACACTGTACAAATCGAAGCACATGTTTACTTTCTGCTATTACCTATCAAGATAATAATAGGATACAAAAACTTTAAACAGTACCATTTGAAAGTATTTAGGCAGGACCTTGCACTACATGCTTTGGGGAATTCATCCATAAATATGACCACAAAAGAGGTAGGTATAGTGTGTATGGGTTTGGCAGTCAGCAGATAGAGGATTGGTATCAGCTGAGTTAGCGGTTGGGGGGAGGGAGGTTCCAGATGATTTTGGGACCCCAAAAAAAAGCCTCTGGCACTCTGCCTGACTTTAAGGACACAAATAACATTTTTAAACATTTTAGGGGGTGTTTAGTATAAAGCACTACTATGGAGCTGACAAAATACATTGTTAAATGACTAGACTAGGTATGTATGGGCCCAGCATAGCATGCTGGGAAAGTAAGTGAAGGCAAATATGCATGAGGACAAAAAACAAACTTTTAAAAATTCCAGCATGCATGAGGACAAAGGGGACATTCACAGCATATTGCAATCATGGTAATTAGGGAATGATGAAAGAAATACATTACATTAGCAAACATTAAATACAATAAAATGGGATGTTAAAGGATAAAAATCTTACCTTAATATAGTCCTTCTGCAAGACCTGGATGATGGCAGAACAGGTCTCTGGGATAATGATCCCCAGAGCCTAGGGGGAGATGCCTGTCGAGAACTTGAGGTCCTGCAGGCTTCTCCCCGTCGCCAAGTACCGCAATATGGCAACTAGCCTCTACTCCATAGTGATGGCTTGCCGCATGCAGGTATCCTGCCTGCTGATATAAGGGGTCAGCAAAGCCAGCAAACGGCGAAAAACGGGGTCCGTCATCCTGAGAAAGTTCCTGAAATCACCAGGATTATTCTCACGGATCTCACGGAGCAAAGGCATGTGACAGAATTGGTCACGCTGGAGCAACCAATTCTTGGTCCATGAACTCCTCCCCACCCTGTTCATGGACTGGGCTTGTGTAAAAGTAAGAACTCCAACAACAAGCCCCCACACAGCACGAACTCTACGATGAGTACGTACACGCAACATGGCTTCAAAACGGTCGGCTGGTCAGAACGAAGTAACAGAATGCACTGAAGAACAGCAAGGCCTGTGAAGAGCGCCCTGAAAATCAGCAATGAGCGGACAAGAACACACTGATAAATCAATGCAAACTCACTACACGCACTGAAGACTAGATACAAACCCACAAGCACAAACTGAACAGCAGAAAAACGATCTGAAAACCACGAGTCTGAAAAGCGCGAATCGTCTCTCACCAAACTTTTACTAACACGAGATTAGTAAAAGAAGCCCAAAGGGTGGCACACTTGGTATTGGGCTGCCCTTTTATAGTCCCGTCGTACGTGGTGTACGTCACCACGTTCTTGACGTTCGGAAATTCCGACAACTTTGTGTGACCGTGTGTATGCAAAACAAGTTTGAGCCAACATCGGTTGGAAAAAATCCAATGGATTTTGTTGTCGCAATGTCCAATCAATGTGTACAGGGCAATACACCTATTTCCCAAAGACAACCTCTGGATATGACGCTGAGCTCGTGCACTCAACTTCTTTGGTCGACCATGGCAAGGTTCTGAGTGGAACCTGCCCTGTTAAACTGCTATATGGTCTTGGCCACCGTGCTCAGTTTCAGGGTCTTGGCAATATTCTTATAGCCTAGGCGTCTTTATGTAGAGCAACAATTCTTTTTTTTCACTTTCTCAGAGTTCTTTGCCATGAGGTGTCATGTTGAACCTCCAGTGACCAGTATGAGAGAGTGAGAGCAATAACACCGAATTTAACACACCTGCTCCCCATTGACACCTGAGACCTTGTAACACTAATGAGTCACATGAGGCAAAATGGCTAATTGGGCCCAATTTGGACATTTTCACTTAGGGGTCTACTCACTTTTGTTGCCAGTGGTTTAGACCTTCATGGCTGTGTGTTGAGTTATTTTGAGGGGACAACAAATTTACACTGGTATACAAGCTGTACACTCACTACTTTACATTGCAGCAAAGTGTCATTTTTTCAGTGTTGTCAAAAGATATAATAAAATATTTACAAAAATGTGAGGGATGTATTCAATTTTGTGAGATACTGTATGTGACATCAAATGGGACTGATGAAAGAGGAGGGCCGACGGGGAACAGCGAGCCAGACCAGGATTTTATTACAGCAGCTTCTTTGCCCTGCTCTGCATGTGAAGGAAACAGCTACAGTAAAGTGCCCTGCTCTTGACAGAGAATGCCGACCAAGGCATTTGGCTTGCAGAAATGCGCACAGAATTCTTAGCAGAATAATGATCAGGCGAACACATGCACACAAGAATACGCATTGGCACGCTCGCATTCAGTGTATGTTGGCACCAGATGGGCTATTTAAAGATGTTCCTGCTAATGCTTAATTGCTGATTGTTCTTTCAGCTATTCCCTGCATCCTGCTACTACTCTGCTTGTTCCCTTGTTGCTGACCCGGCTTGCCTCTGACCTGAACTTGGATCCTGCTTCTATCTTGTCACCAGTTCCTGAAACCCGATTATTTTCCTGACTATGTCTCTGCCTTATGATTCTGTACCTCACTGCCCACCTGCTGCTGACCTCTGGTATACCTGTGACCACTCTTTTGTTCCTGGCTCAGTTCCCATATCCTATTCAAGTGCCTACCTGGCTGTCATCTGTACCAGCTCTGCTCACCACAGTGAGTTCCTGTCTCAAGTCTGCTGGGAGCCCTGACAAGCCTCATATCCAGACCCTGCAGCCCAGGTAGATTGCCCCTTTAACTTCAGCTGGATCTATGTGCACTGTTTTTGTCAGTGACTTGATGTTCTTCTAGCCTGCCTGGGACTTCATCAACTGCTGCAAGAGCTCCTATCAACACCTGCCGGCACGTGTGTTCCTCTTGTCCCTCTGTTACACCCTCAGCGGGACCTGAGCTGAAGTTAGAAGAGAGGCCAACCTCGTCATTTCAGTCTCCAATCAGATATGTGACAGATCTCCCCATGTAATATGCCTTACTGAGCCCCCCATGTAATGTGCCCTGCTGATCTACCTATACTGTGCCCTACTGCCCCCAATTAATTTGCCCTGCTGCACCCTATGTAATATGCCTTGTGTACCCCATGTGATGTGCTCTGATGTGCCTTCCATGTATTGTGACCTGTTGACCCCATGTAATGTACTCTGCTGCTCCGCATGTAATGTTCACTGCTGTCCCCATGTAAAATGTCTTCCTGCCAACTGTGGAATTTGCCCTGCTGCTCCACATGTAATGTGCTCTGCTGTGTCTCCCCTGTAATGTGCCCTGCTGACCCACCTATATCCTGGCCTGATAACCCCTCTGTAATGAGTCCTGCTGACTCGATGTAAGGTGCCCTTTTGACCCAATGTAATGTGCCCTGCTGGCCCATTTATATCATGCCCTGCTGTCCCCATAAAATGTGCCCTGTTGCCCCCCCATATAATGTGTCCTGCTGCCCACACGTAATGTGCCCTGCTGCCCCAATGTAATGTGCCCTGCTGACCCATCTATATCATGCCCTGCTGCCCTTAATGTAATGTGCCATGTGCCCCCACATGTAATATGCCCTGCTGCCCCATGTAATGTGTCCTGCTGCCCCCATGTAATGTGCTCTGCTGACCCCATGTAATGAGCCCTGCTAACCCACCTGTACTGCTGACCTGCCTGCTGACTCGATGTAATGTGCCCGGCTGGCCTCTATGTAATGTGCCCTGTTAACCCATCTATATCATGCCCTGCTGCCCTCCGTATAATGTGCCCTGTTGCCCCCCCCATGTAATGTGCCCTGCTGCCCCCCTTGTAATGTGCCCTGCATGTAATTTGCCCTGCTGACCCACCTGTGCTGTGCCTATGCTGTCCCCCATGTGCAGCTGTTGCTTGCATCCCTGTGTCCATTCATTTCTATTGGGACACACAGCTGCATGAGCACAGCTACTGTGTTTTAATATAACATGCGGGTAGATGGGGTCCTGGTTCGCTAATGCTCCCTGACCACCCACCTCTGCCATCTTCACTCTTCCCGCTGCTCACCCACTCCAGCCATTTCTACTCTTGACCCTGCCCTCACTATTCTTCCACTACTGTTGACACCCTTATTACAGCCAAACCGCCCCTGCCTTTGCCAGTCATCCCTTGCCATCACCAGTTTTCTCCCAACTCACCCACCCCTGCCCTCACCACTCTTCCCTATGCTGCACCATTTGAACCCCCAAATATATATATATATATATATATATATATATATATATATAGACAGAGTCTATATATATATATATATATATATATATATTATATATATATATATATATATATATATATATATATATATATATATATATATATATATATATATATATATATATATATATATATATATATATATATTATATATATATTTATACATATCTCAAAGTTGATGTGCTATTCTATTGAGAATCTATCTATAAACACCCCTCATTTCAACTAATTAGCTGTAATTCAAAAAAACAAATTGAATTCGACTACCCTTTTTCAAAGTGTTGTGCATTCAACCAATCTTTAATCGAAGCAAAAAAGTGACCCACAGCTCTGCTCAAAATTCATGTTCCAATGCAGGCTCTCCTCATCATCCAATGCAGTCTAGGAAAAAAGGGAAGCCTTTAATGTAATCCTTTTTTTGTATCTCCAAGACCTAGAACACCTGTCCTTTCTCTAACATGCTTAACTCAAAAGCTTATTTTTACAGTAGAACTTAGATTAAGATTAGATCATATTTTAGGAGCCATTACAATCAAAAATTTACATGATTCCAAAGATGATTTATATGGTTTCTTAAAATGGCATAATTTTACTTAACACACCTTATTTGGACAATTCTGTCTCTGATTGTTACAGAATCACATGTGCAAGAATAATATTAATTGTCATTTCATCCTGGAAGTTGCAACATTACACTGTATGTATAGAATATAATGCTTTTTTTGTGTTACAATAAAATAATAAATAAATAACACACATGACATGGTTGGTATTAGTCAGCTAACAGCAGTAAATAATAAAATGTGTATTGAGACCTTGTCAGGGCTGGGCTCAGCCCTTCCTTCTCTGAGCTGGCCGCTCAGCTGTCGGCTAATTGCAAGCTCCTGTCTCTCTACAGGTACCCAGCTGTTGCTAATATCCTGCTCGTCACTGCCTACTTAAGCTGTCCAGTCCAAAGGAGCTCTGCCTTCGCCTTAGTCATCATCACAGAGATGCTCTCCTGCATTCCTATTAAAAGACTTGCTTGGCTGACATCCCTTCTGGCTCCAGATCCAGCTTGCTGTTTTACTACGCTCCTCTCTGGCTCCCTGATGTTTGGCTTATCTGACTATCCATTCTGCTTTCTGAACACTGGCTATGTTTTGACTATGTTTGTTCTATTTACTTTTATTATTAAACAAGTGTGATTTAACTGTACTTCTGTCTCGGCCTGATTTCATGGTTTCTAACAGTAGGCGAAGGCCATGAATTCAAAAGATACAGTCAATCCACTTGTTGGTAATATTTTTTCCAGATTTGATGAGCAAGATCACAGCATGGATCAGTTTGCCATGGCGTTACAAACGTTCCTGAGTCGCACGACTCACCTGGAATCTCCCACTGTGGCTGCCATGGCGTTACAAACGTTCCTGAGTCGCACGACTCACCTGGAATCTCCCACTGTGGCTGCTCTGGTAGAACCTGAGTTGCAGGCCATCCCTGCTGCTGCGCCAGTCTCTGTGCAAGCACCCGCCTCGAATATTAACTCTATAAGAGGTATGTCTGGTTCCGCTCCGCTTCCCCAGCATTTTGGGGGCGATCCAGTTCAATGCAGAGGGTTTCTCAACTATGTTGAGATATACTTTGAGATGCTGCCCCAGGCGTTTCCCACGGACAGAAGCAAAGTAGGTTTTGTGGTATCTTTGCTTTCTGAGAGACCCTTGGCCTGGGAAAACCCTCTATAGGAGACACAAAAACCTGTTGTCTTGAGTTACCCTGAGTCTGTGGCCTCCTTTAAAAGGGTATTTGACGTTCCCACATGCTCTGCTTCTGCTGCCAAGTGCCTCATGTCCATCAAACAGAATACGAGAACTGTTGCCGACTACGCCATTGAATTATGTACTCTGGCAGCAGAGGTTGCTTGGAACAATGAGGCGCTCGTGGCTGCTTTTTCTCATGGTCTCTCGGATTCAATCAAGGATGAGATAGCAGCCTGAGATTTACCCACTGAGCTGGAGAAGTTGATCACATTTGCCATCCTCATTGACTCCAGACTCAGAGAAAGATTCTCTTTTAAGGAGCTCTTGCGGAAGCCTCCTGTACGTTTGCCTCCGAGCTTTGCAGTCCCACCCGTGCCTCCCTCATCCCCCTATGCCTCCTGGTAATGAGTCGGTCAGTGAAGATGAACCCATGCACTTGGGCTTCACGCGTTTCTCTCTGTGGATGAGAGAACCTTTAGGAGGAGGGAGAGATTGTGCCTTTATTGTGGCCAGGCAGGTCACTTTTTGAAGTCTTGTCGTACCCGTCCAGGGAACACCCGAACCTTGAGGTCCTGTCACAGACAGACATTAGGTGGCGTTATTTTGTCCCCAGTTATCCAGAAGGATAAGCCCCTGGTTTCGGTCACCCTTTCTTGGGCTGAGTCGTCCGTTGAGATACAGGCTCTAATCGACTCTGGGGCTGCAGGCCTGTTCATTGATGCTGCCTTTATATTGAAGCACTCGATTCCACTGCAGCTGCATGACACTCCACTTGCCATTGAGGCTCTTGATGGGATACCTCTACAGCCTGCCCATGTGACTCATGAGAGGGTTCCGTTGTCCATGGCTGTAGGGGTTCTTCACCATGAGATAATCCAATTCCAAGTTATTTCCTCAACTAAGTTTCCACTGGTTATTGGTTATCCTTGGTTACAGAGGCACAACCCCTCTTTTGAATAGCTCCATGTTGAGGTTCTCTCCTGGTCGCCACAATGCAGTAAGACATGCTTCCAGAAGGTAGCCAAGGTCCTATGCACCTCTTCACTCTCTTCCCTGCCGGAGGAGTACCGTGATTTTAGTGATGTCTTTGACAAAGGTCAAGCCAGTAGTTTGCCTCCACATCGGCCGTATGATTGCGCAATTGACCTTCTAAAGGGTGCCATACCCCCTTGTGGCTGGGTTTACCCTTTGTCGGTCTTGGAGGATAAGGCCATGGAGGAGTATGTTGCAGACGTACTTTCTCGAGGTTTCATCCGCAAATCCTCGTCCCCTGATGGTGCTGGTTTCTTCTTCCTGAAGAGGAAGAGTGGTGAACTGAGACCTTGTATTGATTATAGGGGTCTCAATCGTTTCACTATTAAGAATGCCTATCCGATTCCGTTGATTACGGAGTTATTTGACCGCCTCAAGGGAGCAACAGTTTTTACAAAGCTTGATTTGAGAGGGGCATACAATCTCATGAGTAGGGATGAGCCCGATGACGTTTGAGTCGAACTTACGTTCAACTCGAACATCGGGTGTTCGCCTATTCACCGAACAGCAAACAATATGCAGTGTTTGCGGCAAATCCGAAAGCTGCCGAAACACCATTAAAGTCTATAGGACACTAACATGAGAAATCAACACCCTCCAGTTCGGTTCGCAGCAGAACATGCAAACAGGCAAAAAATTTGGCAGAACACACCATTCAAGTCTATGGGACATGAATAATCAAAAGTGCTAATTTTAAAGGCTTATATGCAAGTTATTGTCATAAAAAGTGTTTGGAAACCTGGGTCCTGCCCTAGGAGACATGTATCAATGCAATCATTCAAAAGTGATCGCGGCTGTAATGAATTGTCGGGTCTCGGCAATATAGATGAAACTCATTGAAAAAAAGAGCATGGGTTCCCCCCAGTCCATTACCAAGCCCTTTGGGTCTGGTATGAATATTAAGGGGAACCCCAAACCAAAAATTGCGCGGTGGTCCCCCTAAAATCCATACCAGGCCCTTCAGGTCTGATATGGAAATTAAGGGGGACCCTGCGCCAAATTAAAAAAAAAATGGCATAGGGGTCCCCCCAAAATCCATACCAGACCCTTCAGGTCTGGTATGGATTTTAAGGGGAACCCTGCGCCAAAATTTAAAAAAAATGGCGTAGGGTCCCGCAAAATCCATATCAGACCCTTATCCAAGCACGCAACCTGGCAGGCCGCAGGAAAAGAGGGGGGATGAGAGAATTCCCCCCCTCCTGAACCATACCAGGCCACATACCCTCAACATGGGGAGGGTGCTTTGGGGTCTGACCCCAAAGCACCTTGTCCCCATGTTGATGGGGACCAGGGCCGCATCCCCACAACCCTTGCCCGGTAGTTGTGAGGGTATGTGGGCGGGGGGCTTATTGGAATCTGGAAGCCCCCTTTAACAAGGGGACCCCCAGATCCTGGCCTCCCCCTGTGTGAATTGGTAATGGGGTACATCGTACCCCTACCATTTCACAAAATTGTCAAAAATGGTAAAAAAGACAAGGGACAGCTTTGGAAAAGTCCTTTATTAAAAAATAAAAAAATGAAAATGTCCAGGGATGTCCATTCATCTTCTATCATACTGCCCGACGGACCGAAAAAGAAAAAAAAAAGCCGCAAGCAATCTGCCTCCATGGGAGGCTTCCGCCGACTGACACATCTTCTCTGTGACAGTTGTTATATAACTGAGGGCGGGGCTATCCGGTGACGTAAACAGGTGACCCCACCCCCTCTGACACCACAGGGGCTTCCCCATGGCTTCCCAGTGGTGTCAGGGGGGGCGGGGTATGGATTTTGGAGGGACCCCTACGCCATTTTAAAAAAAATTTGGCACAGGGTTCCCCTTAATTTTCAAATCAGACCTGACGGGCCTGGTATGGATTTTAGGGGGACACCCACGCAATTTTCTTTTTTACATTTGGACTGGGGGGGGGAATCCATGCTCATCTCATTTTTTCAGTTTTATCCATATTGCCGAGACCCGACAATTCATTACAGCCGCAATCAGTTTTAAATATGGGAAAACACGGGGAAAATGTGCCACTTTGCAGGCATACTATAGACACCCCCAGGCACGATATTTAAAGGAATATTTCATTTTTATTGTTTCACTTTAAGCATTAAAAAAATCACTGCTCCCGAAAAAACAGACGTTAAAAAAAAAAAATTTGCATTGATACATGTCCCCTGGGGCATGATCCAGGTCCCCAAACACTTTTTATGACAATAACTTGTATAAGCCTTTAGCAAATTAGCACTTTTAATTATTCATGTTCGTGTCCCATAGACTTTAACGGTGTCTGTGTGTTCTGCCAAATTTTTTGCCTGTTTGCATGTTCTGCTGCGAACCGAACTGGAGGGTGTTCAGTTCATCCCTACTCATGAGGATTAAGGAGGGCAACGAGTGGAAAACTGCATTTAATACCAGAAGAGGCCATTATGAGTACCTCGTAATGCCTTTTGGCCTTTGTAACACCCCGGCAGTTTTACAGGAAATCATTAAGGAAGTCCTCCAAGATTTGTTGCAGTTATGTGTGGTGGTTTATCTTGATGATATCCTCATATTTTCCAAGTCCCTGGAGAGCCACCACACAGATGTCTGTCATGTGCTTCAGAAACTAAGAGAGAACAATCTCTATTGTAAATTGGAGAAGTGCGAGTTCCATCGTAAACAGGTTAAATTCCTGGGTTATCTCATTTCCACTGCTGGTTTTTCGATGGACCCAGAGAAACTTTCAGCAGTCCTACAGTGGCCCCTGACCAATGGGTTTACGTGCTCTGCAGCGTTTCCTGGGCTTTGCCAACTATTATCGGAAGTTTATTCAGAACTTCTCATCTCTGGTCAATCCCCTGCCTGATTTGACCAGAAAGGATGGTAACCCACAGAGTTGGTCTCCGGAGTCCGTAAAGGCCTTTGAGAGTCTCAAAGGCTGCCTTTGTTTCTGCTCCTGTGTTTGCGCATCTTGATCCTATGTTACCTTTTATCCTTGAGGTTGATGCTTCTGAGACTGGAGTTGGCGCTCTTCTGTCTCAACATCCTACCTCTGAGAGCGCTTTGCATCCTTGTGGTTACTTTTCTAAGAAATTGTCACCTGCGGAGTGCAATTACGAGATTGGTGACAGAGAGCTGTTGGCGATCATTTTAGCCCTGAAAGAATGGAGACATCTCCTCGAAGGTACCACTGTGAGGGTGTTCTGCCGAGAAAGTTCCGCTCGGCGTATAAGTTCCCCCCTGTACTGCGCCTGCGCAGTAGGTATCGGCGGAAATAGCCGAAGCAGAACAGCTGAAAATCAGCTGTACACGGCGCCTGTAAGAGGGCCCCTCGCGGGCTCGCTTCGCTCACCACGCTTCGCTCGCCACGCTTCGGGCATGGCCTCGCTGCGCTTGGCACTTTTAGATTCCCCCTCTAGGTCCACTTGGATGGTGGGGAAGGAACCTGGACCCAGAGCGCAGGCGCCGTGTACAGCTGATTGAAGCATTTGAGCTTCGGCTATCTCCGGCGGCTGAGAGTAGTATGTACTGCGCAGGCGCTGCGCCTGCGCAGTACAGGGGGGGAACTTATCCGCCGAGGGAACATTCTCGGCAAGACACTGGTTCTCATTGTTAATGACCATAAGAATCTCCCATTCTTGTCTGAGGCTAAACGCCTCTCTCCCAGAAGGGCACAATGGGCTCTTTTCTTGTCAAGTTTCAATTACATTGTCATTCTCACCCGGTATTAAGAATCTAAAGACTGACACCTTGTCACAACAATTTTCCTCCACTTCCAAGTTGGAGTCGGTTCCGGTTCCTGTGATTCCTCCTGGTATACTGGCTACAGTTCGCACCAGTCTCACTTCTCCTTTGGGTGACAAAATTCTTGCTGCTCAGGTCCATGCTCCTCCTGAGAAACCTTGTGACCATTGCTTTGTCCCAGAAAGCCTCCGTTCTGCCGTGCTCTAGACTTACCATTCTTCCAAGGCTGCTGGCCACCCTGATAAGAATTAACTCTTTTGGGCCATTTCCCAACAATTCTGGTGGCCTAGTTGATGTGCTGATGTAACTGCCTTCGTAGCTGCCTGTTCCATGTGTGCTCAGAGTAAGACTCCACGACATCTTCCAGTGGGCCTCCTACAACCCATACCCGTGGAGAGAGGCCTGGACCCACCTGTCTATGGATTTCATTGTGGAGTTACCCAACTCCCAGGGCAACACAGTTACCCTTCTGGTGGTTGACCGGTTCTCAAAGATGTGTCATTGTATTCAACTTAAGAAGTTGCCCACTTCTAAGGAACTGGATTGCATTTTTGCTCGGGAGATCTGTCTCTTACATGGGCTACCCAAGGTGATTGTCTCAGACAGGGGTAGTCAGTTTGTGTCTCAGTTCTGGTGAGCCTTTTGTGCACAGTTGGGAATTCAGCTTGCTTTCTCCTCTGCATATCACCCGCAGTCTAATGGGGCCGCAGAATGATCCAATCAGTCCTTGGAGCAATTCCTACATTACTGTATTTGTGACCATCATAACAACTGGTCATATCTATTACCGTGGGCAGAGTTTGCTCACAACAGTGTCTTGAATTCTGCTTCCTGATTGTCCCTGTATATGGTGAATTATGGTTTCCAACCTTCCATGTTGCCTGACTCGTTTGTTCCGTAGAGTATTCCTGCGTTAGAGGAGCATCTCCGTGGTCTTTGTTCCACTTGGGCACAAGTCCAGGAGGCTTTTGCGACATGCTAATGATAGGTACAGACTCCATGCTGACCGCAGATGCCTGCCTGCGCCTTCCTACCAGGTTGGGGACAGGGTCTGGCTGTCATCTCGCAATCTCCGACTTCGTTTTCCCTCATTGAACTTCGCACCTCAGTTTATTGGGCCTTTCCGTATTCTTCGCAGGATTAACCCAGTGGCTTACGCATTAGACCTTCCTTCTAATACGTATATTTCTAATGTCTCCTTATTAAAACCTTTGGTCTGCAACCGCTTTACCACCTCGGTGCCACATCTTCACCTTGTACAGGTTGAGAACCATGAGGAGTATGAAGTACAGTCCATTGTTGACTCCTGCAGGTTCCGTGGGAGCATACAGTACCTGGTGCATTGCAAGGGGTATGGTCCGGAGGAATGCCCTTGGGTCTTATCCTCGGACGTACATGCCCCTGTCGTCCTCCGTGATTTCCATAGATGTTTTCCCCTTAAGCCTGGTGGTCCTGAGAGGGGGAGGAGTTGTTGAGGAGGGGGTACTGTCAGGGCTGGGCTCAGCCCTTCCTTCTCTGAGCTGGCCGCTCAGCTGTCGGCTAATTGCCAGCTCCTATCTCTCCATAGGTACCCAGCTGTTGATGATATCCTGCTCATCAGTCCTGCCTACTTAAGCTGTCCAGTCCAGAGGAGCTCTGCCTTCGCCTTAGTCAACATCACAAAGATGCTCTCCTGCATTCCTGTTAAAAGACTTGCTTGGCTGACATCCCTTCTGGCTCCAGATCCTGCTTGCTGTTTTACTACGCTCATCTCCGGCTCCCTGACGTTTGGCTTGTCTGACTATTCGTTCTGGTTCCTGAACTCTGGCTATGTTTTGACTATGTTTGTTTTTTATTTCATTTATTTACTTTTATTACTAAACAAGTGTTATTGAACTATACTTCTGTCCCGGTCTGATTTCATGGTTTCTGACAGACCTGGATCCTTCAGGGCCCAGAGTTGTTAAACTAGGGAGGATAATCATGAAACTACCCTGAAGCTTTTAGAATTTAGAACAGACACAAAAACTAACCCTGACATCTGTGTACATATGTGATTATCATAATGTCACCAGCCATGAGCCAGTGAGTAGTGAAAACACTTGGCAGACAGTGTACACTGAACTCTGTCAGTTAGTAAATGCAGTGGAAGAGTTATACTAAAGCTGGTGCAGCTGTGCATGGTAGCCAACCAGCTTCTAACTTCAGCTTGTTCATTTAAGCTCTGAAAATAAACCCTGGAAGCTGATTGATTTTTATGCAGAGCTGCACCAGATTTTGCACGTTCCAGTTTTAGTAAATAACCCCCACTGTGACTGTTTATAAGCGACAAGAATAAAGCTACCCATACACTAGTAGCTTTTCAAATGAACATCCATACAAATATTCATTGAACATTGAACATTCATATTAAAATTCTCAGTATATTTGATGACTCGATGAAGGTCATTAAAAAGTACTTCAATTTTATTTGTTTTTAACATTTGATTTTGGAATAAGTTAAATTTCCATAATGAAAACTACATATTCTGTTAAAGATTAGTAACTTAGAGAAAAGTTATCCATCCTGCACCTTTGAATTTTCTAATCCCTGTGATTGAATACAGACCTTGATTTTACCCCACTAATGATTAAAAAATCAAAGATTCTAAAAATGAAAAATTTCAAATGTTATTCTACTAGGGTATGGGCAAGTTTAGTTTCCTGCAGGGAACTTTAGCAGCTGCACTATGAGTGACGTAAGGGAGATTATAAATGGGAGTGAGCAGTTCCAATACAAAAAACGAATTATGTAATACTGTACTGGTAAAAGAATAAAAGTGCCCAGCTCCATCATATTCCGAAAAAGATATGGATTTGGAGTTTATATAGATTCTAAAAGATCTTTGGACATTTTTATTTAGATATTACTCCACCAGTTTTGTGTTTCAGCAATATTGGTACTGTAACAAAAAAAAAAAATTAGCATTTGTTAGGTATATTTATAAACACACTAGTTTGTATTTTGCACTATAGTTTAAAGAATGCATACTTTGTTAAGCATATTTATTCAAGTTTATATTCTGCAATTATAAGAATTATAAATTGAAAAAAAATAAATTAAATTTGGCTTTTAGGCAAGCCCAGGTACTTAATCATTTTCATTCAAGAAACCAATTTTAACTCATCAGAAAGTGATAGACTGCAAGAAATTAGTGGCAACTAGAGTGAAAATTTGCTCTAGGGAATATAGAAGTAACAGCTGCAGTTTAAGAATATTTTACTAGCTTAAGTGAGAGACATGCAAGAATTAAAGGTACAACATAACACAGAGACGACATAAAACAAATACATTTTTTGTAAAAAAAGAAAGAGCTGATGAAGGACCGTTACTCTACTCTACAACTGTACAACTTCAATCCTACACTCTTTAACTCATATCTTCAACCTCTCCCTCTCTACTGACATCTTCCCCAACCCACTAAAACATGCGCTTGTCACTCCCATACCAAAAAAGGCCTCGCTAGACCCCACCAATCTTAACAACCTAAGACCCATCTCTTTACTCCCTTCTTCCTCCAAACTCCTTGAACATTTAGTCTACAATCGACTGAGCAACCACCTCATTGAGAATAACCTTCTTGATCCCCTTCAGTCTGGATTTCGCCCACAGCACTCCACAGAAACTGCCCTCCTAAAACTCACAAAGACTTACTAACAGCCAAAACCAACAGTCATTATTCCATACTCTTACTCTAGGACCTTTCTGCTGCCTTTGACACAGTTGACCACCCCCTCCTCCTCAAAAAACTCAATTTTCTTGGTCTCCATGGCTGCACTCTCCTTTGGTTCGAATCTTACCTATCTCATCGCACCTTCAGTGTCACTTACAACTCCACTTCCTTTTCTCCAACTCCTCTTACTGTTGGGGTCCCCCAAGGTTCTGTCCTTGGACCTCTAGTATTCTCAATCTACACTTCCTCCCTGGGTCAGCTGATAGCCTCCCATGGCTTTTACTACCATTTATATGCTGATGACACCCAAATCTATCTTTCTGCCCCTCAGCTCACCCCATCAATCTCCTCACGCATCACTGATCTACTAACAGACATATCAGCCTGGATGTCAAGCCACTTCCTCAAACTGAATCTATCTAAAACTGAGCTCTTAATATTTCCTCCCCACGTGCCCCTTCCCCTGACTTCTCTGTCAAGATCAATGGCACATCTATCAGTCCATCTCCGCATTCCAGGGTGCTAGGGGTAACCTTAGACTCTGAACTGTCCTTTCAGGCCCACATACAATCCCTGTCAAAATCATGCCGCCTTAGCCTGCGCAACATTTCCAGAATATGCTCCTTTTTAACTAATGACACCACCAAGCTTCTAATTCACTCCCTGGTCATCTCTCGCCTCAATTACTGCAAGTCCCTACTCATTGGATTACCTTTACATAGACTATCCCCCCTTCAGTCCATAATGAATGCCACTGCAAGACTCATCCACCTTACCAACCATTCAGTGTCCTCCACCCCTCTCTGCCAATCCCTCCACTGGCTTCCACTCACCCAACGAATAAAATGCAAAGTACTAACAATAATTTACAAAGCCATCCATAACTCTGCCCCCAGCTACATCACTAAAATAGTCCCAAAATACCAACCAAGCTGCTCTCTTCGGTCATCCCAAGACCTCCTACTCTCTAGCTCCCTTGTCACCTCCTCCTATGCTCGCCTCCAGGATTTCTCCAGAGCTTCTCCCATCCTTTGGAACTCCCTACCCCAATCCGTCCAACTGACCCCTATTCTATCCATCTTTAGACGATCCCTGAAAACCTTCTCTACTGGAGAAGGTTTTTGTCCAAGATATCCCTGTACTTGGCCACATTCATTGTTCAATCGATTGAAACCAGTCGTCCTGTCCCTGCAGCTGAAAAACACCCCCACAGCATGATGCTGCCACCACCATGCTTCACTGTTGGGACTGTATTGGACAGGTAGTGAGCAGTGCCTGGTTATCTCCACACATACCGCTTAGAATTAAGGCCAAAAAGTTCTATCTTGGTCTCATCAGACCAGAGAATCTTATTTCTCACCATCTTGGAGTCCTTCAGGTGTTTTTTTAGCAAACTCCATGTGGGCTTTCATGTGTCTTGCACTGAGGAGAGGCTTCCGTCGGGCCACCCTGCCATAAAGCCCCGACTGGTGGAGGGCTGCAGTGATGGTTGACTTTCTACAACTTTCTCCCATCTCCCGACTGCATCTCTGGAGCTCAGCCACAGTGATCTTTGGGTTCTTCTTTCTCTCTCTCACCAAGGCTCTTCTCCCCCGATATGTATATAGTAAAATGAACCACAGAGGGGGATTACATCACCCTCAATATCATGTTGCCAACATCCCAAATTAATGCAAAAGGATAAGGACCCTAAAGAGGGAAACCTTTTTACCCCCCGGTACAGCGGGACTTTACAGGCATACAACACAATTAAATTATGATAAAAATATTTATTTATTAGAGATTGCATAAAAAAGCATAAAAGCAAGACAAACTAAACATAGATCTATATAAAAGTGCTTATGCAAAGTGCAACAAGATTTTTTCATGATAATTTCTTTACACTTTTAATTGTGAATACATATTTCTCTATAAGCCTGACATGTTTCAGGACCGTGTCCCTTCTTCAGAGGCATATTGAGGAGAGAGAATATATATAGATGTATTCTGAAAAACAAGTGAAATCAATTTCCACATCAAAATGTTGTTCAGGATAAAAATTCACATTGTGGCATCTGACAGTGTCCAGCATACATACCAGTATAAACACTGTGCAAAAAATATGCAAAAACGCAAACTCTCATATCGAGAGAGAAGGATAATTTGATTAAATGAAATAAATACGTAACCACCAATTAGCCGATGGTGGGCATGGCGGCTTCCACTTGGGTCGAGAAAAGACTCCGCAAAGGCCCCAGAAGGAGGACGACCACGCCAGATCCTAATCCATAATGTGGTGACATCATGCAGAAGCGGTGCTACGAGACGGAGACAGAGAAAGACAAAAGAAAAGGGGGTGGAACGTGTGATAGGTTGCTTGGGATAAACCAAGCGTTACCAAGACAACCAAAACACACGGGGCGCTCAAGATAAAAATGAATAATAATCAAGAACTGAAGTGTTGAATGCAAGGGAATGCAAATGCAAGGGAACATGGGGGACTAAAGACTGAGGACATCCAAAAAGCACCGAATCGCTGGGGGAGCGTCATGCTGGCAGATCCCACCGGCACACAAAACACCGCAATTGCACGTCCGGACTCAGCCGAACAGGCATGCAGTGTAAAAAAAAGGCCATGCCCCCACCAGAAAACATGGGGAAAACACGACCCCCATGCGCCGGGCGGAGACAAAACCGAGACCAAGGGAACAACAGATAACAAAAGAAAAAATAATAAATAAATATCTCAAAAAATATATGTAGATTATCCAATTAAATTAGTTAATTTATTGGTCTGGATGTGTGATCACGATCGGATACGCACAATGGAATGATGACAAGGATCGGTGGATACAGAGCAAAGCTTGGAACAAAAACAATGGGTACATGGGAAAAGATATGGGAGAGACAGAGGAGACCAAGACCAAAATGTATCATATGAACATGAACATGTTATTGACAGTTGAATTCATAGACATATTGGATGCATTTTCGTATGATAATATAGACAGCGTTCATAAACATATTAAATACATTCATAGACACTTCATTTTCGTATAGTAATATAAACAGCATTATAAAAAGGATAGTATCCCACAAAAACACAATTTATCACATCAAACTTAAATCTCTTAAACATATTCTTTAGATTTGCATAGCCTAGATATTTTTTGGACATGTAACATGTCTTTATGTGGTGAGTTATTCTTTTTCGCATCCTCCTGATACAAAACCGTCTAGGAATGGACGGAAACTCATTTGGGTGTTCAGGCCTGGAAATTGAGTTGCATTGAGGCTGGCGATCCACCGGACCTCCCTCTGGAGCAAGATCTTGTTCCAATCACCACCCCTGGTGTCCGGATGAATCCGGACGAGAATGGTGAAATGGACAAGGGGAAACTTGCCCGGGTGATGGTCTCGCACGTGTCGCCCCAGAGGAAGGTTCAGGTCCACCTGTCTCATGCTAGTGATATGTCGTGCTGCTCTTTTATGAAACTCCAATTTTGTTTTACCAACGTAAAAGCATTTACATTGGCGTGTTAGAAGGTAAATAACCACAGGCGTCTTGCAATTAGCAAAGCGTCTGGGCCTATACATTTTGCCATTCGGTAATTTAAATTTGGTCTGTATATTCATGTAGCGGCAGCAGGAACATCCACCACAAGTAAAAGTTCCAAGTCTTTTGCATGTGTCAGAGCGGAAAGTACCAGTATATTCACTTTTAACCAGATGATCCCTCAATGAGCGTGCTCTTCTGAAGGTGATAGTAGGTGTCATGGATACATATGGTTTTAAATTGGGATCAATTTGTAACATGTGCCACTGTTTTTGTAATATACCTTTAATAAACCCATGCTGTTTGTTATAGGTAGTTATTAGTCTGGTGACTGATTGGGAATTTGTAGGTGTTTTTTTAGGAAAGAGAATGTTATGGCTCAGCTGTCCTCGTGCCCGTCTAAAAGCCTTTTTCAGACATGTAGACGAGTAGCCTCGATCTAAAAGTCTTTCTCTTAGTTTATTTGCCTCACGGACAAATTCAATGTCAGTAGAGCAATTACGTCTAATGCCCCATACACACGGTCGGACTTTGTTCGGACATTCTGACAACAAAATCCTAGGATTTTTTCCGACAGATGTTGGCTCAAACTTGTCTTGCATACACACGGTCACACAAAGTTGTCGGAAAATCCGATCATTCTAAACGCGGTGACGTAAAACACGTACGTCGGGACTATAAACGGGGCAGTGGCCAATAGCTTTCATCTCTTTATTTATTCTGAGCATGCGTGGCACTTTGTCCATCGGATTTGTGTACACACGATCGGAATTTCCGACAACGGATTTTGTTGTTGGAAAATTTTATATCCTGCTCTCAAACTTTGTGTGTCGGAAAATCCGATGGAAAATGTGTGATGGAGCTTACACACAGTCGGAATTTCCGACAACAAGGTCCTATCACACATTTTCCATCGGAAAATCCGACCGTGTGTACGGGGCGTTATGCTTAGGTCAAGGAAGGTAATAGAAGTATCATTGAAGGTCATGGTGAAGTATAGATTGATTTTATTTTGATTTATGATCTGTATGAAGGCATGTAGGGCTTCTGGTGTGCCATTCCATATCATAAATATGTCGTCTATATACCTGAACCATGCTGCTACATGGGTGGTATATGACGAGAGACTGTCATCGGACAACAAAGACTGTTCCCACTCCCCCAGGCACAGGTTGGCATATGATGGGGCACAACAGGTCCCCATTGCAACCCCCTGCACCTGAAGGTAGTGGGACCCGTCGAAAGAGAAGATATTGTGCGTTAGAATAAAATCCAACGCTTCCAATAGGAAAGAATTAAATTTTCGGTCATCCTTATGAGATTGTGACAAAAAGTGTCCGATAACTGAAAGGCCTAGATTGTGAGGGATGGAGCTGTATAGCGCTTCTACATCTATGGCAACCAGAAGCGAATGGGGTAAGCAAACCTTCCAAGTTTTGCAATAAGTGAATGGTGTCCTTAATGTATGAGAATAAACCCGCAACATAGGGTCTGAGATGGCTGTCTACAAGTTTACTCAAATTTTCGGTTATAGAACCGTTTCCGGAAATAATAGGACGGCCTGGAGGAGTTTTTTGATTTTTATGTATTTTAGGAAGACAATACAGAGTGGGAGTACGAGGATATGGTGTTCTAATATATTCCCAGACATCTTTGTCGATAGCCCCATTACAAAACACTTCATCTACCAGATTATAAAAGGCATCATTGAATTTATCTATGGTACCTTTTGAGATGGGTTTGTACCATGATAAATTCGTGACGACCTTAGCACACATAGTTTTATACTGCTCGTTTGTCATGATAACGATGTTCCCGCCTTTATCCGATGGCTTAATCGTGAGGGAATATTCTCTTTTTAGAGATTCCAAAGCTAGCTGTTCATCTTTAGTGAGGTTGTTTGTGATTTTATTTTTAAAATTTTTTTAATCTCTGATGTAGTGGACGCTATACATGCCGCTAGATTAGGGTTACTCGTAAAAGACGGAAATTTACCCGATTTCTTCTTGAATTTCTCCTGTCTATCTAACCGCGGTGGGGCTCCTTTTGTAATGTGTTCTTCTAGAAGACTTTTAATGTGTTAAGAGATCATCTAACGCTTTGTCTGATCCCTTAGTCTCCGCTTGGGAGGTATTTTTTTCTTTTTCTTTTGAAAAAAGGCTCTTGTAGTAAAGTTTTCAAGCAAAAAGATGTAGGTCTTTTATTACTGCGAAAGTATCTAGATCCGCATCTGGACAGAAACTGAGACCTTTGTGCAACAAGTCCCTTTCAGCTTGTGTAAGTGAGTGATCAGAGAGATTAACAATGTTTTGAGTGTTAGGCGAGGAAGGAAAAGAGATATGTGAGGGTTTTGAAAGTCCGGAGGGTTCCCCTCCATTTAATGGGCTAAAAAATCTTGATCTGATTGGAGTAGAGTGGTGGTGATAGAAGATAGCGAGATGTCACCCGTGAGTGTAGATGTGGTGGACCCTACACCAGTGGGTCCTATTGAGGGAAGCTGATTACCACCACGTGAATTACCTTTACCAGTAGAAGGGAGATTGAGAGTGGATGGGGTGACAGCAGTGTCTGTGATGCTCTTCTTGTTGCACGCAGGATCATCTCCAGAGGGTGGTCTTTTATTCTTTTGTGGTTTATGATTTCTGTGTCTGTTGTGAGAGGAAGATGAAACAGAAGAATTCAAAGAGGAGTTAGATTCAGAGTTTCTTAAAGTTCTATTCAAATTACCCCTATATGGGCGTTGAATTGAATTGGTTTGATGCCATTTATATGCTGTTCCCTCCTGGAAAGCTCTTTTATCTCTCCAAAGTTTTTTGTCCCTTATTATCAGCCTTTCTTGGGATTTTTGATTTAACCGGATTTTAATTTTTTCCTCAGGTTCTTTGAAAATGGGCAAATCTTTAAAGGGGAGTAGTTTAGCATAAATTGCGTCAATGTCTCTCTCAAAGCTAATAAGGACATCATGGTCTTAGTACAAAGCTGCAGATTATTCTCCCAATTGGTTTTGAAAGTGGAATCAACATCTTCCAACATAGGAAAAATTTGGATTCGTAATCCTAGGGGATTTATGTCCTCCTGGATGTATCTATCAAATGTGTCAGCATGCCAAAAACATGCAACTTTTTTGTCAACGATTTTGCCCAGTTGGAAGAATAAAGAGGAGATTTACGATTGAGAGGATGATTTTTGGTTGTAATCTTTAGAAAAACCCGCCATTAAATTGTCCCATTCCTTGCCCTGGAACATCCTAAAAAAAATTTTGTGAGCGAAAAAGTATAAATTGCACTATTTGGAAAAATCTATAGAAATTGCATTAAAGAAATTTTTTAAAACAGAAAAAATAAAGCAAAAAAAATATATATATATGGTTCAAAAGGAGGGGGAAGGGGTATTCGCTACCCTGTTTGGTATGTATATTTTTAATTTATTTATTTCAGGTACTTATATAGCGCCGTCAATTTACGCAGCGCTTTACATATACATTGTACATTCACATCAGTCCCTACCCTCAAGGGGCTTACAATCTAAGGTCCCTAACTCACATTCATACATACTAGGGACAATTTAGACAGGATCTAATTAACCTACCAGCATGTCTTTGGAGTGTGGGAGGAAACTGGAGTACCCGGAGGAAACCCACGCAGGCACAGGGAGAACATGCAAACTCCAAGCAGGTAATGTCGTGGTTGGGATTTGAACCAGTGACCCTTCTTACTGCTAGGTGAGAGTGCTACCACTGCACCACTGTGCCGCCCATATATATAGTATAATGAACCACAGAGGGGGATTACATCACCCTCAATATCATGTTGCCAACATCCCAAATTAATGCAAAAGGATAAGGACCCTAAAGAGGGAAACCTTTGTACCCCCCGGTACAGCGGGACTTTACAGGCGAACAACACAATTAAGTTATGATAAAAATATTTATTTATTAGAGATTGCTTAAAAAAGCATAAAAGCAAGACAAACTAAACATAGATCTATACAAAAGTGCTTATGGAAAGTGCAACAAGATTTTTTCATGATAATTTCTTTACACTTTCAATTGTGAATACATATTTCTCTATAAGCCAGGACGGTGTCCCTTCTTCAGAGGCGTATTGAGGAGAGAGAATATATATAGATGTATTCTGAAAAACAAGTGAAATCAATTTACACATCAAAATGTTGTTCAGGACAAAAATTCACATTGTGGCATCCGACAGTGTCCCCCTTCCTTCTCCCCCGATAGCTCAGTTTGGCCGGATGGCCAGCATTAGGAAGGGTTCTGGTCTTCTTGAGGTCTTCCATTCAAGGATTATGGAGGCCACTGTGCTATTAGGAACTTTAAGTGCAGCAGAATTTTTTGTAACCTTGGCCAGATCTGTGCCTTGCTACAATTCTGTCTCTGAGCTCTTCTGGCAGTTCCTTGGACCTCATGATTCTCATTTGCTCTGACATGCACTGTGAGCTGTAAAGTCTTATATAGACAGGTGTGTGGCTTTCCTAATCAAGCCCAATCAGTATAATCAAACACAGCTGGACTCAAATGAAGGTGTAGAACCATCTCAAGGATAATCAGAAGAAATGGACAGCACCTGAGTTAATATGAGTGTCACAGCAAAGGGTCTGAATACTTACGACCATGTGATATTTCAGTTTTTCTTTTTTTTAATAAATCTGCAAAAATGTCAACAAGGGGTGCTGTGTGTACATTAATGAGGAAAAAAATGAACTTAAATGATTTTAGCTAATGGCTGCAATATAACAAAGAGTGAAAAATTTAAGGGGGTCTGAAAACTTTCCGTCCCCACTGTATATTACTATTATAATACATTTATATAGCGCCAACAGTTTTCTTCTCTGGTTGTATATTACCTATCTGTTATTGCAGTCCAATGATTCTGATTAGGCAGTACTTGTACACCAAGAGTAGAAAACCCAGAATTGCCGCGCTACAATAGGAGGTGATAAAACCAAAATACAAATGATATATACAGTGATAAGTCTATGAGAACATCTAAAATATTAATGTTCAAATCTGTGAAGAAATTCTACAGAAATAAAGTTCTTAAATATTTGTGTCTCAGTGATGATAAACGATTGAACACCAAAAGTGTACCTTCCAAAAAGAGCTGTGCCCTTACCAGATGACTAGACTCCAAGTTATAGGAGCCTAGCAAAGCATGGATTGGTGTAATCTATGCCTTGGTTACAAACAGGATGATGGAAGTATCAACACAGGTGGCTGCTCTCTTTGTTTCTCGCTCCTGAAATAAATAATTTTAGCTGATCTTCTGTAACACAACCACGGTTTTCTTGCCTATAGTAAAGGGAACCTGAAGCATCATAGCCAACAGCCAGTTGGTTAGCTAGTTTTGGGAGAGCAAACATTGCTGATCCCTAGCAGCACTTTTATGAAACTGCTAATGCAAAATTATATATGTGTACAGTATATCCTTCTAAAAAGTATGATTTTTATTACAGTAAAGGCAGTGCTGCTCAGTATTATAATTATATTTCACATATATTATTACTATACTACATTTATATAGCACCAACAGTTTTCTTCTCTGGTTGTGATACACAACCAGAGAAGAAAACTGTGGCTGTGTTACAGAAGATCAGCTAAAATTAGTTATTTGTGATACACAACCAGAGAAGAAAACTGTGGTTTTTACAGCCCTCTTTATATCAATGCCCTCTTTCCCCCTTCACATCACAGCCCCCCTCCTTACATCACAGACCTTCCCCCTTTACATCAGTGTTCTCAGCCCCCATTCCTTGCACCTCAGTCCCCTTCACAGCCCCCCTTGTACCAAAGTCCTTTAAAACCCCCTTTATTGTATCCCAGTCCCATTTACAGTCCACTTCCTTGCACCCCAGTCCCCTCCACAGCCCCCCTCCTTGTATCCAAGCCCCTCTCCCTGTATACCACTCTCCTCCACAACCCCCCCTTCCTGTATACCACTCTCCTCCACAGCCCCCTCCCTGTATACCACTCTCCTCCACAGCCCCCCCGTATACCAGTCTCCTTTACAGCCCCCTCCTTGTATCCAAGCCCCCCTCCCTGTATACCAGTCTCCCCCACAGCCCCCCTCCTTGTATACCAGTCCCCGTCCACAGCCCCCCTCCCTGTATACCAATCTTTTCCACAGTCCCCCTCCCTGTATACCAGTCTCCTCCACAGCCCCCTCCTTGTATACCAGTCTTCTCCACGGCCACCCTTCTTGTATACCCATCTCCTCCACAGCCTTCTTCCTTGTATACTAGTCCCCTTCCACAGCCCCCCTCCCTGTATACCAATCTCCTCCACAGCCCCCCTCCCTGTATACCAGTTTCCTCCACAGCCCCCCTCCTTGTATACCACTCCCCTCCACAGCCCCCCTCCCTGTATACCAATCTCCTCCACAGCCCCCCTCCCTGTATACCACTCTCCTCCACAGCCCCCCTCCTTGTATACCACTCTCCTCCACAGCCCCCCTTACCTCAGCAGGTAGAAGACAGAGGATGCGGCATGTCCGAGCAGAGGGCAGGAGCTGTTCAACTTTCCATTTAACAGACAGATGATTTGTTGCAATGACCACCCTTAACAACAAATCACAGGCATTTTAACTTGAAAAGTTGGACAGCTCCTGCCATATGCTCAGACAATCTGTCTTCTACCTGCTGGATGAAAGTGGCAGCGGGGGAAGGAGGAATCACATGGGAGAGCAGAGGACACCCAGGCAGTCACTGTCTCCTGCACATGTATTCCTCCACCCCCCCCTCACTCCCTCTAGCAGTGATACTCTGCAGTCAGCACTGGACCTAGCAGTGCAGGGAGCTCGGTTTGCACTGCAGTGTTGCCGCCTCGTATACCTGAGCAGAGGGAGATGGGCGGGTGCAGTCATCTTGGAAGCGGTAGCACTTTCTCACCGAGTCCAAATTGAACTTCAAGCAACCTGGGGGTGGAGGTTGGGGCTGGGAAGAAAGTTCTCTTTGATTTCTGTCCAGTAGCACAGCTTAAGTGCTCACTTCTCACCACCGCATGTAGCCAGCATGGCACCCTCTACTGATGTGCGCTCTAGGCCGGCGCCTACCTTGCCTATTGGTAGCGCCGGCCTTAACCAAAATGTATAACCACAACATTTCCTCAGTTGGGGAATAAACAGTACTAAAACCAGATTGAGGTTCTTCTTAATTGTCCCCACTTAAAAAAAGTATTTTTATTACTGTCTTTGCCCCAGTGGGAAACCTTCCTTTCACTTCTTGTCCCAGTATCAAGTGTCACCCGGACAAAAAGTTAGGGGAAATCTCTCTGATGGACACCCAGACAGCAATACAAACCCTTTAAATTGGCAGATTGAAAATGAGTTGGAACTTCTTTCAGGCTTTACTACTGTTTCATCTCTGACTTCTATAACCAGGAAGAAGGTTTTAAATGGAATTCTACCTAAATAATATATATTATTTTCTTCATTTTCTTCATGTAACACATTTAATTAAACATTTCAGTTGTGTGGCTCTGCCATCCAAAACACTAAGTACAATACAAAGATCACTTATCCAGAGTATGGAAAAATATCAAAACTAATGTTGTATAGGATGTTTTTAAAAGGAAACAAAAAAGCTTGATATTTATGTTGGTTTGTACCATTTGCAATATAAAAGTTAAATGTCTAAAAAAAAAAAAGACATAGATCCAGGGATTTTAAAAATGATTCTAAGGAATAATATATCTGCATTTCTTGAACTCAGTTTAAAAGCATGAACAATTAGTTCCTTGAAGCATGAATTAAATTCCAACTAATTTGTACTGTATACCTCATGTGAACTCTAGAAACAAAATGAATTCCATCCTTCTGCAATCAAGCGAACAGAAGTGTAACAAACCGTGACCTACGGATTCTTCACTTATCTGTGGACCAGTTTCATACTTCATTGCTTGCGACAAATGAACGGTGAAATGGAATTTGTAGCAAATGATAGTTGTTTATTAAGATAACTAGTTACTGGTCAAATATATTTCATGGTGGACCAAAATAAAAATAAAAATGCCATATTCCATATATTATCAGCAATTAAAAACACTTGATGCACTGGATGCAAAGTTTGCAGTTCTTTTACTCTATTCCATTAATAATAGTATGGGATTGCAGGAACATAAAGAAAATGATTCACGTTCATTTTTGCAACATTTAATCTACATCACATTTTTATACATATTGCAACATCACCCTCTCTTGTTGAGTGTTCTGCTCTCAAGGGCACAATGTTATTAGAAAAAAGTTTAAGGACAAAATAAATGAGTTTTAAATCTGCCTAATTCAAATAAATCTAAAATGTGTGATAAATATTTAATAGTTATTGTTTATAGTTTAAATGGAACATAAAGCAACATAAAGCAAACCTACACTGTTCTTGAAATAGACTGGGTTTTCTGTGCTGAGCACTGGGATCATCTTTGTAAAGTTTTGCGGATTGCCCCACCCATGGGCACCTTAAATTAAATGACATGGCTGCCATTTATTAGTTTACTCTGCTGAAAAGTTCACATCACCAAATAAAGCAAAAAAACATTACAATACTGTATATATACAGTATTATATATATATTATATATAGTACAGTGTATATACAGTATATATATATATATATATATATATATATATATATATATATATATATATATCATGCAAGCATTGTGCATTGTAACAACAAGATTCAAACCAAAACTAAGGAGGATCAGTGAGGTAATTAAATCAATTATCCTGATCATTAGACATGTGCAGGATGAAAAAATGTGTTTAGTTTCATTTCGTTTAGATTCGTTTTTTAACTAAATTTGTTTAGTTAAATTTGTTGCATTCGTTACATTTGTTTTCGGGATTCGTTCAGAGCTTGGCCTACACGACGCCGGAAGTGACGTTTGCACTCCACCGCAGCTGGATCCACAACCAGGAAGTGGAGATCGCTCCTTGGGAAGCTGAGCCGGCTGATGTCTGCTACGGTGAAGTGTACGTTTAAACGCTTCCTTTGATGTGCTTTGTTGATTGCAGTGTTGATGTACGTATTTTTATTGAAGGGGGGTTCTCTGTGTGATGTGATGGGCTTTTAATCAATAAATAGGATTACGCTATGTGCGCTTTTCTTTTGTTGTTGATTTATTTCTGAGCCCTGATCATCTGTGAATCCTCCGGAGTGGTGTTGGCAGCAGCTTGTGGCTTGGATGTTTCTCTCCTTGGAGGCTTATTATTACTTAGCTCTGGTGAGTTTAACCCCCTGAGGGGAGTGTGTTCTCACATGGTGGAATTGGACTGACCGGTGGAAGGTGCACACTGAGACTCTGTTTTATGATCACCTATGAACACTTTCTGAACTACTTTTTAAACTCCTCACCACTCTTAAAGGACTTTTGTGTGAAGTTGGCCACATGCATGTTTATTTCAGCTCAACAATAGCGCTGTTTTTAGTGTGATATTATAGTCTAATTTATTGATTATTTTATACCACTGTTTATCATGATTTATCTATGTTTTTAAACGGCTGCTTTCTTACTATCTGGATTCCGTACCTTTTTGGGTGTTAGCAAATTGGTAGTTACTTTCATCTTTATCTTCATTTTTATTTCTGCTTTGGGACAGCATCTTTTCCTGGCGCTGAATGGTGTACTTTAGGGCCCGTAGGAACACCTTCTTTGTATAATAGAAAAGAATAGACTAGCAAAACAATAGAACAGAATAGAATAAAATATAATATATATATATTATATTTTATTCTATTCTGTTCCATTGTTTTTCTATGCTATTCTTTTCTATTCTATTATAAACTCATTACAAATTCATTCTATACGAAATTCGAATTTCAGAAGATGACTTACGAAATTCGAATTTCGTATAGAATGAATTAGAATTTGAATAGAAAAGATTAGAATAGAAAATAATAGAAAAGAATAGACTAGAAAAACAATAGAACAGAATAAAATATAATATATATATTATATTTTATGCTATTCTGTTCTATCATTTTTCTAGTCTATTCTTTTCTACTCTATTCTAATCTTTTCTATTCAAATTCAAATTCATTTTATACGACATTCGAATTTCGGAAGATGGATATATATCTATATCTACATATATATATATATCTATATCTATATCTATATATATATATATATATATAGATCTATATATAGATCTATATATATCTATAGATATATATATATATCTATAGATATAGATATATATATATAATATTTTTTTCTATTCTGTTCTATTGGTTTTCTATTATTTTCTATTCTATTCTAATCTTTTCTATTTGAATTCAAATTCATTCTGTACGAAATTTGAATTTTGGAAGATGTTTTATATATATATATATATATATATATATATATATATATATATATATATATATATAATATTTTTTCTATGCTGGTCTATTGTTTTTCTATGCTATTCTTTTCTATTATTTTCTATTTTATTCTAATCTTTTCTATTTGAATGCAAATTCATTCTATACAAAATTTGAATTTCGGAAAATGGTTATATAGAAATAGAATGAAATAGAATTCTAATAGAAAAGACTAGAATAGAAAAAACAATAGACAATAAAAAACAATAGAACAGAATGTAAAAAAATATAATATATATATATATATATATAAAACCATCTTTCGAAATTGGAATTTGGTACAGAATGAATTTGAATTTGAATAGAAAAGATTAGAATAGAATATATTATATTTTTTTTTATTCTGTTCTATTGTTTTTCTATACTATTCTTGTCTATTATTTTCTATTCTATTTGTATTCTATTATTCTATTTGTGGCGGCACAGTGGTGTAGTGGGTAGCACTCATAGTTCTCCCTGCGGGTGCTCCGGTTTCCTCCCACACTCCAAAGACATGCTGGTAGGTTAATGTCTTCTGTCCAAAATTGGCCCTAGTATATGAATGGGGACCTTAGATTGAGGGTAGGGACTGATGTGAGTTTGGGATGTACAGGGTTAGGGACAATTGTAGACACACACCAACACTCACTCAGGTTGAACTGGATGGACTGGTGTCTTTATTCAACCTTACTAACTATGTAACTATATGTATATATATATAAAACATTTTCCAAAATTCGAATTTCGTATAGAATGAATTTGAATGCAAATAGAAAAGATTAGAATAGAATAGAAAAACAAAGAACAGAAAAAATAAAATATAATATATATATATATATATATATATATATATATATATACATCTTCTGAAATTCGAATTTCGTATAAATTGAATTTGAATAGAAAACATTAGAATAGTGTAGAAAAGAATAGACTAGAAAAACAATAGAACAGAATAAAATATATATATTATATTATGTTCTGTTCTATTGTTTTTCTAGTCTATTCTTTTCTATTATTTTCTATTCTAATCTTTTCTATTCAAATTCTAATTCATTCTATACGAAGTTCGAATTTCAGAAGCCATCTTCCGAAATTCGAATTTCGCATAGAATGATTTAAAATTCGTATAGAAAAGTTTAGAATAGAATAGAAAAGAATAGCATAGAAAAACAATGGAACAGAATAGAAAAAAATATTATATATATTATATTTTATTCTGTTCTATTGTTTTTCTAGTCTATAATTTTCTATTCTAATCTTTTCTATTCAAATTCAAATTCATTCTATACGAAATTCGAACTTCAGAAGCCATGTTCCGAAATTTGAATTTCGTATAGAATACATTTGAATTTAAATAGAAAAGACTTATAGAATAGAAAATAATAGAAAAGAAAAGCATAGGAAAACAATAGAACAGAATAATAAAAAAATATTATTATATATATATAGATATATCTATATCTATATATAGATATAGATATATATAGTCTATTGCTTTATTATTTTATATTCTGTGTTATTGTATTTTTTAGAAAACCGTTTTCCATTTTTTTCTAATTCGATTCAAATTTGTTTTCAAATTCGTTCGTTTTTTTCGGATTTGTTTAAATTTGTTACTTTTGTAATTCGGAAATTCGGATGCACCTGAATTTCCGAATAATGAAAAATTCATCCGAATTTCGATTCGGAACGAAACGATATGCACATGTCTACTGATCATCACCATTCTGTCCCCTATGGGGCAACAGTCCACAAAAATATATGCCAGAGAGGGAAAACTAGGAGTAGGAAAGGGAAAGGGACAAGGGAGAAAAGAAGAAGAGAGAGAAGAAGGCCCAAGGGGTAAGAGGGTACCACGTAAAAAACAGGGCAAAGAGTTGTATATGGAGAACCAACAATGGTATATCTTGTGATAGAAAATACTTTATTATAGCAAAGTTATCAAAATAAAGGCAACATTGGCCCACCCTACCAGACACCATTAAAATGGTTAAAACAGACAATTATGTTCTGCCTGACACGCGGATTTGGAGGGCTGACACAACCTCACCTAATCACACAGCGGGAGTGCTTTCTGCGAGGCAGCTCAGGACCGAGCGAGCTCCCCACTGGAGTCAGCATTTGGAGCCATGCTACTGACAGCCGGTGAATGGAGGAGATTGTAGCTGTAGCAGTCTGCATTGGAAAGCACTCTGTGTGACTATTTGTTTTGCTTTTCATCAAACCCACTCCAATCAGTCATCTCAAGGGTGGAGAAGGATTGAGATCCTCTCTGATGAGCCACCATCCACAATCTGTCTGTATTACACAGTCACCAAAAGATGATGTATGCCTGCTGTATTTCTCCTTCTTGGATTAATCTATAATGGACCATCCGGAGTATCTGTATGTGAAGTGGGGAGGCTAATGACTGTCTGTGCCCTGCGGGAGCCCAGTAGACACCTTTGGTGTCACACTAATTACGCGCCCCTGTTAAACAGGGGCATAAAAATTGGGCCTTAGGCAGTGGTGGTGGTAGTGGCACAACACTGTAAAGCCTCACAGATACTTTTGTTGAGCGCAGGAACAGGCCCTGCTGTGAAATATTGGGTCAAAAATTGTAATTACGCACCCCTGTTAAACAGGGGCATAAAAATTGGGCCTTAGGCGGTGGTGGTGGTGGCACAACACTGTAAAGCCTCACAGATACTTTTGTTGAGCACAGGAACAGGCCCTGCTGGGAAAAATTAATTCAAAAAATTGTAATTACGCGCCCCTGTTAAACAGGGGCTGAAAAATTGGGCCTTAGGCAGTGGTGGTGGTACCCTGAACCAAACATATTCCTAGAAGCTATCATCATGAAGATTGAGGAGGAATAGGATAGTCACTCAGCATAATAGGATAGTCACTTAGCATATGCAGTCTTCAAGGGATCCCACATCCATAGAAAAATCAATCGGTTACATCAGCATCAGGTGCTTGGTAGCTGGGGATCCAAGACTGATTAATTTTTATGAATATGAGCCGATCAACAGAGTCTGTGGACAGGCGCACTCTGCGATCGGTTACAAAGCCTCCAGCAGCACTAAATGTGCGTTCAGAAAGAACGCTGGATGCTGGACAGGTCGGTAGCTCAATTGCATATTGAACAAGCTCTGGCCAGTGGTCCATCCTCAAGACCAAGTAACCCAGTGGATGTTTTGGTGGAAAGGTCTCCAAGTCTGATCTTGCCCCTAGATATTCCTGCACCATGTAATTCAGACGCTGGTGATGGTTGCTGGAACCGATCACACCTGGGCGCTGAGGCCTGAAGAATTGTCTGAAGGAATCGGTCAGCCGGCCACCTTCTCCACCACTCTTCTGTGACTGAACAAAGCCTCAGCAACATATTGTCCAGCACCTGGAAATTGTAACCTCCCAGGCTCTGGAAACACATTGCACAAACCTTTCTGCAAGGCCTCCTGAAGATGTTTCATCCTCTGCTCCCCCTGCGAAGGCTGGATAAGTTCTGCAACCTTACCCTTGTAACATCGATCAAGAAGGGTTGCTAGCCAGTAATGATCCCTCTCCTTGATACCACAAATCCTAGAGCCCATTCGCAGGCTTTGCAGGATCATGGAGGCCATGCAGCGTAAGTTTGCAGAGGCATTTGATCCTGAGTCCTCTGGGTCACTAAGGATCACATGATCGTCAACCACCTCTTCCCAGCCACGTACAACTCCATGGGTTTCTGGGGACTGCAAACGATCCCTTGAAGACTGCTGCTGACGCTGAGTGTTATCCTCCACCTCCATGCTGACACAATCCTCCTCCTCCTCCTCTTCTTCTTCCTGTGTGAACAGTGGGCCTGCAGGAATAATAGTATCTGGATAAAGGGGGGCTTGAGAGGTAAGGAAGTCCTCCTCTTCCTCCCGCTGTTCTGCCTCAAGTGCCCTGTCCATTATTCCACAAAGTGTGTGCTCCAACAGGAAGACAAGAGGGACAGTATCACTGATGCATGCACTGTCACTACTCACCATCCTTGTGGCCGTCTCAAATGATCAGTAGCCACTGGCGTGGCAAAAAAAAGCCAAGCTCCCCTGACCCTGTCCTGCTGCCATACTCACACAGGTACTCATTGATGGCCCTCTGCTGCGTGTGCAGCCGCTGCAGCATTGCCAACGTTGAGTTCCACCTGGTGGGCATGTCACAACTGAGGCGGTTTCTGGGCAGGTTGCATTCTCTTTGAATGTCAGCCAGCTGAGCACTGGCATTATATGACCGGCAGAAATGACCACAGACTTTCCTGGCCTGCCTCAGGAGATCCTGTAAGCCAGGGTACCTGCTCAAGAACCGCATCACAACTAAATTCAGGACATGAGCCAAACAGGGAACCTGGGTCAAGTGTCCCTGTCGGAGGGCGGAGAGGACGTTGGTGCCATTGTCGCATACAACCATTCCTGGCTGAAGCTGGCATGACGTCAACCCCCTCTGAGCCTGCCCCTGCAGAGTTGACAGAATCTCTGCATCAAAAAATAAGAGAATAAAGTTCTGTTAAGAGGGCAAAATCAGAACACTAAATATGGTACAAACAGGCTTTATTAATGTAAATAATCACAACAAATAATTTAGAAAAAAGAGAGGCAGATTGATTGTGTTTACGCAGACTAGTTTAAAAAGACAACATTGTCAAATAATTTAAAACAGGGGGTACTGCAGCTGCGCATACCACATACACACCCCAATCAACACTTGCAAGCATTAATGATGGTATAGCATATTGATTTAGCAACAGAATCAGAGTTAGACTAATGATTACTTGTTTGCATTGAATAGTAAATAGAATTAGTAAAGGAACTTCTATTCATGAATATGCATGATCAGATGGCATGCGTGGAAGATGCTGGGTGGATGTGTGAGTGAATAGCTGTCATGGTCTAGCTGAGGTAATTAAATCAAAAAATGAAAGTTCATAATACGATAATGTCAAAAACCCTCAGAGTGTCCAGTTAGTGACAAGAAAGGATTGCACTATATAAACCAGATAATGTACTGAAGCATGGTTTAAGTGGTTTCCAGATCAATAACATTTAGCAGTGCAGGTATGTCTCCTGGGAGTGTCTGCAGGGGAGGTAATACAGGAACAGACTGGGCGCATCCATATACAGCAGGTGGGTTAAAGATACTCTCACCATGTTTGCGGTTGTCCTAATTACTGTCTACTTCACATATCTTCAGCTAAGAGAATGACTGAGTATTAGCCCTGCACTGTGAATCGGAATGAAGCTCCACACTCGTGTAGTCACTGCCACACAGGCAGTTCCGAAGACAGCTTGTGGGATCCTGTGCAGTTCACTCAAACAGCTAGCCAACATTTCCCCAGTAATGTGCTGACGTCACACTGATGCGTTTCAGCAGCCAATGAATGCTGGTTTCTTCAGAGCCACCAAATTCAGGACATGAGCCAAACAGGGAACATGGGTCAAGTGCCCCTGTTGAAGAGCGGAGAGGAGGTTGGTGCCATTGTCGCATATAACCATTCCTGGCTGAAGCTGAAGTGGCGTCAACCACCTCTGAGCCTGCCCCTGCAGAGCTGACAGAATATCTGCCCCAGTGTGGCTCCTGTCCCCTAAGCAGACCAACTCAAGCACCGCATGACATCTTTTTGCCTGAGTGCTTGCGCAGCCCCTTGAATGCCTACAGAGCACCGCTGATTCAGAGGACAAATCTGCAGAAGAAGAGGCCATAGAGGAAGAAGAAGAGGGGGTGGGGGAGAGAGCTGTGGCAGAATCACCACTAGCATTTTGGAGGCATGGTGGTGGAACAAGCTCCAACAATACTGAACCCTGTCCTGCATCCTTCCCAGCTGCCAGCAGAGTTACCCAGTGCACTGTGAAAGAAAGGTAACGTCCATGTCCATGCCTGCTGGACCATGAGTCAGCAGTAATATGCACCTTACTGCTGACCGCCCTGTCCAACAAGGCCAAGACACTGCCTTTCACAAGCTGGTAGAGAGCCGGAATGGCCTTCCGAGAAAAGAAATGGCATTTGGGAACCTGCCACTGAGGTACAGCACATTCCACAAATCCACGAAAGGGGGCAGAGTCTACCAGCTGAAAAGGCAGCAGTTGCAGTGCTAGCAATTTGGCAAAGGTAGCATTTAGACGCTGAGCATGTGGATGACTGGGACTGAATTTTTTTCGACAGTTTAGCAATTGGGGTAGGGAAATTTGCCTGCTAAAATCCGATGTTGGTGTACCGCTAGCAGATTGGCTGCAAGCACTTGGGACACCTATTTATATACCTTCATTCCTCTCAGTGCTGGTTTCTGAGAGGACTGGAGGTATAGTGAGGTTGGAGATCCCAGCTGATGAGGAGCAAGGAGAGGTCTGCCTCTTTCTTTTATGTGGGTCTTTTAAGTGCTGTTGCCAATGGACTGCATGGGAGGTTGTCATATGTCTGGTCAAGCATGTGGTGCCCAAGCGGCTGCTGTTTTAGCCACGCTTGATACGCTTCAGACATATGTTGCAAACAGCAATGGTGCGATCTTCTGCACACATGTCAAAAAAGGCCCACACCAAAGAACTTTTCAAAATATGTGGGGAATCAGCAGCGCCCTGCATCTGCTTAGCTCTGCGGTGTGATGCAGTAGGGTAGCTGCCCTTAAGCTGCCCCCTGGAGGGCATCCTGCCTCATTGGAGATGTGCCTCCACCTCCTCTCTTTTATCAGGCACCCAAGTAGAGTCAGTGACCTCATCATCGCCTCCCTCCTCATCACTGGAGCAAACATGGCAGTATGCTGCAGTTCAGGGAACATGACTGCCAGTTTCTTGACCTTCTTGGGCACCTCCTCTCTCTAGGCTCATGTTACTCCCTTTCTCAACCTGGGTACCATCATTGGAGCATCCTCCTGCAGCATGTACCCGACACTGTGGTCGAATAGTTCAGGGGACTCCTCCGTGCATGATGGTGGGGCTAGGGAAGGAGTGACTTTTGACATGGAGCCAATGGAATAGGTCGCTTTGGCAGCTGCATTGGCAGGCAAACTACTGAGCCTGGGTGACAGAGGATGAGGAGGATGAGGAGGATGAGGAGGGCTTTGTTATCCATTCCGCAAACTCTTCTGCATGTTGTGGCCCCACAGCCATGTGCTGAGGATGCACCATGTCCACGACCAGCACTGTCGACTGTAGACACAAAGCCTGCTTGCCCTCTTTTAGTGGCCTGTGAGCGTCTGCCTCTCCTTGGTGGCCTTCCGGACATAGAAGTAGTAGCAACTGCACTAGGGGTGCACGGTACTGTGTACACCAACAGAAGAGTAATAACAACTATGGGTGCACTGTATGTATTGTATACTGTGTACACCACCAGAAAAGTAGTAGAAACTGCACTATGGGTGCACGGTACTGTGTACACCAACAGAAGTGTAATAACAACTATGGGTGCACTGTATGTATTGTGTACACCACCAGGAAGGTAGTAGCAACTGCACTAGGGGTGCACGGTACTGTGTACACCAACAGAAGTGTAATAATAACTATGGGTGCACTGAAGTAAACTTCTGCTCTACCGAGCCTTAGTCCTTGGTTATGTAATCAATGTCCTTCCAAACGCAAACACTTTGTATTCAAAGTTTAGGGAAAACAAGCAGCCATGCTCCTAGATGTCTCCTCACATGGAGACACACACACTCTGAGAGCTAGGACCTGCTGCCTTATTCAAGACCTGAAAAGAAAAGATTAAGCCCCCGTTCACACCTATGCAAATTAGGTTTTCTCCTTCTCCTCACTACACCTCCCCCTCTCTCCCCCCTCCCTCTCCCTGCTCACTGATCCGCAGCTACAACGCAGTGAAACCTTTGAACAACTGATTTTTATCTTGGCAGTGAAACCTGAGCTTTAGTTCGCACCTCACATGTGTGAACCCAGGATTAACTGCGGTCCACTGACTTGGGAGTCTGTCCCACCCGGATCTCTATCAGACTCCCAATAAAACCAGCCCCGGAACAGACTTTACCAATACAGGGTAAAGAGCTATCCTTCTTTACCCTGAAGTCTTTGCTGGAATTGTATTAGATTGCAAATCTAAGAATCTGTGGAGGAACATACATCCCATCAATCACATTTCCTGTAATATTAACCTGTCAGTATATATATATATATATATTATTTATTATTATACAGGATTTATATAGCGCCAACAGTTTACGTAGCGCTTTACAACTTGAGGGTAGACAGTACAAATGCAATACACTTTAATACAGTAGGAATCAGAGGGCCCTGCTCTTTAGAGCTTACAATCTAAGAGGGAAGGTCAAGAGATACAAGAGGTAATAATTGTGGTGTGATGTGCTGATTGAGAAGATAAATGTACAGTTGTTAGGTGGGGGCCAGATAGGCTTCTCTGAAGAGATGAGTTTTCAGGGATTGTCTGAAAGTGGATAAAGTAGGAGAAAATCGGACAGATTGGGGTAGAGCATTCCAGAGGATAGGAGAGGCTCTGGAGAAGTCCTGAAGGCAAGCATGGGATGAGGTGACAAGGGACTTTGAGAGCAGGAGGTCTTGGGAGGAGCGAAGAGAACGATTAGGTTGGTATTTAGAGACTAGGTTAGAAATGTAGCTGGGGGTCAGGTTGTGGATGGCTTTGTAAGTTATAGTTAGTATCTTGAATTTAATTTGGTGACTGAGTGGCAGCTAATGGAGGGATTGGCAGAGGGGTATAGCAGACGCTGAGCGGTGTGTGAGGTGGATGAGCCTGGCAGCAGCGTTCATGATGGACTGAAGTGGGGATAGCCTACTTAGAGGTAAGCCAATGAGGAGGGAGTTGCAGTAGTCGAGATGGGAGATGACCAGGGAGTGGATTAGAAGCTTTGTGGTGACATTGGTTAGAAAGGGGCGTATCTTGGAGATGTTGCGGAGGTTGAGGTGGCAAATTTTGGATAGTGATAGAATGTGGGACCGAAAGGTTAGTTTAGAGTCCAGGATTACACCTAGGACTTTGGCGTGGGGAGATGGGTTGATAGTTGAGCCGCTGATATTGACAAAGAAATCAGAGGAAGTGGCACCTGAGGGAGGAAATATCATGAGCTCGGTTTTGGATAGGTTGAGGAAGTGATGTGACATATAGGCTGATATGTCTGCTAGTAAGTTGGTAATGCGTGAGGAGACAGGTGGAGAGAGCTGGGGGGAATGTCCTAAACGGCTTTAACCCCTTTCATACTCGGGGATATTAAATACGCTGCAGCTAACTGAATAACCTGCCTGCCTGAAGTATATTAGAAACAGTACACCAGGAACAGACTGCAGTCAGATATAGCTAAACTGGATACAGTGGATATATATATATCTAAATGACACCACTATCTCTCCGTCCACACCAGCAACACACTACACGGGGCCAATGTGCAGGCAGCCTTATATAGTGTGGGGCTTGGACTTAGTCTCCCTGAGCCATGACTGACCAAAGGCACCCTGCCTTTGGTCAATTATGGCTCTCTTAGCTGAGGGCACTGGGATTGGCCAAAGCATGCAGGTCATGGTGCAGGCTTTGGCCAATCATCATACAGCAATGCACTGCGCTCCCACAGTGCATTATGGGCTGTTATGCGCCTCTCTAATTTGGCCCATAATGTTCGGCCCAAAATGTTCAGTTTTCGACGAATGGGCGAACAGCCAATGTTCGAGTCGAACCCATGTTCGACCCGAACAGAAAGCTCATCCCTACCTATTAGGGACAAGTAGTGCATTAGCAACCAAGGACCCCCTACCAAGACTCCTTGAGTGGAAAAACACTAGGAAGCATATTGGGAAAACCACTATTTTCTATCTGCATATGTGTGAGATCCTGCTGTCCCTATTTTGTGTGACCATTGTCTATTTTAACCATTTTATTGGTGTCTGGTAGTTTGGGCCAGTGTTACCTTTATTTTGATAAGTTTGCTATAATAAAGTCTTTTCTATCACAGGATATACTCGGGGTGTCGTTACAATTGGTAGCAAGCAGCGGGATGATTTCCACAGCCCAGAAGGACAGCTACAAGAGGACACAGGCCAATGGATGCACAGTATGAACGGCTAAAGCGCTCTACCCTCAAGGACTTACTGGAGAACCGGGGCCGACCAGCCAACAACCGTAAGAAGAGGGACATTATCGCAGAAATAGTCGTAAATGGATAGAGCCAAAAGACCCATGCAAAGACTTGTAAATGTCCCTGTCTTGGCTGCCCCAGTACCTAACAAATCTTTCCTTATCCACACAGACACTTCCATGTTTGGACTGGGGGCTGTGCTGAGCCAAATTGGGGAGGATGGAGGAGAACACCCTGTCGCATACCTGAGCAGAAAGCTATTACCCCGGGAAGTGAGCTATGCGGCAATGGAGAAGGAGTGCTTGGCCCTGGTCTGGGCCCTTAAAAAGTTGAACCCTTATTTGTACGGACAGGAATTTTCATTAGTCACCGACCACAACCCATTGGTCTGGCTTAACCGGGTCTCAGGAGACAATGGCAGGTTGCTGTGGTGGAGCTTAGCCTTGCAACCTTACAATTTCACCATCAGCTACTGACCCGGTAAGCGAAATGGCAATGCTGATGGGTTGTCCCGGCAAACAAACTTCACTCCGGCCTCCAAGTTCCGGACATCCCCAAGTTGAACCGAGAAGGATCAAGCCGGGTCTGGCGGAGTGTCCCACAAGGAGGGAGAAACGTGACAGGAGTCACTTTTGGACGTAGGGTGACCAAGAAAAGAATGAACCCCGAGAATATGATCGGATTACTTCAAATGGGACAGTAATATTCATTAACAATATCTATCAAAAAATATCAAGATTTTATCCCTTGTACACTGTGAGGTCTATGGCCAGGAAGTATAACTCCTAATATGGGCATTCCAGGAAGTTCAATGTAAGAGACCGACCGCCTATTGCTTAATGATGTGCTTTTGTCTGGATAAGTAAATCGTGTTAATCTTGTCTGAGGCAGTTTTCCCTTCACATATTATTAAGTGTGCTAATGAACTCACCTGTTGTCCACTAGGGGAGGTATTGACACTCAGAATAATGTGTATTGGGGGCTCGTTATGTAACCATTGTGTGATGTTGTGGGTGGATGCAGGTCATTGTTCATGTGGCTCCTGCAGTATTCTCAAGTGTATATAAAGAGCCTGCATTTATTTCAATAAAGAGTCTGATTCCTGTTTGACCCTCCGTACAGAGCCTCATCTCGTACTTGGGGGGAAGAATTACTCATATGGGTTTCTTGTTCGGCTTATTGGAGTGTTTGGTAGCTGCCTTTGTGTTCGGAAATGGAATGTCCAAAACGGCTTTAACCCCTTTCATACTTGGGGTGTTGTTACAGCCAGCTTGGTATTTTTATGGACCAGCACGTGAAACAGAGTCTGCAGTAAGCCAAAAACCCTGGACCAAGATCCTGTCAGCCACGGGCATGACCACCAGATGTGCAGAATATCCCCATGCTGAACACAATTCCTGAAACATCTCTCGCTACAGCCAGGATAGGCATGAGCAATCCAACCTGGGACCCAGTGCCATGGCCGGAGAGCTTTATAGGCAGCCTTAAGGATAGTGGTATTAAAGGTGCATTATGCCACCATCGTTCAAGCGTTACTCCAGTCCTCCCCATCAATTAAAGATCAAAGATCTCGCTTCTATTGTGTCACATTAGAGAGGGATGTTAGAGATGTTAGGAATAGCTTACCATTAAGAGAGGCGTAGAGTTTCGAAATAAGTCCAGAAGACCCCGCAAAGTGTTGACAGGTGTGTTTAAAAGACGTCTTGTAAAAGGGGTATGTGGAAGTACAGTGAAGAGATGAAATCCAATCTCATGCATTTCCTGGTAAGCCTCGCATGATGAAAATGAGCAAGTGGATAGAAAATGATGCACCCTCATACAGCAGTGAGTTATCCACCAGGAAAAGGAGTGAGGTTGTTCTAACCACAGAGGGAAAAGAGGATTATTAATAATCTGCAGGAGGGGCAAAAAAGGGGACATCAAATTGCCGCAGTACCGAACAGAATCCCACATCTTTAAACTATAAAGCATAAGAAAGCTCAATGTCAGTGGGCACAGTTTATGAGGAAGCCAAAGTAGGGCTTACCTAGATTTCATTTTCAAAGCCTAAAGTGACACCAAACGCTGGTTAAAGAAAATCTATTCAAGTGTGTATTCTTAATGCAAAAAAGTATCTTTTATTGCTCTCAGCCTCCTCCAAATATCACAAATAATGTTTTTGCTGCTGTGATCTGGCTTTAGTTCCTGTTTAGGGAAATGTACTTATTGAGTGAAGCCCCATACACACTGGCAAAAAGTCGGGAGGCATTTGCCGGTTCAAAAAAAAAAGTCCAGCATTCTACTGGTGTGTATGTCGTCTGTCCAACAGAAGTTGGCCGACTCCCGATCAGCACTCTCAGCCAATGTCAGAGATCGCCAATCAGAGGGCCTTCCCCCTGTCAGAACACAACAGCTCAGCAGGGGAGATTGCTGGACTAACCTCAAATGGTTAATACAGCGACTCCGACTGGAGCTGTCAGGGTTTTTTGTGCAAGCTGCGTGGTTGCATGAATAAAAACTGTAGTGTGTACCCGGCTTTATAGTGTTTGCATTTCCTCTTATTTTCACCTTTTAATCTGGCCAGTAAGTGTTATTTTTCAACGTTTTTTAACAGACCAAGCTGTCCAGAAAAAGTGGCAGTTAACGCAGAACCTTACCCAAAAGGGGAAGTTCTGCTTTTCTGCCTAGCCCACCCCCCACCCCCCTTCAACTTTTGGCAGATAATTTTTTTTTGGGGGGGGGGCGAATAGCTAATTTTGATAGGTACCCACTCCCCCCTAGGTGATCGGAGCTAAAGTTCGCCCCTCCCCCCTTCTCTGCCTGCAACCTCTTAGGACACATCGCAGGTCCCAGAAGGCTGCCTGTGCCACTCCCCCTGCATGTGTGAATGCACTCATCAATGCCTGGGACCAGGCGGGGCTGCGTCATGTTAAAGTAAACATTAAGTAGGAACACCAGAGATGAGCCGTGCTCTGTGTGCAGCTGTGTAATGTACACAGTTTCTCTGTGAAACGTTCCACCCCATGTCATTACACACATTCACCTGAATAGTGTTGCAATTAGGAGGGACACTGCTGAGCCTATACCCTCTCCTCCAGTTCAGCATAGCTTTGCCATCTCACTCCCACTGACAGAATTGGGTCCTGCCGTGCACATAACGTGGACCCCACATGTGCTTTTAATTAACTCCTTCACTCCCCTGTAACATGCGGCTGAATACATGTGGTCTCCATAACATGGGTTCTGTCCTATTGCTTTGGGGTGAACTGACCAGTATCGAGGGAGCCAGAGCACCTGCCCCCTACTAGAGGACCTGTCACCTGAGCCTGGTACCCCTCCTCACTTCCCGCTGTTCACTTTCACCAGTTCATTGTTGCCCATGGCAACTACTCCCCCAATACTCCTGCAGAATTAAACCTTTGTGGTGGCCAAGAACAGTAATCAAAGCTTTACTTGAAGACTGCAACAGTACAGTCCATGAACAGACAAGTCCCTAATTAGCTATTTCTCAGCTGCCCACTGCCCAGGCATACCTTTGCAGGTAGAAGTCCATTAGAGGCAAAGTCCTTAGCAGGGAGGTTGACCTAGGCTGATGGTGATCGAGGGTCTCCCCTGGTTACATCTTCCTCTGGACTAGACCTTCTCCCCTTTCCCATGCAGTCCCACTCGCTCACTGAGCCTGGCCTTCCACCTAATGTCAAGGCTAAACAAGATGGAGGGCAGAACCTAAGAAACCTGGGAAACCGTCAGACCCACCTTTCCTCACCTGGGCAGGCCATTCTCCTACATGCCTACATGCAGGACCATTCACAAAGCGCAGCATGACCAGAGGTGTATCTAGTGAAAATGGCACCTATGGCAAGCACTGAAACTGCGCCCCTGTCAAAACATTTGAAACCCATCTTTCAGATAACCTTAACAAAAAAAACAGCTAATAAAACTACAAGTCAAGCTCTTTAATTTTTCAATTAAAAAAGTATGGATTGGCACTGATGAGCTGCACTAATGGGCACTGATAGGCAGCACTGATGATCTGCACTGATAGGCAGCACTGATAGGCAGCACTGATGGGCTGCACTGATGGGCACTGATTTGCAGCATTTATGGGCACTGATACAGCAGCACTGATGAGGCAGCACTAACACTGATAGGCAGCACTGATAAGCTGCACTGATGGGCACTAATGGGTGACACTGGCACTGAGAGGTGGCACTGATGAGCTGCACTGATAGCTGGCACTGATAGGTGACACTGGCACTGATAGGTGAAACTGGCACTGACAGGTGGCACTGATGAGCTGCACTGATAGGTGACACTGGCACTGATAGGTGGCACTGATGGGCTGCAATGATAGGTGGCACTGATAGGTGACACTGATAGGTGACACGCACTGACAGGTGGCACTGATGAGCTGCACTGATAGGTGGCACTGCTAGGTGACACTGGCACTGATAGGTGAAACTGGCACTGACAGGTGGCACTGATGAGCTGCACTGATAGGTGACACTGGCACTGATAGGTGGCACTGATGGGCTGCAATGATAGGTGGCACTGATAGGTGACACTGATAGGTGACACGCACTGACAGGTGGCACTGATGAGCTGCATTGATGGGTGGCACTGATAGGTGACACTAGCACTGATAGGTGGTACTGATGAGCTGCACTGATAGGTGGCACTGATATGTGACACTGGCACTGATAGGTGGCAGTGATGAGCTGCACTAATACATGGCACTGATAGGTGACACTGGCATTGACAGGTGGCACTGATGAGCTGCACTGATAGGTGGCACTGATAGGTGACACTGGCGCTGATAGGTGACACTGATGAGCTCCACTGATAGGTGGCACAGATAGGTGACACTGGTACTGATAGGTGGCACTGGTACTGATGAGCTGCACTAATGAGCACTGGTAGTAATAGGCCTAGGAGACACTGACAGCCCCCCTGCCCGCCCTCCCTCCCTTCCAAACAGTTAACCCACTTCAGCCAGAGCCAGTACACTGAGCTGCACTTATCTGCCTGATTTCACCAGCCCCATACAGAGGCAGAGCTTACTTGTTCTTGTACTGGTATGACGCTTCCTCCTCCTTGCCAGCTCACTGTCTTGGGCCTATAATTCAGCTGTCTGGCGAGACTGCAAGGCAATGTAGCGGCTGGCTGGCATCTGGCCGGTAATTGTATGTGGAATCTATAATTCGGCCCTGGGAAGAAGAGCCACTCATGAGCGCCCCCTTCATATGGCACTTGCCATAAGTACCATGCCCTGGATACGCCCCTGAGCGTGACTTGTGTATGCACAGTGGGAAACCAGCTGTAAGGATGCAGGGAGTCACAGCTGCTCGCACTGGGGACCTAAAGACCGGTGAAGAATCTGCCTGGGATGACGCTAGATCCTGGAACTGGTAAGCGACCTTCTATTAAAAATTAGCAGCTACAGTATGTATGTATTGTTTCTAGGGTGAAGATCCTTTTTAAGGCGTTAAGTAATACAGACTATCTGTAATCTAATCCCCAATCCACTGAAAAAACCTTATAAGCTGGTGGATAAATGTTTTCCATTAGGATACATGATGATGTAAACCAATAAACCAGAACTATAAGTAACAAATATGCTAGCTATCTCAACAAATATAAAAAAATAACCTGTATATTAAAGTGGTTGTAAACCCCCTACATGAAATTTGAGAGATGCTGTGTAAAATATGTGTTGTAGAAGGCCGTAGAGATGAAATAGCTGCAAATAAACAGGTACAACTTATGTAGGAGGATTTGTTTCATCTCTGTGTATCAGTTGAGGCTAGTCACTTCACTGGGTTTATGTAAGGGTTTCAACCACTTTTTTTTTCTATTTCAAAAAGTTTTTATTTTGTAGACAAACATACAAAAACATATTTAACACCGGGATAACAGTGAAGAAGCTTCGAGAAATAATACAGGCAATATTTCTTTGAGTCATGACTGAGATCAGCGGTAAAATAGTGAGAAGACTAGAATGGGTAGATCAGTGACCTGTATATCCATAGAGTAGTTAAAGGAGCTCATTACAGTGACAACGTGCAATCTGTAGGATAAGTTGTGCAACTAATGCCGCGTACACACAATCGGACTTTCCGGCATACTTGGTCCGGCGATCTTTTCAACGGACTTTGTACACTAGGTGCGCCGGACTTAAAAACGGACGGTCTTGGACACACACGATCACTCCAAAAGTCCGATGGTTTTGAACGCGGTGACGTACAGCACGTATGACAGGACTAGAAAAGGGAAGTTCAAGCCCCACTACGCCACCCTTTGGGCTCCTTCTGCTAATCTCGTGTTTATCTCGTGTTAGTAGAAGTTTGGTTAGAGACGATTCACGCTTTTCACACTTCAGCTTATTTCGATCATTTTCTGCGGTTCAGTTTGTGCTTGTGAGGTTTGTATCTGCTTTTCAGTGCGTGTTGGTCAGTTCGTAACCTGCCCAGCAGGCCATTCTGGTCTGCTCGTTCCTGATTTTCAGGTCGCTCTTCATAGGCCTTGCTGTTCTTCAACGCGTTTGTTCTAAGTTTGTTTGTTTGACCAGCCGACCGTTTTGAAGCCATGTTGCATGGATGTACTCGTTCTCGAGTTTGTGCTGCGTGGGGACTTGGTGTTGGGGTTAATACTTTGACCTGAGTCCAGTCCATGAACAGGGCGAGGAGGAGTTCATGGACGAAGAATTGGTTGCGCCAGCGTGACCAATTCTCGCACATGCCTTTGCTCCGTGAGATCTGTGAGAATAATCCTGAGGATTTCAGGAATCTTCTCAGGATGACGGACCCCGTTTTTGAACGTCTGCTGGCTATGCTGACCCCCTATATCAGCAGACAGGATACCTGCATGAGGCAAGCCATCACTGCGGAGCAGAGGCTAGTTGCCACTTTACGTTACTTGGTGACTGGGAGAAGTCTTCAGGACTTGAAGTTCTCAACAGGCATCTCCCCCCAGGCTCTGGGGATCATAATCCCAGAGACCTGTTCTGCCATCATTCAGGTCCTGCAGAAGGACTATATGAAGGTAAGTTTTATCCTTTAACATTACATGATATGTATTTAATGTTTGCTAATGTATTGTCTAAATGTCCTCGTTACCTAATTACCATGCTTGGAATATGCTGGGAATGTCCCCTTTATCTTCAGGCATGGCTGTTTTTTTATGTTAATAATTTTTTTGCCCTACATGCATATTTCCCTTCAATAACCTCCCCACCATGCAATCCTGGGTCCATTTATACCTCTAGCCTATAGTCCTTTGAACAATGTATATTGTCATCTCCATTGTACTGTTTTACCTTCCCCTACCCCCTCAAATGTTTGCAACTGTCAGGTGTGTTCTTGGCCCCAATTAGTACCCCTCCCCCACCCCCTCAAATGTTTGCAACTGTCAGGTGTGTTCTTGGCCCCAATTAGTACCCCTCCCCCCACATACAAATTGATCAATGGTCCATCAGAGGGGGTGAGTAATGTTCTAAGTGACCCCTTTTTTTTTTTTTAATACAAACACGTATTAAATATTAATAATATAAATAATTACACATATTAATAATGTTCAACTGCTGTTGTTCAATAATGTTTTTGTTTAATCTGATATTCAAGTTATGTTTCAAAGTACTTATATTTTTTTTCTTGTTTGACTCCACAGTTTCCTTCAAACACACAGGAATGGCAGACTGTGGCCTCCCAGTTCGCTGACTGTTGGGACTTTCCCAACTGTGTCGGGGCGATCGATGATTGTGCCACCACCCCATTCGGGGTCTTATTTCTACAACTATAAGGGGTTCCATAGTGTAGTTTTGATGGCAGCGGTCTTGGCACAATTGGAATTTATGTTCGTGGACGTGGGGAAGAACGGCCGGATGTCTGACGGAGGAGTGTTTGCACAGACTGAGCTGTGCCAGCGTCTCCAGACTGGTGGCCTGGGATTGCCACCTGATGACCAGAATGTGGATGGACTCCCCTCAGTTTTTATCACTGATGAAGCATTTGCTCTCGGCGAGCACTTGATGAGGCCGTTCCCCCAAAGGACACTCACCCCTGAGAGGAGGGTATTTAATTACCGGCTGGCCAGAGCAAGAAGAGTTGTGGAGAATGCCTTTGGAATTGTGGCCAGCCGGTTCCGTTTGTTCCTCTCTGCAATAAATCTAGCTGAATACAAAATAAATCATGTGATCTTTGCTTGCTGAATTCTGCACAATTTTTTGAGAAAACATTCTTTAACATATGTATCTTCTGTTGGGCCTGAGGCCGGACTTGGTGTTGATGTACCACTCACAGGCCTTGAAAGTGGCCTTATTGGCTTGGCCCCCCAAACCGCACGTGAAGTGCGTGACAGATATGTTAATTATTTTAATGGTCGGGGGGCCATTGCAATGCCACAAGATCTTTAATTTTTTCTAGCAAAAAAATAAAAACTTTTGGCCAACAATCTTTTGTTTTGATTCCTGTTTGCATTCTGTTTTGTCTGTCTCCTAGTGCACTTGTAGTGGCAAGTGCATTTCCCTTTAGTTAATAAGGTTCTTTGTCACTGTAACCACACAATTAAACTAAAAAATGTTATTGAAAAATAAGAAGCCACACACATTGTAGTAGTAAAAACATTTTACTGTGTGCACATTGAAAGTTGCATTTTGTTTGAACCTGTTTTTATATTTTTATTTTTTTAGCAATATTTTTTTTTTTTTTTAGTTTCGGCATATTTATCGAAAATATACATTTTTCAAAAAATTGTGCTTCACAACAGGGTTTTAAAAACCATAAGAACAAAAAATAAAAGGAACTTACAAAGTTCAACATGTTAATAACGGTGCTGGTGATGTCACCCATGTAAAACAAAAAAAATTGCAGATGCTCACAATTTCCACTGAAAAAAGGTTCAAGTCAACATGTGCTATCTCCCATCATGGGGGAGCAATGGACATGTTTTGTGTGTGCAATCCCTTTGTTCCTCTCACAAACTAACATTATTCTGATGAAGGGGTTGCAAACACAAAACGAGTACATTGATATCCCCGATGGAAGATAGCACATGATGACACACCGTGTGCATCTACAAAATTTGGACATTAGTATTTAGCAAGTTAAAACATTTTAGAATAATAAAACTTGACAATGAAATGAAGAACATGATTGATGTTTTTAGGCAAAAAGTTATTAGATTCTGCCCAAAACATCAATCATGTTCTTCATTTCCTGTTGCATGCTGTGCAGCCGATTTCGCATGCTGTCAATTTGTTCACGCATTCGATCAATTTGGCCATTCCACACCATTATCTGGCCAATGAGTCTTTGTGCACTGTCTGTGCTAAATGGCTCCGCCGCTTGGCCTTCTACAACCAGAACATCACCTAAAATTTGTGGAAAAAATTTTTTTGTAAAATATGCACGCCTAAATAGATTAACTTAAGCTGGGGTGTCAGTTACTCACTTGGTGGGGTGCAAATATTGCACACTTCCTCCACCTCTCCTTCCTCCAGCTCGTCAGGTGTGTGTGGTCTTGGGCTGGGGCTTGGGCTCATTTCTGCTTCAGGCTGGTGACTCGGGGGGGTCCTGGGATCCTTGGACTGTTGTCTGAGTCTTTTCTCCCCTATGACAATTATACAAAAGGTATAGTTAAAACACAGTGATATTTCAGTCTTGAAAAAGGACAATGAAACGTTTGTTAAAAGTTGTGGACAATTGTCATTTTTTTCCAACAAAACTTTTGAAGACAGGATCTACATTCACTCTGCCCAAAAATGCCAAAGAATACACATTTTCATGCAAGTTTCACAGATGCAGAGACCTCAAGTATCCCCTGGAGCCCCTATGTGTATTATCCACAAACATTTTCTCTGGTGTTACATAGTACACTAGTGCTCGTGAGTCCAGATGTGGAAACAGCTGCTGTGTCCTGTCCTTACATTACACTGAATCATTTTTGAAGAAGCATTATATTTTCCAACACATCTACACAACATCACCACATTTTTGGAATACGACAAATTATCAAGACCTAAATGTATGTCCAAACCCTGTACCATCGTATTTGGCAAAAAAACCCCGTCATTTTCTAAGTATCATGTTTTATATAAAGAACGGTCTTTACGAACGATGCTGTATAAACGAAAAGCATATGGATCAGCATGCAAGTTAAGTATCTCATTTGGAACACACAACAAGTACTTACTTTTTTTAAGCAGCTTCTTTATTCGCCAATATTGTTCAGGCTCCCTACTTTTGAGATCAGACCACCGCTTCCTCAATTGTTCTTTAGCCCGTTTAGTGCCAAATTTATGTTCAAGAGCGGTGACAACTGAGGACATTATTTTGTCCTTCCACATATTGGGTCAGGTGTACGGTCCTTTTTTGCCATCGTAGTCCTCCCTTCTCAATATGGACACCTTCTCTACCATCTCTTCAAAGGCCATGTTGGTGGCCTTATATCTCCTCTTGGATCTGGATGGTTGTGGCTCCGGGCTTTCCTCCGCGCTACTTGCAGATAATCTCTCCGCCATCTTTCTCTATATCCTGCCACTGCGCAACGAAGAGTGAAGGGGCGGGGACAAATCGTACTAAAGAACGTCAGGGGCGAGCGACGCAGGCGTAGCATGACACATGCGCAGTGTATATAAAGCTATTACGCTGGCCTATGTATGTCCGAGCAGAAGTAGCGAGCGTCAGAAACAAAGGTAAGATTAAATGTGGGTGTGTGTTTGGTGAATGTGTTTGGTGTGTGTGTGTGTGTACCCTAGATTGAGCCAAATATAATACTGGGTGTTTAGACTGACATTACAGTTTTTATCTTGTGTCTTGTCTTTCAGCAAAAATGAATCCTTTTAAGGATCAAGATTTTTTGGCACGTTTTATTGATTTGTATGAAGAAAACAGAAACCTGTGGGAGGTCAAGCACCCATTATATTCCAATAGAGAGACAAGGAAGGCAACACTCGGCACACTTTTGGAATTTGTGAAGACCCAAGTCCCCCCGGGCAGACCTTAAGTTTGTGGACACTAAAATTGGTATCTTGCGCAACATGTATAGGCGGGAACACAGGAAGATCCAGGAGTCGTGCAGATCCGGGGGAGCAGCAGATCAGGTGTATGTCCGAAGGGCTGTGGTACTTCCAAAAAATGTGATTTCTGGAAGACCAGACAGAAGCAAGGCAATCACCTTCGAGCCTTCCATCCAGCCTTCCCTCCACCCTTCCCTCCAGCCTCCCCTCCACCTCCACCCTTCCCTCCAGCCTTCCCTCCACCTCCACCCTTCCCTCCACCCTTCCCTCCACCCTGGCTGAGGAGTCCCAAGAAGAACTGGGCCCTTTCATCAGCCAGGTATACTTTTTTGGTGAATTTGGGATTGTGTAAATTTCAATGATGTAAACCTCTAAATGTTTTAAGTGCTTCACCAAAAATTACTTCATCACAATTATTAATATGAAGACATATCACTAGACAGTATTGTGCAAAAATAGACTTCAAATATTGGTGAGCAGCTAGAATAATGGTGGGGTCAAAATGATAGCCTTTAATATTTAGAATTATATTTGCAAGTCATGAGCTGAAAATCGTGTGTGATTGCGTAAGCAAAAATTACAAATACCGGTATGTCCCTTTTTTTTACCCAGGATGAGCTCAGCCAGGGGGAGTCTGTGCCCAGAGGTATAGAGGAGGAGGCCTTGCCCAGTGGGAGAGAGGAGGAGGCCGTGGCTGGGTCCAGTAGAAGCCTCACGGAGTGTCAGGTGCTTCCCCTCCACATTACCACCAAAAGGGCAAGAAAGATGACCCGAACTGGGGAGGAATCACTAGCCCTCATTCGCGAAGCCAGCCAAATCCTCAGCACACCACCCAATGCGGAAGAGGCGTATGGAACCTATATGGCCACCAGATTGCTGGAACTCGAAAAGGGGCAACGTCTCCTCTGTGAGGGTCTGATTTTTCAAGCCTATCAGAAGGGCTTGAGAGGGGAGCTTACTGCAAAATCATATTTAACAGATGAAGCCACTCCTCCTGCTACTCCTCATCCTCCTCATCCTCCTGCCCCAAGTACACCACCAGAGGCACAGGCTCCAAGGAAGGCTGCAGGGCAGCGTGCAGGGAAGGCTCCACGGAAGACTCGAAAGTGATTGGCTGGCTTCTGTCTGGTCTGACTTCTGACTGTGCTCCCTAGGCGCAAGATACCAATTTTATTTCTACTTTTTCTAATGCCACCCCAAAAATTGTTATACAACAAACATGTTGGTTTGTTTTAAAAACCTTTTCTGAATGCACATGTGATTGTGAAGGTATTAAAAAGATTGTTAATCAAGAATGTGTGGATTATTGTCTCAACGCTCCAACACTTTTGTTGTGCTCTAATTGCTGCTTTCTGTGACAATGGGGGTTATTTCCTAAGGGCAAATCCACTTTGCACTACAAGTGCAGTTTCAAGTGCACTTGTAGTGCAAAGTGTCTTTGCCTTTAGTAAATAACACCCAACAGTGCTTTGTAAGGTTACACAATCATGCCATTTTCAGGACTCCACACATTTCTGTCAGGGTCAGCTAAAACAAACACAAGCAGTAAATGTCACCAAAGATTTGCTTAATGTGTTTTTTTTATTTAATAAAGGTTTCACACATTGTCTGACATATTGGTATCTGGTATCTTAGCCGGACATCATGGGCACTCAGGGAGGGCAAGCCAGGACGGCCACTTCCAAGCGCCGTGAGGGTTGGTTCATTTTGAATTCCGGCTTCAGGCCCAACTGAGCCGGCATAGTTGGCAGAATGTTGCCATAAAAAGTTGTGTAGAACACAGCACGCCAGAATAATGTGATTCAGTTTAAGATAAAACAGGCATGTTTCAAACCAACAAGAAAGACACAAATCTTGAACTTACAAAGTTCACTTTGGATAGAACTTGAAGGCAATATCAGACATGAGTATTTAGGAACTGTGTTTGATATTGTCTTCAGATGGGGTGAAGTCACCCCAGGAAAAGACAAATTTTGAAGATGCACACAAATTTACGAATGTCAACATGTGCTACCTGCCATCACGGGGGATCAAGGGACGTGTTTTGGGGGAGCAGCCCCTTCCTCTCAGCTACTTTATTATTGAGGAAGGAGTTGCACTCCCAAAACGCGTCCATTGATCTCCCGTGATGGCAGATAGCACATGTTGACACACTATGTGCCTCTTCAAAATTTGGCTTTTCTACAATTCGACAAAAAATGTTAAAATTGTAGCACACCATAAAAGAAAGGGATATGGAGGGGTTTTAAACTCTCCCCAAAACATCAATGATGTTCTTATTTTTTTGAGTAACATCATTGATGTTTTTCTTGATATTTTCCAATGCAACTTTACACCCCATGATCTCCCCAATCAGGATTTGTGCACTTTCCGAGGTGAAATGCCCCGGATCCACAAAATCACGATCACCTAAAAAGATAGAAACAAAAAAAAAACATGTATTATAAATATGCCAGCATCCATCTCTTACCTGAGCCTGTGGTCACAGGCACTCACCTGTTGTGGTGATTAGTTCCACCACGTCTTCCTCCTCCTGCTCTTCTTGTCTTTGGGGGATTTCCCCTTCTTCCAGAGGTGGGGGGTCTCTGGTCTCCTTGGATGAGGGGTGTCCTCCGAGTCTTTTCTCCCCTATGTAAAAAAAAATGGTATACTTAGCACACAGATATTTGATGGCAGAACTATAAATATGAAACATTACTTGGAAGTGGGGTACAATTGTCTATTTTGGCAGAGTTCCAAGATGTAGAATTTTTAGTGTCCTTTGTCAAGCTTCTATACTTTACCTGTTTTGTCCAAGCTTCACAGATGGAGACACCCCTATAGTATACACTGGAGCACCTGTGTGGGCCCCCTAATAAAAAGGGTGTTCTTGTGTCCCACACTAGTGCTCCAGTGTCCAGATGTGAAAACTGCTGCTGAGTGTCATCTCCTTACACAGAATCGAGTTTGTATTTCATTCTAGTAACAAACCCATCTACACAACCAAATTATTTTCATACAAGTAGGCCCTAAAAAATGTGGTCAAATGCATATGGCCAAAACAATGGTGTTTTCTAGGCCTCCTCTTCTTCTTACTCCATGGCCTCTTCCTGTGCTGATTTGTCCTCAGAACCAGCGGTGCTCAGTAGGCATTCAAGGGGCTAGGCAAGCATGCAGGCAAAAAGATGCCATGCGGTGCTTGAGCTGGTGTGCTTGGGGAACAGGAGCCACACTGGGGCAGAGATCCTGTCAGCTCTGCAGGGGCAGGCTCAGAGGTGGTTGATGCCATGCCAGCTTAAGCCAGGAATGGTGGTTTGTGACAATGGCACCAACCTCCTCTGCCCTCTGACAGGGACTACTGACCCATGTGCCCTGTTTGGCTCACGTCCTTAACTTGGTGGTGCAGTGGTTCTTGGGCAGGTACCTGGGCTTACAGGATGTCCTTAAGGCAGGCCAGGAAAGTCTGTGTGCATTTCCGCCGGTCATATAATGCCAGTGCTTGGCTGGCTGACCTCCAAAAGGAATTTAACCTGCCCAAAAACCGCCTAATCTGTGGCATGCCCACCAGGTGGAACTCAACGTTGGCCAATGCTGCAGCGGCTGCACACACAGCAGAGGACCATCAATGAGTACCTGTGCGACTATGGCACCAGGACAGGGTCGGGGGAACTTGTTTTTTTCCCCACGCCAGTGGGCCATGATCAGGGATGCATGCACTGTCCTGTCACCATTTGAGGAGGCCACAAGGATGGTGAGCAGTGACAGTGCATGCATCAGTGACACTGTCCCTCTTGTCCACCTGTTGGAGCACACGCTGTGTGGAATAATGGACAGGGCACTTGAGGCAGAAGAGAGGCAGGAGGAGGAGGACTTCCTTACCTCTCAAGGCCCCGTTTATCCAGACAGTGTTCCTGCATGCCCGCCGATCACACAGGAAAAGGACGGGGAGGAGGAGGATTGTGTCAGCATGGAGGTGGAGCCTAGCACTCAGCATCAGCAGCAGTCTTCAAGGCATCATTTACAGTCCCAAGAAACCCATGGACTTGTACGGGGCTGGGAGGAGGAGGCTGCAGATCATGTCGTCCTTAGTGACCCAGAGGACTCCGGACCGAATGCCTCAGCAAACCTACGCTGCATGGCCTTCCTGATCCTGCAAAGCCTGAGGAAGGATCCTCATATTCGTCGTATCAAGGAGACCCTCCTTGATCCACGTTACAAGGGTAAGCTTGCAGACCTTATCTTGCTGTTGCAGAAGGAGCAGAGTATGAAACATCTTCGGGAGGCCTTGCAGAAAGGTTTGTGCAACGCGTTTCCAGAGCCTGGGAGGTTACAATTTCCTGGTCCTCCTGTTGCTGAGGCTTTGGTCAGTCACAGAAGGAGTGGCCGTCTGACTGATGCGTTCATACAATTTTTTAGTCTGCAGCCCCAAGGTATGATCAGTTGCAACTATCGCTAGCGTCTGATTCACATGGTGCGGGAATACCTAAGGGGAAGATCAGACTTGGACACCTTTCCCACCAAAAAAAACTCTGGGTTACTGGGTCTTGAGGATGGATCACTGGCCAGAGCTTGCACAGTATGCAATTGAGCTACTGGCCTGTCCTGCATCCATCGTTCTTTTGGAACGCACATTCAGTGCTGCTGGAGGCTTTGTAACCGATCACAGGGTTCACCTGTCCACCGAATCGGTCGATCGGCTGACCTTCATAAAAATGAATCAATTTTAGATCACCACCAGCTACCAAGCACCTGATGCTGATGTAACCAAATAATTTTTTTTAAAATGTGAGATCCCTTTAAGACTGCCTATGCTGATGCTGAGTGCCTATCCTGTTATGCTAAGTGACTATCCTCTTCCTCCTCAATGTTCATGCTGATAGCTTGTAAGAACATTTTTGGTTCTGGGCACCGCCACCAGTGGCTAAGGCCCAATTTTTCTGCCCCTGGCGTGTAATTACAATTTTTGATGCAATACTTTGCAGCAGGGCTCATTCCTGCACTCCAACTAGGGTATGTGTGAGGGGTTGCAGTGTTGCGGCACCAGCACCAGTGCCTAAGACCCAATTTTTTAGCCCCTGTTTAACAGGGGCATATAATTACAATTTTTGATCTAATATTTCACAGCAGGGCCCGTTCCTGCGCCCACCAAGAGTAACTGTGAGGGCTTACAGTGTTGTGGCAATACCACCACACCATCCACCACCAAAAGCCCAATTTTTTTGACCCTGTTCAACAGAGGTATGTAATTACTATTCTTGATCTAATATTTCACAGCAGGGCCCGTTCCTGCACCCACCAAGAGTAACTGTGAGGGCTTACAGTGTTGTGGCAACACCAACACCTAAGGCCCAAATTTCTGCAGAGTATATAGGGCAGGCCATTACTTTCAAACATCCAACTTACAAACGACTCCTACTTGCAAACAGAAGGAGACAACAGGAAGCGAGAGGAAATCTACCCCTAGGAAGGGAAATTCTCTCCCGTAAGAGTTCCTTGTTTCACTAAAACCCCAAATTTTCAAAATCCAATTGTCATTGGGACAGAAAGTGAGGTGAAATCTTCTGAACAGGTGCACAGACAGCAAAACAAATGTTACAGGGGTGATAATTCTTCCCTATGTTTTCCAAAAAGCTTAAAAATAGATTTTTTGGCTGGAGCTACATGTAAAAAATGTACCAGTTCAAAACTGCAAACAGATTCTACTTAAGAACAAACCTACAGTCCCTGACTTGTTTGCACCGCCTGTATACTGCTGTTCAGAGAATATAGGGCCCGGGGGCCCCACGCCTTTCCTTTTTTTATTTGGGTGCGATGTTCCCCTTAATATCCATACAAGACCCAAAGGGGCTGGTAATGGGCTGGGGGGGTTTCTCAATGATTTTCATCCATATTGCTGGGACTATATTGCTGTGGCGGTACAGTGGTGTAGTGGATAACACTCTCGCCTAGCAGTAAGAAGGGTTGCTGGTTCGAATCCCAACCACAACACTACCTGCCTGGAGTTTGCATGTTCTCCCTGTGCCTGTGTGGGTTTCCTCCGGGTACTCCGGTTTCCTCCCACACTCCAAAGACATGCTGGTAGTAGTATGTATGAATGTGAGTTAGGGACCTTAGATTGTAAGCTCCTTGAGGGTAGGGACTGATGTGAATGTACAATGTATATGTAAAGCGCTGAGTAAATTGACGGCGCTATATAAGTACCTGAAATAAATAAATAAATTAAAGCCGCAAGCAGTTTTAAATGACTTTTTTTCCTTTAGAAATGTCATTTTGAGCAGGGACTGTTCTAAACACGGGAAACACACGCCACTTTACAGGCATACTATAGACACCCCCCGGGCACGATATTTAAAGGAATAGTTCACTTATTTTTTCACTTTAAGCATCATTAAAATCACTGCTCCCGAAAAAACTGACGTTTTTAAAACTTTTTTTTGCATTGATACATGTACCCTGGGGCAGGACCCGGGTCCCCAAACCCTATTAAGGACAACAACTTGCATATTAGTCTTTAAAATTCACACTTTTGATTTCTCACGTTCGAGTCCCATAGGTTTTAACTGGGTTCGAAACTTCACGCAAACTTTCGGTCCGTTCGAATGTTCTGATGCGAACCAAACAGGGGGGGTGTTCAGTTCATCCCTACTTATAAGATGGTATGGAAGACTTGTGACCTGAACAAAATGGCTGCTACACAGCTATTCATGAGCCCAGTACCCAGTCAGGACCATTACACCCCTGACAATGTTTCACCCCACCCACAGGGCTTGGTCATTGAAAACAAGCATATAATACTGATCGGCACATTTGAGTATTTAACAAAGATTCTTTTAAACAATTATTTGAACACTTAGGCCCTATACACATGGGCCGAATGTCTGGTGGCATTGACTGGTTTCATAGAAACCGCCCGACATCGGCCTGTGTGTACTGCAGCTGGTCCGACAGTTTGGCCGGCTTCTAGCGAAGGGCATGACCAAAAAGGTCTACCGAATGGGTCCCATCAGCGCTCTCAGCCAATAGCTGGACGGACTGGGGTGTTCTGGTGTGGGGGCCATCTCCCTGTCGGAACACAATAGAATAGCAGGGAAGATTGGATAGTTAGCACAGCAACTCTGACCTGAGCTGTCAGTACACTAGCAGCGTGTACTGGGCTTTAGAACAACATTTTGCACAATGCTCACGTTGCCTTACTAAACAAATCCATATGTTAAAAAAATCTAAACAAAAGCAACAAAGTGTGTGCACATTCTTTTTTGTGCACATGGATGTAGATCACCTAATTACTATGAAAACGTAAATATTTTATGTTATTTATTTATTTATTTGTTATTTTGTAAATTGGTATTCACATATACAGTAAATAATCCAAGCATGAAGCTTTGCTTCATAATGAGAACTCATTTAGAACTTTAGTTTGTTGTTTCCAAATAGAGATTCAAAATAATGGTTTAGCTGCCATTATAAATCATACTATTTTAGCTAGCTGGTGGAGAAAGCTATTCTAAGAAAAAACACCCTCCTCAGGTCAGCTATGTACACTGAAAAAATAGCAACTACTTCCACTGTAATAGTTACTAAAGGTTTCTAAAAAAAAAATAAAAATGTGATTCTCATAAAGCCAAATGGCTTGTTTTAATGGTTACCATAGATATTATATCAACACAGTCAAGCAGATTGCACGGCATTCATTCTGTATTGTTACTTTGTGGTAAGGAATTGATTATTTATTACAAGTATTTATATAGGGCTAATAATGTATGCAACACTTTACATATTGTACATTCACATCAGTCCCTGTCCTCAAAAAGCTACACACATATTATTATTGTTATTATTATTATACAGGATTTATATAGCGCCAACAGTTTGCGCAGCACTTTACAACATGAGGGCAGACAATACACTTACAATACAATACAGGAGGAATCAAAGGGCCCTGCTCATTGGAGCTTACAATCTAGAAGGGAGGGTCAAGTGAAACAAAAGGTAATAACTGTGGGGGATGAACGGATGGAGAAAATCAAAATAAAGTTGTCAGGTGTGGGTATGATAGGCTTCTCTGAAGAGGAGGGTTTTCATAGATCGTCTAAAAGCTAATAGAGTAGTAGATAATTGGACAGATTGGGGTAAGGAGTTCCATAGGATTGGAGAGGCTCTGGAAAAGTCCTGGAGACGAGCATGGGAGGAGGTGACGAGGGAACTAGAAAGTAGGGATGAGCCCAATGTTCGAGTCGAACAAGGGCCTCATCCCCACAACCCTTGCCCGGTGGTTGTGGGGGTCTGTGGGCATGGGGCTTATCGTTTACATCACCGGGTGGCCCTATATAACAGCTGTCATCGAGAAGAAGCATCACTCGGCGGGAGCCACCCATGGAGGCAAAGCTGTTGCGTTTTTTTCTTTCTTTTTTCGGTTCGTCGGGCGCCATTTTTAAAATTTGACGCAGGGTTCCCCTTAATATCCATACCAGACCTGAAGGGCCCGGTATGGATTTTGGGGGGACCCCCACACAATGTTTTTTTTTTAATTTTTCTTCGGGCTCCCCTTAATATTCATACCACACCCCCCAGGCATGATAAAGGAATATTTCATTTTTATTGTTTCACTTTAAGCATTATTAAAATCACTGCTCCAGAAAAAATGGCCGTTTTTAAAACTTTTTTTTGCGTTCCTGGTCCCCAAACACTTTTTATGGCAATAACTTTCATATAAGCCTTTAAAATTAGCTTTTGATGTTTCATGTTCGTGTCCCATAGACTTTAACGGTGTGATCGTCCAAATTTTTTGCCTGTTCCCAAGTTCTGGTGCGAACTGAACCGGGGGGGTGTTTGGCTCATCCTTACTAGAGAGCAGGAGGTCTTGAGAGGAACAAAGAGAACAATTAGGTTGGTATTTTGAGACTAGGCTAGTGATGTAGCTAGGGGCTAAATTGTAGATGGCTTTATAAGTAGTTGTCAGTATTTTGAATCCAATTTGTTGGGTGAGCGGAGACCAGTGGAGGGATTGACAGAGAGGAATAGCAGACACAGAGAGATTGGTAAAGTGGATGAGTCTGGCGGTAGCATTCATGATGGATTGAAGGGGGGGATAGACTGTATAGAGGTAAGCCAATGAGAAGGGAGTTTCAGTAGTCGAGGCGAGCGTGAACTAAGAGCTTTGTTGTGTCATTGGTTAGGAAGGGGCATATTTTGGAGATGTTGCGGGGATTGAGGCGGCAAGATTTAGACAGTGATTGAACGTGGGGCTTAAAGGCGAGTTCTGAGTCCAGGACTACACCTAGGACCAGGCATGTACTGGCCATTGGGACTACAGGGAGTTTCCCGGTGGGCCGATGGCTCAGTGGGCCGATTTCAGTGACAGTGGACCGCTGCCTCCCTCCGGTCCTCTGTCCCCCCCCCCGCAGTGTTCACCTCCTCTCCCTGGCTAGTTATGCAGCGCGCCTGAATACAGACATGATGCTCAGGAGTCAACACTGAGAAGCTCATCATACGATCTGGAAGGAGGGCGGCCTCACTTTCCTGCCTAATCTTGTCCCATTGGGGGGGGGGTGCCAAACTGATTCTTTGCCCCAGGTGAAATAATGTCTAGCTTCCCCACTGGTACTGCCTATAAGAGAAATAATGTAGAACGGCTAATGGCTAGTGGGGGGGGGGGGCTTGGGTGGCAAGCCGGCATGGGAGAGACCTGTCAAAGTGGGCCAGTCTGGATGAAGTCCAGGGCCAAATTTTTGTCCCAGTCCAGCCCTGCCTAGGACCTTGGCATGCGGGGATGGGCTTATAGTTGTGCCATCGATTTTGACAGAGAGGTACCTTACTAGGTACCATGCTTAACGACTGATTGCTGGTAGCTTTTCCTTCACTTGGTTAGCCATAGCAATTACATTCCTCTTCCCTGTGTCTTGAGTTAACCTTTTTGTAATGTGTCACTTTATACCTAGTAGTGCATTTATAGATCCAACTTATTTTGAAAGGTCAGAACCATCATGCACCCCTTCGAATAACTCCAGAATAACTTCAAATCAGACTCAGAACACTTAATGTAACTTTACTGAACATGATGCGATATACAGTTCAGTAATCACTATTAACAAAGTCCTTTTTCTAATCCTATCTAGAATAATGTAGTGGCCCAGGCATACCTCCATGAGGTGGGAGTCTATAATGGCATTGTCCATGGCTTGGATATTTACCACAATTCCTGATTTCTTCAGCAGCTCCATGATTTTGCTCATAGATGAGGCTGTAATTGCTGGACCCACATACACACATTCCCACTCTCGCTCTCAGGACCCTAGATTTACCCCTTTTTATCACCCAGGTGGGCTGGCTAGGACCAAAAGCCTGGGAACTGAGTTAAAAACAATTAACCCCTTCCCCAGCCTGGGCCATATGCTGGCTAATTAAACTGTACACATTTTCAACCTGCCTACAGACTGGAATAGAAATGTGTGCCTGTCTAAAATTTGTTAAAGAGAATACCTGAATATTCTATTGATTACTGTCTGTGATACTTTATTATTTTGACAGCTGTATCCGTACCTCCCTTGCTTTTCTAGTATGCTGCAAATTTTAAGTCAGCAGGAGATCAAACAGCCTCTATCCAGATTAAATTATCTACAGGCATAGATAAGGGCTGATAGTTATAACCTATAGCAATATTGGCACAGCAGCTCATGCAGCCATTCATATATAGTTTTTTAAGGGACCAAGGGAATCTGAGATTTTTTTTAATATGGAAAAATAAAGAATGCAAAGTTTTTTTTTTTTTTTTTAATTTTAATTTTTATTATTTTGCAATTATCAGAAGAAAAATACAACATTATAAAATATTACGTATTATCCTACAATACCTAAAAACCTTATATATTTAACTTTTTTCTCCCTCCCATCCCCCCACCCCCACACCACTTAATTATTTGAAATGTGCATACTTCTATTAATTACTCAGCCTAATAATTTAAATCCCAAGGGTAAACAGAGATCCTATGGGGGACACCTCATCTCATCTAACCAAGGTCTCCACATTCTCTCGAACTTCCTATAGTTAGCTTGCCTAATATATACCACTCTCTCACTCCAAACTATTGAGTTGATAGTCTCTACCCAGTTCTTCACAGTCGGAGGGTTTTGCGCTTGCTATTTCTGTGCGATCAATTTTCTCGCCTGGTATAGGCATCTCAGCACTACTTCAATGATGTCGATCGGGGCACTACCTATCTCTATATTCCCTAGTAGGCATATTTTGGCCACCGGTTCTAGAGTAGTCTTAAAGGTTTTGTTTATCCTATCTATTATCTCCACCCAGTATCTAAATAGCTTCGGGCACTTCCATACCATGTGGATAAAATCCCCTGTCGTCCTACACCTGGGGCACTTATCATTTTGTCTCCATCCAAGCTTGAACATTTTTTTGGGGGTCTAGTAGACTCTATGTATTAAGAACAGATGAGATACTTTCTGTGAAGGGGAGATTGAGACTAGTGCTCCCCGTTTCAAAATCCTGTCCCATTCCTCCGTAGTCATTGCTCCTAGATCTTTCCCATCCCGCTCTGCTCCTAAAAGGTCCTGCTGTATTTATTATTCTATCTCCCAAACTAGTGTATAGCTCTGAAATTAGTCCTTTAGATGTATCTGACTTGATTATTTTTGAAAGAATATGGATCTGGGTCCATTCCATTTTCTGCAAACTAAACTGCGCTTGTATAGCGTGCCTAATTTGGAGATACCGTATTTATCGGCGTATAACACGCGCCGGCGTATAACACGCACCCCAATTTAGGAGGGAATTTTAAGGAAAAAAAACTTTTAGGAGGGAAGTTGAAGGGAAAAAACTTACATTTAAATGCCCATCATTGCAGCCTTCTCAGTGCAGCTTTGCCCCAGTGCAGCCATGTCAGTGCAGCCTTGTCAGTGCAGCCTTCCCCAGTGCAGCCTTGTCAGTGCAGCCTTGTCAGTGCAGCCATGTCAGTGCAGCCATGTCAGTGCAGCCTTCCCCAGTGCAGCCTTGTCAGTGCAGACTTCCCCAGTGCAGCCTTGTCAGTGCAGCCTTCCCCAGTGCAGACTTCCCCAGTGCAGCCTTGTCAGTGCAGACTTCCCCAGTGCAGCCTTGTCAGTGCAGCCTTCCCCAGTGCAGCCTTGTCAGTGCAGTCTTCCCCAGTGCAGCCTTCCCCAGTGCAGCCTTCCCCAGTGCAGCCTTGCCCCATTGCAGCCGTCGATCCCCTGTCCCTGCCATATTGGGCTTTAAAATCGCCGACCGCGATTTGAAAATGGCGCCGCCGGCGCCGAAATACACAGACCCGGTTCTCGGCTCTTTCAGGCGGCTCTCGTTCATTTTCGGCTCCACTCGTAGTCCCGAGCGGAGCTATCCGAACCTAGCCTAGCTCTGTGTATTTCGGCGCCGGCGGCGCCATTTTCAAATCGCAGTCGGCGTTTTTGAAGTTTTGACACCACGGGATCGCAGGGGATCGGCGTATAACACGCACCTGCGACTTTCCCCTGATTTTAAGGGGAAAAAAGTGCGTGTTATACGCCGATAAATACGATATTTATAAAATATATTATCTGGTATGTTGAACTCCCGTTTTAAAGCTGAGAATGTTTTCATAAAGTTACCCTCATATAGTTGGCATAGTTGATTGTTGCCCTGTCTCTCCCATTCCCTGGGCTTCTCTATGCCTCTTAATTCCGCCAGGTTTTTGTTGTTCCATAGAGGGGAGTATTCTGTTACCCCCTCATACCCCAACAGTACCTTAGTTGTCTGCCATACTTTACTGACTAGTTTTATCGTCGGGCATCTACAAGTAAATGAGTCTGCCTCTAGTACCTTCACTAATATACTATGTGGGGCCCCTATTATCATTCTGCTACTGGGGTTCCCCTCTCCTGGGATTCCACAGCCCACTAGGTGTTGCAACTGGGCTGCCAGAAAATATGACCTCGGATGCGAGACCGCCATACCCCCTTGTTTACCGGGTATCTGCATAGTTTGCAAACTAATCCTGGATTGGCCCTTCTTCCAAATTCATTCCCTAAAAAGGGATTCTATTTTTTTAAACCACATCTGGCCTATCCAAATCGGTGAGTTGTGGAACAGGTATAATATCTGCGGTAGCCGTATCATTTTTATTAAATTGCAGCCTCCTGCTACAAATAAAGGGAGATGGCTCCAGATATCATTCTTTTGCTTTAGTTTAAGTAGTAAAAGTGGGGCTAGGTTGTCCTTGAGACACTGGTTTACATCTCTCATGATCCAAACCCCCAGGTATTTCAGTTTTGTGACTACTTTTAGGTGGGGAGTTCCCGACTGTATCTGGTCACCAAGTGGGTCAACCGGCAACAGAGCCGATTTCTCCCAATTGATAACCAGTCCAGAAAGCCTCTCCAACCATTTGTATTACTGTTTTTAAGGAATTCTCAATGTCTCCCAAAAAAAACAGACGTCGTCCACAAACAGTGCTGTCCTATCCTCTTCTGTCTGCCTCCGAAACCCCTGTATGTCTGGCATTGATCTAGTCATAATAGCTAGTGGTTCTATCGTGAGGGCGAACAACAAGGGGGGCAGGGGACTGCCCTGCCTTGTCCCTCTATCCAATTGGAACAGTTCTGAGTATTCATTATTAATTTTTATTTTTATTCTTGGTTCCCTGTACAGTAATTTCACCCAGCTAATAAAAGAGGGGCCAAACCCAAATCTCTCTAACACCCTCTATAAGTAGTCCCATTCCAGGCTATCAAAGGCCTTAGCGGCATCCAAGGCCAATATGGCCCTGGAACCCGTGTTATCTGTTGGAAGCTGCATATTTAAGAAGACTCATCTGATATTAATACTAGTTGACCTGCTATAGATAAAACCTGACTGATTGGGGTGTATAAGTTTCTGGATATATCGATTTAAACGGGTTGCTAGCACTTTTGCCAAGATTTTTACATCTCTGCATAATAATGAGATGGGGCGGTACGAAGCAACATCTAATTGGTCTTTCCCCTCCTTCTGTATTACAATTATAGTTGCTTCCGACATTGAAGTGGGAAGTCTCCCATTGGTTAATGCCCATTCCAATGTCTTCAACAATTCTGGAAGTAATACCTCTTCATATCGTTTGTAGATTTCTATCGGGAGCCCATCTGGGCCTGGGCACTTTTGGTTGGACATCCCGGCTACTGCTCGCTGTAATTCATCTAGAGTCACAGGTGACTCTATATCTATTTTGTCTTTCTCTGTCAGGGTCGGAATTGTTATTCCCTGAAAGAAACCTTCCATTTTTTCCCCACTATCTCCCCTATTAGACTTATACAGGGACTTATAGTATTCGCTAAATGTATACATTATCTCTATCGCAGCAGTGGAAATCTCCCCTGATGTCCTAATCGCCGAGACAGTGGAGGGAGGGGTGTTAGATCTGGTCAGCAGGGAAAGCATAAGCCCCACTCTCTCCCCTTCTCCAAACTGGCACTGCCTCTGGAATATTCGCCTATTCTCTGACTTCCTTGTGATGGCCATTTTGTAAACTTGTTGCTTGTCTAGCCACTCCTTTTTCCTGTCTGGGGTTGGGTCCTCGACATATCGCCTCTCTGCCTGGTGCCACCTCCCTCCTACTTTCCCTTTCCCACTCTCTATATTTCCCCTTCATTCTTGCCACTTTTTGGATCAGAAGACCTTCTAAGATAGGCCTTCAGTGAGTCCCAGATCACTCCGGTTGACGCCATCCCTGCATTGATTTACACAAATTCTTTTAGTTCGGTCATCACTTCTCCAGGATTGACAATCACTTCCAACCAACAAGAGCTGATTTTCCATTCTTTGGGGTGGGTCTTACCCCCTGCGTTTATTGTCAATACCAGCGAGGAGTGATCTGAGATTCCTCTTGGGTCGAACTTTATATTCCTTACCAACGATGCTGCTTCTCTATTGTCTAGGGCCACATCTATTCTAGAAAGAATGAGGTAAGAGCTTGAAAAGCAGGAGTATTGCCGCTCCTGTGGATAGCGCATTCACCATATGTCGCTCAGTCCTATTTCTTCCAGGTATCGAGATAACCAACCCTCTCCTGGTGTATTGTGTCTGTTTCCTGGTGGAAATCTTACTAGGCTCTTGTCTAGGACTTCATTGAAGTCACCTGCAGCTATTATTGGAGTTCCCACTTTGTCCAATGTGAACTCCAACAATTGCAGAACCTCCAGCTTAAATGGGGGGGGGGGGATATAAATATTTGCCAACACATATTGTTTGTTCTCAATTGAACAGAACAAAAAAATGTATCGGCCCTGTTCATCAATACAGCTCTCCCTGCAGGAGAATGCAACTCCCCTCCCAATCATTATGCTGACCCCCCTCGAATAGGAGGAGTGAACAGAATGATATTGGGATAGTAGCACCGGTCAAGTGTGTCTCCTGCAAGCAGAGCAGGCCAGGCCCCCTCCCCTCTAGTGCAGACATAACCTCGGTTCTCTTTGTTGGAGAACCTAGGCCTCGGACATTCCAAGAACTTATACTGAATGTCTTGTCTTGCATGGAAAAGTATCAAAAAGTATCAAAAAAATTAGACCAAAGAAGAAAAGAAAAAAAAACCCATCCAATTACCAGTCCTATTTTCTCCCCTCCACCCTTCAAATCTTCTCCAATATGTGTATTCCTCTTTCTCTCCATCTCTCACTCTTCTCCCTATTTGTGTCTTCCATCATGATAATATTTGTGGTGTGTACTTTTTACCCCCCGCCCTACCCTTATCCCCCCTGCTGACCATCACCCTCCCTCCCCTAACTCCCAACCCCTGCCTATCTGGGATTGCCCTAAGGGCTTCACCTGTGACCTTCCCATACCTCTCCCACCCTTCTTTCCTCACATTCCAAACCAACAACATTAATTTGTTTAATAACTTTGGTGCAACATATAGCCTGTGCGGGAGCTTCCTTACTCACCCTCTTGCATACCTCTGTGTCATTCAATCAAAGTGCAGTTCCACTTCTCCACTCCATCTGTGTTAAACCATCAATGTCATAGCAATGGTGTTATAGTGGTGTTATAGTGGTATCATATCCTATACAATACAATGTTACACTGCATTATATACAATATCACACCACATTATATACTACATTATAGTGATAGTATAGTGATTGTGGCAATTTTGTGATATTAAAGTAATATTATAACAAACGGATCTAAGAAAAAAAAAAAAAAAAAGAAGGTGGGGGGGGGGGGAGGAGGCAGAAAAGAAAAAAGAAAAACCACAAATCTACAGGTCCTTCTTGTTTTCCTCCAACCACTGTGCCGCATCTGCCGGTAAATTGAAGAAAAAAGTTCCACCTGTGAGCGGGCTGGAAACAGCAAAACATTTACTATCTTGTATTTCATCAACAAGCGTTTAATTGGTATAAATTCGGCCCTACACTTCTGGAGATCTGATGAAAAGTCAGGGTACAGTGAAACCCTAGCCCCGTTATATTTAATGTCTCCCATCTCTCTGGCCTTCTGTAGCAAGGTCACCTTATCGTTGTAATCAAAAGTTTTAGGATTAACGGCCTGGGATAGTTATCCACCTGTTGGGCTTTAAGGGGAACTTGATGAGCTCTTTCGATCTCAAAAGGAGGTGTAAAGGTAGTAGGCCCAAATATCTCCTTAAACCACCCCTCCAGGAATGTTATAGGGTTAGGGCCCTCGCTCCGCTCTGGCAAACCTATCACTTGCAGATTATTCCTACGGCTTCTTTTTTCCATTTCATCAAGTTTAGCTGCCTGCATATCCATTTGTTCCTTCAACCCTTTGAATTCATGCCTTAATGGAAATAACTCATCCTCGACGGTGCTTAGTCTCTCCTCTAAGGCAGTGGTTCTTTCCACAGTCTTACGCAGTTCATGTCATATTGTGAGTATTACCTCCTTAATGCTTTGCAGCTGACTATCAAGACTAATAATTGAATCTTTACAGGCATTGGCCACATTTAAGACATCTCTCAATGAGGGTTCTTCCTCCTCCAAAATAGAGCCGGTCACTATAACTGTCCCAGATACCCCAGAAGGTATTGCAGATACAGTTCCTGATTTTCCTCCCCCTAGCCCTTTGGTACTCACTGTTTTGGTGCTTGCTGGAGTAGTTGGATTTGAATATGTCTGCCCTTGGCTCCTTCTGTCCGAAGAGGATCCCGCCTGGGCTTTGGCTTGTGCTGCTGTCGGTTGGCTGCCCCCTTTAGCAGGTGATAGGAAGGTTTGGCGGGCATAGCGCTCCAGCTTAGCATCTGCAGCTGCTGCCACCTGACTCCCCTTCTCCTTGGCGACTTGCATTGCTTGAGTTCCATCCTGGGAAGGCTGTTCCTCTGCAGCTTGCCTCCTGAGCATGATAAAATGTATATAAGTTGTTATTAGCAGAGGGGGAATTAGAGGGGCTAATTTAGGGGCTAGGGGGCTCTGGAGCCCTCGGTCTCCCCTGTTCCTCTTGCTATGTCCACCTCTCTCGCCTAATGCTGTGTGCAGCTAATGGCCGTAGCAGCAGGTCCTGTGGCAGTCCTATACCAAGATCTTGCGAGATCTTGAGCGCCTCCGTACCCAATAGGATCTCGCCTCTATTGCGGCGCTCCGCAGCTCTCTGCTCGCCGCTCGGGTCCCTGCTCGGGTCTCCGCTTTGGCTGTCCCCCCGTCCAGAGGGGATGGCTCCAGTCTAGTCCCCGATATCCCACACAGCGCACGGTTCTTCAGGGGAGTCAGAGCATCCAAAAGGCATTAAAGGGACTGGTAGCTCTTCAAGCGGCCCCCACTGTAAACTCCAGGGTATCAGGCACACCGCAACGATCACCCACAATCCGAAGGCGGTAAGACAGTAAGGAGCGGAGGAGAGGCATGTTGCATGCGAGGGGGAGACGTACGGTGAGGACACCATAGTGATGCCAAGGAGGAGATGTATGGTGAGAATACTACTGTGAAGCCGAGGAGGAGACACAGGGGAAGCTGGCCACCTGGAGGGAAGCGCTGCCTGGGGTAAGTGTTATGGGTGGCTGACCGACCAACCACCCAAGGGGGGAAGGGGGTGGTGGCTGTTCATTGTTTGGGGCCCCCCAAAAAAATATACCACCGGCCGTCACTGGGCCTAATATAACTAAACTGGAGTTAAACTTCACTTTCATTGAATATATTTGCAGAACAGATCCTCGGGATTGTGTTTTCTAATATAACCTGATTGTCAGTAATGTATACCTTCGTAATTACAGAATCAGCTTTGAGTCTAGGATTAAATCCTGTAGTTTTTGCTATAACCACCAAAGCTGGGTCACATCCTTTATAAGGGTTCATGCATACCTCCCAACTTTTTGAGATGGGAATGAGGGATACCTATTAACAAAAGTATGTAGGCATAGGGCACACCCCTGTCGTACCCCCTTAACCATTTGCTGCACGCCCGCCGGCATATCATGGAGGGACGGTGCAGCTGTTGTTCTGGGCCGCCGTCATATGATGGCGCAGCCTTCCAGGCAGCCCAGGAAGCGCGCGCGCCGAATCGCTTGGGTCCTGGGTGCGCGTGCCCGGCGGCCGCGATGTCTGCCGGGCACCTGCGATTGCCTGGTAACCGAGCAGGACCGTGGATCTGTGTGTGTAAACACACAGATCCACGTCCTGTCAGATGGGAGGAGACCGATGGTGTGTTCCTTGTACATAGGAACACCGATCGGTCTCCCCCCCTTGTGAATACCCTCCTCCCACAGTTAGAATCACTCCCTAACAACACATTAACCCCTACAGCGCTCCCTCCTGGTTAACCCCTTCATTGCCAGTCACATTTATACAGTAATCAATGCATTTTTATAGCACGGATCGCTGTATAAATGTGAATGGTCCCAAAAATGTGTCAAAATTGTCCGATGTGTCCACCGCAATATCACAGTCACGATAAAAAATCGCAGATCGCCGCCATTACTAGTAAAAAAAAATAAATAATAAAAATGCTATAAATCTATCCCCTTATTTTGTAGACGCTATAACTTTTGAGCAAACCAATAAATATACGCTTATTGCGATATTTTTTACCAAAAATATGTAGAAGAATACATATAGGCCTAAACTGAGGAAAAAATTTGTTTAAAAAAAAAAAAATGTGGATATTTATTATAGCAAAAAGTAAACAATATTGTGTTTTTTTTCAAACTTGTCACTCTTGTTTTGTTTATAGCACAAGAAATAAAAAATGCAGGGGTGATCCCAAACCACCAAAGGAAAGCTCTATTAGTGGGGAAAAAATGATAAAAATTTCATTTGGGTACAGTGTAGTATGACCACGCAATTGTTATTCAAAGTGCGACAGCGCTGAAAGCTGAAAATTGGCTTGGGCAGGAAGGGGGTGAAAATACCCTGCATGGAAGTAGTTAAAGGAGAATTACACAAAAAAGAAGATTCATTAAACCAACAAACAAACAAAAATTCTGGTCATGGGACTTTAAATGAGGCATATCACAAAATAAAATTACAAAAAAAAAATATATTATAAAGTTTACTCAAGATTTAATCATAGAAGCACATTCATGTTTAGCGAAATACATGGTACAGAATACAAATTGATTGATGAACATAATTAAGAGCTCACATATGGCACATGATTATTATAATAAATTCATAAAAACCAACACATGTGCCTCCTGTGCATCGGTATCATGCAGACACGCCCGCGCTCATGACGTCTTTTGACACCATGATGCTGGCACGGTTATTTACCATCTGATGCCTGGGATGGGTGGATGCGGACGCATTCTTGCCTGATCCTCTTTGGCGTCCAGCATGACGCTGGCGGGGCCCCGCCTGGTCTCTTGGATTTTCAGCCAGACCTGGCCAGCACACTTGTCTCTGTAGTTCCTGGTGGGGCCCCGCCCGGTCTCAGGGGTATTTAGCCAGACATGGGCAGCACACTTGTCTCTGCACTTTCCACCCAACAGACCAGTCCATCCAGTTCCCAGACGGAGTCACAACGGTATGTTTTTTGTTTGGGTGAGTCATGTGTTTTTTTGCACATATTTTTACACACAGTTTTGATCTTTTTTCATACCACGTCAGTAGTTTGACTTTTGTGACTCAATTTTTTTTTTATTCATGCTCGCTTTACTATCTCTCCAAAGGATGTCCAGTGATGGCACTCTTCATCTGTTTCTTTTTTCTTTCTTTTTCACCCTTATCTACACCTTCATGACTGTCCTTTGTCAGTTGAAGCACATTTGTCAGTCATTTACACACTGTTCATCATACATACTCATACTCAATCACATATTTTTACTATGTTTTTTCAGACCAGTGTTGGTCAGATGTGCTTTTCTGCTTTTCATACATGGATCACTCCTTCCCCCTGGCTGGTTCCTGTGCTGTTCCCCTGGACTGGGTGGGATGTCCCTGCCTCAGCCCCGGTTCAGACTTTGTCATTGGCAACCCTCACATCCATCTTGTAGGCTGGATTTTTATTCTGAGCTGACATGTGAGTATCAGACTTCTGGCCTTTACATTACTTTTTGTTACCCATATAGGGATTTTTACCCCTACACATCTTTTATTTATTACTTATATTCACAGAGAATTTTGGCAACATACTCCTGACATGATTCACGAAATGCGTAGAGTTACTATACGTCAAGACAGTCTGATCCTTACATTTTATATCCATCATGCATTTGTCTATTCTATTGTACCATGTATTGTTTTTAATGAATTTATTATAATAATCACGTGTCATACAGTATGTCAGATCTTAATTATGTTCATCAATCGGTTTTTATTCTGTACCATGTATTTCGCTAAACATGAAATGTGCTTCTACGATGAATTTTTGAATAAACCTTATAATACATTTTCTATTTTTGTAATTTTATTTTGTGATATGCCTAATTTAAAGTCCCAATGACCAGAATTTTTGTTTGTATGTATAAATTGGGGATAGAAGCATGTTACGATGGTGCTATCAGATCACGCATTTCTTTTGTCTATAATTAAACCAACGAGTGCTTTTTTTTACCATTACTATTCCTTTATACTGACTTTTGAGATTTACAAATGCAGCAATTTAGAAATTGGATGAAAGCTTTAGCACTGAGAAACACTATTTTAAAGATAAATATTGCATTTTATATACAACTATATAGATCAGACCAAAATGAGGGACAAATGAGGAGGAAAGAAAGACAGAGGGACTTCAAATCAGGGACAGTCCCTCAAAATCAGGGACAGTTGGGAGCTTTAGTTCATGCGCATCCACACAGAAGTCTTCTACCTGGCTTTGCAGTGCTGTATCAAAAACAAAGGAGAAGTAAAATCAATGAACAAACCTTTAGCATCATTTACAACTTAGGCCTCATGTATACCTGAAGTCTGAAGGAGTAGATCATGTTCACCTTCAAATTGAATTTTCGTTAACACAAGTGAATTTGTACTTATTTTAGTGAATGAGGCGAAACAAAGTGAAAATTCACTTTGCAAAGCATACACAAGCATGTGCAAAAAAAAAATGATAAAAAAAAGATTTTTTCTTGTACATGATTAGATAATTGAAGTCACTTTATTTGCAAAGCTAAGTGACATTTCTATATGTATAGTGAATTTTCACAGTTCAGATTTTCTTTAAGATTAATGGTTATATCATGGTCTTTCCCTCGATTTCATTTGTTGTATTGTTGCTCTTGTTGACTTGTATTTTAGCCACCTTACAGGATCAATGTTATTCAAGAGCCAGATTGCAAATCACAAGTCCAGTTCATTATCACTTGGTGTATCATAAAACTTTGTGCCAACATGCACAGATGGATGCAGAAAACTAATTTGTTTAACCCTACAGATTGTGAATCAATTGGACAGTTTCTCCATGTATCTTTTTTTTTTAATCATTTGATGAAAGGCTTGTTTATTGCATTGTAAGTTTGGGCAGATTTTTATAGTATTAAAACAAAGGAATCCTTTGCCACATTATCCCATTTTAAGCACAACTGTTACAAAGTGAAATTTTTAAAGACCCCTTAATAATCTGTTATTATTTTGAGGGACCTTTGGAGCTGTCTGTGTGCTGTTTATTTAAAAAAAAACTCAGGAGGGAAATGTTAAATGTTATTTTCCAGCAATTTAAAACAATTTTTACTTTGTGCATTTCAGTGCTGCTGCAGCAATTTCTGTAGAATACAAAGTTGCAACCCCTTGCCAGGATTAGAATAATCTCAGGCATGTTATTTAAAAAAAACTGGGTGTTTTTTTAAAGTCAGTTTAAACATTTAAAAAAAAATCATAGCTCCTGGCCTAATGGAGTTTTTATATATATATATTTTTTGCATTGCTACATATTCTCTAGGGCTGTGCCCACACCCATGCTATTTTTTGTAAAGTACAAAGTTCAGTTATCTATATTATTCTTTAGATTACTTTAACTGTTCTGCAAGAAGTGCCTGGAATGGATTCCATTTGATGGGGAATGACTCTTTGGAGAGTCCATGAACAAATTTATTAAGAAAATCATGGCAGGAAGAGTGCACTCTTACCTAACAAAAAGAAAGTGTAAGTTCCTGCAGTGAAGTCTGCTGCTCTTGGATTTTGGAAGAGCTCCTTCTCTCTCAGTGGCTAAGCTGTCCACATCTACTTCTAAGCGTGACTTGCAATGAGGGAGTGCCCCCATTCCTCAAGTAGGATGACAATTGTTGACCTTCTCAGTCAACTGAACTAAGGGTATTTTGTATCTTTGGGTCCACGATGTTGTGTCTCAGGGGAACAGGCTGGAATTTAAGTCCTTATCTTTGCCCTGTTTCATGACCTCTGCTTAGGTTATGGGATCTGCATATGACCATGTGGCAACTGTATGCTTTGGGTGTGTTATAATTATGATGAAGAAATAATACATTTCATAAACTTCAGGTGGAGATGTTAAGTCGGTTAGGCTTCAAGACAGAGGTGAAGCCCAGAGCGGTTACATGAGATTTTTGTTTTAAAGTAGAACATATTGTGTTCTTATCACTCAGTTAGAGATCTGTAAATAGGTTGTCTGATCAAAAAGTATATTTTGTGATCCCTAAGCAGGATTCATTTGAGAAGCTTTGAAGCAACAATAAAGCTGGGGAAACCCAGCAAACGCCATTGTTTTCCCAGGTTAGACAAGGCATTATCAAACAAAGTCTTCAACGAGACTTATAGTGAGGACCCCAGGAGCGTGTATACAGCTGAACTCTATCTAAAAACAAATTGAGCCTGCCCAAAGTTAATTTCAAACATTTCTGAGAGACATCAGAATTCTGTCTACTCAGTGATATTTTAAAATACATATGATTATAAGTCATTCAAATTATATATTATATTCCAGGTCATATATACAAATGTGACTTTAGTGTCTACTGACCCAATGATAATTCAGTCATAAGGTAAAAATATAATATTTTGATGTAGAACAAATTAGAAGTAAGAATTGTTTTAAGATACCAATTATTGTTATGAAAGGAGTATAAATCGTGACTATAACTGCATAAAAATATACATATAGCATGTGTTTTTCCTAGATAAATAAGTATTCATAGTATATACAAGAATTATACATTTATACATATAGATGATCATTTTATGTGATATAGATGAATCAAAATTATATTGAGTGTATTGTATATTGTATATTGTACCAGTTACCAGAGTCCCTGAATAATATATATATTCATCAATACCAATATACAAACAGATACACATTATGAAAATAGAATATATGTTTTAACAGATAGTTCAGAACACGTTTTTCTGCCCTCAGACATGCCTAGTGGTTGAATGAATTCACAAAAGTTAATCATTAGATTTTTTTCAACCAATGGAAAAGAAGTCATACCTTTTGGGCTGAGCTTATTATAATTTCTATGATCCTATTGTCTAACATGGTATTTAGGATGAGAATAGATGCCATGAAAAGAGACTCAATTAGACACTTAATGACACACTGACTCAGACACGCAGACACACACTCCACTCATCAACTCATACCTCTATATTCATGAAGATTCCTGGAAACCTTATGCTTTGAATCTCAGAGGTCGCAAGAAGTAATTCCTCTTTAAGAGTAGCCATCTTGAAAGCCACGGCAGCCATTCTGAAAACTCTGGTAACCAGCAATTCAGACCAGTAGCTATTTTGGATTGAGTAATTACCGTATATACTCGAGTATAAGCCGACCCAAATATAAGCCGAGGCGCCTAATTTTACCACAAAAAACTGGGAAAACTTATTGACTCAAGTATAAGCCTAGGGTGGGAAATGTAGCAGCTACTGAAAGTGGAAAAGAAGGTCAACAATGCCCATCTGCAGCCTCACTGTGCCATCTTCATGCCCCACTGTGCCATCTTCATGCCCCACTGTGCCATCTGCACGCCCCACTGTGCCATCTCCATGCCTCACTGTGCCATCTCCATGCCTCACTGTGCCATCTGCATGCCCCACTGTGCCATCTCCATGCCTCACTGCGCCATCTGCATGCCCCACAGTGCCATCTGCATGTCCCACTGTGCCATCTCCCTGCCTCACTGTGTCCATCTGCAGCCACATGTACCTGATCTCCTGAACACTGGCGCTGTGACATGCAGTCTAGTTGGTGGAACGCTGATTCAGTTTCCCAGCAGTGAATCAGTGTTCCGCCTATCTCGGACGAGGAGAAGGCGGGGCTTTATTACACCGCACGGCCACCGACTAGACTGCATGTCACAGCACCGGGGGATCAGGCTCATGAGGCTGCAGATGGGCACAGTGACTCGAGTATAAGCCGAGGGGGCTTTTTCAGCACAAAAAATGTGCTGAAAAACTCGGCTTATACTCGAGTATATACGGTATGTTGTGTTGATTTTTACCTTATATATGTTTGTGTCATCTTAAATATTTACTTATCGATTATTCTTCCCTGGTGTCACCATGGGATCTTACTCTGGTCTTGTCGGCTCCACAGAGGCCTTCTTTTCAAGCTCATCTAGGATATTCTATTGGCTGACCGATGGTGCGTGCAGTGTAAGTTTACCGCTTGGCCACTACCTCTTTCTTTTAGTAGATTAGTCTCTTTGTCCTGCCTGAGAACTCCTAAAGGGGGGCAAGTTGTGTCTTGGTTTACTACTGTTAGGTGGATTAGGTGGGTCATCACTAAAGTTAATGGGCATATTAAAGCAGATCTACACCCTGTACTCGTGATCATCTGTCCCTATGCGCTATAACAAAATTGTAAAGAATAATTTTTTTTTTCTGAGCTCAAAATACCTTAATTATTTAGTGTCCCCCTGTACATCCTTCTTTGTTGGCCTAGGTGATTGATGTAGCTTTATCATAGTCACAAATCTCACAAGTCTCTGGGCAGTGAAACAGAGACCAATGTGTCATCAAAAATAAGCATGCCTGCACAGGAAGGCGACAGGAGGAAGAGTGACCTTGCTTCCACAATGCACAGCCCAAGGTTCTGCTGGCTGGTGCAGGCAGAATAGGAGCAGTTTACTATGTGTAATAGGGGCTGCTAGTATGGGGAGGGTAGAAGCAGTTTACTATGTGTATTGGTTGCTGCTGCTCTGGGGAGGAGTAGAGAGAGATTGTGTGTGTGTGTGTGTGTCTGTATCTAGCTGTCTCAGGAAGAGACCGGCCACTGGCTTTACTTGCCCTTACTACAAATGGCTGCCATCACAAAATAGCACAACACTGAATAAACAACAGCTTCCCTCATAAATATTGCATATTTTCAAATATTAAGCCCCTATTTCTAATTAACAATATATTTGCTGCTAAATGTTTTTTTAATTTTAATCCTTACATTTTGACTGAAGTATCCCTTTAAGGACAGCAATTATCCCTTTCCTGTTAAGGCTCACTTGATTAGGTCTATCAGTGCCTTCTGGGCTTTATGGCACTAGGCATCTGTTTCTTAGATCTGCAAGGCCTACACCTGGTCTTCAGTTCACATTTTTGGTTTTAGCTGCTGTATGTTCGGGCCACTGCTGACACCAGCTTTAGCTGTATGGTGCTTCATGCCACTTTCTGATTTTGGAACTGGGTTCACTTATTCTTTATTTTGTGGGCCTGTTGGCTTTGTTTACTGTGCTTCCCACTCCTTAGTTGTATTACTTGAGGATGTTCAAGTATCTTTGATTAATGGAGCCTGTGTCCTGTACTGTATAACTTGGAAAAAAGAGATTTTTGACTAACATGTCAAATACTTTTTTTGAAAGTACAGTACAAGACACAGGCAACTGTTGCCTCTTAGGCATTTTCCTCTTACTAATTGCTACAGAACTGGGGATTGCTGAGAGTGGGGAGGTTTAAAATTGCTGTTCCAAAGTCCTGTTTGCCTGTGTCCTATAACCTGAAGGTGGCTGCAAATTACCCAATGTCTGATTAATCGAGCCTGTGTCTTGTACTGTACTTCCAAGAAAAGGATTTTAAAACAAAGTAAAAAATCTAGCAATGAGCCGTTGCAGAGAAAAAACTCCAATAGTGTTTATACCTTAAAAAAAAACTCCTGCTTTATTTTAAAACACAGACGAATTGGGTACTCACATTTACCTGGTGCTTCCAGTGCACCAGGCAATACATGCTAAAAACTCTGTATAATATCTCTGTTCGTTCGTACAAGCCACAGCAGCTCCCTGCGGGTTGCTGACTCCACACTGGGTTCGGGTGCGGTCACAGTCCTTGCCCCTCCCTAATGTGTGTTGACACAGGGACACGTCTTCCTCAGGTGGAGGACACATGAGGACAAATGCTGCATCTATCCCCAGCTCCTCTGCACTGAAAACCCTGCAATTGAATATTGCAGATTGCGTGTTTTTCAGAGCTCCGTGAGCAGAGAGCTGTAGACTGTCAGTCACAGCTCTCTGCTCATCTCCCTCCTCACTCATTGGAGTGCTGGGCTGTGGAGGGGGCAGAGCGGCCGTCTTAGGCTCTCAGCAGCTCGCTGAGAGGCTGAGACAGGTGTCAGTCCAGGCACCTGGTGGATCCAGACTTTCATTGTTGGGATGACGCAGTGCCTGGATTGACATTGGTGATGTCAGCAGAGAGGGGACTAAAGCTTGTTTTGCACTCCTGTGACCCATAGGAGAAGTCCATCCAAACAAGCTTTGGCTGGACTTCTCCTTTAATAATAGCCCAGGAAGTGGACAACACTGGAACACCATATGCAATGTCCCAGGCCAGGCAAGCCTTCATATTAGTGCACAAGGGCTAGCAGCAGCAACAGTCACTGAAATCCTGCACTTAGGGCTGCACTCCCAAGGTCCCTGGATACTTGGATGCCTCCTTCCAGTATCCGACAGACATTTCATTAAAGAACTCCCCAGACCGGATCCTTGGTGAAATCCCCTTGTTTGACTTCAGAGATTCTTAGCAAGCAGGCCCCCTAGCTTTAGCATAGCAGGAACCTTGATGGTAAAGTTCAGCTGGGTTGCCTGGGAGGGCAGCAGCCCTCCAGGCAGGAAACTTCTCCTGAACAAGAACCAGACTGCTCCAGACCCCATACTATGTACTATATTCTTTAGTCACCTACTGGACACACCTCCCTAGGGATTGACCTTGACCCCGTATTCAAGCTACTCATTTGATCTGTTCCACTCCTATGTTCTGGAGCCTTCCAGAAAAAATGGAGAAGCAATCAAGCATGCAGCCTGTGAGACCCTGATCAACACAAAATAATCAGCAACAGCTCTACTGATTACAGAAGCACCCCCAAAAAAACAAAATTTACCTAGCACCAAACTACACATATCTGGCATTGCCTCAATGAGAACAGAAACTGAGGAGATCATGCCTAAATGCTGCAGAGAGCAATACCAGGTGGGATGATGCCCTGAGCTCTCATAGGAAGTGGGATTCAATTAATCCGGAAGAAGAGTGACACTGTATTGGTGACCATCTTAGTCTGTGGAGGACATCTCTGTATCGCAGCTGGAGCTGCTTTTTTCATTTCATAAGAGACTGGGAAATTACATTTCTGCTCTTTTAAGCCGACCATAGACGGTTCGAATCTTGGTCAGTTCTGCAGGGACCAGACAAAATTCGAACCATGTATGGGCAGGCTGAATGTACCCAAATTGATGATTGATCAACTTGGGTACAACCAGCCTGTCTGATTTTACATACAATTATTGCTAGCGCCTAGTGTAGCCGCCAGCAATAAGCACTGTGTTTTCTCCTGGCTGGGACAGCTTCCCCCCGCCCAGAGAACACAATGGCTCTGCAGCAGGGGTTCCCCCATCAACACAGTCAATGTTGCAGGAAAGAAAAATCATACGTCTATGGCCGGGTTTATGACCAAGCTGGAGTTATGTAACTACAGAACATTCAAAAAAGGACAACGCCCCTGAAGCTGGTACATTGGAGTCTCAAAAAAATCAGTTTTGATTAGAATTGCCCTTACATAAATCAACCCTTTTATGAATGCATTTTAGAAGCATGTGCAAGATTGTCTGATGCATTTTTGTCAACCTGAATGATGTATTGGCAATTTTTATTCAATATGTTATATAGCATTTATCATTCAAAGCTAAGTGCAGAAAGTCACTTAATGTAAATTTATATCTACTGCAAGCCATTGTAAATGAAACTTTAATGTCTTAATCTTCAACTGAACATCAATGCACTGCTAATATTACCTTGAGACATTCACGCTGTGTAACAAAGAAAAGCTAATTATGTTATTGGGATTTAAATTAAAGTACTTTTAATCCAATTGAGACTAATATGAACTGTAAACCTAATTTCAGATACTGTAGCACAGTGCGTTGTGATGATAATAACAGCTACAATGTGAGTACCCTGCTATAGAATTTATTCATAGAAAAGAAAATTGTTTTGTGTTTTCTTCTCTTAATGAAACAACATGATTGCTCACTTAGATGAATGCATTTTGTTTTGCAAAAATAATTAATTTGTCATTACAACATGAATAATTAGTGGCAGATAGTGGGAAGATATATCTGCTCCAATTTGCTTGTTTTCAATAAAACTGCCAATCTAGAAATTGTACAGTATAGGCACGTAGGACAATAAATCAACGCGTAACACTATGCTTATTAATAATCGACGTGCTACTGCACTTTCTAGTTGGAAGGCCTGATACATTTTTAATGAACGTTGTTGTTAGTAGTGGACTATATTATTAATGTTATTATTACATAAAACGTATAGTTAGTCCACTGTATGTATTTACTTTGGGAAATGATGGAAGTAATGCTGGGAGGTTTTCAGAAATCAATTTACTTTTACTATTCTGTGCTTGTAGGTAAAATTGAAAGCAGGGCAACCAAAATTAACAAGATAAAAATGAATAGTCAATTTAGCAAACCCAGCTTTTAATGACAATGAGAAAGTGAATGAATGACAAAGTGAATGAAATTCTTCTTTAAATATACTGATCCACCACTGTGAGCAAACTATACACTCTGAGCGTATTATCATCAGAATGGTCTTGTGGAATTTGGATGCATAAAAACACTCTATATGAGCGTTTTGGGGTTTTTTTTCTGCCAAGGGAACTGGAGTTTTTTTTAAGCCCAGTGTGCATAGAGCCTATTAGGTTACTTTGGCTCTTTATCATTTTTTTTTTTTAAACTAAATTAGGTCTAATGTACTTCTCTGTTAAAAAAAAAATTAGGTCTAATGTGAATCTCTAGCCAACCACTTTGGATGGAATGGAGAGGCGCCAGTACCTCTGTCAGATTTTTTTTTCTCTGTCGGGTCTTTATCGCTCTGTATGATTGCTGAGCTAATTTAACCGTACATTTTTTTCTGGCTAAGACTGGCAAAGTAAAGTAAAATCTAAACCAAGAGGACATCTTCCAATTTGAACACATTTTCGAGTGATATTTTCCCCTCACTGCAGAAAGTTTTACACTAAATTCCTAATGTATCTCCAGGGCAGGAACTGTGCCTATAACATGGCACAGACAGCAAAAAAAAAAAATAAATAAATAAAATAAAGTTTTGATTTTAGATACACTTTAGGCTTATCTCATCTTTGATTCCAATTTCAACATGCTGTGATTGTCTAAGGTCAGCCATAGACAGTTCGAATCTCGGCTGGTTCAGCAGCAATGGGCTGAGATTCGAACCATGTATGGACTGGCTGAATGTACTTAGTTGATCGATCAATTGATCAACTTGGGTACAACCAGCCTGCATATTTTACTTGTGATTATCGCTAGCAGCTTGTATCGCTGCTAGCAATAATAACTGTCTTCTCCGAGTGCGGAACGCCTCCCCCCACTGGGAGAATACAATGTCTCGGCGGGAGGAATTCCCCTGTCAACACTGTCTGTGTTGATGGGGGGAATCAAATTTCTTTCCTGCATCCTGTGGTTGAAAGAAATTCCTTCGATGTATGGCCTGCTTAAAGCTTCTCTGCTTACAGCAATCTGTACCTGTTGTTGTTCCTCATTGCATAACCAATAATACTCATGCTCCTAGATTCCTTTCATGTTTTTTGACAATCATCCACCTTGAGACATTTTATGACACCATGATAATTATAAGGTAACTGAGTTACCCACGTGGCTATCAAATGGGGTATGTTCCTGACACTTATTATTATAACTAATAAATTCACTTGCATAAGAGGTGAAATATACTTACCAAGTTACCTCTTATAGGAAACACCTAAATCTTAGGTTAAAGAAGAATAGAATGTTATGATTTACTGAATTGTCTATTTACTGAATTGTATAACTGTGTGTAGTGTGTAGCAACATCAGCATATGAGCAGCACCATGAAGTATGTAATCACATGCTTCTAAAAAGTAATGGCCATGTACAGTATATCCCTAACATATTTATGACTGGCATCCACAGTTATAGTTATAAGGTTAGCACAAGCATTGCTATGCCTAAAGACACTATTCTAAAAGTGATATGCAAAAGTAAACGGCAAATATTCTAACAATTTTAATGTACTTCCTCTACTTGCAAAATGTTTTAAATATCAAATTACGCTGCCGGTATGTTGTTTCTGATAATATTGCTTATGTCCAACATCATATAGAAACAATATAAGTTGTGTTGGTGTTTGAAAATACAACTATTTGATCACTTTTTCAGCAACCCTCTTCCTAGACTGCTACAGCTAGTGAAACTATCCACATATAACATCAGAGTACCAGAGTTTCTTACTGAATGTAATGAATGGCAGCAGGAGATACATAGTGACAGCAGTGACCTTTCCTATTATGGAATTATAACTTTGCAGGTATTACGGTACAAATAAATCAATGAGTAAAAGGACATAAAGTTTACATCTGACGTTGCTACTTTGATGATTAAAATGGAAAACTACAGTATTTCTAAATTAAAGACTTAAGAGTAGTTAAAATAGAACTAAACAATAGAACACTGCGAACTAACATTTTTCAATGCATTATTTATTGCAAAATCATTAATTATTTGTTTGGAAATCATATTTGTTGTATTTATTATTTTACTTTGGTTAACTGGGAAAAACTGTTTGCATTAAAAAAACATTCTTACAATACAACTTCAGTGTTATTGAACTATTTGACCATAATTATGTCTTTTGCATGAGTAGGTGCTACATATTATATACTGTATGTTCTCGCATATAGTTGAAGCTCCATCTATATAATTTTCCATAACTAACCTATAGCCTTCCCAAAAATGCATTTTTACCACTGTCTTCATCATAAAAGATGGATATTTAGACCATGTTCCATTTGAAAAAAAAAAATAAAGAAAAATAAGGGCTGCTTCCAAGTTACAGGAGACTACTGGAGATGGGTGTCATTTCAAAAGAAATTGAAATATAGATGGCATGTTGTTACTTAACCTGAACATGAGGCAAATGCCCCTGCATTCCCTATACGTCAAAATATATGTACGGGTAAAACTTTTGGTTCTTTTAGGACAGAGATGGGATGGATTAGCACCCCCTACCAAGTTTTATTTTTAAATTGCTGGCTATGTTCTCCCTAGGGAGAATCACCTACTGTACTATATGTCTTCTAGGGATCATTGTCACTGACTGAAAGTAATGGAAAATCCAACATTTTTACAGTTGACAACAGGACAAGAGGTGAAGGGAAATATTTTAATGAGAACATCTGTTTTAGTGACAAATGTCTTATGCCGCGTACACACGGTCGGACTTTTCGTCTACAAAAGTCCAACGGACGCTGACGGACTAAAGCTGGCTGGTAATCCGATCGTGTGTGGGCTTCTCCGGACTTTCAACGGACTTTTTTAGCCTCAAATCCGACGGACTTTAGATTTGAAACATGCTTCAAATCTTTACGTCGTAACTACGACGGACCCCGAAGTCCGCTCGTCTGTATGCTAGTCCGACGGACAAAAACGACGCATGCTCATAAGCAAAAACTAAACGGAAGCACTCGGTCTAGTAAAACTAGTGTTCGTATTGTAGGTAGCACATTCCTCACGCTGCAAAATCTGTGATCGTTGAATGCAGCGCATTTAATGTCTTCTTTACGAATGCTATAAAGAACGAAGATGTTTTGCTGTTCATATTCAAACAGAGTTCTCCCAAACAGATTTCTGGATTCTTTTTCTCTTTGATCTCATGAATGACATGGTATGCTTTTTCAAAACAATGTTTCCATACTAATAATACTTTTTAAACTTTTTTTTTTTTTGGTGGAGTCATCTTTTCTTGTAATTTTTATCCAGATATTTATTTTATGATTGTTGTGGAACTTTTTTTCTGTTTATCTCTAAATTTTTTTGTAAAGTTACCACAGGGAACCCATTTTTATATATATTTTTTTAAATTTTTTTTAATGTTTGTAAAGTTACCACAAAGAACCCTTTATAATTTTTGTTTTTATAGTGATTTGTTTTTTTTTTTATATAAAGTTAACCCAAAGAAGCGTTTTTGGTTATGTATCTTTTTTTTTTTAAATACTTACCACTCGAACATTATTAACATTATTTTAATCTATTTTTGTTGTGTTTTTGCAAAATCAATGAGATTGTTGTCCCTTGTTAATTTAAAACATTGTGTCTAAAATCTATGATTTAAAATAAAAAACCTAAACTCAAAAAATATCCATTTATTTATGGTCTAAATAAAATAAAGAGGAAGTCAATGCTGGAAAAAGTATGTGTACAAGAAAATGGGGATCTTGAGGAGTCCATATAAGAGGGAGCACAATCTGGTCCAAGAATCCCAGAGATCAACAGCACCAGCAGATGATATAGATGTCCCCAGACTGTGGTACTACAACAGCCTGCGTCTTCTGTCAGACCAGACTGAACCCAAGTCATCACTTTCTTCTCTTCCCTGCAGCCTTTCCTCCACGCTGCCCTGCAGCCTTCCCTGCAGCCTTCCCTGTAGCCTTCTTTGGAGGCTGTGGCTCTGGTGTTTCAGTTGTGGCAGGAGGAGGAGGAGGAGGAGGAGGAGGAGGAGGAGGGGGGCTGCCTCATGTAGTTGGGTGTTTCGTGTTAGCGTGCCCTGCAGCCCCTTCTGGATTGTTTCCCCAAATAGTCGCTCACAAATGAGGTGCTGCTCCCAATCCATTTGAAGAAGCCTGCTGGCTAAGTAGCAGCCATAGGACTCTTCCGCTTCGGGGGGGCTCTTCAAAAAACGGGTGGCCTCTTGCATGAGGCGCAGGGATGCCTCCTGTGTGACCGTCCCCTTCCTGGCCCTTTTTTTGGGAAGGTGGAGGGGAAGCACTTGTGATTGGGTCATGCTCCTACTGGGCCCAGCCACCTCACTTGGCCCAGCCACCTCACTTGGCCCAGCCACCTCACTGGGACCAGCCACCTCACTGGGACCAGCCACCTCCTGCCTGACACTGGGCCCAGCCTCCTCCAGGATGATGGAGAATCCGCCCTCCTCCAGGCTGTCCATGGGCCCGGTCTCCTCCTGCCTGCCACTTTCCACACATTCCTCCTGGATGGACTCATCCTGTGTATAAAAAAAGGACATAGTTTTATTTATTTATTTGGGGTTCATCAATGACACACAATTTGCTTCTCATGACCAGCAAATTCAATGTGAATACATCTCTTTAATAAAAGAGTCTAATCAGACACCCTAATTTTTTATAGCAAGTGCCAAACATATTTAGCCACTCCTGTCAATTGATATGTATACACAATTTTGAGGCCAAAATTCTTTTAGACAATTATAACATCCAGTTAACATCATTAATATTAGTACAGTAAATATTTGTTAATATAATTTACCTGACTCCAGATGGTCATATCCGGTTCATCCAGGATGGAAGACCCAGCTTGCTCCTCATCAGCCTCTGCTGGGGTGGAGGGAAGGGTGGAGGGAAGGGTTGAAAGTGATGCCCTAGCTTCATTCTGGTCATCAAGAAAACGGAGTTGATTGTAGTACCACAGCCTGGGTACATAAACATCATCTGCTGATGCTCCTGATCTCATTGATTCCTGGATCTTCTTATGCTCCCTCTTATACATATTCCTCAAGACCCCAATTTTCTTGAGCAATGTCTCCATTGTTGCTTCCGGGATGGTCGCCTGGACAAAGAACAGAAGTCTCTCCAGCGTTGACTTCCTCACATGCTTTGCATAATACTGAGGGTGTTTCACCTCCCACAAATTCCTCATCTCTCGATATTTAGATATGAAAGCTGTAAGGAACTCTGGATCCTTAAATAGGGGATTCATTATATCTGGAAAAGATAAAGTCACAAGACAAAAAACACTTATTATTAGGTTTCTGCTAACCCCTCATCATCTTCTCCCTATGTAGGCCTCATCAATCTATCAAGCCATATAGGCCGCTTGCTACAAAGTCATGACCTAAAACCAAAAAAATATTTAAAATTACCTTCGTTTTGTAACGTCCTGGTCCACTATCACCTACGCACAGAACGTACGTACGACACGTGCGCAAGGGCCCTCTTTATACACTACGCATGTGTGAAACTCCGCCTGCGTCGCCCGCCCCTGACGTTCGAAATTAACTCATGTTCTCCGCCCCCTAATTCGACGCACAGAACGTACGTACGACACGTGCGCAAGGCCCCTCTTTATACACTACGCATGTGTGAAACTCCGCCTGCGTCGCCCGCCCCTGACGTTCGATTTTAACTCATGTTCTCCGCCCATTTTTAGTTACGGCGCGTAGTGGGGTAAATAATGGCGGAGACACCTGACATGTTATCTACCTCAGGTAGCGAAAAAAGCCCGGAGGCTGGAACGTCAACCAGATCTGTGAGGCCTAGATTTAAGGCCTCTAATATGAGTTTTGAAGAGATGGTGGAGATGGTGGCCATTCTTCAAAAAAAGGACTATGATGGGAAGTATGGGCCGTACGCACGGCCAAATTTGCGCAAGGCCAAAATAATGGCAAAGGTGGTGGACACTTTACAGGCTTCTTTTGGGGTCCAGCGCTCCAAGGATCAACTTTGCAAAAGATGGTCTGACCTCAAGCTCAGGGAGCCGGATCAATACAGACGGATCCTTAAAGTGCTGAAAAAAAGTAAGTACTTGTCGTGTTTTTCTCTTGTGTTTATTACCTTGTATACTGCTCCATGTGCTTTTCCTTCCTATACGATTTTTTTGCTCATCATTTCAAACGATCTTTTAATAAACCTCGTTACATATCTATAGATATATCTATCTATATATATGTGTGTATATATAGATATATATATATATCTATATATATATAGATATATCTATATATAGATATATATATATATCTATATATATATATATATAGATATATAGATATATCTATATATATATAGATATATATATAGATCTATATATATATAGATATATCTATATAGATATATAGATATATCTATATATCTATATCTATATATAGAGATATATATAGATATAGATATATAGATATATATATATATATCTATCTATCTATATAGATCTATATATATAGATATATAGATCTATATAGATATAGATATATATATATATATCTATATATATATATATATCTATATCTATATATATAGATAGATATCTATATAGATATATATATCTATATAGATATAGATATATATATATCTATATAGATATATATATATATAGAGAGAGAGAGAGAGAGATAGAGATAGGTAGATAGATAGATAGATATAGAAATGTAAAACATTCTTTTGGAATATTTTAAGTTATCTTTTTTTTTTCTTTACATTTAGTTATATATTTAGATTTTGTTCCAGATATAGAGAGAGAGAGAGAGAGAGAGAGAGAGAGAGAGAGAGAGAGAGATCAAAAGATTATTAACTATATTTCGAGATATTGATATCTAGATATCTATCTATCCGATATGTCTTTATAATTTTAAATATTGAGGTAAAATAGGAACTCTACACAAACCACTTCACTCCAAATGTTTGAAAATTACTATGTACTAAAATATCTGTGTGCTAAGTAGATTACTAATTTTTTGTTTCACATAGGGGAAAAATCACTCAGCCAACAAGAAGACAGTCCACCCCAAGCCAAACAACATGATTGGGAAATCAGCCCAAGTCCCACTGAGGATGTGGAGGAAGGAGAGGTGGGCGACATGGGCACCCCACCAGGTGAGTGTCTGACACACCAGCTTACGGTAATCTATGCATGGCTGTCTTTTCTTTAATGTAATTTTTCTACTCTATTTTAGGGGATCTGGTTGTGCTTGATTCAAGCAACAGTGCCACCCCCGAGGATGTGGAGGAATTATGCTACATGGGCACCCCACCAGGTCAGTGTCTGAGACAACAGCTTTATTATGGTAAGGTAAACTATGTATGTGTGCATATTTCTAAACACATTTTTTGGTTTCATTCCACTTTAGGTACAAGAAGTGACTATTTCACCTCAGACAGTGCCCAACGGCTAATTGGTCAAATAATGGCCTGGAACAGGGAGATCGATGAAATGCGTAATCGGCTGGATCGTATGCAGCAGGAAATGAAGGACATGATTGATGTTTTGGGTAGAATCTAAATGCCCTTTTTGAAACCCCAAAACATCGATCATGTCCTTCATTTCCTGTTTTGCTGACCCCATTCTGGGCCTTCTCTTTATTTTTTTGGCTGAACATATATGGCTGTTTAACATCATTTAAAAAAAGGAGGACTGTTTCTAGAAAATACATACAAAATCCACAAAAAAATAAAACTTGATTTTAAAAAAACCAAAAAAAAGATAAAACTTGATTTTAAAAAAACCAAAAAAAAATAAAACTTGATTTTAAAAAAAACAAAAAAAAAAAATAAAACTTGATTTTAAAAAAAACAAAAAAAAAAATAAAACTTGATTTTAAAAAAAAACAAAAAAAAAAATAACACTTGATTTTAAAAAAAACAAAAAAAAATAAAACTTGATTTAAAAAAAAACAAAAAAAAGATAAAACTTGATTTAAAAAAAAACAAAAAAAAAATAAAACTTGATTTTAAAAAAAACAAAAAAAAAAATATTGATTTTCAAAAAAAAAAAAAAAATTAAAAAACTTGATTTTCCAAAAAACCAAAAAAAAAAATAAATAAAAAAAAAAAGGATTTTAAAAAACCAAAAAAATAAACAAAAAAGGATTTCCAAAAAAAAAAAAAAAAAAAAGCCTTTTTGCGAAAATCAAAAAGGCAAAAAAATTTTTTTGTGGATTATGTAGAAATATTTAAATATAATAATATTTTTGCAAATTATTAAGATATCATTATATTTTTGTCTATGAACATTTTCTACTAAATGCATAACTGAATGCATAACAACGATTAATAAAAACATCTCCTTATAGGAATTAAATAAATGTGTGGTTTGTTATTTCAATGCTCAGTATCAGTTTGGTTATAATTGTAAAAAAGTTGTTTACAGTGGCAATGGAGCTTATTTAGACATTTAAAAGGAAAATACAGTTGGCACTACAACTGCTCGACCATAACCTAGGAGAAAGCCCAAAAGAAAGGCAAGCAATAAATATAATTCCAGATTTCATCAATATTTTTTTTATTTAAAAAAATTAAATATCCTGGCCCATTGCAATGGCCCCCCTACCCATAAAATAATTAACATATTGCTGTCTAACTTGACGGGCACTTTGGGGGGCCAAGCCAGTACGGACAGTATCCAGGCCCGTAAGGTTGTCATCTATAAGTCCGGCCTCAGGCCCAACTGTTCCTATATAATTTACAGAATGTTTGTGTAAAAAGTTGTGCAGAATGCAGCACGATAAAATGATAAAATTAAGTTTGTATTCCGCCAAATTAATGGATGTTTGAAACAGGCGGAACCGGCTGGCCAGAATTCCAAACGCATTCTCAACCACTCTTCTAGCTCTGGCCAGCCGGAAATTAAAAACCCTCCTCTCCGGGGTGAGGGTTCTTTGGGGGAATGGCCTCATGAGGTGCTTGCTCAGAGCGAAGGCTTCATCGGCAATGAAGACAAAGGGGAGTCCTTCCACGTTATCCGCATCAGGTGGCAATCCCAGGCCACCACTCTGGAGACGCTGGCAGAACTCCGTCTGGGCAAATACTCCTCCATCCGACATCCGGCCATTCTTCCCCACGTCCACATATAAAAATTCATAGTGTGCCGACACCACCGCCATTAAAACAATACTGTGGAACCCCTTATAATTAAAATAGTATGACCCCGAATGGGGTGGTGGCACGATGTGGACATGTTTCCCATCTATAGCCCCTCCACAATTGGGAAAGTCCCAACGGCTGGCAAAATGGGATGCCACAGTCTGCCATTCCTGTGGCGTTGAAGGAAACTGGGGAATCAAACAAGAAAACCAAAATCATTAATTTGGAAGCTAACATTGCAAGAAAATTATACAATTAAAAACATTATTCCCCAGCATCAGTATAACATTAAATAATTTAATTCTTCTGGAATAACTAATATGGAAAGGCACACTTATCAGATTGCTCACCCCCTCTGATGGAACATTGATTACATTTTAGGGGGTTGTGAAATCCCTAAAAAAGATTACTTTTAGGACACGCAGGAATTTAGGGACTAAAAAGGCTACAAGACTGCAGTTGTCGCACTCTGCAGGTGCAGTTGCTAACCAGCTTACAGTAAATGAGGTAAGGTAAAAAGGCATTCATGTTGCAAGGAGTACACAATCACATGCAAGGGCAATTAATGAAAACACTTTGTGGCTTGCATGATTTGATGATGGAAATCAGCAGAGCTTCTGCTCATTTACTAAAGCACTGGAACAAATGCACTTGTAGAGTGCACATGCATTTTGCAAAGTGCAACATATATTTGCTTTAGACAAATCAACACCACAGAACATTCAAGCAAATTTTTACGAGGGTGTGGGGGGGGGGGGGGTTGGGAAATCAAGCTAATTGCTAATTATCAGCACACTATTTGGAGTGAGTTTAGGGGGGGGGTTGGTAAATCTAGCTAATTGCTAATTATAAGCACACTAAATACACTCAAACAAAATACATTCAAAATGAGTAGACTAGGTGGATATGTTCCCATCATTGCATGCTGGGGAGGTTATTGAAGGAAAATATACATGCATGACAAAAAATAACAGGAAAAAAATCCAGCATGTGTGAGGATAAAAAGGGGACATTCACACTATATTGCAATGATGGTAAGTAGTGTTTGAAGCAAGAAATACATTACATTATCAAAGATTACATAAAAGAACATGTGATGCTAATAAAAGAAAAATATCTTACCTTAATATAGTCCTTCTGCAGGACCTGGATGATGGCAGAACAGGTCTCTGGGATAATGATCCCCAGAGCCTGGGGGGAGATGCCTGTCGAGAACTTGAGGTCCTGCAGGCTTCTCCCTGTCGCCAAGTACCGCAATGTGGCAACTAGCCTCTGCTCCGGAGTGATGGCTTGCCTCATGCAGGTATCCTGCCTGCTGATATAGGGGGTCAGCAAAGCCAACAAACGGTCAAAAACGGGGTCCGTCATCCGGAGAAAGTTCCTGAAATCCTCAGGATTATTCTCACGGATCTCACGGAGCAATGGCATGTGACAGAACTGGTCACGCTGGAGCAACCAATTCTTGGTCCATGAACTCCTCCTCGCCCTGTTCATGGACTGGTCTTGGTCTGAAGAATAAACTACAGCACCAAACACATACAATGCACGAGCTCGATGACGAGTACGTACAGGTAACATGGTTTCAAAACGGTCGGCTGGTCAGAACGCACTAAACAGAACACACTGAAGAACAGCAAGGCCTGTGAAGAACGACCTGAAAATCAGGAACGAGCGGACAATAAAACAAAGATTTCTCAATGCCAACTGACCAAACGCACTGAAAAGCAGATACAAACCTCACAAGCACAGACTGAACAACAGTTAAAACGAACTGAAAAATACGAGTCTCACAAGCGCGAATCGTCTCTCACCAAACTTCTACTAACACGAGATAAACACGAGATTAGCAGAAGGAGCCCAAAGGGTGTCGTACGGGCTATTGAACTTCCGTTTTATAGTCTCGTCGGACTTGGTGTACGTCACCGCGTACTAGGCTGTCGTACTTTTGTGTGGTCGTGTGTAGGCAAGTCCGTTCGTTAGAAAGTCTGCCGCAAGTCCGCCGAAGGTACGCCGGAAGTATGTCGGACAGGCTGTCGGACTTTTGTAGACGAAAAGTCCGACCGTGTGTACGCGGCATTAGAGGGGATCTCCCCTATTTTTGTAGAGATTTCTACCCACTGCCTGTTTTGCTTCTGGGACAGGAAATGCCTTGATATCTCCCCAATGGGACTTGCACAGCAAAAATAAACTTACAGGGGGATTTAACTCTTCACTACTCTATCCAAAACTATACAAAAACATTTTGGCTGTTAAATACAATTTAGCACTGAACCCCAGGAATGATCTGTTTTGTATACTTACATCGGTCCACTTTGGCACCATGTAAATGGACAAATCGTATACCTGATTGGCCACTGGGAAAGCTGACAGTCAGTGTAGTAGTTGGTGCTACTACAGTGGTAGCTATGATCTTCTGTGCCCCGTTGGGGTTCTATGCAAGCAACTTTCCATCTGCACACTGACCACAGGGGGTTACTCACTTAGTACTGCTGCCTTTCATAGGGCGCCTTGTATTTTTTCCTTGAATACAAAGCATTCTATGATTAAACAAGGTTGAGAGGAGCAGTGTACTAAGGGGGGTGCATGGGGTACGGTCTTCACTGAGTAGGGACTCAGGCTGCTCTGGATTCAGTTGTCATTTACTTTTTGAATTGCGCAGCTCTGCACTGCTATCTCTTCCACTCTAGCGCATGTACACTGTATTGTCAAAAGTATTGGGACACCTGCATTTACATGCACATGATCTTTAATGGCACCCCAGTCTTAGTTTGTAGGGTTCAATATTCAATATTGAGTTGGCCCACCCTTTGCAGCTATAACAGCTTCAACTCTTCTGGGAAGCCTGTCCACAAGGTTTAGGAGTGTGTCTATGGGGATGTTTGACCATTCTTCCAGAAGCGCATTTGTGAGGTCAGGCACTGATGTGGATGAGAAGGCCTGGCTAGTAGTCTCTACTCTAATTCATCCCAAAGGTGTTCTGTTGGGTTGAGGTCTGGACTCTCTGCAGGCCAGTCAAGTTCCTCCTCCCCATACCTACTCATCCATGTCTTTATGGAGCTTGCTTTGTGTACTGGTATGCAATCATGTTGGAACAGAAAGGAGCCATCCCCAAACTGTTCCCACAAAGTTGGATGCATGAAATTGTCCAAAATGTCTTGATATGCTGACTTCTTAAGAGTTCCCTTCGCTGGAACTAAGGGGCCAATCCCAACCCCTCAAAAACAACCCCACACCATAATTCCCCCCTTCACCAAATGATTTGGACCAGTGCACAAAGTAAGATCCATAAAGACATGAATGAGCGAGTTTGGGGCCCATGCAGTGAAGTTAATGCATCAGATATGGTAGTTTGTAAGTGCTATTATGACAAAGCCTCTGTTTTTATCCCAATGTTAAAATCAGTTTTCTGGCTATAAAGGTTGAGTGCAGGAGTATTTTTGTTCACTGACCTTTCAGTGAAATGCCCCACTCATGTGCACTTTTTTTTTCTAAGTTACAAACTGTTTACGGTTTGCTTTCCATTTTTTTCCACATAGGCTGTGCACATTGCAAATGCAGTTGCACTCTGCAAAGGGCAGCTGCTGCAAAATTTAGTTAATGAGGAGAAGCTCTGCTGACTTTGATCATCCAATCCAATGCTGTTTTTAGTTTTTGCCCTTGCAAGTGATTGGGTATTATTCATAAAGTGAAGCTTTACCTCATTTACTAAGCTCTGGAACAACTGCACTTGCAAAGTGCACAATCGAATTGCCTTTAGTAAATCTAGACCTTGTTTTCAATTGCCTTGGAAAAGTTTGGGGTCTTTCATGTGTCACTATACCTTTTATAAGCTTTGGGGTCACTTCTAAATAAACCTGCACTCAGTCAATTGGTGGTGTCTGATAGTAGTAGCGACACACGTTGTGTGTGGTTTTCTATGTGCTTATTCATATTTTAAAAGCAGGTGCTAATATGGTTAGCTTTGTAGACTAGCCCTTATGAGTGTTAGGGGATTTTTGGTTTTGTGTACATACAGTAAATTGCTCCATACATATGTGTCTTCCTTATTAGTAACAAATTGATGAGCTGTTTACCCACTTCTCTTACCACTGAGACAATGTTTAGCTCCCTATGGCAAAGCCTATACTGTCTAGTGGTCATTTAATAAAATGGAATTTGGCAATTGTACGACTTGTGCCACCAGCCACTAGGTATAAGCTCTGTCCAGGTTAATGAGAGGGTGGCTGATCCTTTGTGGTGTTTTGGAACAGACCTGTGCATATAGTTAGTATTATGGTTTTGATTTTCTGCCTGTTCTATTCTTAGATCTCATTCACTGGCACTGTTGTTTGCTTCCAACCCTATCCTTTACAATTGTGAGCATTGCGCTCATAAATGAGTGAACATATACTGAATCAGTGCTGCTACTTCAAACAAAAATAACCAAACAAAATAGGTGAAATACAATGCATACAAAAACATACAATTCACAGTAGCACACTATTGTGAATAGAACAAATCCAAATTTAATGAAAAAAAGATAAATAAAACTTCAAAAGTGTCCACAAAATATAAAAAAAATTATAGGCCTAGCACGCGACCGGGATGGCTGCACACTAGCGGAGCTCCACGAACAGACACAGCTGACAGCTCACTACCCAGCTTGCTTGGACTGGGAGATGGGGAGACTGACTCGACCAGACTCTCCACTCCAAAACCCGCTGAAAGCCAGCTTATTCCTCCTCATCCAGAAGCATATCTGAGCTACTGAAAGCAAAACCCGCGGCCCACGGCAACGTGGCGGGACACAAGATGGTGCGGTCACTGCAGGAGGAGGAAGACTTCAGCGAAGACTCACAATCTGCAATGGAGGATCCAGGTAGGAGTAGGACACGCTCCAACAAACCCCTCACATATGCGGACATGTCTGGCTTTGCTGCAGATATAAAAGCCACATTTTCTGCAGCCATTACAGACTTAAAGTCTAACCTTCTAGTACTATCTGACAAGCTGGAGGCGGTAGAAGTACAGGGGAAGCACAGAGACAGAGTGCTGCACAGGCTAGACAAGATTGCTGACACACATGTCTCCCACTTTATTGAAATGAATAGCCACCTTGAGGACCTCGATAACAGAGGACGCAGGAATAATATCAGGGTGCACATATTATGTTATACCAGGATCTCTCACAGATTACATTGAAAAACCGCAGGGCCCTGCGACTTTTCCTGGACAAACTCAGAGAGAATGACATAAGATACACTTGGCGCTTCCCGTTTGCCCTTGTAGTTACGGCCGCAGGGTTACGCACACCTGATGAAATAGCTGAATTCTGTGCAGCTTTGGATTTAGACATAATTGAACTCCCTGAATGGTATCAGGAGTTTACTTTACCCCCACACACCAGAAGCCCACCCGGCTCTCCCTTCTCTACCCCTGACAAACAACTGACCAAGAAAATGAAACAGGGACGAGGAGGGGGAACACCACGGGGGACTCACGCCCCACGTCCCACACCTTCCAGATCACACAAATCTGATTGAATAAGCAACCTCCCTGTCAGAACTCTCTCCAACAGATTCCCGTGCCATTGACTAAAATATACGCCGTATAACTATACTGACCAGTCTCCTATCTACATTGACTCTATACTGGAATAAGAACTAAGTGAACCATCTCAGTTAACGGCCAGAGCACACACTACCGAGTTGATGTTTCATTCTTTTTGTTGATTTTTGGTTCACTGCAGTTGGCACCTTGGAGTGGTCACTTAGCAGTTCTAATTCAAGAGGATATTTGCTGGTAAAGGGCGAACATGGCAGTATACCAGCATCTGTGATCCACACTGGAAACACATAAGCTTCAGACTCTAGATCAACTGGCATGGACTATGGCAGGCTATGGGTCAGTTAGGCTGAACTATCTTTTGCCGTGTCACTGAAACCCAGAAAATGACCTCCGAATACAGGCAGTTACCGTATTTATCGGCGTATAACACACACTTTTTTCCCCTTGAAATGAGGGGAAAATTGCAGATGCGTGTTATACGCCGATCCCTCGCTGATTGTGAGTGGTGTGAGCGCCGGCCGCCGATATACATACATAGCCGAGTGTACTCGACTAGGCTCGGCTAGTTCTGCTCACAGTCACGCCCAATTCCGCCCTATGATGGATATAACACAGGGACTGGGCGTGACTGTGAGCGCAGCTAGCTGAGCCTAGCCGAGTACACTCGGCTATGTATGTATATGGGCGGCGCTCGGCTCCGCTCACAGTCACACCCAGTCCCGCCATTGGACCTGTGTTATGTCCATCATAGGGCGGGACTGGGTGGGACTACGAGAGGAGCTGAGAACCGGCTCTGTGTATCTCGGCGCCGGCGACGCCATTTTCAAACTGCAGTGACACTGACAAGTCACTGCAGTTTAACAGCAGCCTGGGCAAGGCTGCAAATGTCACTGACAAGGCTTGCAGATAGACACTGACAAGGCTGCAAGGCTTGCAGATGGACACTGACAAGGCTGCAAATGTCACTGACAAGGCTTGCAGATGGACACTGACAAGGCTGCAAGGCTGCAGATGGACACTGATAAGGCTGCAAGGCTGCAGATGGACACTGATAAGGCTGCAAATGACACTGGCAAGGCTGCAAATGACACTGGACAAGCATGCAGATGGACACTGATAAGGCTGCATTGATGGGCATTTAAATGTAAGTTCTTTTCCTTAAAAAGTTTTTTTCCTCAAAATTCCCTCCTAAACTTGGGGTGCGTGTTATATGCCGGCGCGTGTTATACGCTGATAAATACGATAATTCATGTACGGGTCACCAGCTGTTATAGATGGGAAATCACAACTAGGGAGCTGCGGGAGGGGGTTCTTGAGCAGGATTGCTCTATCCAGGTCCAAAGATAAGTTTTGCCTCACAGAGGCTGTGTCTTTCTCTTTCTCCGTTATGTTTGAACTAACCACTATTTTTTTACAGGTTCATATTCGTACTAGTCGCTGACTCACCACGTCACCACAAAGCATACCTGGCTCGAGATTTCTCAACTCAGATATACTATTTAAATACTTTAGCACAGTTTATACATTGATTAAAGTGTTATACATTTGTTCTACTTGAAATTGGACTCAATTCTGTTGTTGAATACCTTATTTCACTAACAATTTTCTTCTCTCTTTCTTATCTCCTTTTCTACTCCCCCCCCCACATCTCACCCAACCTTACAAAGAGCTGTAGTGGAGACTGGTCATTAACAAACACCTCAGAATTTATTACAGGAAACAACCACTGACACCAGCTACTTGATTACACTGATGGCCTACTCGTTACTGGGGAGGTCCCCCAGGGTGATCTTGCACAACATCAGAGGACTGAATATCCCAGAGAAAAGGACATTGCTCCTTAGAGAACTGAGGAAGGGTAAGCCACACTTTGTCTTCCTTCAGGAGACCCACTTTAAGACAGCACACATACCAAAGATTACTAATACCTACTTTACGGCAGCCTACCATGTGACAAATGACCATGCCAAAACTAAAGGAGTCTCGACCCTAGTGAGTAAGGATGCCCCTTTCACCCTCAGTGATAGCCTAATAGACCCTGAGGGAAGGTACGTCTTTATTAAAGGCACACACTACGACAGACCCATTATGTTAGCAAACGTTTACTTCGCCAACTCAGCACAAGTGACCTTCTGCCAAAAAATAGTGCGAGAAATGACAGGGTTTACATCAGGACTATTCATATTAGGTGGGACTTTAATATACCACTGGACCCAGCAGCTGACTCCTCCTCAGGGATATCCTGCATCAAATATAGTGCCCTTAAAAGAATTAAAACCCTTCTCAACTCCTTACAATTGATAGATTCCTGGAGGTATCTCCATCCAGACTCCAGAGACTTCACGTTCCACTCGGTCCCGCATAATCGATATTCACGTATAGATTTCTTATTCATCACACAAAGAGACTTACAAAATGTGACAGGAGCTCATATAGGCATCCAATCGCTATGCGACCACGCACCAATATCTTTGACGATGGACATGAGTTCCCCAGCCCCTAGATCGAACTTGTGGAGACTTAATTCCTCACTCCTGACTGACCCAGAACTACTACCCAAAATAACCACGGCACTGACTGAATATTTTAGCTCCAACGATACTCCAGACATGAACCCCATGATAATCTGGCAGGCACACAAATGCTATATCAGGGAAGAACTGATCAAGCTAGGCTCTCAAAAAAAAAAAGACAGGAACAGGAAGTTACTAAGTTAATAAACAAAATTAACGCACTAGAAAATAGTCACAAACAGTCTCTATCGGTACAGTTGGCTACAGAATTGCTTGAAACGCGCAAGGCTCTACAACAAATATTTGAGTACAAAACCAAAAAACTATTATTTTTCAAAAAAGCAATCTATTTCGAAACTGAAGACAAAACAGGCAGACTACTATCTAGAGCTGTGAAGGAAGCCACTATAAAAAACCACATAGCAGGGATCAGATCACAGAGAGGGACATTAGACATTACCACCGAGCCTATAGCATCACACTTCCAACAATTCTACTCAAATCTATATAACCTACCTGAACAATGCAAACCCCATGACATACAGGGAGACAGAAAAAAAGTGATACAGGACCATCTAAGCGAAAGCGGGCTTCCCAAACTAGAGGAAACTGAGACATCCTCCCTAGAAGAAGAAATAACGGAGGCAGAAATCCAATCAGTATTTAAAGATCTCAAATCAGGGAAAAGTCTGGGCCCAGACGGCTTCACGTCAAACTATTACAAGACATTTAGCATTATACTATCGACCCCACTGAACAGGGCACTGAACGCTCTGTCCTCACCCAACCATGTACTAACTGACTTTCTATCTGCCCATATTACAGTTGTTCCAAAAGCAGGGAAAGACCCAGCTAAATGCTCCAGCTATAGACCTATCTCTTTACTAAATTTAGACCTAAAACTACTAGCAAAAGTGATAGCAAACAGACTAAGACCACTCCTACACTCCCTGATAGGCCCAGAACAAGTAGGTTTCGTGCCCGGCAGGGAGGCGAGAGATAATGTGGTCAAGATCCTGTCCACGGACGCGGAGAAGGCCTTTGATAGAGTCTCATGGGACTACATGCTAGATACGTGTAAACATGTTGGCCTAGGTCCACGCATGATGACATGGATCTCCACCCTGTATGACAAACCTTCGGCTCAGTTGAAGATCAATGGCACATTGTCGGATAGGGTGTTGATCACAAATGAAACTAGGCAGGGGTGCCCACTGTCACCACTGTTATTTATCCTTTCATTAGAGCCATTCATCAGGATGGTTAACCGAGATAACTCAATAACAGGTTTCAACGTGGCAGGCAGGGAATACAAGATCGCAGCCTACGCTGATGATCTCTTGTTCTTTCTGACTAACCCCCACACCACTGTACCCAACTTGATGAAACAGTTCGCACACTATGGCTATCTATCAAATCTCAAAATAAATTTTACTAAAAATTAAGCTATGAACATATCCCTTACAGAAGAAAATCTGAACAAAACCAAAACCAACTGCCCTTTTAGGTGGGAGACCAAAGCACTTAAATATTTAGGGATATGGATAACACCAAAACAGACATTTATCTTTGAATACAACTTCCCCACACTACTACAAGAAATAAGGAAAGCCCTACAAAAATGGCACTCCAAATATTTGTCATGGCTCGGAAGGGCGGCGGTCTAAAAGATGGTCATCCTTCCCAGACCGCTGCATCTACTTACATCTACTCCCAATTAAGATACCACAGAAATTTTTTAAAGCATTACAATCTACCCTAATACAATTTCTATGGGGACACAAAGAACCCAGAATTAAATTCTCACTTCTCACTAGGCCGAAAGATCAAGATGGGATGGGGCTGCCAAATTTTTATAATTACTATCTTGCTTCTCACCTCACGAGAGTGATTAATTGGCACTGCCATGAAGAGTCTAAGGACTGGGTCATATTGGAGGACTCATTGCATCAAATCCCTCTGAAATTTTCCCCCTGGATTCCATGGTGGACTCAATGCACCACCCTTAAAAATCACCCACTGACAGGCACTACACTGAGCCTGTTCCACAACATAGCCAACACCACTGAACTGACTTCAACCCTTGGCCCACTCTCCCCATTGGCGAACAACCCGGATTTCCCACCGGCACTTAAGAACAACACTCTACAGACCCCTGATTGCAAACAACCACTTATAGCAAAGAGCTGCTTTAATAAGGGTCAAATTAAAGATTTCACTACACTAAAGAATGACAATGACCGTACAAGACTTCCTCTATGGTCCTACTTCCAAATTCATAGCTATCCTAATGGCAAATCAAGAAAACCCTTCTTTTCTAGGTAGCTGACAGAGTTGGAGGAAACTTGCAGCAATTGCAGCAATGGCTCACAATTCAATAGAGCAACATCTGTCTCTTACACCTGGCTACAAAAGACGAAAGTGACAAAGGATGACAGATTCAGGTGTGCATGGTCTAATGCCTTACAGATAGAAATAGCTAAAAATCAGTGGAAAAATGCGTGCATCCTATCACATAAATGCTCTATTAGTGCTAAAACTCAGGAAATGTCATACAAACTCCTGACACATTGGTACGCTACACCTGACAAACTTAAGAAATGGTTTCCACACACTTCGGTGTTGCTGGAGATGTGGGGAAGAGAAAGGCACTCTCCTACATGTGTGGTGGGAGTGTTCAATAATAAGCACTTATTGGAATAAAGTCAGGGGGCTAGTGAGGCAAATCACGGAGACCAATCTTAAACTTAATACAGCCTACTGTCTGCTACACATCACAAATTTCCCCCTTAAACGCTACAAACAATCATTAACAAAACATCTACTTAATGCAGCTAAGTCGCTAATACCACTTCATTGGAAAAATACACGCCCCCATCTATCCAAGATTGGTTAAAGAAGGTTTCTGAAACTTGTTACATGGAAGACACTCTAGCCCAATCCTTAGATAAAGCAGAAAAATACCAGAGAACATGGTCCCCGTGTTTTGCTTTTAAAGCCTCTGGCACTTATGAAACATTAATGAATCAGTAAAGAAGCCTGAAGAAGAACCGAGACACCCCGGTACTATCTCAGTTGGGACAACCACTCTCCAACAGACTATATATAAAATATAAGATGAGCAATAAAATATTACATGCAAAGATAACCTTATGTACCCCAATCTCCCCTTCTGTCTTACTATTTCCTTTTTGGTTATATGAGCAGACATTAATCTATTATAACAATGATTATACAATGCTCAATGATAGTTGTATATGATTAAATGTAAGCATGTGATGGATAATCCTTAAACTACTCAGGTTCAACATTATCTGAAGATGTAGTGATAATTTACTTTCTGGATGTTTTCAGAAACATGATTGTAAGCTGACTAGCTAATTTACACACTGCTTTGATTTGTACTGTTTAAAATACCTTCATAATAAACTTTTGATGAGAAAAAACAAAAATATTATAGATTAAAAAAGGGAGATCTCATGTCCAACCAAGTGTAATCAAATGGGTGTAACTGAAATTCAAAATACCATATATCCTCCACCAGGGTGAACTGTGCAGGTTCAACTCCCTTAGGAATAAAGCTCATCAAATGCTGTTGCCATTCACTCTCATGTCTGAAAAATCTCGCTTTTTGTGTTCAAAAGCTGCTATAGATTGCCAAGCTCCATCCAGGCTGCAATACCAATTGAACCTTTGGTGGGGATGTGCAGAATTGGTATAAATGGGCGGGCACTGAACTCCTTGGCGTGGTTCAGCAGGGCGTCCCTCACCATCTCATAACCACAGAGGACCACCACCGGCTATCAGTTTCTAGATGGTGAATATCGAAAAGTACTTTTGGCTGACATGAAATGGTCCCAGGGGCTCATTGGCTCATTCAGCAATTTTTCAGGAAAATCTGTTAATGTAATTAAAATGTGTGCAATTCCAGTATTGATTGTATATCTTGGCTCAGCTAGCGGGAAAGGCTGCAGAAGCTTTACATTTCTTTTGCTTTCTCCCCCTCAGAAACAGTAAATATTTAGTCTGACAGCTGATTGGCCACTAGTAACTAACTGATTATCAGCACAGTACCAAGAATACAAGGCAACCAAGGCTGTGCAGAGCAGGGTAAGACCGTGTCTTTCCGAACAGTTTAGGCAACCATTTTTAATGTTTTACATAGCTATACCTGCAAAATGGGCCAGCATAAAGTGATCTATTAGGACTTATTTTCTGATTAAAGTTCCACTTTAAATAACATGCTTGAGGATGCCTTAAAGGCTAAGTTCACTTATTTGTTTCTAAATTCCAGCTTCCCTATGCACCAATATATCATTACCGTACCTCTGTTTCAGAAAATAAAAAGCTTTCCCTTTCTTTTAGGACAGGCGTTAGCTCAGCTTCCAGTCGGGAAGCCACTGAGACCAGGAGGTAGCGTAAAAGGTGAGGGGAACTGCTGCGGATTCTACGGGGGGTGGATTTATTAACGAAGACAATGTATGGTTCCAGTATATCTCACCGCTCCCCGACACTCCTGGGCTGGATACACTCCGCAGCAGTTCCCCTCACCTTTTAGGCTAGCTCCTGATCTCAGCGGCTTCCCAATTTCAGCTTAGTGCCAGACATATTGGTTATATTACCTAATACAGAACTGTGTTACTCTCTATATTAAGTGAACCTTTACTGGCACTTTGTGAACAGTTCAGGACTGTCCCGCATTGCATAATCGTATGGCTTACCACCAGGGATAATCAATACAGTCAAGGAAATCACTGTCATTATATACATAAGCACATTTTAGCTTATTTAGGACTCAAGATGAGTTCCTATATTTGGGTCATCAACTGTTGCTTAATTAAAAGCCCAATTGATGTAAGCATGTGGATGGATAGCTGTCCGTGGTAGCTACCTGTGTCCTTTGACAACGTTGTCAATTTTTTAACTTGTTTGCACTGGTGGAGGTGAAGTTTTTTTTCTATTTGTATGTTTCAATAAAGCCCTTATTTCATTTTTCCAGTACTGGTTGGTCCTCTTTGATGAAATTCTTGTGGACCTTTAGTCCATTTATTATATAATGTGTATGGTCACCTTAGGGGAAGAAGTTGGAAAGTGGTTGAAAATAAAACAAGAGGTGATGTAGTAATGAGAGAGGTGTGGTCCAGAGTGGTAATACACGCCTATTCTGTGATGCAGTAAGGCATTGCATGATGGGATATGACCTACAGAAAGTGATGGAAGCAGAATGCATTTTTTAACATTTCAAAAAGAGAGGTGAAAATTCAAAGCTGCCAGGGATGAGGTAAGTGAAAGATAAACACGTTGGGATGGCTGGTGCAGAAAAGACATTAGAAAAGGCTTCTATTTCTTATGGAAAGTGAAATTCTGCCTGAAAAGGTGAACTTAGTCTTTAACCAGTTGCTGCCCGCCCACCGTCATATGACAATGGGGCGGTGCAGCTCTTGTTCTGGGCCGCCGTCATATGAATGCCCATCATGACGGCGGCACAGAACGGTCGCTCTCACGCGCCTGTGGGGGCATGCACCACGGCAATTGTGGCCGCACCATGTTGCTAGGACACGGTGCCACATCGATCTGTGTAAAGAGCCGCGTCTGCGGCTCTTTAATCACGTGATCGGCTGTGTCCAATCACAGCTGGTCACATGTAAACACGGAGATGCCAGAAATAGGCTCTCCTCACCTCACACTGACAGAGTGCGAGGAGAGGAGAGCCGATCAGTGGCATCTCCTCACAGGGGGACAGCTAGGGAAGTAATCAGGGCACTGATCATCAGTGCCCTGATTACAAGATATAAATAAAGTGCCACTAATAAATAAAATGCCATGCCCACCAATGCCAGCATACAGTGCCCACCAATGCCAGTGATCAGAGCCCACCAGTGGAAGCAATCAGTGCCCACACTGCTCACAAGTGCCACAAATCAGTGCCCATTAGCCATGCCAGTCAGTGCTGGCAATTAGTGCCGCCTATTAGTGCTGCCCATCATTGCCCATCACTGCTGTCCATCAATGCCCATAAGTGTCGCCCATCAGTGCCACCCATCAATGCCCATCAGTCCCCATCTGTACTGCCTATCCATGCCGCCTATCCGTGCCCACCAGTGCCGCCTCTCAGTGCCCGCCACTGCCACCTATCAGTGCCCACCAATGCCACCTATTAGTGCCCATCAGTGCCACCTAACAGTGCCCATCAGTGCCACCTAACAGTGCTCATCAATGCCACCTAACAGTGCCACCTATCAGTGCCCATAAGTGTGGCATATTAGTGCCTCCTCATCAGTGCCACCTCATCAGTGCCCATAAGTGCTGCCTCATCAGTGCCCATAAGTGCCACCTCATCAATGCCCACCAGTTCAGCCTATCAGTGCCCATCAGTGCCGCCTCATCAGCGCACATCAGTGAAGGTGAAAAATTACAAAATTTACTCACAGAAAAAAGTAAAAAAACTATTTTTGTTCAAAATTTTTGGTCTTTTTTTTGTAAAAAAAAAAAAAAAAACAGCAGTGATTACATACCAGCAAAAGAAAGCTCTATTTGTGTGAAGAAAATGATAAAAAATTTGTTTAGGTTCAGTGTAGTATTGCGCAATTGTCATTCAAAGTGCGACAGCGCTGAAAGCTGAAAAATGGCTTGGGCAGGAAGGGGGTGATCCTGCCTGGTAGGCAAGTGGTTAAAGGTGAATGAAGTTATGAAACAGTAAGATGCAGTCCTTCAAAAGTGACAAAAAAAAAAAAGAAAAAAAACAGGAAAAAAACATAGTGGTTCTATCCCTAAAATTCTAACCAGACCCTTATCCAGGAAGCCTTGGTGGCTTGTACCTATATTAAGGGACAAGGACATCTTGCCTACATCCCCCCGCCCCAAAAAAGGTATGGGGGTTTTGGGGGTGTTTGGGGGGACATTTAGGAATCTGGAAGATTAAGAAAAATGGGGCCCCAAATATCCACCTCCTCACTGTCAGGGCTGGGCCCTTCCTTCCTTCTCAGAGCAGGCCGCTCAGCTGTCGGTTAATTGCCATCTCCAATCTTTTCCAAAGTGACTCACCTGATGATGATATCCTGTTCGTCAGTCCTGATGGTTACTTAAGCTTTTCAGTTCAGTCCCTCTCTGTCTTCGCCATGGTCAACACATCTAGAGACTCTCTCCTGTGTACCTGTTGAAGACTTGCTTGGCTGATGTCCCTTCTGGTTCTTGATCCTGCTTGCTGTTCCACTACGCTAATTCTCCAGTTTCCTAATTTCCTGGCCTGTCTTAAAGTATGCTAATCTCTGGCTCCCTGACATCCTGGCTTGTCTGACTATCCGTTCCAGACATACCAGACATACCTCTTATAGAGATAATACTTGAGGCAAGTGCCTGAAATGGAGCAACAGCAGGGACAGCCTACAACACAGGTTGTACTGCAGCAGCTATAGTGGGAGATTCCAGGTGAGCCGATTCAGGAGCATCTGTAACTCCAAGGCAACGCCTACTGTCAGAAATCATGAATCAGACCGAGACAAAATCACACTTGTTTAATAATAATAATAATAGTAATAATAATAATAATAATAGTAAAAGATAAACACAGCAATGTAGTCAAATAATAGCCAGAGTTCAGTAACCAGAACGGATAGTCAAACAAGCCAGGACGTCAGGGAGCCAGAGATCAGTGTACTTCATGACAGGCCAGGAAATCAGGAAGCCAGAGAATCAGCGTAGTGGAGAGAGGCCTTGGACCCACCTGTCCATGGATTTCATTGTGGAGTAACACAGTTATCCTTATGGTGGTTGATCGGTTCTCGAAGATGTCTGATTGTATTTCACTTAAGAAGTTGCCCACATCTAAGGAACTGGCTTCCATTTTTGCTCGGGAGATCTTTCGCTTACATGGGTTATCCAAGGTGATTGTCTCGAACGGAGTAGTCAGTTTGTGTCCCGGTTCTGCCTAGCCTTTTGAGCACAGTTGGGAATTCAGCTTGCTTTCTCCTCTGCTTATTACCGCAGTCTAGTGGGGCCACAGAATGAGCCAACCAGTCCTTGGAGCAGTTTCTATGTTGCTATATTTCTGACCATCATAACAACTGGTCGTACCTCTTACCTTGGGCGGAGTTTGCTTACAATAGTTCCTTGAATTCTGTTTCCCAATTGTCCCCATTTATGGCAAACTATGGTTTCCAACCTTCTATGTTGCCTGACTCATTTGTTCCGCAGAGCATCCCTGCATTAGAGGAGGTTCTTCGTGGTCTTTTTTCCACTTGGGCACTAGTTCAGGAGGTTTTGCGACATGCCAATGATAGGTACAGACTCCATGCTGACCGCAGACGCCTGCCTGCACCTTCCTACCAGGTTGGGGACAGGGTCTGGCTGTCATCCCGCAACCTCCGACTCCGTGTTCCCTCACTGAGGTTGGTACCTCAGTTTATTGGACCTTTCTGTATTCTCCACAGGATTAACCCAGCAAAACCTTTGGTCTGCAAACGCTTTACCACCTCAGTGCCACGTCCTCACCCAGTACATGCTGAGAACTATGAGAAGTATTAAGTACAGTTCATTGTTGACTCCCATAGGTTCCGTGGGTGCATACAGTACCTGGTGCATTGGAAAGGGTACAGTCTGGAGGAACGCTCTTGGGTCTCATCCTCAGACGTACATGCCCCTGTCCTCCTCCGTGCTTTCCATAGACATTTTCCCCTCAAACTTGGTGGTCCTCTGAGTGGAAGGGGTCATTGAGGAGGGGGTACTGTCAGGGCTGGGCTCAGCCCTTCCTTTTCAGAGGAGGCCACTCAGCTGTCGGTTAATTGCCAGCTCCAATCTTTTGCACAGTGACTCACCTCATGATGATATCCTGTTCATCAAGTCCTGCTAGTTACTTAAGCTGGTCAGTTCAGTCCCTCTCTGCCTTCACCTTGGTCAATACATCCAGAGACTTTCTCCGGTGTACCTGTTGAAGACTTGCTTGGCTGACGTACCATCTGGTTCCTGATCCTGCTTGCTGTTCCACTACGCTGATTCTCCGGTTTCCTGATTTCCTGGCCTGTCCTGAAGTATGCTGATCTCTGGCTCCCTGACGTCCTGGCTTGTCTGACTATCTGTTCCGGTTATCGAACTCTGGCTATGATTTGACTACGTTGCTCTGTTTACCTTTTACTATTATTATTAAACAAGTGTGATTTTGAACTGCGCTTCTGTCTCTCTCTGATTCATGGTTTCTGACACTCACAGGGGAATGAGTTCAGTAGTCAAAAAGTAATAGAGGGGGAATTTTCCAATGGGGACACTAGTTCTGGTGAGCTGGGGATCCCCAGGGAATTATCTTAATTTGCAGTGATTTCTACTCACTTCCTGTTTTGGCTATGGGACAGGACGTGAAGGAAAATCTCTACAATGGGACACAGATGGCAAAAGAAAAAACCTGACAGGGGTTATAACCTCCCCATGCTCTATCCAAATGAAAAAAAGTTTTGCCTAGAGTTCTAGTTTAAGCATAGGCACATCCAAGTGATTATTAAAATATTAACTATTGAATGTGGCAAAAAAGATCATGTAAATGTAAATGAAGTTTGAGTACCCAATTAAGGCTCCGTGAACCTCAAAACATTTGATGCATTTGTTTAATTATATAGCAAAAAAAGAATCAATGCAAGAAAGGCTCATGCTGCCAGAAATCAATATGATAGTTGCCTTCCGGTCCTCTAATGCAAAGTTAAGTATGAAATAATTATATACATCAATTAACCGCGGTATACAAACTGAAAGAAAAAAGTCTTTTGTAATGCCTGTAGAAGCCACTGTCTCTCTGTCTGTTGGCCGTACGCCAGTGAAAGCTTAGATTAGGGAGACTATTAAAGAATAAACCAGTTGACAGTTCAACAATACATCCGAAGGCTGAAAAGCTTACCTTTAAAGTATCATGATTTCAAAGCATGTACAATGTCTTTTTCTGAAATGTCTGAATTACTTGTTCTCAGTGGTAGAATCCTGACCAAGTTGTTTTTTTAAGACATTCATTGTCAGTGGCTAATTATTCTTTGTTACTTTTACAGCATAGATCCTTTTACTTTTTTATACGACAAAGCCTGTAGCATTAAAAATAGTATGAAACTACGAACATAGTATGAAAGTATGAACAGCATTCTATTTTTAATGAAACAACTTGTATATTTTGTAAACTGCTGCTTAAAGTGGAATTGCAAATTAGAGAAAACTTACCTTTGAGTTTTGCCCTCCTCCAGCAATGACAGCTCCAGGTCCTGCCTTGGTGCCCAATATCTGCTGATGACATCTTCTCTGAAGCTTCCTCTGCTTCTAGCATTTTCCTTCTTCAGCCATATTGTGGCAAATGGTGATGTAACTTGTTATTTTTTTTTCTTTTACACTCTCTTGTGGGAGAAGGTTGCCACTTTTCCTAATTTCAAATATTGTATTTCCATAAACCTCTATGGGATTTTGAAGGCAACCTAACCAACAAAACGAGAACACTTATCATTAAAGTTACATCTTTAATACTGATCTTTAAAACCATACAAAAGTTTAAAATCAGAGAATGATCACAATTTGCTTGTACAAAGGCTGACATTTATTGATTTATGCTAGGCAGTACTCCCCAAAACCATTTTCATTAGGAAACTTTGTATTTCACATAATTGCTTGTTTGATGGAATTGGGTATCTAACATGTTTCAAGATTTATTGGATCAAACTAGTCTGTTCTTTAGGGATACATGAGATACCACCAATCATCATTAAAAGATCCTTTTACTCTTCAATGTGTCAACTCACTTCATCTCCCACAGAAGGCACAATCTATTCAGAAGCCAGAAAGTGAAAGCTCCATCCAGTTTGGAGAACAGTGGTCCTTGTATGGGATTGCCCTCTGCCTTCTGAGGGAGGTGAAGTGGGTTGACACATTAAAGAATAATATGATCTTTTAGTGATGTTTGGTGGTATCACAAGGTTCACAAGGATGCTTAAAGCAGGGTGCTTGGTAGATATTTCACCTCCTTCTAAGGAGCCCCCACATGACATTGTCGCACAATGCCTATTTACACCTTGCATGAAGCATTTGGGACATGCCTGGCACTCACTTAAATGGCCCACCGACGTACACCGAGGGAATAATAACACTGTCCCCAAATGCTAGCAAAAAGGCTACAGGTAATAGATGCTTTTTGTATTCAGCATCTGCGTGTATGTAGAAGATAGCAAACATCAGTCAGTAATACTTGCAATTCTTTGCTTTGTTGAAATCTATTCATTCAGCTATTGTACTTTAAATTCAATCTCTTTTTCAACCCATTGTTAAAGTTTATCAGAACTTTGCAATACTTCCATTAACGCTTTTCTGTGTGGTCTACATCAGCTTTGGGGACAATAACAAGAGGTTTTACTGCTAATTAGGTTCTCTAGGCCTGTTTACCACTGATGAGCTGCAAAATTACTTGCAGCTCATCAGTGGTAAACATGCATATGGAGTCAAATGAAGATTCTGAGTACTGTGTGCATTTCAGATGAAGACCATTAGGGAAGTCATGCATGGCCCATTTTTTTCAAGCAAGCGTATCAATCTGAATGAAAACGTAGCTGTGAAGGGGATGATAAGTAAGTAATAATTTGCATAGGCAAATGAAATGGGACACTCCTTTTGTTACCAGGCTATTTTTCATTTCTCCATGATGTGATAATTTGACTGAAAATTACTCTGTCATGCAACACTATACCCAAATCAATTTTATATAATTTTGAGAGCTTTCTAGTGGTATTTATTAGCCACAGTTTTTTTTAAAGAGTTTAAAGGATAAATTCACCTTTGAGAACATGTTCCACCCATTTTAGTTCCCACTTCTGATCTGTGACAATCAGTGGCTGGTTGTAATCAAGAACTGGCTGTAATCTAGCACTGGCTGTAGTCAGGTTCTGGGCATATTCAAGGGCTGGCTATAATCAGGAGCTGGATGTAATCTGGCACCTTATGTATTCAGGTAGGGGCATTGAGATCATGTAAGGGCATTGTGTTAAGGAATATTGTTGGCATTGATGATTTTTTGAGGTACTGTGATCAAGTAGGTGCACTGTGATTTGAACATTAGATCACTGGCTGCAAAGAGCAGACAGTTTACCCCACTCTCGCTTTCCCCATCTGTGCTCTGTATGTGACAGGAGAGAGCAGGTTTTTCATCATAGACAGTGTTTACACTTGTGACCACTGTGACTGGTCAAAATGATCAAATGGTTAGTTAGTGAGATAAGACAGAGGGAGAGCTATAGAATGCGGGGGGGGGGGGGGGGATACTAGTCACAGAGGGGTCGTAAAACTTTAGCATAATGTGTAAGGAAACCAATATCTAAATTCAGGCCATTATTTTTTGTGTCAAAAAGAAGCATCATTCTTAGTTCAAACGTTTTCCTTTCCTGGATAGTTCTGAAATTCCCTTTAAGAACTAAAACATTGAGGTCTTCTATAGTGTGGTCCGGTTGTGAGAAATGATGTCCCACAGGTGTGCATAAACTGTCTTCTTTATGTTCTTTTGATGGTATGACTGTGCAAATTCATCCTCGCTTGCAACTTCTGTCCTGTTTCACCAACATAAGATCCTTTGCTGCACCTTTTGCATTGGATGAGGTACACAACATTACTGGAGGTACAGCTATAAGATCCCATGATATTGAAGTTCCCATTTGTGTGTGTGTAACACTTTTGGATAGATTGATCTGGCTGTATAGTTTGCAGCGTTTTTTATTGCAGGGTTTGCTTCCATTATTTGTGACTTCATAATCAGAGTGAAGTTTCCTGCTGATTAGTTTGTGTCTGAGGTTGGGTGGTTGTCTGAAAGCCAATAATGGGGGTTGTTGGAATATTCCTTTAAGAGTTTCATCTGAACTCTCCTTATGCAGAAGGACTCTGCAGACGTACCAGCGAAAGGTTAAGGAACAACCTCATTCATAAACTCTATGGTAAAAGGGAAACAATCCGGAAACAAAAGCAGTTGGTGTCTGAAACCTCAACACCATTGGACCCCACAAGCATCAACCAAATTAAGAATGAAATCGAAACCTTACAAAGACAACTGCAAAAACTTGCCATGAACAGGAAGCAAAAAAACCTCCAAAAGCTACACCAAGAGCAGACCTTTTGGATACAACCTAAACAACACAAAACAAACACAACTTCTATAACTCCTGCTATCAGCAACTTGGAAGCCGATCCAGAATCCCAAGGTATCCCTTGTGTAAATGCTGACTTTCCAGAAAATGTGGATATAACAGAGGAACTCGGAATCATAAATTTGTCAAATCATCAACTTTCTACACCAGAAACAACAGTCCTCTCCAAAGGCCTCATATTCTGCCCAACCACCAAACTGGATAATTTACAGGTATGGTCAGATATGGAGGAATTCTTTAGGAGACTAAGGCTCAAAGAATATTTACAGTAAGGAAAGGAATCCTAGGACAATAAGAGGTGACTAAAAGAAAAAGAACAGCAACTTCACACCTCCACAAGGACGCAACCCCTAACTGGATACCTATATTGACAGCTTCAGGCTGCGAGTTACATCCCTGATGTCAACCACACTATAGAAGACCTCAGTGTTTTAGTTTTTCGGTGCTCCAGCCCAAAAACCTGGTCAGGGCCTATTACAATATACAAGTACATATTTGGGGGGCACACCATACAATGCATTTAAATTCAAGATGGTGCTGCTGTAAGACCTATAAACAGTACAAAATATTTTACAGCGCACACATACAAGAATGACATTTCCTGCAGGGCTAGTTAAAAACACCTGAACACCTGAACATATTCAAAAAATACGGGGGTTTGGTCACACTATATGGTCATATAGTGCTAAGCCCACTTACTGCGACAAAGTACCCCGAATTAGTGGGTCCTACACTAGTAATAGAATGGAAGATCCTCTGTCTCAACCATGGGAGCTGAACTCCTCTATGTGGGAGAACTGAAAGGGATACATCCTAATCACTGGTGGCCACTAAATAGGAGGTAATATTTTGTACTGTTTATAGGTCTTACAGCAGCACCATCTTGAATTTAAATGCATTGTATGGTGTGCCCCCCAAATATGTACTTGTATGTTGTAATAGGCCCTGACCAGGTTTTTGGGCTGGAGCACCCCTCCCCCTCCTCATTACCTCCTATTTAGTGGCCACCAGTGATTAGGATGTATCCCTTTCAGTTCTCCCACATAGAGGAGTTCAGCTCCCATGGTTGAGACAGAGGATCTTCCATTCTATTACTAGTGTAGGACCCACTAATTCGGTCAACTTTGTCGCAGTAAGTGGGCTTAGCACTATATGACCATATAGTGTGACCAAACCCCCGTATTTTTTGAATATGTGCAGGTGTTTTTAACTAGCCCTGCAGGAAATGTCATTCTTGTATGTGTGCGCTGTAAAATATTTTGTACTGTTTATAGGTCTTACAGCAGCACCATCTTGAATTTAAATGCATTGTATGGTGTGCCCCCCAAATATGTACTTGTATGTTGTAATAGGCCCTGACCAGGTTTTTGGGCTGGAGCACCCCTCCCCCTCCTCATTACCTCCTATTTAGTGGCCACCAGTGATTAGGATGTATCCCTTTCAGTTCTCCCACATAGAGGAGTTCAGCTCCCATGGTTGAGACAGAGGATCTTCCCTTCTATTTCTAGTGTAGGACCCACTAATTCGGGGTACTTTGTCGCAGTAAGTGGGCTTAGCACTATATGACCATATAGTGTGACCAAACCCCCGTATTTTTTGAATATGTTCAGGTGTTCAGGTGTTTTTAACTAGCCCTGCAGGAAATGTCATTCTTGTATGTGTGCGCTGTAAAATATTTTGTACTGTTTATAGGTCTTACAGCAGCACCATCTTGAATTTAAATGCATTGTATGGTGTGCCCCCCAAATATGTACTTGTATGTTGTAATAGGCCCTGACCAGGTTTTTGGGCTGGAGCACCCCTCCCCCTCCTCATTACCTCCTATTTAGTGGCCACCAGTGATTAGGATGTATCCCTTTCAGTTTTCCCACATAGAGGAGTTCAGCTCCCATGGTTGAGACAGAGGATCTTCCATTCTATTACTAGTGTAGGACCCACTAATTCGGGGTACTTTGTCGCAGTAAGTGGGCTTAGCACTATATGACCATATAGTGTGACCAAACCCCCGTATTTTTTGAATATGTTCAGGTGTTCAGGTGTTTTTAACTAGCCCTGCAGGAAATGTCATTCTTGTATGTGTGCGCTGTAAAATATTTTGTCAAGTGTAAACACTGTCTATGATGAAAAACCTGCTCTCTCCTGTCACATACAGAACACAGATGGGGAAAGCGAGAGTGGGGTAAACTGTCTGCTCTTCGCAGCCAGTGATCTAATGTTCAAAACACAGTGCACCTACTTGATCACAGTACCTCAAAAAATCAACAATGCCAACAATATTCCTGAACACAATGCCCTTACATGATCTCAATGCCCCTACCTGAATACATAAGGTGCCAGATTACATCCAGCTCCTGATTATAGCCAGCCCTTGAATATGCCCAGAACCTGACTACAGCCAGTGCTAGATTACAGCCAGTTCTTGATTACAACCAGCAAAAATTTGATCAAAAATTTGTGAATCAGTACTGCTTGGACCTTGAAGAAGGGAACATACCCCGAAAGCTTGTCCTGAAAAATTGTATGTTAGTGCAAATAAAAAAAGTATCACGGACAGTACTCAATTTTCTCTGTCACAATTGCACCAATACGGCTACGATCAAATCAAGTACTTCTTTTATAAATTTTTATTTTTATACTTGACAACAAATAAGTACAAAATATCCCCAATGATCACTACAGAGTTCCTGGAAACATCAACACAGTTTGTTCCACATTTACATATGTAGAAATCATTTCAACATGAGACTAGTGGTTAAAGAACAATTAAGGCTCTATTCACACCTGAGCGATCTGCAGCAACAGCTGCAGCCGCTCATTCTTTTGAGCTTTTTTTTGTTTCTTACTTGAGCGTTTTTGGAGCATCACCATTCATTTGAACGCTCATAAAGAAGCTCATAGACCAAATCTTGGCACAGAGCCAATTGCGGCAAAATTGCACCGCATTTGCGGTGCCATTAAGAAATAATGGCATTGCAAACATGTTTTGCATTTTCCCATGATTCTGGAATCGTGGGCAGAATCGTGGCAAAACAGAAAGCAATTCAGAATGCCTTGATGTGAATGGAGCCTAACAGTATACACTCTTTCCTGACTGTGTTCTGTACTTTATTTTTGTTATTAACCTGGGTGCTATCACAGGCATTGTTTACAATTGTAATTGCTGTTATTGATCACAGCAATCATATAATGCATAACTACCTTTATTGTCTTTCTACATTTTGCTATGGGCCACTTGGCAGAGGGGGGAACCAGGAGCATCGGCAGGGGTCCCGGGAAGAGGAGGGCTGCTCTGTACAAAGGTAGGATGTCAAAACCTATAAGATGGGTACTAATAGGTTAACCTATATTTGCTGGGTACTGGGTATTGAGGGGTTAATATACATGCCCAGGAAATGAGTGCTAAGGAGATAATGCTTTATGTCCTCCTACCCCTTCCTCTACCACATTTAGCAAAATCATTTGGGGGAAGCATGTACTACTTATAAAAGGTATCCATACCCACTTTCACTCAGATTGCAGGGAGGCTGAAAAGAACCCTACCTAAATGTTGTTTTTCCTCAACTAAATTGTCAGTCCCAAATCTTCTTTCTTCTTCAGTTCAGAGGTTGGATCCTCCTTCTGCATGATGTGGACACTTCCTATTGGCTGTTCAGTACCAGGGTTCTCTCAGGATCCAGAAAAGAGATCACTACAAGGGGACTGACTCATGTGGATACATCTGCACTGCTGGATAACGAGCCTCCAGCACCTGAAAATGGCGCCGGCAAGGGACCCAGGCAGAGGACTTAGGTGAGTATAAAGCACTTAACAAAGTATTTAAAAAAACATGCAGAATGGCCCAGAGTTGTGCTTAAATAGCACTGCACAATGTGTGTGCCTTGCTGATCCTCTATATGATACAATACACTATCTGCAATCCACTGGATCTAATACCTGGGTTTAAGATCATATGACGGTGCTCTTTTCCATGTACTTTTTTAGAAAAATATTGATTTATTTGGTAACGCTTTATTAAGCCCTAAGGATGCATGTGAAGCATGAATTTTTAGCACATGTCAAATTGGGGTAAACCTGTACTGGGGAAATACCAGTGCTGACATTTCTGACCTCTCTGGCGTAAGTATTGGCTCTCTCCTAAACATGCTAGTTCCCTGGCTGTAATGCTGACTCTCTTTTGTCAGTACATTCACTTTACTTGATGCATGCATGTTGAGGATCAGTGGTTTAGAAAATTCTAAAGGATGATACAGCCAGGCATCTAGCATTTTGAAAGGTTATCAGAAATGCAAACCTACATATTTGCCAACGCCTTTTAAAATATCCTCACATATGATGTACTGTATAGATTCACTGAATTCTTTATAACTGTAATGCTCTTTTAATATAGCTGTCAGAGAATAATGACACCAATAGTGCTGTTTTGTTTATTGTATCACAGGAAATTGACATAATCTGTAAATGTAATAAGGTAATGTAGATTACCCAGGTCAATTGGACATTTTATATTTTTGTCACATACAATTTGCTCCTGGAATTATAAGAGGCAATGGTAGATTGCATTTATTGATTAATATTGTACCATACTAACTGTCTACAGTCTGGTTCTTGATCTTATAAGGATAAGGTCATGCTTGTTCAGATATACATATCACACTTCATTTATGAAGATCAGTTATGAAGTGGCTCAGTATGAAATGTTGGAAGACATAAAAGCACTTGTATATGACTAAACACCAGAAAATTAATCAAAGGTGGAAAATCACATACTGTAAACTAAGCTACAGTAATAACAAGTGTCAATCATAAAAGTAATACAAGTTCAAGCTTAATTGTTTTGAAATTAAATTAGTACAGATATTGAAAAAGAGACATTTCTAAATACATTCTTGAATACAAGATATACAGTATCTCACAAAAGTGAGTACACCCCTCACATTTTTGTAAATATTTTATTATATATTTTCATGTCACAACACTGAAGAAATTACACTTTGCTACAATGTCAAGTAGTGAATGTACAGCTTGTATAATAGTGTAAATTTGCTGGCCCCTCAAAGGCTTAATGTACACAGGACATTTTACAACCTCTCCTGAACAATTTAACTTGACAGATAGTAAACGACGTTTAAAAACGTTTGTTTTGCCATATTTACATGTTGCGTTTAGCTGCGTTTGCGTTTAGAAACATTTGTTTTTTCAAATAGTCAAAAATGAAAAACGCCTGTAAATGAAACGCGGCTAAATGTGAGTTACCACGTTTACAAGCTGTTACAGGCGTTTGGCCTTTCAAATGCCTCTGAACATCCGTCCTGAACGCATTTTTTTCCCCAAAAAATGCTTATAAACTCAACTGCCTAGAAACGACTATAAACAACCCTGTGTACATGTACTGATAAGATAACAGAGAAGAGTTCAGGGGCAGCTGAAAAAAACACCCAACTGCTCCTAAATGTCTTTTTACCAGCAGCAGTGTACATAAAACCAAAATAACTCAGCACAAAGCCATTAATGACTAAACCACTGACAACAAAAGTGAGTACAACCCTAAGTGAAATTGTCCAAATTGGGCCCAAAGTGTCAATATTTTGTGTGGCCACCATTATTTTCCAGCACTGCTTTAACCCTCTTTTGCATGGAGTTCACCAGAGCTTCACAGGTTGCCACTGGAGTCTTCTTCCACTAATCCATGATGACCTCACGGAGCTGATGGATGTTAGAGACCTTGTGCTCAGGGGCGGACTGACCATCGGGCAGTTCGGACGCTGACCGAGGGCCCGTGGCCAGTAGGGGGCCCCATGGCAGCTTCCACTTTGGGAGTCGGGACCCGATCTACCCGTCAGCTAGCTGTGATTGACGGGCTGATCGGGTCCCTGCTCACTGCTGAGACTGCAGTGTATACAGAACACCTCGTGATGCGCTCCTCCTCCTCCCCGCCGGCCCCTCCTTCCCTCCCGTCCACCCCAGGTGCTTGTATCTGTCATCACCTCGGACGGACAGAAAAGAGGAGGGGCCGGCGAGGAGGAGGAGGAGCGCATCACGAGAGGTCTGTATACAGCCGCTTCCCGCGCTACTCTGCATCTAGGAAGGAAAGTGCAGCAGCTTGTACCACGCGCTGCTATTAGAAAGTTGCTGCACAGCTTCCCACCCACAGTGTCCCCCTGTGCCCCCACCTCCCCACAGTGTCCCCCTGTGCCCCCACCACCTCCCCACAGTGTCCCCCTGTGCCCCCACCTCCCCACAGTGTCCCCCTGTGCCCCCACCTCCCCACAGTGTCCCCCTGTGCCCCCACCTCCCCACAGTGCCCCCCTGTGTGCCCTCCACCCCCACAGTGACCCCCTGTGCCCCCCACCTCCCCACAGTGACCCCCACCTCCCCACAGTGTCCCCCTGTGCCCCCCACCTCCCCACAGTGTCCCCCTGTGCCCCTCACCTCCCCACAGTGCCCCCCTGTGTGCCCTCCACCCCCACAGTGACCCCCTGTGCTCCCCACAGTGACCCCCACCTCCCCACAGTGTCCCCTTGTGCCCCCCACCTCCCCACAGTGTCCCCCTGTGCCCCCACCTCCCCACAGTGTCCCCCTGTGCCCCCCACCTCCCCACAGTGTCCCCCTGTGCCCCCCACCTCCCCACAGTGCCCCCCTGTGTGCCCTCCACCCCCACAGTGACCCCCTGTGCCCCCCACCTCCCCACAGTGTCCCCCTGTGCCCCCACCTCCCCACAGTGTCCCCCTGTGCCCCCCACCTCCCCACAGTGTCCCCCTGTGCCCCCCACCTCCCCACAGTGTTCCCCTGTGCCCCCCACCTCCCCACAGTGCCCCCCTGTGTGCCCTCCACCCCCACAGTGACCCCCTGTGCCCCCCACCTCCCCACAGTGACCCCCACCTCCCCACAGTGTCCCCCTGTGCCCCCCACCTCCTCACAGTGTCCCCCTGTGCCCCCCACCTCCCCACAGTGTCCCCCTGTGGCCCCCACCTCCCCACAGTGCCCCCCTGTGTGCCCTCCACCCCCACAGTGACCCCCTGTGCCCCCCACCTCCCCACAGTGACCCCCACCTCCCCACAGTGTCCCCCTGTGCCCCCCACCTCCCCACAGTGACCCCCACCTCCCCACAGTGTCCCCCTGTGCCCCCCACCTCCCCACAGTGTCCCCCTGTGCCCCCCACCTCCCCACAGTGCCCCCTGTGCCCTCCACCCCCCACAGTGACCCCCTGTGCCCCCCACCTCCCCACAGTGACCCCCACCTCCCCACAGTGTCCCCCTGTGCCCCCCACCTCCCCACAGTGACCCCCACCTCCCACAGTGTCCCCCTGTGCCCCCCACCTCCCCACAGTGACCCCCTGTGCCCCCACCTCCCCACAGTGCCCCCTGTGCTCCCCACAGTGCCCTCCACCTCCCCACAGTGTCCCCCTGTACCCCCCACCTCCCTACAGTGTCCCCCTGTGCCCCCCACCTCCCCACAGTGTCCCCCTGTGCCCCCCACAGTGTCCCCCTGTGCTCCCCACAGTGTCCCCCTGTGCCCTCCACCTCCCCACAGTGTCCCCCTGTGCCCCCCACCTCCCCACAGTGACCCCAACCTCCCCACAGTGACCCCCTGTGCCCCCCACCTCCCCACAGTGATCCCCTATGCCCCCCACCTCCCCACAGTGTCCCCCTGTGCCCCCCACCTCCCCACAGTGCCCCACCTCCCCACAGTGTCCCCATGTGCCCCCCACCTCCCCACAGTGCCCCCCCTCCCCCCTCCCCACAGTGCCCCCCTGTGCCCTCCACCTCCCCACAGTGTCCTCCTGTGCCCTCACCTCCCCACAGTGCCCCCCTGTGCCCCCCCACCTCCCCACAGTGTCCCCATGTGCCCCCCACCTCCCCACAGTGCCCCCTTGTGCCCCCCACTTCCCCCCTCCCCACAGTGCCCCCCTGTGCCCTCACCTCCCTACAGTGTCCCCCTGTGCCCCCCCACCTTCCCACAGTGTCCCCCTGTGCCCTCCACCTCCCCACAGTGTCCCCCTGTGCACTCCACCTCCCCACAGTGCCCCCCTGTGCCCTCCACCCCCCACAGTGTCCCCCTGTGCCCTCCACCCCCCCACAGTGCTCCCTGTGCTCTCCACCCCCCCACAGTGTCTCCCTGTGCCCCCACCTCCCCACAGTGTCCCCCTGTGCCCCCCACAGTGCCCCCCTGTGCCCTCCACCTCCCCCTCCCCACAGTGCCCCCCTGTGCCCTCCACCCCCCCACAGTGTCCCCCTGTGCCCCCCACCTCCCCACAGTGCCCTCCACCCCCCCAGTGTCCCCCTGTGCCCTCCACCTCCCCACAGTGTCCCCCTGTGCCCCCACCTCCCCACAGTGTCCCCCTGTGCCCCCCACCTCTCCACAGTGTCCCCCTGTGCCCCCCACCCCCCCACAGTGTCCCCCTGTGCCCTCCACCTCCCCACAGTATCCCCCTGTGCCCTTCACCCCCCACAGTGTCCCCCTGTGTCTTCTATCCCCCCCCATGGTGTCTCCCTGTGCCACTCACACAGTGTCCCCCTGTGCCCTCCACCCACCTACAGTGTCCCCCTGTGCCCTCCAACCCCCCCCATGGTGTCTCCCTGTGTCCTCCACCCCCACTGTGTCGCCTTCCCCCTGATGGCTACCCTGAAAGACACTGTGTTAAGCCTGGAGGATCCCAGTGCTGTACTGTGTGCCCTGTGTTTTGGTTTGTGCCCTGCTATTTGCCCTACTGCGTGCCCCATGGCCTGTGATGTGCCCTGCTAGTGTACCCCCTTATGTGCCCTACTCTGTGCCCCTTGCCCTGTGATGTGCCTTGTGATGTGCCCTGCTGTGTACCGCCTGTTGTGCTCTACTGTGTGCCCTGTAATGTGCTCTACTGTGTGCCCCATGCCCTGGGATGTGTGCCCTGATGTGTACCGCCTGTGTCCTGTTCCCAAGGATGTGCCCTACTGTGTGCCCTGCTGTGTGCCCTACTATTTGCCACATGCCCTGTGATGTGCGGCACGCTCCCTGCTGTGTATCTCCTGATGTGCTCTGTGATGTGCCCCGCTGTGTACCCACTGATGTGCCCTGTACCCTCTGTGATGCACCATGCTGTGCTCAATAATGTGCCCTGATGTGTACAGCATAATAAACCCTGCTGGGTGCCCCATTATGTGTCCTGTGATGTGCCCTACTGTATGCCCTGTGCCCCATAATGTGCTCCGTGCTCTGCTGTGTGCCATGTGATGTGCCTTACTGTGTGCCCCATGTAAGTGGGGCTTTGTGTAGGTGCGGCTTGCATGTGGGCGGAGACACAGGGGGCCCCATGATCTTCTATTGCCCGGGGGCCCCATGAGTTGTCAGTCCGCCCCTGCTTGTGCTCCTCCACCTTCCGTTTGAGGATGCCCCACAGATGCTACATAGGATTAGGTCTGGAGACATGCTTGGCCAGTCCATCACCTTTACCCTCAGCTTCTTTAGCAAGGCAGTGGTCGTCTTTGAGGTGTGTTTGGGGTCGTTATCATGTTGGAATACTGCCCTGCGGCCCAGTCTGTGAAGGGAGGGGATCATGCCCTGCTTCAGTATGTCACAGCACATGTTGGCATTCATGGTTCCCTCAATGAACTGTAGCTCCCCAGTACCAGTAGCACTTATGCAGCCCCAGACCATGACACTCCTACCACCATGCTTGACTGTAGGCGAGACACACTTGTCTTCTCGTCTTCTTCTTGTCTTGTCTTCTCATCTGGTTGCTGCTACACATACTTGACACCATCTGAACCAAATAAGTTTATCTTGGTCTCATCAGACCACAGGACATGGTTCCAGTAATCCATGTCCTTAGTCTGCTTGTCTTCAGCAAACTGTTTGCAGGCTTTCTTGTGCATCATCTTTAAAAGAGGCTTCCTTCTGGGAAGACAGCCATGCAGACCAATTTAATGCAGTGTGCGGCGTATGGTTTAAGCAGGTTGACCCCCCCACCCCTTCAACCTCTGCAGCAATGCTGACAGCACTCATGAAGATCAGGTCCGCTAATTGCATATCCCTGGTCTAGGCTATAAGAAGATTGCCAAGACTTTAAAACTGAGCTGCAGCACGGTGGCCAAGAACATACAGCGGTTTAACCAGACAGTTAACACTCAGAACAGGCCTCGCCATGGTTGACCAAAAAAGTTGAGTGCACGTGCTCAGCATCATATCCAGAGGTTGTCTTTGGGAAATAGACATTTCCCAAAGACAACCTCTGGATATGATGCTGAGCACGTGCACTCAACTCAAGTCCCATCATGCTCTGCCTCTGGGTGTCATGCTTGTGGCTGTCAGAGCCTTGCTATGCCTCATGGGACTTGTAATTCTGAAACAGCTGGAGGTCCGCTAATTGCATATCCCTGGCCTAGACCATCTTTATGTAGAGCAACAATTCTTTTTTTTCAGATCCTCAGAGAGTTCTTTGCCATGAGGTGCCATATTGAACTTCCAGTGACCAGTATGAGAGAGTGAGAGCGATAACACCAAATTTAACACACCTGCTCCTCATTCACACCTGAGACATTAACATTAACATGAGACATTAACATTAATGAGTCACATGACACCGGGGAGGGAACATGACTAATTGGGCCCAATTTGGACATTTTCACTTAGGGGTGTGCTCACTTTTGTTGCCAGCAGTTTAGACATTAATGACTGTGTGTTGAGTTATTTTGAGGGGACAGCTAATTTACACTGTTATACAAGCTTTACACTCACTACTTTACAGTGTAGCAAAGTGTCATTTCTTCAGTGTTGTCACATGAAAAGATATAATAAAATGTAAGGGGTGTACTCACTACTCACTGTTGTGAGATACTGTATGTGCCTCCAGGCATAAGAAAGTGTTCGCAGGATCCAGCTGTTTACATTGTGATCAGGAATTGTTGTATACCTATGGTATGATTCCTGCTCAAGCTTGTTCCAGGAAACAATTGATTGGCCAGGATGGATTTTTGTGACTCAAGGCTATTGTTTCCCCCAAGACAGCCAGTGCATGTACAGCTCGCCCCTTCAAAGGCACAAATATGCAAACATTCTAAGGCACACCCAATGCAAACCTGAATATTTTAATGGTGATCGTGCACCTTAGATCTATAGCCACCCTGAGTGTAATGACTAGCAAGAAACTACTAGCTGGATATTGAGTAGATGGTGGCTTCTTATTTTGAGTTACCCACATTTCTTTCAAGTACGGGTGCTCCTGCCAGTAACACAGTTCATGTCCTAGTGTGACAATGCTAACTTGCTTTACTGTATCTAGAACAGGAAGTGTGTAAGGGCTACAGAACATCCTCTCATCATATTTCCAGAATATGATGGTTGTGTTCTGTAGTCCTTACAGAGAACTGGTAAGACTGCTAACTGATAAAAGTGCAGTAGAGCAAGAGGCAAAGGGAAAACACCAAAAAAAAAAAAAAATAGAAACTTTAACTTTAAGTTTCTAGGTTATATATCACAAGCGCTACCCCCCTGCTGGCTCTCCTCCACTGTTATCATCAGCTATTCCTGGCTATCAATATGAAAGCCAGGGATTGCTATGTGTTGCATCTAAATAAAATGTATTCCTATATAACCCCTTATTAACCATTGTCAGATCTTATTGACTCATCCCTTCCCTTCTCCTCATAACTATTATACTTCTGCTGATTTTTTTTCTCCTTTTTTTTACTATTATTATTTAAACTTTTCATTTTTTCTGTTTGTTATGTTTTTAAGTGTTGCATAAACAATCTGAAAAATTTACAAAAACAAAAAACACCTTTTATTCATTTGCAAATAACGCTTTGCCGCAGAAACATTTTAAACTGAACAAATTATAATTTTTTAAATATGTTTATCTACAGTAACACCACTTTTTAAAATGAACTATAGTCAACATAAAGACATTTTAAAAAACATTTTTCCTATACATAAACAATAATGAAAAAAAAATATATACCTACTAACAGTGAAGCGCTCCCTAATAAAATTATTAAATGTGGATTCAAATGTGCATGTAAACAACAAAGCTCATACATTTACATAATTATCAAAAATCATGTGCAGAAAAAGTAAAATTGTGAAAACAATCCCAGATATCATCCAACTAGATTGTAAGTAAAAAAAACGTGAGAGCAGTCCCATATGTCATCCAATTAGGTTGAATCATCCAATTAGATTGTAAGTGTCCAGAAAAACATCACATAGTTCATGTGCCACAAGTAAAGGTAAATCTTACACAGTATTAGAACTTTTCCACCATGGACTGCCACCAAAGAGTGTCACCCACTTACCCAATCAGGTGTCTCCTCAGCTAATGCGATGGACCCCTTAAAATAATCAAGGTGGTCAAAAGCTGTGGAATATGGAGATGTGACCTGGGTGCTGCTGACCTGTTGCCAATGTGATTAAAGTGCTTTTTACCACCTTGATTATTATTATTTATTTTTTATGGCAGTTTATTGCAAATAAATGCATTGTTATACTTTGTTATCCTAACTAATGACAAAGTTATTGCTGGCAAAACAGGCCCATAGTGTAAAGGTAAAATTTGCTCAGGTCCATAGAGGTTAAAAAGATACAAGAGCTTAAGTGGTTAAGAGTATTCTTCCTCTTATGATTTTGAAAGTTATTCCTTTAATCTCATATTGTGCTTTAATTTATTTCACAGGCTATTTTGAGGTATACAAATGCTGAAAAATATCATAGCTAAAAAACGTAAAATCCAAAACACCAACAAAAGTGTGTGTTTGTTAATTTATTATGTGTTTTTTGATTTGATGATGGATGAAGTGAGGTGAAGTATAAACTCTAAAGTAGGATGGTGTGCATCTATTTTTACTTTAAGCATCCAATCACATTCAGAGGATTTTGGAAACAAAACCAGAAAGGAACACTGGGGGCACATCATCTTTGTGTACACATTAGTAAATCAGCCCATAGCATAGACACATCCTGTAACACTTTTTTTTTTTTTTTTTTGGTAAAATATTTTTATTACATTTTTTTATATAATAAGTATAACATTCACAATGAGAGGGTGCAGGCACAGTACCAGCAAGGTACCAGCACTGCCCCACGGGCCTCACAGGGCCAAAAAACAGTTCAGAACCAACATAGTTTAACTACCTAGAAGGAAAAAATCCCTACCCCCCACCCCGAAACCAAACACCAGCTCAAACCAGCCATACAACCAATGGTAAACTAGGATGAGATGTGCACCAGAGATAAACCACCAGATGCATTGTCATGTATCCTTGAGAATGGCAAGTAGTACTTGCGCATGGGTATGTATTCACATATACCATATATTTAATACATTTCAATTCAGAAAACTTAAACCCCAATTTATGGAATAAAACCTCTCAAGAAACAATAAAACTATTAACCACACCGTGAGAGATGAATCGATCCAGGCTTGCCAAACCTTATAAAAAAAATTTGTGCACCCTCTGGATATATACGTTGCTCCATACAGAGGCATCTTAGAGTTGACCATCCCTTTCCAAAAAGATACAGGAGGGGCATTTGCCTTTTTCCAATGCAAAAGGATAGCTTTCCTGCCATAGAATAAGACTATATTGAGTAGAGTTCGATGGGCTAGGGATGGAACAACTTCCTCTACCAAACCAAGGAGACAGACCCTGACCGACATGGGGATGGGAACACTAAGGACCTCAGATATGCAAGAAGTGACCTCAGACCAGAAAGTCTGGATCTGTGGACACCTCCAAAAAATATGTTCCTCATTGGCCGGAGAAAAAGAGCATCGCCAGCACTCAGCTGAGGATGCAGGATAAATATGTGCTAGCCTAGCTGGGGTATAGCATCCTGTAACACTTTACAGACAACCCTAAGACTCTCTGAAAAAACACTGGACATATTTAAAACCTCCAGCTGAATAATCCCAAATAAATACAAAGAGGTTAGCTTATTTCTTTTTTTACCACAATAAGAAAGCCAGAAAGAATAAAACAATAGGTTGTATTTTGTAGCACATAAAAAAACAGTTCACGTGTCACAATGTTTTTTTATATGTGTATATGTAATAAGTTGTTATTATTTCTCTTGGGGTCTCTTAAAAACTGTTTCATAGAGAATTTTACTTCTTAATTTGTATAAATAAGCATTTCTCACTTCTTGGGTTGAGTATTTGAAAATATTCTCAAAGCATGTTATGTATCAAGATTATTCAAGATGACTTTTTCTAGCTAATTATTTTCACCTCTTGTTCCTTAGAGTGTTTGGTTTGTTATGCAGTGTATCCATGCTGTTCATTATTAATTCTGGATTAAGGGAAAGGATCTGCAGGAAAACAGCTGGTATTTGCTCAGTACTATTTGATTTACAACAAAAATAGAGAAAAACAGCATTTTCTACTGAAAATAGTACTTACAGATGGATATTGCTGCATTCCCTTAGCAAACAACATAACAGAAACTGCTTCAGAGGGCCCAAAGAGCTCCAGACATGAAAAGTCCCAGGTCTTACATGCCTTTTCATACTTTCCCTCCCCTCAATAAGGAGCAAAGTTCCACTTATGTCATAGCTAAAAGCTGATATTTTCATATTGATTGCCTCAGATCCAGGGGTTCCAGGGAATCTCAAAAGCAAGTGCAGCACCAACTGATACAAGCTTTAAAAACATAACACTATGGATGTAGCGCATTTATGCCAAGTAAATAGGACCACCAGTGGCACCATATAGCTTGCGTCCACAGATCCGCTAATGGAGGGAGAACAGCCTTGTAAATGTTTCAGTGCCAAGCTAGTATGCTATTAATGTCTAGTAAATATTTAACATGTAACTGTGGATCATCTGTGTTTTCTGGGTTAAAACCTGATTAAAACTTCTTCTTTTGCTGTCTTTTCCTTGTATTTTTTTCATGACTGGTGTTGCCTTAAACTTTAACTTTTATACCTTCTGTTTCATTGGGCAAATAAAATACACTCATGATTAGGGATGAGCCGAACACCCCCTGGTTCGGTTCGCAGCAGAACATGCGAACAGGCAAAAAATTTGTTCGAAAACGTGAACACCGTTAAGGTGTATGGGTCACGAACATGAAAAATTAAAAGTGCTAATTTTAAAAGCTTATATGCAAGTTATTGCCATAAAAAGTGTTTGGGGACCCGGGTCCTGCCCCAGGGGACATGTATCAATGCAAAAAAAAGTTTTAAATACGGCCGTTTTTTCTGGAGCTGTGATTTTAATAATGCTTAAAGTGAAACAATAAAAGTGAAATATTCCTGTAAATATCGTGCCTGGGGGATGTCTATAGTATGCCTGTAAAGTGGCACAGTTTTCCCGTGTTTAGAACAATACCACAGCAAAATTACATTCCTAAAGAAAAAAAATTAAAAACTGCTCGTGGCTGTAATGTATTGTTGAGTCCCGGCAATATAGATGAAAATCATTGAAAAAAATGGCATGGGTTCCCCCTCAGTCCATTACCAGGCCCTTTGGGTCTGGTATGGATATTAAGGGGAACCCCGCACCCAAATAAAAAAAAAAAATGGCATGGGGTCCCCCAGGCCCCCAGGCACTACATATCGTGAACAGCAGTATATATATTATACGGATTGCCCTATATACTCTGCAGAATATTGGGCCTTATGTTTTGGTGGTACCAGAACACCGTAATCCCTCACAGTTAATCTTGTTGGATGCAGGAACGGGCCCTGCTGTGAAATATTATATCAAGGTTTGGAATTACATGCCCCTGTTAAACAGGGGCAGAAAAATTGGGCCTTTGGTGGTGGTGGTGGTGGTACCAGAACACTGTAAGCCCTCACAGATAATCTTGTTGGGCACAGGAATGGGCCCTGCTGTGAAATATTATATCAAGATTTGGAGTTACATGCCCCTGTTAAACAGGGGCAGAAAAATTGGGCCTTTGGTGGTGGTACCAGAACACTGTAAGCCCTCACAGTTAATCTTGTTGGGGGCAGGAATGGGCCCTGCTGTGAAATATACCAAGATTTGGAATTACATGCCCCTATTAAACAGGGGCAGAAAAAATGGGCCTTTGGTGGTGGTGGTGCCACAACACTGTAAGCCCTCACAATTGCACTTGTTGGGTGCAGGAAGGGCCCTGCTATGAAATATTATATCAAGAATTGTAATTACATGCCCCTGTTAAACAGGGGCAGAAAAATTGGGCCTTGGGTGGTGGTGGTGGTGCCACAAAACTGTAAGCCCTCACAGTTACGCTTGTTGGGTGCAGGAACCGGCCCTGCTATGAAATATTAAATCAAAAATTGTTATTACATGACTATGTTAAACAGGGGCAGAAAAATTGGGCCTTGGGTGGTGGTGGTGATGCCCTAAACCACAAATATTGTTGGAAATATTGTTGGAAGCTTGCATCATCAAGATTGAGGAAGAATAGGATAGTTAGCATAGTCTTCAAGGGATCCCACATCCATAGAAAATTCAATCAGTTACATCAGCATCAGGTGCGTGATAGCTGATGATCCAAGACTGATTTATTTTTATGAATGTGAGCCTATCAATGGAGTCTGTGGACAGGTGCACTCTATGATTTGTTACAAACCCTCCAGCAGCACTGAATGTGCGTTCAGAAAGAACACTGGATGCAGGACAGGCCAGTAGCTCAATTGCATATTGAGCAAGTTCTGGCCAGTGGTCCATCCTCAAGACCCAGTAACCCAGTGGATGCTCTGTTGGAAAGGTTTCCAAATCTGCTCTTGCCCCTAGATATTACTGCACCATGTAATGCAGACACTGGATATGGTTGCTTGAACCGATCAGACCTTAGCGCTGAGGACTAAAAAATTGTTCTCCACCTTCTCCACCTCTCTTCCTTTTATTGAACGAAGCCTCAGCATCACGTTATCCAGCACCAGGAATTTGTAACCTCCCGGGGTCTGGAAATGCATTGCACAAAACTTTCTTCAAGGCCTCCTGAAGATGTTTCATCCTCTGCTCCCTCTGTGAAGGCAGGATGAGTTCTGCAACCTTACCCTTGTGGCTCAAGAAGGGTTGCCAGCCAATAATGATCCCTCTCCTTGATAATCAGGGAGGCCATGCAGCGTAAGTTTTCAGAGGCATTTGATTCTGAGTCCTCTGGGTCACTAAGGATCACATGATCCAGAACAACCTCCTCCCAGCCACGTACAACTCCTGGGGTTTGTGGGGACTGAAAACTATCCTTTGAAGACTGCTGCTGAGTGTTATCCTCCACGTCCATGCTGACACGATCCTCCTCCTCTTCTTCCTGTGTGTTTGGTGGGCCCGCAGGAATACTATCTGGATAAAGGGGGCCTTGAGAGGTAAGGAAGTCCTCCTCTTCCTCCTGCTGTTCTGCCTCAAGTGCCCTGTCCATTATTCCATGAAGTGTGTGCTCCAACAGGAAGACTAGAGGGACAGTGTCACTGATGCATGCATTGTCACTGCTCAATTTCCTTGTGGCCTCCTCAAATAGTGCAGCCACTGCAGCATCGCCAACGTTGAGTTCCACCTGGTGGACATATCACAAATGAGGTGGTTGGTGGGCAGGTTGCATTCCCTTTGAATGTCAGCCAGCCAAGCACTGGCATTGTATTATGGGCGGAAATTACCACAGACTTTTCTGGCCTGCCTCAGGAGATCCTGTAAGCCTGGGTACCTGCTGAAGAACCACTGCACCACCAAATTCAATACGTGTGCCAAACATGGGTCAAGTGTCCCTGTTGGAGGGCGGAGAGAAGGTTGGTGCCATTGTCGCATATAACCATTGCTGGCTGAAGCTGGCATGGCGTCAACCACCTCTGAGCCTGCCTCTGCAGAGCTGACAGGATCTCTGCCCCAGTGTGGCTTTTGTCCCCTAAGCAGACCAACTCAAGCACCGCATGGCATCTTTTTGCCTGACTGCTTGCATAGCCCCTTGAATGCTTACAGAGCACCGCTGGTTCAGAGAACAAATCTGCAAAAGAGGCCATAGAGGAAGAAGAAGAGGAGGGGGTGGAGGAGAGAGCTGTGGCAGAATCACCACTAGCATTTTGGAGCGCGTGGTGGTGGAACAAGCTCCAACAAGCTCCAACAATACTGAACCCTGTCCTGCATCCTTCCCAGCTGCCAGCAGAGTTACCCAGTGCGCCCCTGGGTAGGTAACGTCCCTGCCCATGCCTGCTAGACCATGAGTCAGCATTAATATACACCTTACTGCTGACCACCCTGTCCAACGAGGCCAAAACATTGCCTTCCACATGCTAGTAGAGAGCCAGAATGGGCTTCCATGAAAAGAAATGGCATTTTGGAACCTGCCACTGAGGTACAGCACATTCCACAAATTCACAAAAGGGGGCAAAGTCTACCAGCTGAAAAGGCAGCAGTTGCAGTGCTAGCAATTTGGCCAAGCTAGCATTCAGATGCTGAGAATGTGGATGGCTGGGACCAAATTTTTTTTTACGGTTCAGCAACTGGGGTAGGGAAATTTGCCTGCTAAAATCGGATGGTGGTGTACTGCTAGCAGATTGACTGCAAGTACTTGGGACACCTATTGCTATACCTTCCTTCCTCTCAGTGCAGGTTTTTGAGAGGACTGGAGGTATAGTGGGGTTGGAGATCCCAGATGAGGAGCAAGGAGAAGTCCGCATTTTTCTTTGATGTGGGTCTTTCAAGTGCTGTTGCCAATGGACTGCATGGCAGGTCGTCGTATGTCTGGTCAAGCATGTGGTGCCCAAGCAGCTGCTGTTCTGGCCATGCTTGATCCGCTTCAGACAAAGGTTGCAAACAGCAATGGTGCGATCTGCTGCACATGTATCAAAAAAGGCCCACACCAAGGAACTTTTAAAAGTCAGCGGGGAGTCAGCAGTGCCCTGCACCTGTGGAGCTCTGCGGTGTGATGCAATAGGGTGGCTGCCCTTAAGCTGCCCCCTAGAGGACATCCTGCCTCATTCGAGTTGTGCCTCCTCCTCCTCCTCTCTTCTCTCAGGCACCCAAGTAGAGTCAGTGACATCATCATCCCCTCCCTCCTTGTCACTGGAACAAACTTGGCAGTATGCTGCATCTGGAAGAACATGGCTGCCTGTTTCTTGTCCTTCTTGGGCAACCCCTCTCTCTAGGCTCACGTTACTCCCTTCCTCAACCTGGGAACCAACATAAGAGCCTTCAAATCACTGCGCATCCTCCAGCAGCATGTACCCAACACTGTGGTCGAATAGTTTTGGGGATTCCTCCGTGCATGATGGTGGGGCAATGGAAGGAGTGACTGTGGACAAGGAGCCGGTGGAATAGGTCGCTTTGGCAGCTGCATTGGAAGGCAAACTACTCTGAGCCTAGGTAACAGAGTATGAGGAGGATGAGGATGGCTTTGTTATCCACTCCACCAACTCTTCTGCATGTTGTGGATCAATAACATGGCCAGCAGCAGAAAAAAGGACAAGTGTGCCCCACCAGCACTGTTGACCGTAGACAAAGAGGCCGCTTGCCCTGATTTAGTGGTCTGTGAACATCTGCCTCTCCTTGGTGGCCTTCCGGGCATGATGTAGATTTTTTTCGCAACACCACACTACACTGTTTTAGATACTGTGTACACCACCAGAAGTGTAGTAGAAACTGTACACACTGTATTAGATACTGTGTACACCGCCTGCACTGTATTAGCAATTGTACCACGGCTATACTGTATTTTATACTGTGCACACCACCAGAAGTGTAGTAGAAACTGTACACACTGTATTAGATACTGTGTTCACCACCAGAAAAGTAGAAGAAACTGTACTACGGATGCACTGTATTGTGTACTGTGTACACCACCAGAAGTGTAGTAGAAACTGTACACAGTGTATTAGATATTGTGTACACCGCCTGCACTGTATTAGCAACTGTACTATGGATGCATTGTATGTTATACTGTGTACACCACCAGAAGTGTAGTAGACACTGTATACACTGTATTAGATACTGTGTACACCACCAGAAAAGTAGTAGAAATTGCACTATGGCTGCACTGTATTGTGTACTGTGTACACCACCAGAAGTGTAGTAGTAACTGTACACACTGCATTAGATACTGTGTACACTGCCTGCACTGTATTAACAACTGTACTACAGATGCACTGTATTGTGTACTATGTACACCACCAGAAGTGTAGTAGAAACTGTACACACTGTATTAGATACTGTGTACACCACCAAAAAAGTAGTAGGAACTGTACTACAGCTGCACTGCATAGTGTACTGTGTACACCAGAAAAACTGTGATTGAGGTCTTAGTCTATGGGTAAGTGGTGTGGCCAACCCCCTGAATGAAACAATGCCTGTAGTCTTGCTGCCCTCCTCAGAACAATTGGTATTCTTAAAACTAAAACATAAAAAGAAGAAAGGATGGTGCACCGACCTTGTGCATTACCAATGGTAACATTTATTAGAAAAACTATAACAGCAATAGTCATACTCAGCAACGAGCGTATAAAAAAGGCTTATCGGTAGATAAGACTATGTCTCTGAACGCCTGCAACCCAGACCGGATATTGGAGGGGTCAGATGGCATCACAAACGGCTAATGCATTTCAAGGGCGTACCCTCTTCCTCAGAGCCAAAGAGGTGAATAACTCAACTACACACTGTATTAGATACTGTGTACACCACCAGAAAAGTAGTATAATCTGTACTATGGCTGCGCTATATTGTGTACTGTGTACACCACCATAAGTGTAGTAGAAACTGTACACACTGTATTAGATACTGTGTACACCGCCTGCAATGTATTAGCAGCTGTACTACGCATGCACTGTATTTTTTACTGTGTACACCACCAGAAGTGTAGTAGACACTGTGCACACTGTACTAGAAACTGTGTACGCCGCCTGCACTGCATTAACAACTGTACTACGGCTGCACTGTATTGCGTACTGTGTACACCACCAGAGGTGTAGTAGAAACTGTACGCACTGTATTAGATACTGTGTACACCACCAGAAAAGAAGTAGAAACTGTACTATGGCTGCACTGTATTGTGTACTGTGTACACCACCAGAAGTGTAGTAGAAACTGTATACACTGTATTAGATACTATGTACACCGTCTGCACTTTATTAGCAACTGTACTACGGCTGCACTGTATTTTATACTGTGTACACCACCAGAAGTGTAGTAGACACTGTACACACTGTATTAGATACTGTTTACACCGCCTGAAGTGCTGAAGTGTATTAGAAAGAGTACACCATGGAATTCACAGTAGATATAGGCTACACTGGATGCAGAGTATATAAAGCCATAAAGTTCATTTTTTCCTCATTAATGTACACACAGCACCCAATATTGACAGAAAAACACAGAATTGTTGGCATTTTTTGCAGATTTATTAAAAAAGAAAAACTGAAATATCACATGGTCCTAAGTAGTCAGACCTTTTGCTCAGTATTTAATAGAAGAAACCTTTTGATCTAATACAGCCATGAGTCTTTTTGGGAAAGATGCAACAAGTTTTTCACACCTGGATTTGGGGATCCTCTGCCATTCCTCCTTGCAGATCCTCTCCAGTTCTGTCAGGTTGAATGGTAAATGTTGGTGGACAGCCATTTTTAGGTCTCTCCAGAGATGCTCAATTGGGTTTAGGTCAGGGCTCTGGCTGGGCCATTCAAGAACAGTCACGGAGTTGTTGTGAATAGGGTTGCCACATCATCCCTTTAATCCAGGACACACATTAATTATACAGGTCCTGCGGTCAATTACAGTGGTAATTAAACTCTTTTGGTGCCTTATCTGCATTAAATCAGCCTCAGAACCTGTGTAATTAATATGTGTCCTGGATTAAAGGGATGATGTGGCAACCCTAGTTGTGAAGCCACTCCTTCGTTATTTTAGCTGTGTGCTTAGGGTCATTGTCCTGTTGGAAGGTAAACCTTCGGCCCAGTCTGAGGTTCTGAGCACTCTGGAGAAGGTTTTCATCCAGGATATCCCTGTACTTGGTCGCATTAGTCTTTCCCTTGATTGCAACCTGTCGCCCTGTCCCTGCAGCTGAAAAACACCCATGCATGATGCTGCCACCACCATGGTTCACTGTTGGGACTGTATTGGACAGGTGATGAGCAGTGCCTGGTTTTCTCCACACATACCGCTTAGAATTAAGGCCAAAAAGTTCTATCTTGGTCTCATCAGACCAGAGAATCTTATTTCTTACCATCTTGGAGTCCTTCAGGTATTTTTTTGGCAAACTCCATGTGGGCTTTCATGTGTCTTGCACTGAGGAGAGGCTTCCGTTGGGCCACTCTGCCATAAAGCCCTGACTGGTGGAGGGCTGAAGTGATGGTTGACTTTCTACAACTTTCTCCCATCTCCCGACTGCATCTCTGAAGCTCAGCCATAGTAATCATTGGGTTCTTCTTTACCTCTCTCACCAAGGCTCTTCTTCCCTGCTCAGTTTGGCCGGACGGCCAGCTCTAGGAAGGGTTCTGGTCGTCCCAAAAGTCTTCCATTTAAGGATTATGGAGGCCACTGTACTCTTAGGAACCTTAAGTGCAGCAGAAATTTTTTTGTAACCTTGGCCAAATCTGTGCCTTGCCACAATTCTGTCTCTGAGCTCTTCAGGCAGTTCCTTTGACCTCATGATTCTCATTTGCTCTGGCGTGCACTGTGAGCTGTAAGGTCTTATATAGACAGGTGTGTGGCTTTCCTAAGCAAGTCCAATCAGTATAATCAAACACAGCTGGACTCAAATGAAGGTATAGAACCATCTCAAGGATGATCAGAAGAAATGGACAGCACCTGAGTTAAATACATGAGTGTCACAGCAAAGGGTCTGAATACTTAGGACCATGTGATATTTCAGTTTTTCTTTTTTAATAAATCTGCAAAAATGTCAACAATTCTGTGTTTTTCTGTTAATATGGGGAGCTGTGTGTACATTAATGAGGAAAAAATGAACTTAAATGATTTTAGCAAATGGCTGCAATATAACAAAGAGTGAAAAATGTAAGGGGGTCTGAATACTTTCCGTCCCCACTGTATATTAAGACACCGCCTGAAGTGTATTAGGAACAGTACACCATGGAATGCACTGTGGATATAGGCTACACTGGATGCAGAGTGTATATATATATATTAACCATTTAAGGACCGAGCCTCTTTCTGAGATTTGTTGTTTACAAGTTAAAGACATGAAAACATTTTTTTTGCTAGAAAATTACTTAGAACCCCCAAAAATTATACATTTTTCCTAACACCCTAGAGAAAAAAATGGCAGTCGTTGCAATACTTTCTGTCACACCGTATTTGCGCAGCTGTCTTTCAAGTGCACTTTTTTTGGAAAAAATACACTTTTTTTAATTAAAAAATAAGACAACAGTAAAGTTAGCCCAATTTTTTTATATTGTGAAAGATAATGTTATGCCGAGTAAATTGATACCCAACATGTCACGCTTCAAAATTGCGCCCGCTCGTGGAATGACGACAAACTTTTACCCTTAAAAATCATCGTAGGCGATGTTTAAAAAATTCTACAGCTTGCTGTTTTGAGTTACAGAGGAGTTCTAGGGCTAGAATTATTGCTCTCGCTCTACCGATCACAGGGACATATATATATGTATACATATAATATATATATATATATATATATATATATATATATATATAATTAATTATATATATATCAATCATATACACTGCCACTAACTGAAAAACCTGCCTGCCTAAATCAAGCTATCTATCCGCCCACACCAACTAAACTACACAGGGCCGCTGTGTAGGAAGCCTTATATAGTGTGGGGCGTGGACTTAGTCCCCCTGAGCCATGATTTGCCAAATGCTTTTTAAATTTGGTGCACAATCTCCTGGCGATAGGCATATTGATGTATATATGTATGCATGCACAGTTTTCAGATAAATGCCTTTTATGTTATTTTTTTCAGATCTCCATTTTATATCTTCATTTGTTGTTATTTCTTGTAAGGGATATAGATGAACACACTATGGGGTTGATTCAATGAAGACAAATAGAAGATGCACTATGCAACGTGCAGTTGTTCCAGAGCTTAGTAAATGAGGTAAATCTTCACTTTTCAAAGAATACCAAATCAGATGCAAGAAAAAAAAATGCATTTTTGCTTGCACATGATTGGATGATGGAAATAGCAGAGCTTCTCCTCATTTACTAAGCTCTGGAGCAACTGCACATTGTAAAGTGCACAGTCTATTTGCCTTTAGTAAACCAACTCCTATTACTAACCCAGCAACATGTTCTAAGAATGAAAGCCATACCTGTAAAGCAAAAGACAAACTAATATAGTTTGTCCAAAAGAAACAAAAACAGCTGCAGATCCATTTATAACATAGCTGTTGGGTGTGCTATTTGAGTTTGGCACAAGCGTATTGACCTACTCATTATGCACTGCTAACACAACTAAGCGAGGTGTGCGCATGTACATTTTCCAAATAAACCCTTTAACCTTTTTTTTATTTAATTTTTTACTTCCATTTGTTGTCATATATGAACATACTATTAACCTCCCTGGTGGTTTTCCCGAGTGTGGCTCGGGATTAAATTTCAGCACCATTAGCGGTAACCCAGAGACACACTCAGGATTGCATTGCAGGATCCTGGTGCGGTATACTTACCTTGTAAGTATGTGTCCATGGGTTCTGTCCTCCGCTGGAAGCCTCTCTGTGCTGGGCTCCATTCCCTGCGAGTGTCGTGAGCACGGGGGCAGAGCCCGGCGGCAAATTCAAAAAAGTGAAAAATCATAATACATACAGTACACTGTAATCTTACAGATTACATTACTGTATTAAATTATTTCACATCCCTTTTGTCCCCAGTGCTTTGTCCAATGCCCTGCATGCAGTTTTATATTATATATACTGTTCTTTCTGCCTGGAAACTTGAGATTGTCCATAGCAACCAAAAAGTGTCCCTTTACGTCAAAAGTGGTTTTAGACCAGCTAGAAAACAGTGATAGTAAATTAGAACACTTGCAGAATTGAGTGATATTGAATCGTGGGGAAATTAATTGTATAATTATTATTATACTATTTTTTATAATTATTTATATTTATTTATTATATTATAATTTATGATTTTGTGTTTCAAACTTCATCATACCCGGGATATCTACTAGACTCTTGGTGGACAGATTTAAGTGTGTTATTGCTAAGAATTACAGGCCTACAATATAAAACGCTAAATTTCTATGCAAAATAATTGTACTGCTTTGAGATGCAAAAATCTGACATAATCATACCGCCAGGGAGGCTACACTAGCAGCATGCTCAAAGAGTGAGAGCCATCCTAATACTGAATCTTTATACTGAATCCGTGTCACACACCAATGGATTTGGGATTGAGGTTTATTTTCTTAATAATGAGAATAATCACATTTAATATATATTCCTAAGTGTTGATCCTGGGGCACCATCATTGGCTCTCTATTTTTTTCTCTATGCAATCAAGCAAGATTGTGATTAATATAAGGGACAGGGATGTAAATAACTTCTACAAAAATGTAACAGACAACACCTAGGAGGAGTTTTTATTTACATATGAACTAATACACTTAGAAAATGAATACACTTAGAAAATATGCTAAATGTATCAAATAAATTAGGAATGTGCAAAAAAGATAAATAACTTATAAAGTTAAAAAATATAGCCTGTCTAAACGTGTTTAAATGTAGGAAAAAAATCCCAAAGATAGTCTCACTACTCCCTAGTTATTTTAAAAGTAAATACATATGGTTAAGAGTTTTTCATTAGTATGCATAATACACGCTGATGCAAGCTATGTTTTACTTTGCATAATGCAAAAGAGAAGAAAGCCCTGGTAAACTCCAATGGCGACAAGCACCACCAAAAGCAGCCGATAGGTGGGCGCAGAGCATGCACCTGGATAGCAGGGTAACACCAGTGTCACATGTATAGCAATTGTAAGAAGAAGTACTGCTTGTGCAAGAGGAGCAAGCAAAAAACCTTCCACAAGTTTGTTGACCTGTAATATCGTAAAAAATACTGCGCTATCCCATAAGTGGAAATGATCCCCACATATGTGTGATGAAAAGACAAATATCTCAAACCAAAAATTGAAATGTAAAATGCTGCTGCAACCTTAGATGTGAAACAACCTCCACCTTACTAGCTATACAATTTAAAGGCTGCGCTGCTAGTGCAAATACATGATCATATTAACTGAAAATACCATAATTATGAATGAATACAAGTGAATTGTTTCATAACACAAAAAAAAAAAAAAAAAAAATGCACATAAATCGCATGCAAAAAAAAAAAAAAAAAGAATCGCATGCAAAAAAAAAATGAGTGGAACATTCAGTAAACAAAAACGATTAAGTAGAGTCCATTTAGTCATAGATTGAAATGAACTGTAGGTCTTGTGGGTGTAGAAAATGGTTGGATAGAGGGAGAAAGACACCCTTCCTTCAAGTGATATAAAGATTATCTCCGTAGGGAGCGTGATGTTAAAATAGAGAGAAGATCCTCCACCTCAAGTAAGGTAAGCCCCTTACCAGATCCAAAGATCTCCTGTCACAGAGATCATGCACACATGTGGCTGTGTCCCCCAGCCACTGGGTCTCTGTCAGTGCGCAGATCGGAAGCCACCTCTCCAGGAAATCAATCCAAACGTGATTTATCCGCTCACAGACCATGGATAAATAGGAAAGAAATGCTCCATAGCGTAATACAGTTAAAATCCACTTTAATTTATAAAAGAAAAGCACTTACAATTTGTGCAGTAAAGATCGCTTATAAAAACATGTAGCGCCGGCCGGCTTCAGCTGCTGCCCGTTTCTTCCGGGTTCAGCGTGGTATGGTGGTGACGTCAGCACGCCGCTCCTCCCAAATGTTTGGGAGGACATGTTTGGGAGGAGCGGCGTGCTGACGTCACCACCATACCACGCTGAACCCGGAAGAAACGGGCAGCAGCTGAAGCCGGCCGGCGCTACATGTTTTTATAAGCGATCTTTACTGCACAAATTGTAAGTGCTTTTCTTTTATAAATTAAAGTGGATTTTAACTGTATTACGCTATGGAGCATTTCTTTCCTATTTATCCATGGTCTGTGAGCGGATAAATCACGTTTGGATTGATTTCCTGGAGAGGTGGCTTCCGATCTGCGCACTGACAGAGACCCAGTGGCTGGGGGACACAGCAACATGTGTGCATGATCTCTGTGACAGGAGATCTTTGGATCTGGTAAGGGGCTTACCTTACTTGAGGTGGAGGATCTTCTCTCTATTTTAACATCACGCTCCCTACGGAGATAATCTTTATATCACTTGAAGGAAGGGTGTCTTTCTCCCTCTATCCAACCATTTTCTACACCCACAAGACCTACAGTTCATTTCAATCTATGACTAAATGGACTCTACTTAATCGTTTTTGTTTACTGAATGTTCCACTCATTTTTTTTGCATGCGATTCTTTTTTTTTTTTTTTGCATGCGATTTATGTGCATTTTTTTTTTTTTTTTGTGTTATGAAACAATTCACTTGTGTTCATTCATAATTATGGTATTTTCAGCTAATATGATCATGTATTTGCACTAGCAGCGCAGCCTTTAAATTGTAAAGTTTGTTGACCTGCCACTGCTTCTGCGCATTGTTCAAATACCTCTCCTTTTTCTGCGAACATACTTTTAAGTCTATGCGAGTTTCTAATTCTTTGATTACTTTTATTCATTTAATTTGTATTTTTGCAAGCTAATATAACTTCCATATGAAACAGATAGATATGTTGATTTAAAATTGTGGTTTGCCATGAGTTAGCTGGTTCCATTTCTCACGTACTTTCTAAGCCCTATTCTAACAAAATTCTCTTTCCCATTCTTTCATCGCTATTTGCATTCAAACATATTTAGACAGGTTATAATCTGATGGCTGTGAGAAACTTCCTAGTAGGGGCTTTCTGTTCATGAGAGACAGCAAGGACGGGTTTTCAGCATCACAAGAAGGTATATTCTAGGATCATAAAATTATCAAAAAAAGTGAGTGGTTGGACTGGTGCATTACAGCAATGTGTGGATAAAAACTAAACCAATCAGCAGGTAGTCTATTAAAAGAGTGTACTTTAATTGGTATGGCTTATGATGACATCTGAGATGGTTGATCGGGAACCTCACCATGTATGCAGACCCCAAAGACAAATTGGCAACCACATCAAAGGTGGAAGATGCTGGTAGGGATTGAAAGTTCTGAGGCTTTAAATACTGAACTGCTGCTTTATGCCCTGGCTACAGTATAAATATATAAAGCAATGTATCACCTGCATACTGTTATTGAAGATAAAGATCAATGCCTTAACACGTTGGATTTAAAATTTTTCACTTCATTTGTCTTTTAAATAATTTATAAACTATGACAGGCACCTTTCAATGCTACCTAAAAGGAACCTACCCACATATTGTGTCTGTTGGCATATGTTTATGCTTATTAGAGGAACAGTGCCCTTGGAGATCAATGTCATTCGTTGCAGAACCCTGCTGTGCTGACATCTTAGTTTACATTTTTAATTAGAATTGTTTGTAAATCAGTTTGATAATCTTCTGAAATCAACACTCCCGCATTTCAAGACCTTCATTAACCCAGCAGAAAGTTTAGTGATTTGTTTCCTTACCAGCGGAAAATTACATTTCTTTATATGATTTGCCTAAACAACCCAGCAAAATGTCACTTTGCATCCATAAGCCAGCAACAGTAATCACAGAGTGGTAAACATTCCAATAAGATTTTTCAAAATTAATGTTCACATTAAATGGATTTTTAAACTTTAAATACAGAGATGCGCTGCTTTATCCATACTTTCTGGTTTATATTAATCCTCAGGGAAATAAACTTTTATTGGATACAGATGAGAAAAGTAATTATATTTTTAATAATTTATAACATTTGTGGTTGTTTGATTTAGAGGCTAAAAAATAAACATTTTTTTCCCCACATTCTGACCTGATTATTTGAGGTGAACACAGGTTAGCTGCTCTGACAAACATTTGATAAATCATACTCTCATTATGATCAATGGTTTTCTTTTTAGGCATCTCAGTGCACAAAAGCTTTCAACAGTCATGGCTCCAGTTGCCAGAAAAGTAAGTATAGCATTTTGGGAGTTAGTGTAACGCATTAGGATAGGACTATTTTATTTATTTATTTTTTTTAAGTATACAGTTTATTAGGTATTTCAACTTAAATACACAGACTGTACGTGGAGGCAAATGGCTGATCCTACCCTTGTTGGGATTGCAACAGAGGTCCATTACAGGCTAATACATTATAGGTATAAATTACTAGCACGTCGTTTCATTGAAAAGACATGGAGAAATGGTAAAAACAAATGCGGGGAATCCACGTTGGTTGAAAGAGTCCGCAGTGATGGAGTCAGCTGATGAGAGAGCCAATCCTCACAGGTTGTTTGGGTAATGCTGGTTATTCTGCCCCATTAGCTGTATGAAAAATAGCTGAGGCCAGAATTCAGAGCGTCTCTCTAAAGCGGAGGCGCGCGGCATAGCCCCGACTCTTGGGGCACGATGACATCACGCGCTGGAAGGAAAGTCCCCACCTGTGTTAGAGAAACACAGTGTGGACAGGTAGGAGCTCCTCCTCACACATATGGCCTGCATGGAGACAAGGAGAACCCCATCATCCATTTAGCCATGCACGGGTGGAGCCTACCCGCTTGGTGTTTGTGAAGAAACATTGCTGTCCGGGGAGTACACCATACACCACCCAGTGGACAAAGAGTTTAATAACAGCCAACATGTGAACAATAAAAAAATACAAAAAAATAACCAAAAACAAACAAAAAAATGCAGAGGAAAAAGAAAGAAAAAAACATGGCGATTAAATATCAAATAGACTCGGTTAACGATGAAGTGAATCATCCACATTGCACGCATGCAATTATAGAAATAATGATATAATCACAGAACTGTACTGTGAGAGATAAATCGCAGTATAGAGGTGCTAAAGTGTCACTAATTGTAATGTCCCCATACTGTCAAAAGGGGCGCCTTCATAGCTAATAAATTTGTGAAGCCATGGTGTGAGGGATGTAGCATAGAAATGCCATATCCGGAACATGAAAAAAGAAACTATAAATTCAATTCACAGCCCCCTGAAACAAAACCTGGAAGAAAAGATTTAAAGTTGAAAGCCTCATTTAGGTCAGGTGGTCTGTAAATTAAATATCCATCTCAACTCACTTTGGAGGAGACGATTGTTAAAGTCACTGCCTCTGGAGTTGAAGTGGATATGATCAAGTGCCAGAAAGTATACCTTGGGGATAGATTCTGGGTGAACTAATACCATGTGGCGACCGACAGGCATATCGGGGTCTCGTTTGCGTATGGTGGATAGGTGTTGGTATACTCGTTTCCAGAATTCATTTATAGTTTTCCTGACATAGTAGCACCCACATTCACACGTGAGTAGGTACACTATGCTGGGAGTCCTACAGTTTATATAATGTTTAGGATGAAAATTGCGTCCATTGGGTAAATGGATATGTCTACTCCTATCCATGTATTGGCAATAGGCACATCCACCACACGCAAAGATTCCTAAAGTTTTGCATATATATCCTTTATAAGGTTTGTTTTCGCTTGTTACCAGTTTGTCACCCACAGAGGGAGCCCTCCTGTAGGCGACAGCTGGTACGTCAGAGACAAATGGAGCAAGCAATGAATTCATCGTTAGTAGGTGCCAGTACATGGATATGCCTAACACAGGTGGGGACTTTCCTTTTGACGGTGATGCGCCAGCGCGTGACATCATCACGCACCGAGGGGTGGGGCTACACCACACGCCTCTGAGTCAGAGAGATGCTCTGAATTCTGGCCTCAGATGTTTTTCATACAGCTAATGGGGCAGAATAACCAGCATTACCCAAACAACCTATGAGGATTGGCTCACTCATCAGCTGACTAACTATTTAGAATCCTCAGACACAGCTGGCATGTCTCAGTCTGAGGACTGCCGCTCTGATGTCTGCACCTCTATCAGCACAGTGAAAGGTAACATACTAATTTATATAGGCAATTCTGGGTAACACATGCCCTTGTCCTGTTGTTACAGCACACTAGTTGTGCTTGTATACTTATTCTAAAAAAATTGATTGAATTTCCTTTGTTTATTTATGGCCTTTCAGACAGCAATACTCCTTTGCTGGTTTAACAACGGGACATCTCTTGTGGATGTAAATCAGTGGCCAGCTCTGGGTTGCATACTTGTCCATCTTTGTGTCCATGCGGACTCTTTCAGCCAACATGGATTCCCCGCATTTGTTTTTACCATTTTCCCATGTCTTTTCAATGAACCCTATATGTGAGTACCTTTAAGCCTAAATACTATATAGCTCATTATGTAAAATCACTTGTTTTTTATGTACTAAAACTTATTGTACAAATACTATGTAACTATATCTATGTTGCAGGTAAAAATAAAGTCACCCAAGTATAAATCTCCCCTGATGAAGGAAAATCTGTACCAATAAAATTTCTGAAACATGTCGGGATGTCTTCATGGACTGGCCTCAGCTTGACTCTGGCAGTGACTTGACTCTTGGCTCTGCCTGGATCATTAGCTTAGGGTTTGGTATATATGTCTATGTATTAATTGGTTCATTGGTGTACTTTTTGTATATTTTAATGTGATTGTTTATGACTACAAAATGTATCAGATATTGTGTACTCAATAAAAGTGGCACATGGTTGCCTTTTATTTACTCCATTACCTTTATTTCTGCCCTAAAAGTCCAAAGGGGCGGCCCCTGTTGCACTTGTTGCATGCTCCTTTTTTCTCATGTTTTAACCACTTGCCGACCGGGCCATAGCCGAAAGACGGCAACAGCGCGGTCGGCTAGTTCTGGGTGGACGTCCATGGACGTCCTCCCAGAATACTGCTCTCGCGCGCCCCCTGGGGCGCGCACCCGAGAACTTCCGTGACCGCCGGGTCCCGAGGACCCGGCGCATCACGGATCACGGTAAACGGCCGCTGATCGCGGCCATTTACCATGTGATCGCTCCGTCAAATGACGGAGCGATCACATGTCAACAGACCGGCATCATGTCATGACACCGGTTCCTCCCTCCCCTCTGTGTACCGATCGGTACAGTGCGAGGGGAGAGGGGGAGGGATCGGATGGCAGCACCGCTGTGGGCTGCATGTGTAGTGCCCACAGCGGTGCTCAGTGACAATTGCAGTCACATCCATCCATCCCTCCATGCTCAGCCATCCCTGCATAATACCCTACAATACTCTGCATAATACCCTGCAATACTTTGCATAATACCCTGCAATACTATGCATAATACCCCGCAATACTCTGCATAATACCCCGCAATACTCTGCATAATACCCTACAATACTCTGCATAATACCCCGCAATACTCTGCATAATACCCCGCAATACTCTGCATAATACCCCGCAATACTTTGCATAATACCCTGCAATACTCTGCATAATACCCCGCAATACTCTGCATAATACCCCGCAATACTCTGCATAATACCCTACAATACTCTGCATAATACCCCGCAATACTCTGCATAATACCCCGCAATACTCTGCATAATACCCCGCAATACTCTGCATAATACCCCGCAATACTCTGCATAATACCCCGCAATACTCTGCATAATACCCTGCAATACTCTGCATAATACCCTGCAATACTCTGCATAATACCCCGCAATACTCTGCATAATACCCCGCAATACTCTGCATAATACCCCGCAATACTCTGCATAATACCCCGCAATACTCTGCTTAATACCCCGCAATACTCTGCAATATACCCGGCACTACTCTGCAATATACCCGGCACTACTCTGCAATATACCCGGTACTACTCTGCAATATACCCAGCAATATACCCTGCAATATACACAGCAATACTCTGCAATATACCCGGCACTACTCTGCAATATACCCGGCACTACTCTGCAATATACCCAGCAATATACCCTGCAATATACCCTGCACTACTCCGCAATACTCTGCAATATACCCTGCACTACTCCGCAATACTCTGCAATATACCCGGCACTACTCTGCAATATACCCCGCAATACTCTGCAATATACCCCGCAATATACCCTGCACTACTCCGCAATACTCTGCAATACCTCGCAATACTCCGCAATTTTTAACCAGTTCCCGCCCACAGTCATATGACGTCCTTGACTTTGAGCGGGGATATCTGAATGATGCCTGCAGCTACAGGCATCATTCAGATATCAGCTTTTTTAGCCGGCGATTTCCTACACCATAAGAATGATCATAGCGGCTGTTCCACTGCTTGATCGTTCTTATGGGAGGCGAGAGGGGACGCCCTCCCCTTCCCGCCACTCTCCGGTGCTTCTACCGACTCACCGCTACGATCGAAGCCAAGATCGTTTTTTTTTTTTTTATTTCAGGCACAGCCTAGAGGTGAGATGTGAGGTCTTATTGACCCCATATCTCACTGTAAAGAGGACCTGTCATGCCATATTCCTATTACATGGGATGTTTACATTCCTTGTAATAGAAATAAAAGTGATCAAAATTTTTTTTGGTGGGGAAAAAGTGTCAAACTAAAATAAATAAAGTAAAATAAACAATAAAAAAAAAAAAAAAAATTTTTTAAAGCGCTCGTGTCCGTGTGCTCGCATGCAGAAGCGAACACATACGTAAGTCCCGCCCACATATGAAAACGGTGTTCAAACCACACATGTGAGGTATCACTGCGAACGTTGGAGCGAGAGCAATAATTTTGGCCCTAGACCTCCTCTGTAACTCAAAACATGTAACCGGTAAAAAATTTTAAAGCGTCACCTATGGAGACTTTTAAGTAGTGACGTTTGGCACCATTCCACGAGAGTGTGCAATTTTGAAGGGTGACATGTTAGGTATCTATTTACTCGGCATAACTTCATCTTTCACATTATGCAAAAACATTGGGCTAACTTTACTGTTTTGTTTTTTTTTAAAGCACAAAACTGTTTTTTTTCCCAAAAAAAGTGTTCTAAAAATTGCTGCGCAAATACCGTGCGAGATAAAAAGTTGCAACAACCGCCATTGTATTCTCTAGGGTCTTTGCTTAAAAAAAAATATATATATAATGTTTTGGGGTTCTATGTAATTTTCTAGCAAATAAATTATTTTTACATGTAGGAGAGAAATATAAGAATTGGCCTGGGTGCTCCAGAACGCCTGGAGGTGCTCCGTGCATGTTGGGCCTCTGTATGTGGCCACGCTGTGTAAAAGTCTCACACATGTGGTATTGCCGTACTCGGGAGTAATAGCAGAATGTTTTTTGGGGTGTAATTTGTGGTATGCATATGCGGTGTGTGAGAAATAACCTTCTAATATGACAATTTTGTGAAAAAAAAAAAAAGAAAAAAAAAAAATCTTGATTTTGCAAAGAATTGTGGGAAAAGATGACAATTTCAAAAAAACTCATCATGCATCTTTCTAAATACCTTGGAATGTCTTCTTTCCAAGTAGGGGTCATTTGGGAGGCATTTGTACTTTTCTGGCATGTTAGGGTCTCAAGTACTTCAGGTGTGATCAATTTTCAGATATTGGCACCATAGCTTTTGGACTCTCTAACATTCACAAAGACCAAATAATATACACCAAGTTGTACTTATTTTTACCAAAGATATGTAGCAGTATAAATTTTGGACAAAATTTACGAAGAAAAATTACTAATTTGCTAAATTTTATAACAGAAACAAAGAAAAATTCATTTTTTTACCAAATTTTCAGTCTTTTTTCTTTTATAGCGCAAAAAATAAAAAACCCAACGGTGATTAAATACCACCAAAAGAAAGCTCTATTTGTGTGAAAAAAAGGACAAAAATTTCATAGGGGTAAAGTGCTGTATGACTGAGTAATTGTCATTCAAAGTGTGAGAGCACCGAAAGCTGAAAATTGGTCTGGTTAGGAAGGGGGTTTAAGTGCCCAGTGGTCAAGTGGTTAAGGATGTTGGCAGTCATACATTTAATTCCCATAAATAATCTTCTTCTCTTTTGAGTAATGTGATTGCAATTTATGGTAGGAGAGAAGAGTTGACTGTCTCTGTCACCTCGAGGAAGATAAACAATGCACAGGCAAGGGCTAATGTTGGGGGTTACAGGGTTGACTCTAAGTCTACTTTCACACTGAGGCGTTTTACTGGCGTTTTTTCCGCTAAAAATAGCACCTAAAAAGCACCTGTAAACTGCCTCTTATGCAGTCCCAGTGTGAAATACATGTAGTTATTTAACCACTTCAGCCCCGGAATAATTTACCCACTTCCTGACCAGGCCATTTTTTGCAATACAGCACTGTAGCACATGAACCATCACTCGTGGCAAACAATACCAAGGAGACCATGGTTTGTAAATTACATTACAACACTGCTATCCACATGAATACCCCAATGCATTTCAACCCTTTCATTCATGGTCTTCTTCAGGGGAATTTATTATTCTAGGGAAATATAGAAAGAAGAATAAAGAAAAAATTCAGATTTAGACAACATTATTGACATTTTACAGTATACAAAGCATTGTTGGACATTTCATATTGTGCAAAAATACATCTCCATATGTGTGGTGATATATACATGAGTGATGGTTCATGTTGTTGTTTGTGTCACTAACCAGAGCTTATATTTTACATTCATTGTATATTTGAATCCATTTTTTGGCATAATAAAAGATCTTTAACCAATTATTTTTTTCCTTCCAGTCATTTCCAAGGTGACAATGAAGGGATTTGTATAAGGCAAAAATAGCTAATATCAAAGGGAAACTTATATTTGGTTCAATTAGATAGAACAAACAAGCTAAGTCTAGGGGAAGACAACTCCTGGGTTGAAATAGACAAATATTTTCCCTTTTTTCAGTAAATAGGGCAAACACAATATACTTGTGTTAAACTCATATTCAATCAGAGTATTGGTAACTGTAAGCGCAAACACACAAGTCCATATATAACAGGAGATATAAAGGGCTGAGCACCTTAGTCCATAGGGGACAGGCTGGAAGTTCAAGGGTTAAGTGGTAACCGGTAATGTAATGGTTAAAGTAGGCTGGTAGGCTAGGCGGCTGCTGTCTTCAGAGAGCTGGCTCTGTGATGGATGAGAGAGGGGTAGAGAAGGAAGAGCCACCTGAGTGTAGTATTAACAAATGACATTTAATGACACCAGGTAAAAACACACTTACAGGATAAAAACATATAAAAGGCTCATCTGTAAAGGTATGTGGTCCTCAGTGTTCCCTCTGATCCTGTGGTGATGACGCTGCAGGGATGCTGGGCTGCAGAAGGTGGATTACTAGCCTGGAGCTCCTTCTGTGGCCATCAGGAAGAGACTAGGGGCCGGCGTGGAGCGGACGGACGTCACAGGTCATCCGTCCGCTTCCGGGTTCGATATCCAGGTGAGGGATCGTCCAGGGAGGAGGGCTTGCAGGGAGGTTGAGAGAAGGCTACGCGCTTGGAGCCACAGCTTCCTCAATAGGCCTAATAGGGAGGTGTCTGCAATGTGCTTTTATATGGCAGTGCTGTGGGACAACAGGTCCCAGCGTCTGTCAAAAGAAAGCACAGCGCCAACTGTAGGTGGGAGGGGAACTACAAGGTAACATAATATACACAGAGAAAAAAAGAGGTTATATAATAGTGAGTGGCATGGAAACATATATATGAATGGGGAAAAATGCATGGTAGCAAACATGGAGACAATAATATTAACAATAGTAAAAATGGGAGTAACAAGGGGGGCAAAAAATGGAGGTAAGTATAAAAATATATATATGTATATATATATATATATATATATATATATATATATATATATATATATATATATATAAGTATAAAAGCGAAGCATAATAATATTTCCCATGGTGATGATACAAAAGAACCAGAAAATGCAATGGTAAAGATAAAAATAAATATAAAAATAAATAAATAAATAAAAAATAAAAATAAAAATAAATATGAAAGTGAGAATAAAAATAAAAATATTAATAAAAAAATAGAATTAAGAATAAAAATAAAAATAATAATAGATATAGAAATAAGAATAAATATAAAATATATATATATAAAAATAAATAGGTAGAGAAAGGCAAAAAAATAGTGAAAAAATTATGGTATAAGAAGTGGACATGGATAAAGCATGCATATTGGGAAAACACAAGGAACAGGGAAGCACATATCTGTGCAGGGTTCTGATATATATATACAGATATATATTGTAGCAAGGCTACATCTGTAGGGGTGGTCTCATGAGGAAATGGGGTGGCTTAAAGTAGTGTGTGTACCTCGATATCCTCTAACCCCCAGGTGCTAAAGTGCCCAAAGAGTAGCCGCTATGGACAGCGTCACTAGTGGCTTCTCCATCTACATTGACCAATTCCTTCAACCTCTGGCACAGAACCTCCCCTCCTACATACGTGATGGACCCCACCTACTTGATATGCTGAAGCCTTACACTTGGGAACAGAACTACTGGTGACTCTCAATTGATGTCTGATCATTATACACCTCCATCCCCCACGATATGGAAGTCCGTGCTGTTGAGCACTTCTTGGCCAATGATCCCCTCACCAACCCCCGGCAAGCCAATTTCATTCTTGAGGCCTTAACCTTTTGCCTCAAGCACAACTACTTCAAATCAGAAGGCACACACTACCTCCAGATCAATGGAGCAGCCATGGGGGCTAACTTTGCCCCCAGCTATTCCAATCTCACCATGGGATATTGGGAACATATGTACCTTGCAGCTGACCATCCCCACGCCGCCCATGTGATATGTTATGGTCGATACATCAACGATATAGTGATCATCTGGGATTGCACGTTTGATGACATCATGACCTTTGTACAATACTGCAACCATAACAGCTTGGGCCTATCCTTCACTCACGTTGCTGACCCTGACACTTTGGCCTTTCTAGACCTCGAGCTTTGCCACGACAACGAAACTATATATGCAAGAAACTTTACCAAACCTACTGCTGGTAATTCATTTATACACTATGATAGCTGCCACCATCTGAGATGGGTCAACAACATCCCCCGCAGTCAATTCTGCCGCCTTCGAAGGAATTGTACCAGAGACTCAGACTATGACATCCATAGACAACTTCTGTCAAAAAAATTCCTAGATAAAGGATACCCCACCCCACTTATAGACGCGGCCTTCCATCATTACCGTAGTCTATCCCCAGGCCCCAACCGTCCTCCTACCACTGGTAAACAACCTACCTGCTTCATCACACAATTTCATGACAAATACAAGAAAATGGAGAAGATCCTGGCTTCACACTGGCCTATTCTGTTGGAAGACCCTCATCTCAGAACTACAGTCGATACCAAGGCTAAAGTGGCATATAGAAAATCCAGAAACAATAAGAGTAAAATTGCACCCAGTAGAATTAAGCCTACCCATCCCACCTCATCACCACTCACCCTGATACCCCTCAGAGGGATGTATCAATGCAAAAAACCCCTCTGCTTAACCTGCCAGTTCATACAACACGGTCAGAAAACCTTCACTGTCAAAGGAAAAAACTATAGCCTAAAACAATTCTACAACTGTTCAACTGTCTTCGTTATATACTGCCTCACCTGCCTCTGTGGCCTACTATATGTCGGCAGAACCATCAGAGCCCTAAGAGCACGTTTTGGGGACCACAGCGTCCCTAAACACTTCCTGACTCACCACGGCCGATCTACAGCTGGCCTCAGTGTGAGGGTCATTGACTCAATCCCGGCCCAATACCCTGCCGCTGAGCGGTATAAATGTCTTTGCCAGCAAGAAACTTACTGGATCTACTCTTTGGGCACTTTAGCACCTGGGGAGTTGAACGAGGATATCGAGCTGCACACACTACTTTAAGCCACCCCGTTTCCTCATGAGACCACCCCTACAGATGTAGCCTTGCTAAAATATATATTTCTTTAAGAACCCTGCACAGATACGTGCTTCCCTGTTTTCCCAATACGCATGCTTTATCCATGTCCACTTCTTTTACCATAATTTTTCACCATTTTTTTGCCTTTCTCTACCTATTTTTTTTTTTTATATATATTTTTTTAATTTATTCTTATTTCTATATCTATTATTATTATTCTTAATTCAATTTTTTTTCTTTTTTTTATTATTGTTTTTTCTCACTTTCATATTTATTTTTATTTATTTATTTTTTATATTTATTTTTATTTTTATCTTTACCGTTGCATTTTCTGGTTCATCTGTATCATCACCATGGGAAATATTATTATGTTTCGCTTTTATACATATATATATATATATATATATATATATATATATATATATATATATATTTATGGTTGGAGCCCTATGTCCGATATGTACATAGATAACACTTATAGTAAAGATAAGACTTACCATCGGAAATAGACCTGAAAGTGTGGACTTACCATATGAAATGGACCTGAAAGTGTGCCTTGGTCTAATGGCCGGTATGCCAAAATAAGGGGGCATACCCTGGTTTAAGAAATGATTATTCTGTAAGAGAAATGAATGAAATGAATATTTTGAGAAATGCTGTGAAATGGGGATGGGAGGGTGGGTATCGCGCACAGGAAACCGACAAGCACCACAGGTGAGCGGGCTGCTTAAGTACCCCCCGGGCTCCTCCCATAAATTCAGGCCACCATACTGGCCTTCCTACTTATGGTTGGAGCCCTATGTCTGATATGTACATAGATAACACTTATAGTAAAGATAAGACTTACCATCGGAAATAGACCTGAAAGTGTGGACTTACCATATGAAATGGACCTGAAAGTGTGCCTTGGTCTAATGGCCGGTATGCCAAAATAAGGGGGCAAAAACATTCAGGTAGGGTTATAATTTTATTGGTTTTCAGTTATTTATTGAGCCAATTTGGAGAATGCCTGTGCCATCTCTGTTTGTGGATTGGGGATATACCGGGCGAAGCAGGCTGATTTCCACCTGCCTAGTCTTTTGATGATGTGGTCTGGCACCCCGTGGCGGGACGCCACGGAGGCTGCTCCGATGCGGAAAGAGTGTCCGGAATACTGACTAGGGTTAAGGTGAAGATTGCGGAGAAGTATTCTTATGTGATTCACAAACTGAGAGGCGTTTAAGGGTTTGACTGGGAATGGTAGAAGGGGACTGCTGTCTGGTTGCTCAGGCAGGAGTGACAGGAGTCGGTTGAGTACAGCGACTGGACACCAGCTGTTGTTGGTTTTGTAGAGGTGAATGTTCACTCCCGAGCCCGTTTGCTGGGTTTTAGAGACCTCGAGGTGCAGGATGAAGTGGTCTTGGTATCGAAGCAAGTGTCGTCTGCACAGTACTTGGTCTGTGGGTTTGTTAGAGGTGAATTCGCCAGGCCGCAAGAACCCATAGTAAGCTAAATATATGGCTGCTTGTAAGACCGTGCTGGGGAGCAGACCGAATGGCGAAGTAGCCAGAATAGTTGACATGTCCCTAAAGATGGGCCCCGTAATGGGCAAGCGCTTAGTGCTGATGACTGGTTGTTGTTTCTGAATTCCTCTTAGAATGGCTCGTATAGCGTGAGATGAGAACAGTGAAGATTTCGTGGGGTCTTCAAGCACCATGAAATGTTGAATGCCGGCTAGGTATAGCCGGATGGTGTTGTAGGATAAGGCCAGCTGCGTGTGGCAGTGTGCAGTGAAGGCCAGTACCTGTTTGATATCTGTTGGTCCTTTGCGGCAGGACGTGAGGAATTTATTAAAGGCCTTCCAAGCTGTCTGGTAGGCTTTGAGTGTGTTGTGGGAGAGGGAATGATTTATGAGTTGCGTAGCTCCGTGTAGATGTTGAACTAGTCCAGGGTCAGTTGTGACCAGACAGGGATAGGGGCCGACATTGGATCGGCATCGGGAACCTGTTTGAAAAAGGAGGGATAATTGAAACGTGACAGTGCGTCAGCTGCTGAGTTGTATCTGCCGGGAATAAATGCACAGTGTATATTGAACTGATGCTGTAAAGACAGTTGTACCAACCTGCGCAGGAAGGACATGACTGCTAGGGACTTGGACCTGCCTCTGTTGATGATGTCTGCCGTGGCCTGGTTGTCGGTGGTGAAGACTACGGTTTGTCCTGTCCAGTGGTGGCCCCAGAGTTGTGCGGCTGCCACTATGGGATAAAGCTCAAAGAGGGCAGATGTTTGGGAAAAGCCGGGTATCAACAGTATCTGTTGAGGCCAGGGTCCTGAAAACCAATGATGGCCAAAAATTGCCGCGAAACCTGTGGAGGCTGCAGCGTCCGTCACCACCTGGGGTGAATGGACCGAAACCATAGGTATAAATAGAGATATGCCATTCCAGGCGGACAAGAATTCCTCCCACATAGATAGGTCCGCTATAGCTGCGGAGTCTAATTTCAAAATCTGATCAGGGTCTTGAGTTTCTGACAGAAATCTAAGCAGGCGTGATACAAATGTGCGGCCTTGTGGGATAATTCGCATAGCGAAGTTGAGCATACCCAGGAGAGACTGCAACTGTTTTTTGGTACAGCCCTTGGTGTGTGTAAACTCGTGAAGGACTGCCCTAATGCGTGTTAGTTTGTCGGGGGGGAGACTGGCTTGCATTGCGCAGGTATCCAAGCTGACCCCGAGAAAGGTGATGATGTTTGCTGGGCCATCGACTTTGTGCTCGGCGATAGGAACATTGAGGTTTCCAAAAATTACTCTAAGTTTGTCGAGATCTCCTGGGGGCTTGCTGGGCGGTTCTATCAGTAGGAAGTCATCCAGATAATGGATGACTTCATGGCATTGACCCTTGTGTAATAGTATCCAAACGAGGGACTGAGCGAACGTGTCGAAGAGCCACGGGCTACTCTTCGAACCGAAGGTGAGTTTCGTAGCAAAATAATATGCTTCCTTCCATTTGATGCCATACCAGCACCAAAGGGATGGGTGGATGGGCAGGAGCTTGAAAGCATCCGAGATGTCGGCTTTGGAGAGCCAGGCACCTGTGCCTGCTTTGATGATCGCTTGTATTGCCATGTCAACGGAGGAATATTTTAGGGAAAACTCTTCGGAGGGGATCAGGGAATTGAGACTGGGTATGTGGGAAGAATGAGGCGCAGACAGGTCGTACACCAAACGCAATTTATTTGAGAACTTGCCCTTGACAAGCCCAATAGGGCTGACTCTCCATGTGCTGAAAGGGGGGCAAGTGAAAGGGCCTATCACGTAGTCCCGATCTACCTCTGCCTGTAAGAGCTGATCTATGGCTTGTTCGTCAATGGCTGCCGAACGAAGATTGGCACATTCGTGAGTACTGTGGGGTAGTGAAATGAGGCCGGTATGAAAGCCTGCTGTGAAGCCTTGGATAAGGTAGGTGGCCAGGGAAGGGGTGGGATGTGAAGTGAGATACAGTCCTAACCATAAGAGGTTGATCCGGCTTAGTCATGCCCTCTTGTGTTGCTTGACTTCACACAAATTCCTAGGGTGTGCTCTTTGGCATAAGGTGCAGATGTGAAGTAGACGGCACTGGCTGAAGTTGCAGGACCCATAGTTGAAGTTGTTACAGATGGCTGCCCCTCCCACGGTTCGGACTGGGCGTCCGAGTTTGTCCACCTGAGGCGTTGGTTCAGGGATCAACTGGCCCTGTACTGTACCTGAGGTAGAAGGGAACTCGAAGGGCCGTCTGATCGCCGTATTGGCGCACCAGGTGGCAGTGTGGGTGGAAGACTGGCAAATCGCACACAGAGGTGAGCGTAAGCCGGCAAAGTGGCGGCAGAAGAGCTCTGTGTCCATGAGACTCCAATCTGTCGTAGTCTGGAATTGTATGAATCTGGCGGCGGCCTTGGCTGAAAAGGAACGATGATAATCGTAAAAGGCAAAACCTCCATACTTGTGGCCCAAGTCTACCACGGTATGGAGATACAAGTCCAGCTCTTCCCGCCTGCTAGGGGTGGCTGAGCACAGGACATCTCTGAGCATGCCAAAGGCCAGGGTAAATTCTGGGACTGATAGCTTGCGGTTCAATCTGGGGTCTTTGGCTTTAAGGACCACCGATATGTCGCCCCAGGAGTAGGCCTTATTTTCTGCCAAATCATGCACGGAAATAAGGAGAGAGGCCAGGTTGACGTCCTTGCCGTCCAAAATGTCCTTCCTGATACTGGTTGGGACCAGATGGGAGGGGTAGACAATGGGTCTCGAGCCTGAGGTACCTGCAGGAAGAGGTGTCAAGGTTTGAGTTGCAGTTGGGTCGGGGACAGCCGTGGCCGGTCGGGCCTCCAGAAGTGCAACCCTGGTTTGGACGTCTGCAACTGAGGTGGATAGAGATGACACCATCGTGTGTAATTGCGAGATGGCCGATGATATGGACTGGAGGGATGCCTGTTGGGTACTGGGTCCTGCTGCTGGTGGGGGAAAGAGGAGTTTGAAGAGCTCGCCTTTCCTCGCTGTGGCGGGGAAGGGGACACCTCTGCGTCTGAGCTCTGCCGTCAGTTTGGGGATAGTCCATCCCCTGAGGGATTGCACGCTGCCGCTTTCTGAGACCGGAGAAGGTGACAGAGGGGCCGTGAAGTCTTCGCTGCCGGCCTGGGACATGGTTGCTCTGGTGAGGATCTCTCGAGCTTTATTTCCTGGTTGACTGTAACCTATTGGGGGTGACATGAATTTCAAGTTTTTTCTTTGATCCGCTGAGTCATACTTACCCGACTTATTCTCCCATTCCTTTTTTTTTTTTTTTTTTTAATTACCTGGGGGGATATCGTCCAACCTGGTGCAGGGTGGACCTACTGAACTTTGACTGACCTGAGGAAAATGAAAAGGTGATAATTCGTGAAGGGATTGCTAATTAACTTGAAGCAACGATTTGTATGGTGCTTGCAATCTTGTGACAATGAAATGATTCGAAATGTTTGCCTTGATTATGAAATGAATGAACTCCATGACAGAGGTCCGGCCTGGTCGTGTCATGATTTATTCGACCGTGAACCGGGCTCTGGAGCATGTATTGAAATGAGGCAACTGAAAACATTGGTGCTCCCGGGACGAATCGGTGCCTGTTTGATGCATCTGGATTCGAATCGGAGCGCAGTATGAAATGAAATGAGAGAAATGATTATTTTGACCGAGGCTCGAATTGGTTGTGCCGTGTTTGCGACTGGCAACCAACCGAGCTCTGGTATAGGTATGAAATGCGATCGTAACCAGCGATGCATTCCGTGACGAATCGGTGCACCTCAGATGCGACTGGTTTCGAAACGGTGATGCGTTGTGGGAGTGAAATGGTAGTAATTGCATGACAGAGATATGGATCAATCCCCCGATGTCTGCGACTAGCTATGATCCGGACTCTGGAGCATGTATCAGAAATGAGGCCGAGCCCTGGGGCACGCCGTAATGAATCGGTGCATCGAAGATGCGACTGGATTCGAAACGGAGCGCGGTAAGTGAGGATGTAACATATCGTTTACCATGACGGAGGCTCGAATCGGTCGTGCTGTTGTAGCGACTGACTGCGAATCGGACTCCGGAGCATGTACTGAAATGTGGCCAATCCTGGGCACGCCGAGACGAATCGGTGCATTTCCATGCGACTGAATTCATGTCGGAACGTGATACGTGGAAATGAAATGATAACCATGACAGAGGTACGAATGACTGATAAAACGTAACTCTGGAGCATGTATAGAAATGAGGCCAATCCTGGGGCACGCCGAGACGAATCGGTGCATTTTCATGCGACTGAATTCATGTCGGAACGTGATACGTGGAAATGAAATGATAACCATGACAGAGGTACGAATGACTGATAAAACGTAACTCTGGAGCATGTATAGAAATGAGGCCAATCCTGGGGCACGCCGAGACGAATCGGTGCATTTTCATGCGACTGAATTCATGTCGGAACGTGATACATGGAAATGAAATGATAACCATGACAGAGGTACAATTGACTGACAATAACGTAACTCTGGAGCATGTATAGAAATGAGGCCGTAATAACTGGGGCACACCGGAACGAATCGGCGCATCTTTTGGTGCGACTGGATTCGAATCGGAGCGCGGTAGGTGACTGAAATGAGAAATGATTTGAAATGTCAGAAATGAGTTTCGAAATGTTTCAGAAATGAGAAATGATTGGTATCGAACTTGATTTGATAAAATGCAAATTGCGACTGGCTATGGCTGTCTACCGATACCGACATGCTAGAAATGAAGCGACGTCTGCGTCGCAGTGCTGTCGAAATGGTAACATATCGAAAGTACGAGCGATATACATTGCAGTTTGTGAAATGCGAGTGAAACGAAAATTTGAAATCACGGTTTAGTGACATGATATGAAAAACGAAAAGTCCGACGGGACCTTACCTGCGACAGCCAAGCCAGACGCGTGGTACAAACTACGAACGAAAAACGCGGACTTCGAAAGTTTTGAGTACGAAATATCGAATACGGGAACTTGCGAGGCAAGAACTTGCGGACGCTGGTATATCGAATAGTCGGCCTAGTGACGTATATCGCGCACAGGAAACCGACAAGCACCACAGGTGAGCGGGCTGCTTAAGTACCCCCCGGGCTCCTCCCATAAATTCAGGCCACCATACTGGCCTTCCTACATATATTTATACTTACCTGATGCTGGGACCTGTTGTCCCACAGCTCTCTGTGTATATTATGTTACCTTGTAGTTCCCCTCCTGCCCACAGTTGGCGCTGTGCTTTCTTTTGACAGATGCTGGGACCTGTTGTCCCACAGCACTGCCATATAAAAGCACACTGCAGACACCTCCCTATTAGGCCTATTGAAGGAGCTGTGGCTCCGAGCGCATAGCCTTCTCTCAACCTCCCTGCAAGGCCTCCTCCCTGGACATTCCCTCCCCTGGATACCGAACCTGGAAGTGGACGGACGACCTGTGACATCACGCACGCTCTACGTTCGCTCCACGCCGGCCCCTAGTTTCTTCCTGATGGCCACAGAAGGAGCTCCCGGCTGGTAATCCACCTTCTGCAGCCCAGCATCCCTGTAGCATCACCACCACAGGATCAGAGGGAACACCGAGGACCACATACCTTTACAGATGAGCCTTTTATATATTTTTATCCTGTAAGTGTGTTTTTACCTGGTGTCATTAAACATCATTTGTTAATACTGCACTCAGGTGGCGCTTTCTTCTCTACCCCAAACTCATATTCAATGAAGGTTAGAAAAATCAGAAACCCTGCTTTTATCAAAAAGGGCATCACTTCACTAAAGTTCAAAAAAGAGGTGGTGATTCACCAAGCTGATAAGGGGGGAGGTCTAGTAGTGATGATTAAGTAGTTTTATAAGGGGGAAATGGAATTCTTATTGGGGGACGTTAACACATATAGAGTATTGAAAAGTGAACCTATTTTTGAGTATTAAGTAGATTTGGGCCTCTTAGTTCAGTAGGTACTAAAACGAAAAGTTCTAAAAAAAAAAAGGAAGCCAATTACTTGGATCCTGGTGCCTGTAGGACTCCTATAATATATTTTTTACCGAAGGTCCATAAGGATACTTTGCATCCATCGGGGAGACCTATAGTAAACAGAATAGAATCAGTAACATCTCTGAGACCAAAGCTTATCTCAGAGACACTAAACAGTTTATTCAGTTACTGGAGGAAGTTCCTTGCATGAGTAATAGTATACTGATTACTGTAGATGTCAGTTCCCTATATACTGTTATTAGTCATTCTGATGCTGTTCTTTCTGTCAAATGGGCTTTGTTAAAATCTGATCTCTCCACTAGACATAGAAAATTTATATTACAATGTTTAGAATTCTGTTTAACCAAGAATTATTTCTGGTACGACTGAAATTTCTACCTCCAAATCATAGGCGTTGCCATGAGGGCTAAATTTGCCCCCTGTGTGGCAAATTTGTTTATGGCCTTGAGGAGAGTATCTTTCAGGAATGTCCCAACCAGTTAAAATGTTACAAATGATACATTGATGATCTCATCATGATTTTGGAGGGTGATGTGGATAGCCTTGAAGTATTTATGTCGAAGTGTAACAATAACTCCCAAAATATATCTCTCTCATGGAACTGGGATAGAGATTTTTAAAGAGGTTTCCACTACTTTAACTACTTTAAGCCCACAGACCGGAATGGTTACATCCCTCTCGACAGCGGCCACCATAAAAATTGGCTCTGTAACATTCCAAGGGGACAATTTATTCGCCTAAGGCGTAACTGCTCTTCCAATACTGATTTTGTAGCCCAATCTCAGATCCTGGTAGACAGATTGCACTAAAAAGGCTATCATAAGGGTCAAATCCAGAATGAGATGGAGAAGGTTGGCGTCCTAGATAGAACTAGTTTGGTTTCAGATTCTAATAACAAAAAGGTTGAGAAATTTTAATTCAAAATGGTTTCAGACTTCAATATTCAACACAAACAATCTGAGAGGATAGTAAATAAACATTGGGAGGTATTGAGGAAGGACAAAGTACTGGGAACAGTCCTTCCTCCATACCCCCAATTTATTTACAAAAGAGCCCCCCCCGCTTAGGGATGTTATTGCCCTAGGTGTGATTGACTCTCCCATTTTTAAGGAGAATAGAATTTTTTCTTTCCTTTCAGGTTTTTATGCCTGTGGACGGTGTCAGGCATGTAAACAGTGCAGATTTAATATAAAAAAACATAAGGAGTTTTCCTCTTTTTCTACCAATAGGACATATCAAATTAAGAACTTGATTACATGCAGTACTCGGGGAGTGGCCTATATGTTGGAGTGCAGTTGTGGAGTCCAATATATAGGCCGAACGTCCTGTCCCCTGAGTGTTCGTGTGGGGCAGCATGTCAACAATATTAGAAGGGTTCTGGGGACTCATAGCGTCTCTAGACATTTTAGACAATGCTACAACAGGGATCCTAGATGTTTAAAATTCTGGGGAATTGAGAAGGTGGACAGACATTGGAGGGGTGGGAACTATATCTGCCACATTAGTCAAAGAGAATCATTATGGATAGTGGAGGCTAAAGTTTTAATGCTTTTAAGGGTTAAATGTCGACTTTAACTTAAATTGTTTTATTTCTGATAAATGATTGTTTTTAATAATGATTATATATTTTAATAATGAATATATTTTGTACCATGTTTATGAATTTTAAAATAATCTTTTGATGTTATGTGATTTTGTAGAAGAATGGCATCGGGTGAGTCTTTATTTGAAAAATGTATGAGATGAGCCAGGTTAGATATGCTGATCAACCTCTAGGGGGCAGAGGTCTGGCCGTGTTTGTATTTACAAGCATTTTTTTCTTTATAGGCTACTTACATAGTTATTTATCTAGTTATGCATATCTTCTGTATATGATTTTTATGTGGACTTGATCTGATGCCTGGAGCACCGGCCGTCATTTTATGTTTAAATATGAGCCTCATTTATCGCTGCTCGTATCCGTTGTTTGTTGGCATGACAACTGAGTCCTTTAAATCAGCTGCTGGGTGATGTCGTGGCCCTGCCCCACTGACGGGGTTCAGACGAACGTAACGCGTGCGGGGGAGGAGCCACGCACGGATGACGTCACCCGCTGCCATCCTTTGCTATCATTCACCTAATACATTTTTAATTGGTTGCACAGTGAGCACTTAGATCTCCCCTCCTTTTTGTAAATGATGTGATGCCCCTATTGATTGACCGATCTGGAGGAGAAGTTCAAAAAGACTTATTTCTGCTGCTTACCTGTTGTGTGGGACCTGCGTGCATGACTACCTGTTAGCTCAGGGGTCCATGCTCTGAGGTGAGAGTATAACATAGATTGGAGTTGGAGGGTCTGTTACTGTTCGTTTTGATATTTTTGATCTTCACCGGTGGAGTCATCTTATCTTCTGGGACTTGTAGTTCAGCAGTTTATTGGACTGTATTTTATTGCACTTTTTATATTTTTTATTATTTACTACGAATTTTTGTGAAAGTCATTTAGTGTTCAGCTTGCATTTTGGGGGTATATATCTATTTTTGCACTGATTGCACATTTTATTATACAAAATACTTACAGCTCTTCAAATAAAGAAAACTGTAATTATAATATAATATATTATATATATAATAATAATATTATATATATATAATATAATTTTTTTTTCTCTGGTTCCATCAATCTATCAATTAAGGGGGGTGGTTAATTGCTCACAGGTGCCTATTTAACTGGTTGTAGGACTCAGTCTGAGCGTGCTCAGTCTGAGGCTGTGGAACTTGGTGTAAGTGGAGCTGGTATAAGTGGGAGTTAAAAACAAGAGTTAGAGTGTACAAGTCTTGCTGTTTGTTTGCTGTTTGTTTGCTGTTTGTTTGTTTGCTGTTTGTTTGCTGGGTTGCATTTTTGGGGCTTTTCCTTTTAGTTTTTAATTTGCCTTTTGCTGTCACTTTTTAAATAGCTTTTTTTTTTTTTTTTTTCTGGTTCCATCAATCTATCAATTAAGGGGGGTGGTTAATTGCTCACAGGTGCCTATTTAACTGGTTGTAGGACTCAGTCTGAGCGTGCTCAGTCTGAGGCTGTGGAACTTGGTGTAAGTGGAGCTGGTATAAGTGGGAGTTAAAAACAAGAGTTTAAAACCGGAGGTTATAACAGGGGTCATAGTACCTGTGTAGTGTGAGTATCTGAGTGTTGTCTGAGTAGTGTGTGTGGATCGTTAGTACTTGTGTATTGTGTACTGTATACTTGTGTATTGCGAGTGCACGTAGGTCTGTGAGTACCTGTGTATTGTCTTGTTGTGTACCTGTGTATTGTCTTGAGTATTAGTGCCAGGAAGCTAGCTGTTAGGTAATTTGGACAGGGTAAAATCCCCAAATCCTCACTAAATTTAATAGGTATGATGCCCGGCGGGTGTGGAGAGGCGACTCTTTGTACATCTTGCCGCATGTATGCATTCCTTGATCATCCGATCGAGGGCGAATACTGCTGTGCAAAATGTAAGCACATTGTTTCCCTGGAAGCCCAGGTTCTGAATCTGGGGAAGCAACTGTCAGCACTGAGAAGTCCCTCCATACTAAAGGTGAGCCAGGAACGTACGCGGCAGGTGCCGGCAGGGGCCAGCACAGAGGCGGGTGGAGACAAAGAGGTGCAGGCACTAGCAAAGAGTAGATGGGTGACAGTCAGGAGGGGTAGAGGGGGAAGTGCCAGAGAGGCCGATCCAGGACTGGAGCATCCCAATAAGTACGCTCCATTGAGTGACATTGGTGAAACCAGTCAGGGACCAGCACTGCTGGAGATGAGGGACTCTCCGAGCTGCCAGGGGAAGAACTCCTCCAGTGAGAGTGGGGGGGCAGCAAAGGGAAAGGAAAGACAGATTCTGGTGGTAGGGGACTCAATTCTTAGAAGGACAGAGAGGGCAATCTGTAACCAAGACCTGAAGCGCCGAACAGTATGTTGTCTAGTGGGCGCTCGGGTTCGGCACATCACGGATCTTGTGGACAGATTACTGGGAGGGGCTGGGGAAGACCCGGCTGTCATGGTGCACGTTGGCACCAATGACAAATTCAGAGGCAGATGGAGTGTCCTAAAGAACGATTTTAGGGACTTAGGTGCTAAATTGAGGAAAAGGACCTCCAAGGTAGTGTTCTCAGGAATACTACCGGTACATCGAGCCACACCAGAAAGGCAGAGGGAGATTAGGGAAGTAAACAAGTGGCTGAGAAGCTGGTGTAGTAAGGAGGGGTTTGGGTTCCTGGAGGACTGGGCCAACTTCTCAGTCGGTAACCGGTACTATAGAAGGGACGGACTGCACCTAAATGAGGAGGGTGCAGATCTGCTGGGAATGAAGATGGCCAAAAAGTTAGAGGGGTTTTTAAACTAGGCAATGGGGGGGAGGGTCCAGAGACAGTGATAGCCAGCGCGGAAGATATTCCAGAGGGTAGTATTGGGGGCATTAGTGGTAGGTTAACCAAAGCACAAAAACACAAGGTGAGTATAGTAGCAAGTCCTAGTTGCAATCTTGAAACACCCAATACGAGGACAATATGCGACCGGTCTAAACTATGTGGCATGTTCACCAATGCCAGGAGCATGGCGGACAAGATGGGTGAACTAGAGATACTGTTGTACGAGGAGGATTTGGATTTTGTGGGAATTTCAGAGACCTGGTTCAACAGCTCTCATGATTGGCTGGCAAACATTCAAGGGTATACCCTATACCGCAAGGATAGAGAGGGTAAAAAAGGGGGAGGGGTATGCCTATATATCAAGAATAATGTACAAGTGAATGTGAGAGATGACATCACTGAGGGAGCTAGGGAGGAGGTGGAATCCTTATGGGTAGAGCTCCAAAGGGATGAAGCTAAGGGGAAAATAATACTAGGGAGTATGCTATAGGCCCCCTAACCTGAGGGAGGAAGTGGAGATGGATCTCCTATCACAAATTGGATTAGCAGCAAGGATGGGAAGTGTTATCATAATGGGGGATTTTAATTATCCAGACATAGACTGGGCGGAGGGAACCGCGCATTCATTTAAGGCTCGCCAGTTCCTTAATGTCTTGCAGGACAATTTTATGGGTCAGATGGTAGACGCACCAACTAGAAATAAAACATTACTGGATCTACTGATTACCAACAATACAGACCTGATCACAGATGTGGCAATACGGGGCAATTTAGGTAACAGCGATCACAGGTCAATTAGTTTCAGTATAAATCACACAAATAGGAAACATGAAGGGAACACAAAGACACTGAATTTCAAAAGAGCCAACTTCCCTAAACTACAAACCTTGCTAAAAGGCATAAATTGGGATAAAATATTAGGAACAAAGAATACGGATGAGAGATGGGTTTGCTTTAAGAGCATATTAAATAAGGGCATTAGCCAATGTATCCCATTGGGTAATAAATTTAAAAGAGCGAACAAAAATCCTGGATGGCTTAACTCCAATGTAAAAATGCATATAAAAGCAAAGGAGAAGGTCTTCAAAAAATACAAGGTTGAGGGATCATCCTCAGCATTCAGACTTTATAAAGAATGCAATAAGAAATGTAAGGGTGCAATTAGGACGGCTAAGATAGAACATGAAAGACACATAGCGGAGGAGAGCAAAAAAAATCCCAAGAAATTCTTTAAGTATGTAAACAGTAAAAAAGGGAGGATAGACCATATTGGCCCCATAAAGAATGAGGAAGGACATCTGGTTACAAAGGATGGGGAGATGGCAAAGGTATTGAATTTATTCTTCTCCTCAGTATTCACGAGTGAATCGGGGGGCTTCAGTAACCAAAACTGCAGTGTTTATCCTCATGACACAACACAGGAAGCACCTACATGGTTAACAGAGGACGGAATTAAAATTAGACTTGAGAAACTTAACATTAATAAATCACCGGGACCAGATGGCTTGCATCCGAGGGTACTTAGGGAACTCAGTCAGGTGATTCCCAGACCGTTGTTCCTAATTTTTACAGACAGTCTATTTAACTGGAATGGTACCAGCTGATTGGAGAAAAGCCAATGTAGCACCAATATTTAAAAGGGGCCCGAAAAACATCCCTGGGAATTACAGACCAGTTAGCCTAACATCAATAGTATGTAAACTCTTGGAGGGGATGATAAGGGACTATATACAAGATTTTAGTAATAAGAATGATATCATTAGCAGTAATCAGCATGGATTAATGAATAATCGTTCTTGCCAAACCAATCTATTAACCTTCTATGAGGAGGTGAGTTGCCATCTAGATAAAGGAAGGCCCGTAGACGTGGTGTATCTGGATTTTGCAAAAGCATTTGACACAGTTCCCCATAAACGTTTACTGTACAAAATAAGGTGCGTTGGCATGGACCATAGGGTGAGTACATGGATTGAAAACTAGCTACAAGGGTGTGTTCAGAGGGTGGTGATAAATGGGGAGTACTCAGAATGGTCAGGGGTGGGTAGTGGGGTTCCCCAGGGTTCTGTGCTGGGACCAATCCTATTTAATTTGTTCATAAACGATCTGGAGGATGGGATAAACAGTTCAATCTCTGTATTTGCAGACGATACTAAGCTAAGCAGGGCAATAACTTCTCCGCAGGATGTGGAAATCTTGCAAAAAGACCTGAACAAATTAATGGGGTGGGCGACTACATGGCAAATGAGGTTCAATGTAGAAAAATGTAAAATAATGCATTTGGGTGGCAAAAATATGAATGCAATCTATACACTGGGGGGAGAACCTCTGGGGGAATCTAGGATGGAAAAGGACCTGGGGGTCCTAGTAGATGATAGGCTCAGCAATGGCATGCAATGCCAAGCTGCTGCTAATAAAGCAAACAGAATATTGGCATGCATTAAAAGAGGGATCAACTCCAGAGATAAAACGATAATTCTCCCGCTCTACAAGACTCTGGTCCGGCCGCACCTGGAGTATGCTGTCCAGTTCTGGGCACCAGTCCTCAGGAGGGATGTACTGGAAATGGAGCGAGTATAAAGAAGGGCAACAAAGCTAATAAAGGGTCTGGAGGATCTTAGTTATGAGGAAAGGTTGCGAGCTCTGAACTTATTCTCTCTGGAGAAGAGACGCTTGAGAGGGGATATGATTTCAATTTACAAATACTGTACTGGTGACCCCACAATAGGGATAAAACTTTTTCGCAGAAGAGAGTTTAATAAGACTCGTGGCCACTCATTACAATTAAAAGAAAAGAGGTTTAACCTTAAACTACGCAGAGGGTTCTTTACTGTAAGAGCGGCAAGGATGTGGAATTCCCTTCCACAGGCGGTGGTGTCAGCGGGGAGCATTGATAGCTTCAAGAAACTATTAGATAATCACCTGAATGACCGCAACATACAGGGATATGTAATGAAATACTGACACATAATCACACACATAGGTTGGACTTGATGGACTTGTGTCTTTTTTCAACCTCACCTACTATGTAACTATGTAACTATGTAACTAATAATATATGATTATATAAGACAAATTATGGGAAAATTATTTTGTATTTAATTCGAATGCTTTGTAATGCACATGTTTGCTTTTCAGTGAATATCCGGTATGCACTGCTACGTCTCTCCCTGCAGCACTGAGTGGGTGCTTCCTTTCCATTCGGCCTCCTGGAATGGTGGGGAGACGTGAATATTTTCATGATTCTCCCAGTTTATGTTCCCACAGATGAGCCTTTTCCTTCTGAGCCACTGGAGGGAGCATTTTCTGTGCTGGCGGCATCCCTTGATCACCGACGGATGGTCAGTGACGTCGTGCGCAAATGTAGGTAGACCACACATGTGTGTGACATCATGATGTAACGTAATTACGTCAGGGGTGACGGCAGATGCTGGGGCTTAGGCCTTCCGCAACGCCGAGGGGGCCACGTGGATGCCACAATCATGGCTTTGGGGACTGAAAGGGGGAGGATGGGGAGGAGGTGAGCACCTGCAATCTATTGGCATAAAATGCATAAAACTTGCAGCTTTCAGTGGATCTTGAGGTGATCTTTGGAATGGGAATGCTGCTAACATACACAGGAAGGATTGCAGTACTAAGTAAGTGCAGCTGTTGGACATACCAAACTGGCTGATATTTGTACTATACTGAATATTTGATTCACTCACATTTTCCATCATTTAGGCTCTTTACAAATCAACTAACATATAGATATTTTAATGTAATATAGATATGGCTTCATCAAAAACACCTTGAATATTTGATTTAATGTCATACATCCCTGTTTGTCTGGCACCTCATACTTCACCTTTGGTCACCTAATATGGGGTCCTATTCATCAGCAAAGGTAATAAGTGTTCACTATTATGTTTTTGCACACATTTTTGCACTTATAGCATTATTGGATTTCACTTTTCGATTTTTATACACTAGTTCCCCATTGTCATTTATCACATCAGATTTCATATTCACTTTTATATTTTGATTAATTAGGTAACAACAAATAGCACACTCATTTTTCATCTCATCACACTAATGGCAATATAATTCAATCCATAAATAAACCAAATAAATGAACAAACCATAAAATAAAACAAATGAGTAATATTAATCCATATAATTCTAGTACTTGACTGAGTATCAACTAGTCTGGAGTCGCAAGGCAGTACCGAATACTCACAGAATATCTACTGTTTACTTATGGAGATTTCTGAATACCAAATTGCAGGTGCCTCTGCCTCCCCTCTTCTTCTCAAGGTCCAAGAGCGCAGTGGCGTAGCGTGGGTTGTCAGTACCCGGGGCAAGGCAAGTAATTTGCGCCCCCTAACCTGCGGACTTTTAGCACTTCAAAATACAATAGTACTGACCTACCTGATTCCTATACTGACCACTACACTAACCTACTTGATTTCAACACTGACCAACCTGATTCCTTTACTGACCATTACACACTACACTGACCACTATACTATACTGTCCACTACACTGAGAACTACACTGACCACTATACTGTCCACTACACTATACTGCCCACTACACTGACCACTATACTATACTGTCCACTACACTGACCACTATATTGTTGACTACACTGTCCACTACATTACACTGTCCACTACACTATACTGTCCACTACACTACACTGACCACTATACTATACTGTCCACTACACTACACTGACCACTATACTACTCTGACCACTATACTGTCCACTACACTGAGAACTACACTGACCACTAAACTGTCCACTATACTATACTGTTCACTACACTGACCACTATACTACACTGACCACTATACTGTCCACTACATTGACCACTACACTGTCCACTATACTATACTGTCCACTACACTGACCACTATACTACACTGACCACTATACTATACTGACCACTACACTGACCACTATACTGACCACTATACTGTCGACTACACTGACCACTATACTACACTACACTGAACCACTATATTACACTAACACTAACTGACCACCATGCTACACTAACTGACCACCATACTACACTAACTGACCACCATACTACACTACACTGACCACCATACTACACTAACTGACCACCATACTACACTATACTGACCATCATACTACACTAACTGACTTTCTCTCTCTCTCTCCCCCTGGGGCCAGTAACACGACTCTCACGAGGGAGTCTCACTCACCTTCGTGTCTGGCTGGCCTGCATCAGTCCAGAGAAGGAGAAGATAGCGGCGGCTCACATTGTTTCTCTCCCCAGCGCTCTAGCTGCCATGTTCAGTGTCCAGCGCAGCGCACTGTGATAGGGCGTATGGGGGTCATGTGCGGAGGCGGGACTTTAAAATTAGTAGGAGGCAGCCAGTGACACATACTGGCACCCCCCTAAATGTCACGCCCGGGGCCACAGCACCCTCTGCACCCCCACGATATTCCACTGCAAGAGCATGGCTCCTTGTAAGCCTGGAGAGTGCGGAGGGGACATGCGGAGATTCCGGGACCACTGAATTGCCATTTTTAGCAATCCTGGTTGTGCGATACATTCTCACTTTTCCATCCTCTGAATGGTAAATATATCACCACACATATGGAGATGTATTTTTGCACAATATGAAATGTCCAACAATGCTTTGTAGTAATGGCGGTGATCAGTGATTTTTATGGGGACTGCGACACTGCGGCGGACCGAAAGGACACTTTTGACACTTTTTTGGGACCATTGACATTTATACAGCGATCAGGGCTAAAAATAGCCACTGATTACTGTATAAATGTCACTGGCAGGGAAGGGGTTAACACTAGGGGGCGATCAAGGGGTTAAATGTGTTCCCTCAGTGTGTGTTCTAACTGTGGGGGGATGGGACTGACTGGGGAGGATTGTCCTTAAGCATTAGGAACAACAGATCTGTTTCTTCACCCCTGACAGAACAGGGATTTGTGTGTTTACACACACAAATCCCCATTCTGGCTCTGTCAGGAGCCATCGTGGGTGACCAGCGGACATTGAGGCCGCCGTGCACACGCATTGGTTCCTAAGTGACGCAGCAGGCATGTGTGCGCCCCTTTACCCCTTAAAGCGCCCGCCGTACAGTTATGGCGATTCAAGCAATGGGGCCATTCTGCCACCGTCAAACGGCAGGTGGTTGGCAAGCGGTTAAACTGCATCTGTAACCAGATTATGGATAATAAAGTGTCACTAAACCCACATCATAAAAAAAGATCAATAAATGCTGTATTACATGCTGTTCATACTCACTATGAGATTTATTTTCTGTATTCTGCAAAAAAACTGGTTGATCCTGCTGCTCTCTATCTCCACCTTCTGTCGATGTCCCAATTCAGTTAGGGATTTTGTAGCTGTTGTGGCAACTCTGCACATGCTCAGTTTTCACTGAGTTTCTATGCTGAGGAATTCCTTCCTATCACATCTGACCAGCCCATGTGACTATAGAGTCACACATGTGGGCTTATACACAGTGGTAAATGACAGCCCACTCCCTCCCTCCTCCTCCATGCCCACTAACCAGCTGAACACAAGGGGGGTGGGAAGGCTTCACCTTCCTCTTATTCTAAGACACAGGCTGTAGGGGCGTGACACAGCCTGTGACTAGCAGAAATCCGTTCACACCATGTTATTTCCAAAAAAATTATAAAGATTTGATTTCAAATATATATTTGTATGACAATTTAATACAGTTTATTAATATTAATTATTTATTTTTACTCTATATTCCAAAGACTTTTTTTTATTTTGAACATGTGACCAGCAGCAGAGGAATAGAAGCTCCTCCTGCTTATGTTTCCCTACAGACAGGCTGGGAAAGATCTGGGTCATGTGACAGCTGTATATCGATTAGCAAAAAGGTACTTAGATGGGTTTTTTTCATTAGAATAATAAGAGAAAGAGAAGGGACAATGTAAATTAACCGCTTGCTGACCAGCCACTGCAGTTGTACTCCGGCAACATGGCTAGGCTGCGCGAATCGCCGTCATGTTAAGTTGGTAACATAGAAGGCCGCTAGGGGGCCCCCTGCTCACTCACGGAGCCGATACGAGTGCCCGGTGATCGCAATCACTGCTAGGCTCCCGCGATCGCTCGGGGCACACCGAGAAACACAGTTTCCGGTTCTCTGAGGGGAGAACAGACAGATTGTCTGTTCATACAGAGTATGAATACATACTGTTCATACAGCGTATGAACAGCGATCTGTCATCTCCCCTGCACAGTCCCATTCCCCCTTCAGTTAGAACACACACTAGGACAAACTTAACTCCTTCACTGCCCCCTAGTGGTTAACCCCTTCACTGCCAGTGACTTTTTTACAGTAATCAATGCAATTTTATATCGCTGTAAAAGTGCCAATGGTCCCAAAAATGTGTCAAAATTGTCTGATGCGTCCGGCATAATGTCGCAGTCCCCGTAAAAATCGCAGATCGCCACCATTACTAGTAAAAAAAAATAATAATAAAAAAGCCATAAAACTATCCCCTATTTTGTAGATGGTATAACTTTTGCGCAAACCAATCAATACACGCTTATTGCATTTTTTTACTTAAAATATGTAGAAGAATACATATCGGCCTAAACTGAGGAAAAAAAATGTCTTTTATATATTTTTGGGGGATATTTATTATAGCAAAAAGTAAAAAATATTGTGTCTTTTTCAAAATTGTCGCTCTTTTTTTGTTTATAATGCAAAAAATAAAAACCGCAGAGGCGATCAAATACCACCAAAAGAAATCTCTATTTGTGGGGACCTCAATTTTGTTTGGGTGCAACGTCGCAAGACGTTGGGGGCGGGGTACGTAAACGGGTGACCCCGCCGCCTCTGACAACACGGGGAAAGCCATAGGGAAGTCCCTGTGTGTCAGAGGGGGGCGGGGTCACCGGGTGACCCCGCCCTCCATTATATAAGAGCTGTCACCTGAACAGAAGCATCACACAGCGGGAGACTCCCATTGAGGCAGATCGGAGGACGAAGAGGAAGATGCCGGACGAGAAGACTGAAGGAAGAAGCGGAGGAAGATAGAGGAAGAAGCGGGGGAAGAACAAGATGGAGGAAGAAGAAGAACACCTAAGGAAGACCACAAGAAGATGAAAGAATAAGTGGGGAAAGAAGAAGACATTAATAAAGGAATTGTCAAAAACCGTCTATTGTCTTTTTTTAACATTTTTGACACTTTTTTTGTGAAATGGTAGGGGTACATTTGTACCCCATTACCAATTCACACAGGGGGGGCAGGATCTGGGGGTCCCCTTGTTAAAGGGGGCTTCCAGATTCCGATAAGCCCCCCGCCCGCAGACCCCCATAACCACCCAACAAGGGTTGTGGGGATGAGGCCCTTCTCCCCATCAACATGGGGACAAGGTGCTTTGTTGAGGGCAATGTTGAGGGCATGTGGCATGGTACAGTTCATGAGGGGCGGGGGCTGCTCTCTCGCCCCCCCTTTTCCTGCGGCCTGCCAGGTTGCATGCTCAGATAAGGGTCTGGTATGGAATTTTGGGGGGACCCATGACATTTTTTTTTGTTAATTTTGGCGCAGGGTTCCCCTTAATATCCATACCAGACCTGAAGGGCCTGGTATGGAATTTGAGGGGACCCCCACAATTTTTTTTTTTTTAATTTTGGTTTGGGGTTCCCCTGTGGGGGAATCCCATGCCATTTTTATCAATGAACTTTTATGTGTATTGCCGGAGCAACAATTCATTATAGCCGTGAGAAGTTTTAAATGACTTTTTTTCCTTTAGAAATGTCATTTTGCTGTCAGACTGTTCTAAACACGGGAAACATGCACCACTTTACAGGCATGCTATAGACACCCCCCAGGTACGAAATTTAAAGGAATATTACACTTTTTTTGTTTCACTATAAGCATTATTAAAATCACTGCTTCCGAAAAAAGGGCAGTTTTTAAAGTTTTTTTTTGCATTGATACATGTCCCCTGGGGCAGGACCCAGGTCTCCAAACACTTTTAATGACAATAACTTGCATATTAACCTTTAAAATTAGCACTTTTGATTTCTCCCATAGACTTTTAAAGGATGTTCCGAGGCTTTCGATTTTGCCGCGAACACCCCAAATTGTTCGCTATTCGGTGAACGAGTGAACAGCCAATGGTCGAGTCAAACTCATGTTCGACCTGAACATAATGCTCATCCCTGATTCTAATAATAACAGTACCAATAATAATACATACTTGAAAAATTTGCCACCCAACCCTATCCAGTCTATATGGTTAACATGTATAAGTTGGCCTCAGCCTTGCACCACATGCCATGTCCTCTAACATGTTTCGCCCCACCATCAGGGCTTAGTCATAGAGGTAAATGGCAGAGGCAGGATGGAATAACAGGTATTATTGGTGGAAAAGAAAAAATCGTCAGATAATGGCTTTCATCAAAAGTATAAAGTATTGCTTAAAACTTCACTCAAAAACATTGGTAAAATCCAAGCTTAGAGGCCAAAAATTTAGAAAACAATAATTTAGAAAATAAAGATGAGATATTGTTGGTATATAGCTGAATCTTTTTCTTATGCAAATGTGATTGAAAAATGGCACATAGAATGCATTAAGATAAAAAAACTTCTGCCTTTACAACCACTTTAAATGGTTTAAATAAAGACAGGACTCCTGAGACCAAAATATAAACTGGGCAACTTGCCAAATATAGAGATTTTTCACTTCTTTCACTTTTTAATCCTTATTTCATATTTTCCATTTTGTATTACTTTTTAGCATTATTTTTTACATTCCTCAACATTTATGATTTTTTATCCTCCTCTCACATATTGTGAGGTTTCAGTTTTTAACACAATTCCCCCATTTCTCATTTATTCACCTCATCACCTTAATCACTTGCACATGTTCATTTTCTCATTTTCATAGCCAGTGATGTATAAGTTCTTCCATCCTGCCTCTGCCATTTACCTCTATGACTACCCCCCCCCCCCGGTGGGTGGGGCGAAACATGTCAGAGGACATGGCGTGTGGAGTGATGCAAGGCTGAGGCCAACTTATACATGTTAACCACATAGACTGGATAGGTTTGAGCAGTGATTTTTTTAAGTATGGATGGTGATATTTTTCACCAGCACCCCATTCCTGAGTACCAGCGGGACTATCTGTACTCCCTTTTTTGCTTAGAGCGGCACTACAAGTATTTGCACATCATTGTCAATAATAATAATAAATAATAATACATTATAATTAAAGGTGCAACTGACTTATTTAAGCAGTATACAGGGACAAGTAATATGAAAAGGTGAGAACTGAAGTTGCACTAATCCTTTAATGTTAGGTTTGAGAGAGGTCTTTGAGAGTTTTTTTTTTATAATTTATTGCTAACTATCACCAGAGGGCTTACAAGGGGTCTAAATGTAGCCATATATTCTCTTATTTGCTGCAAATGAAGACAGAGACCCATAGAAAACTGAGCATTTCTAGGTGCAATCAAATCTACAACTAGATTAGTAAACATAAAAAGTCATATACTCATCTTTAAACCCCCCATATTAAATACATTAGCCAGTAACAAGACCAAGAACAAATGTCATCTATCTAGCCATGGTCTAAAACTAAAACAATTTCTGATTTCTGATGCATACATCATTGGTCACAAGAGTGCCATGACATATGTAATTCAGTCTTGGCATAAAATGACACGTTTAGGTTTCCAGGTAAATTTCAGTGGTTTTGGATAAATGCTATTACGTTTTTTTTCTAGCTATATGCCCACTTAATATTCCATGCATAAGCATTTAAAACATGACAAATGTTCCCAGACTACCATAAGACAGCACAGCAGAAGCCTCCTGTTTTCTGGCTTTGTTAATCTGACTGAAACGTGGTCCTTTATCACAAGTAATTATTTTTTCTGCATAAATTTAATCTTGAGCTGTTGAGTTCAGTAAACAACAGTAAAGACAACAAGGTAATGAACTGTTGTGAATTGGTGAGGAGTCCTCTTCCAGTTGCCATTCTGGAAGAACATTTTAATAGTTTAAATAATTTGTACTTCACTATATAAATGATGCAAAACCTAGTGGAATGTCCTTCCTTGGCCACTATAGAGAAAGAATGACCTTGCTGGTTTCTATATTTATTGTAGACATGGGTTGCCCTTGGGTTGCCCTAATAAAATGGTAAAATTATGTAAACTATCCATTTCCTACTTGATATGGCTATGTGAACCTATATATATATATATATATATATATTTTTTATATATAATTGTAAATTTTTTTATTAAATTTTGTTCATAGAAAAAACAAAACAGTATTACAGAAAGTACACAGATATAAGCTAAAGTATGGAATACATGGGTGCAAAGCACAGATATATCAGATCAAAACTTAAAGACAGCTCACAGATAATAGCTATATAACAAAAAAAAATGAGGTTAAACACAAAAATAAAAGCAAATTTATGATATAAAGAGAAGAAGGGTGCCAGCTCATATATAGAGAACAGATCATAAAGAAACCATTTACAGTGTGCTGGGTGGTAGAGGCGTACTATATTCCGATTGATCCCAGGGGTCCCATATTTTATTAAATTGAGTAGTTCTATCATGCACAAATGCCATCAAGTACTCTATCCTCCGAATCTCGGCCACTAATTGTAGGTGTTCGACAACCAGCATAATGGAATGAGCCTTTTGGCAGCAAGAAGAATGTATGAAATCAGTCTGTTGCACTTTTTGGTGACACCAGAAAAAAGGAGGCCCAAAAGTTAGTGTAGAGGATCTAGCGGAAGGGACACGTCCACCACTCTCTGTATCAACTGCATTACTTCATGCCAAAAGGGCTGAATCATAGAACATTACCAGAAAATGTGGAATTGAGATCCAACACCCGTCCCACAACGCCAACAATGTGCCAAGGCTGAGGGATCATATTTATGAATAACTTCAGGTGTTTTGTACCAAAGCATAAGAATCTTTATAGACGTTTCTCTTTGGAGTAGACATTTAGACGACCCAAAGGTGGAAGACCATATCCTATCCCACGACTGTAGGGAAATGGGTCTGTCTATCAACTGAGCCCATCTCCTCATATGTAAGTGTGATGTCTCAGTGAGAGGGGTTGACTCATGGAGGATATGGTGAATAGATGATATTAAATGTAGCTGTCGGGGACCCTGGGCACACAGATATTCAAAGGGTGTGGGTTTGTCTAGGGTCATGAGTGGGGAGTGAGTATAGAAGAGATGTCTGACCTGTAAGTAGAAGTGAAATAAATGTTTTGGGATGTTAAATTTCTCACGCAGGCTATCCAAAGTATATAACCTGCGCAAGATCGGATGGACTAGGTTTCTAAGTTGAAATAGGGAAGCATTTATCCATGGAAATACTCTACCCAAAGACAGGATGTCCGGGATCGTTGGATTGAAGAGAACATTCATAAGAGGAGAACATGGTGAACTAAGAGGGTAATTTTTGAGGCACTTACGCTGTACAGCTAGGGTATAATTCATTGGACCAGTGCATTGGCATTTATAAATGGGATCCATGGGAGGAGAGGGAGTCCATATTAAAGTAAATAATAATAAATAGCAGCGCTAAGTAAACTAAAAAATGTACACCAATATTAATATATGATGTGAAACAATAACAGTGTATGTGACATAGACAAAAATAATGATACAATAATGTGATAAACTAGCCCATAAACTCCATTGCAGTGAATTTAGAAATGGCAACTCTAAAATGGTCATTAATCAAGTCCATCTAGATGCAGATATAAAAAGTCCAAAAACTTAAAACGTATTCTTCATAATGATGTTGATAAGTAGCCAATTGATTCCACCACCGCACCACTGTGATAACACCAGTAAAATAATGTGCTTACCACAAGGCAAGCTCAAATAGGCTTGTGACCTTAACCCAGCCAGGGCCTTTAACCAGAGGGGATGATTGGAAGGCGATAATCCACCAAACCACCTAGAAAGATCAGCCACAGCAACGAACCCTTCGTGCACACCTCCAAGGCACCGGAACAATTACCACTCAGGGGTTCCCCAAGAGAAAAGAGGGAATCGACATAGCGTAATCAGTCATTCACTTCTCTAGCTGATTGTACATGCCACCTGCAGTTCCCTGGGTATGGGCCCCAAGAAGCTAGGCGCCACCGTCCTCTCAGCCCTAAGATCCCGTTCACATGCAGATCACCGCCCCGTCCCCACGCCGGGGAAGCCGTCAAATGCTGCTTCTCCACAGCTCTCGCCACAGTCCATATTAAAGAGCAAGGATGTACCGGATACAACACACCTTTCTCAATGAGGAACCAAAGGTTCGGTGCCTGTAAAGAGGACCAAGACATAATGACCCTTAAATGGGAGGCGTAGTAATATTTAACAACATCCGGTGCTCCCAGGCCCCCCATAGAGCTCTTGGCAAGAACCACTGAGCTCGCTATGTGATGAGCCCTGTCCCACCAAATAAATTTCAAAAAGTTTCTCTGGATTTTTTTAAGTTGAGATGTGGGAATGGCAACAGGTAATGTTTCAAAATGGTATAAAAGCCTAGATAAAACAGACACTTTTAGAACGTTAATCCTGCCTAGGAGGGACAGGGGAAGTTTCGTCCAACTTTGCAGGGATTTATTGATGTCCAAAAGTAGAAACATTATGACATCTGCCCCAGAGGATCTGAACTCCTTCAGAGCTATCCAACGTTTCCGAATGGAGGCCAGACCCCTTACATTGTAGGACATGATCCTTAAAGCCATAAGCATGTTATGTGTATGGAAGCTCGTGGAACATGAAAAAATATAGGCTATAACCAATAATAACCAATATATTTTTTGAAGATATAATATTGTATAACCTTACATAGATTAACATACCAATGGTTCAGCTATAAAAGCTCAAACCAACCAATTAATAACAAAAAAACACTATCCCTTTCAACAGAAAGGATATTCAAAATGGGGAAGGACCATGACAAGGGGAGGGAGAGAGGGGGGCCTTTTCTTCTGCTGCAGCCTTTGTTCTGATAAAAACCGTTGGTCTGATTTCTTTCATAACCTCTTCTTTTTTTTATAGGTTAGTTGAATTACCTGACCAACTGTAGAATTTTCTAGAAGTCAAATGTCAGCTGACAGGTAAGTGACCAATTAATAACTGTATTTTTTTTAATTTACAGAGAACTGCCCTATTGATTTGTCCCTATTCCCATAGGTAGGGGGCGCTATTGAGTTCTCCCTACTAGAATCCAAATTCAATATTATCTTAAACTTTAAATATATTAAATATAATAAAACAATTAGTCTTAAAATGCGGTATGAAGGACCGCGGCCCTTTATTTCTGGTATGACGATATATAACCAATAATAACCAGTAAATTTTTTGACGATATAACATTTTATAACCTTACACAGATTAACATACCAATGGTTCAGCTGTAAAAGCTCGAACCAACCATTAATAACAAAAAAACACTATCCCACACGCCAGGCTCTTCATTGCAAACAAGCCTGGCACCCCACCCGGGGCCACGGCCAATTCTATACAAGAATTAAAATCCAGGTTGAGAATATCACAACCGATGTCAGATAGATGGACATGGTCAAATCGATAAAAACCAGGCAAACCACCTTCCAAATTGACATGACGGAAGGACAGGCCATCAACTGAGGGCATAAATTTTGCTATCATTCTGTTAACCCATTTACAGATCTTCTCCAGATATAAAAATTCTGGATTAATCAACCGTTTAAACCTCTGAATAATCTCAGAGAAGACTAAAATGGTGAATGGCAGAACTACATGAAAATGCAAAAGATTTACTTTAATCTGAGCAATTAAATCTAACATTTTATAAGTACCTAAATCGTTTCCAGATAAATGTAAAATAATAACAGCAGGAGGAGGCCAAGAGTTAAATAATGTAGTCAGAGAAGGACGAAGATTGAACCAAGACATGCCTCTGCAGCCGTACCAAAATATTTCATAAGCTGTACTGTCGAGACCTGAGATGAGTCCGTAACTTCTTATGGAAGCTCTCTTGTTAGCCCAATAAATGAAAGAATGTCCTATAATCTAAATACAACAGGGGGATCCTATAAAGAATTATTAAAAGCACAAATTAGGCCTAACATATGACCAGAAACAGTCAGATTTCCAACCACCTAGACTTTTGATAGCATGAGATGACAAACCCACCCTAGAGGCTTCGGTAGCTGCAACAATTGAAAAAAATGTGATGTTATATGTAAGTGGCCTAAACAGATGCCAAAGGCATCTTTTCAAAATCGTCTTGAACTGGTATTGAGTAAGGGGAAGGCCGGAGCTATGTATTAAAAGAAGACCAGACTGTTCGGGGTGTAATAGCAAGTATCTTGATAATAAAGAAAAAACACAGATCGGAGAACCATGCATTTTATGAATAACAATCCAACGACCTTTCCCCAATTGGTCCGTTTTGCTAAAACGTAACAAGATTCTGATGCGATTAGTATTCATAATGACATCAGGAATCAAAAGGCTTCCAGAAGATGATGAAGACTTCGGTAATAATTCGGAAATACGAAATGCTCCGAAGAAACAGAGCCAAAAAGAAACTTGCAAAAGAAGAGTTTCATAATCCGAAAAACAAATGGTGGAGGAGGCAATCAAAAGGTGATGCAAAATATTAGAAGTAATCTGAACCCTGTCGTCAACCTGAAAATATTTTTTATGATACCCTTTAAGTGCCTGCGTAACAGAAAAAAAAAAATACCTGCCAAAACCTTAACTAAATGAGAATAAGAATAGGATCTACACATTAAATCATCAAGAAAAGCCAAAACCAATATTTCCAAGAAATAATGTATAGGCAAATGGGTGGAGTGTAGAAAAGAGCACCACAAGAACCATGCGGCATTGTATTGCGCCCACATGGAGGAGGCCAAAGAATTCAAGATAGCCGACGTTACTGAGATCAAACCACCGACCACAACTGTTTCGGGCATGGAGAACCCAATAGATCTGCATCCAGCATCAAACTGCGGAATCTTTCCAGCTGAAATTGGGATAAAGAATCAGCAATATTGTTAACATGACCTGGAAAATATTTAACTTTAATCCACAAATCAAAAGAAAGGCATTTTAAAACCAAATGTCATAATACTGCAAAAACAGGTAAAGATTTGGATGTCATACAATTGATAGCAAACGCAACACCTTTATTATCAGAATGAAAGAGAATACGAGAATTCCATAGTCGATTGCCCCAGAGCTCAAGAGCTACTAAAATAGGAAAAATTTAAGTAACACAACATTTTTTGTTAATCCTGTTCCACCCAAGAAGTAGGCCAAAAATCCATAGACCAACGACCTTGCCAAAATATGCCATAACCGACAGAATCTGCTGCATCAGTAAATAATGAGAAAGCAGAGGCATCACAAAATGGGGTTTGGCAAAAAGAACAGCCATTATAAGATGCTAAAAATTCATACCAAACCAAAAGATCTGAAACTAAATCAGGCGTAATACGTATAAAATGAAAAGGTGATTTAAAACCCACTAAAGCCTTATATAATCTTTTAGAAAAAACCCAACCAATAGGGATGTCACGAAAGCAAGCAAACCCAATAATGATTGTAAGGTTCGAACTGTCACTTTAGATTTATAAAGAACAAGAGATACCAAAGCGCGCAAACGAGCAATTTTAGTTGTAGGGAGACGACACTCCATCAAAACCGTGTCAATTGTAATGCCCAGAAACTCAAGGCAAGGAGTAGGCCAAACAGACTTTTCTTGTGCTAGCGGAATGCCAAAACGTCTACAGATGATGTGGAATTCACTAAACAAATAAAGACAATGTAAAGAATCGGCTGGACCCATAAATAAGAAGTTACCCAAGTAGTGTATTATATTAGTAGAATCGGCTTGAAAAGAGACTGTCCATTCAAGAAAGGAAGCAAAAGATTCAAAATACTTTTACTTTTTTTTAATACTTTTATAAATTTATCATAATAATAGGCTCCATTAAAGTAAAAACCCAGAGAGCTAAAATCGGAATGATGAATAGGTAATAAACGGAAGACCGATTTAATATCAGCTTTGGCAAACAAAGCGGACTGTCCAAGCAAATGTATTTTAGAAACTGCGTCATCAAATGTCGCATAAGAAACAGAACTTGCAATAGGGTCAATACTATCATTAAGAGAAGAACCGACAGGATACGACAGGTGGTGTATTAAGCGAAAACTATTTTTTTCTTTCTTATATATTAAGCCAAGAGGCGAGACTCTAAAATTTCAAAAAGGGGCCTTCAACTCTACCTTCATTAACTTCTTTCAAAATTTTTTCGGATACTATATCAGGAAAACAACAAACCGAAGGGGGATTATTGTGACAAACACAACCTGCGCCATCAAACTCTGGCAATCTAAAACCAACAGAAAAACCACTAATTATGAGATCCGCTGTCGGGCGGTCTGGCCATATTTGAAGAAATGGTAACATGGTGATTAGTTTCACTGGCATTATTGCCAGAACGAAAATTATCCCTAGAATGAGACATAGTAACCTGAGACAATTTTTTGAAGCAACGAATAGCAGGATGAGCACCAGCGCAGGTAGCTCATTCATGCTTGTAGCGACAGGAATTAGGCCATTTACATTGCCCTTCATTAAACCCAAAGCACAAATCTTTTTTTAAAAGGCACAGGCTGTGAAGATTGAGAAGGCAATATTTGTTTCCTAGGGATCAACAGGTTTAGCCACAAACCCACATCTTTAGAACCCCATTTAAAGTTTTTGTGAACCGCCAATTTTTGTCTGAAGGATTCGTCATAATAGAACCACGCTAAACCTGAAAAGCTTCAAGGATAATTTCAACCTGTTGAAACATCCCGCAACATAAATCAGGACGTTTTTCACCCATAATGCTAGCATATATGCAAAAGGTTTGAAGCCAATTGTTGAAAGAGCATGGCGCCTATCATCCTCAAATGTATCGATCCTTCTTATCCAGACGATTCTCCTTAAAGGAAGGAAGGAGAGAAAGAAGGTCTATTTTTTTGGCCTCTCCAAATTTTATCTTTGATAGAAGCAGACAAATGAAAACCGATAGGCGAGACTTTACAAACTAACGCTTCCTTAAAACAGCTTTCGGGAACTGAAGGAACAGAAACTCGGTCGTTTACAGATAGAGATGACATAAGTGGCGATACATTTATCGACGTAACAGGAGAAGCCGACACATCAACATCTTTCTATGCCTGCAATAAAGAATTTTCAGAACAAGAAGGCAAGCCGCTAATACATCTTTTGAAACACTCAGTAAAGGAATTAAATGACAGTAGCAATGAACGTAATTGTTCAGACTCACCATTACTATCGATCTATGTGTTAGGAGATGAAGACGCAGCCTGAGAAGAGGACTCCTACGAAACTTCAGCCACTGGAGACGTATTTGACACAGCATCTATTAAATTGACAAGAGGCAAAGAAACTACAGGCATAAAGTTTGCAAACGATAAAGATGTGGATGGACATGACTCAGACAAACAGTTAGAGGAATTTCCAGCTGAAGAATTGATAGGGTTAATAAATGAACAATCCTGTTGCAATAAAGGATTAATAAATGATAAAGCTGGAGAAGATTGCGATATATTTGTAACACTGGAAGATGCATTGTTTAACAATAGCTGTTTTGTAATGACATACTAGTTGAAGATAATGCAGAGTGAGAGCGCAAATGGTTATTTTTTTTACCATCAATTTTTGTCTTTTTTTGGTGCAGGGTGGCCCCTGGATTCAATCCAGCAGACTGACTTCTGTTTTTTCTTCTGCGAGCGTCCAGGCGGCATTGCGCATGCTCCAGCATCGCCATCTACACCCAACCTGTGCCCTGATGATGAAGGAGGAGAGGAAACAAGCTGCCAGGGCGGACTTAACGAACGGCCACACAGAGAAGGAGGAGAGGGCAGAATAGGAGGCTGCACTGGAGGAGGAGCCGGAATGACAGGAAGTAAAGGGGGAGAAGGAACTGGATGAACTGGAAGGCATACAGGGAGAGAAGGAGATGGAGCGGAAGAGACAGGAGGCAATGCGATCAGAGGAGGGGGAATCCAGGAACAACAGCCAAGAAAGGAGGTGGGAGAGGTGGCAGAGAAACCATGGAAGGGAGACAAGCAGAACCTCATCCAGGCATTGCCATCAGGAGCAGAGGCCCTCTATATCAGCTGACGCAGCAAAGAATTCATGGTGAGAGGGAGAACAACACAGGGGTGCCTTTTCTTCTGCTGCAGCCATTGTTCTGATAAAAATCGTTGGTCTGATTTCTTTTATAACCTCTTCTTTCTTCTTATAGGTACATTGAATCACTTGACCAATTGTAGAATTTTCTAGAAGTCAAATGTCAGCTGACAGGTAAGTGACCAATTAATAATTGTATTTTTTTTTCAAATTTACAGGGAACTGTTCTATTGATTTGTCCCTATTCCCATAGGTAGGGGGTGCTATTGCGTTCCCCCTACCTTCATTCTGTATAAATAGAGTTTGTTATTCAAGATAGTTTCATCCATAAGACATCCAATCATCTATACTGCACTAATGTAAATTACATGTGTCTTACCGTTAGAGAAGTGGCAGCAACCTGCAGCCAGGGGTCAAGCTGCACCATGCCTCCCCCACTAGTGGAACTAAAGGCGGCTCATTAATTCCAAAAGCGTGAAAACACAGTGGGGGAGATATACTAAAACTGGAGCACTCAGAATCTGATACAGCTGTGCATGGTAACCAATCAGCTTCTAACTTTAGCTTGTTCAATTAAGCTTTGAGAATAAAATCTGGAAGCTAATTGGTTTCTATGCAAAGCTGCACCAGATTTTGCGCTTTCCAGTTATAGTAACCCCCCCCTCCCAGTAAATCTTCTATTAATGTTCTGGTCTTAAACTCTTAAACAGCAACACTAATGCCCTATACACACGATCGGACTTTCCGATGGAAAATGTGCGATCTGAGCTTATTGTAGGAAATTCCGAGTGTGGGCTCCATCGGACTTTTTCCTTCGGAATTTCCAACACACAAAGAGCTGGCTCTAAAATCTTCTGACAACAAAATCCGTTTGCGTAAATTCCGATTGTGTGTAGACAATTCCAACACACAAAGTGCCACGCATGCTCGGAATCAAGCAGAAGAGCGGCACTGGCTATTGAACTTCATTTTTCTCGGCTTGCCATACGTGTTGTACGTCACCGTGTTCTTGACATTTGGAATTTCCGACCAACTTTGTGTGACCGTGTGTATGCAAGACAAGTTTGAGCCAACATCTGTTGGGAAAAAATCTGATGGATTTTGTTGTCGGAATGTGCGATCGTGTGTACAGGGCATAACTGATAAGTATTTGCAACAGGTCTTACTTGTACACATACCCCTAACCAGAATTCTCCTTTTGTATCAACTGCTGCAAGACCCCTAGCACTGCACCCAGCTCTCTCTTATCTCTTAACACCTTAATGCATTAAGGTAAAAAAAAAAACCTTTAGCCTTTACAACCACTTTAGAGCCTGTTTCACATGGGCTTCATCTTGTATATGAGCGGTGTGAACAGCAAGGTTTGACAAAGCAGTTGCAGAAATTTCAGAAAGCTTTATTGGAGCTTTTAAAGTACCATTCAGTTCTAGGTTGTAAATGTTGAACACAGGTCCTAATGGGAGTGTTCATTTAAGCACTTTAAAAAAGCTGCTAGCAGGTTTCAGCACTTCTTGAAGCTTGTTAATAACCTGCTGAATCCTGCTAGCAACGTGCTTAAAGTGGCAATCAACACTCCCATTAGGATAGGTGTTCAGTAAAACTGCTATGAGGTGGACAGTAAGTGCTTTAGACAAAAGGTAAAATTAGATAAATAATATCTGCAAATTTTTCTCAGAGGGGCTGTGGATTCTCAATTCTTGCCCATATTGATTATAATTAGATGCAGTATTTAAAATAAAATTGGCTTTACTTTTCTCATTTAAATGGATCAATAGTTTTTAATGTTTATTATCGTAGATTATCAATTTTAAAATTATTTACCTTTCATTTATCTAATTAACTTTAATTAGATAAATATGAAATATTACATATCAATATTACTTACATTTGACTATGCAAAGTATATTACTTCTAAGGACATCCAACCTTCCCAATTCTGGCAAAGAAAGAAATTCCTTTACAAGTTGATTACCAGTCTGCCAGTCTGCTTTTTTTTTAAATGCTTTGCAAAAAAAGGATTGTTTGATACAGAGAACCCTTATGCCCCGTACACACGGTCAGATTTTCCGACGGAAAATGTTCAAAGGGAGCTTGTTGTCCGAAATTCCGACCGTGTGTAGGCTCCATCGGACATTTTCCATTGGAATTTCCGTCACACAAAATTTGAGATCTGGATCTCAAATTTTCCGACAACAAAATCTGTTCTCGTAAATTTCAATCATGTGTACACAATTCCGACGCACAAAGTTGCACACTTATGCTCGAATTTAAGCAGAAGAGCCGTACTGGCTATTGAACTTAATTTTTCTCGGCTTGTCGTACGTGTTGTATGTCACCGCGTTCTTGACGTTTGGAATTTCCGACAAGATTTTTGTGATTATGTGTATGCAAGACAAGTTTGAGCCAACATCCATTAGAAAAAAAACATGGATTTTGTTGTCGGGAATGTCCGATCACGTGTACGTATGTTACTGCACTTATTGAATGCGCCAAAAAGTTTGATACCAAAGCTTGGAAGTCTCTACTACCCTCTGATGAAGAAGTAGCTATTGAAGGTTGATAATTTGTGTATGTTTAATGAGATCATCACTGAACAAAAGACTAGTTTACACAATATGGGCTTGCTGGCTGCTTTTCAGGCTCTCAACAAATATAACAATTTAGCATCTCTGGCTTCACCTAACTCCCTAGGATGACCTCCTAATCTCACTTGGGAAATAAACATTCTGTTTAATACCGAATTGTAACTAATGTAGTGAAAAGCATGATGCCTTTATAATATTTTGCTTCTAGTCTCGGTTCACACTGGTGCGATGCGGGAACCGGCTCGATTCCTGTGCGGGTTCCCGCATTGCATCTGACTCGCAGGCAGTTCACACTGACATCTGTGAACCGCAGCGGGTGTCAATAGAAAGTTAATGGCACCCCCAAATCGGTTTGCAGAACGCAGTGCGAACTGTGGAATTGGATCGCATGCGTCTAAACAACCAGTGTGGACAAAAAAAGGGTCCTGCACCATTTTACATACTATATGGCTGAATTTGCATATCACAGATATCACATAAGATGTGTATAGCAATGCAGTATGAATCACATGCGATGTCTGGCATTGTATAAGTGTGAGCCCAGCCTAAAAGTACATGTGAGCCCTTACCTTGTAAAACAAACCATTGAGTTTAAAATAGAAATGAAATGCAAAACATTTGTGAATAGATATATAAAAAAAAAACTTTATAAATAACTTTTTTCTTTTTTATAAGTGATCACATGACTTTTGTTCTCAGCTGCGTAAGGGGCTTAGAGAGGTGGGGAAGAGATTTCAGGTGGGCATGTCAGCAGGAGGCAGAGAAAGAGCAATATAGGGATGTTCCCAGTGAAGAGCTTTGCAGGGAGGCGTGTCAGTACAAGCCTTGGTCATTGAAGGACAGGGAGACTGTGCTCCCAAATTCCAGAATACTGACCACCCTGTGATAGATGTGCTGTCATGCCTAATGTGGTCAGTTTTAAATAGGAAAGCTGTGGAAGTGTCAGGAAAACCAGGTATTTCACACAAAAAAGTAAATGAAGATAGAACAGGATACTTTTTAACACAAGTACATGATACAACAGCCACATATCAGGAATATGAAATGTTGGGTTAACATACTCTTTAATCTTCACTTGTTGACAGCTTCTGTTTACCTGAAAACCTTCACAGATGTGCAAAGAGAGAGGAAAGAATGTGCCCCCTCTGGCTCATTCAGCTTTATCTGTGTAATTTGATCTAGTACAAAGTTAAAACAACTTCATGAAGAGCTGAATGTTAGCCCAAACCAATCTCCATAATCAGGAGCTCTGGAGAAGACCAACCTGTTCTTTAGATTCTGCTCATCAATGCCCCCAGAAGTCATGAACCAGCTACCACAGCTGGAGAAAGTCTACCCTGACAACAGCTGAGTTCATTGATGAGCAGAGTCTAAAGAACAGACGGTCAGAAGTGATGTAAAGTGTTGAATAGTTTTGTATGTATTCTTTTATTTCTGGGCATGCATAGTCTTGCTCTTACGATTTTTTTCGTATGAAAACCATGCTGATGAAATGAAAATCAGACATAGAGTTCACATCCGACAAAAATTTTATAATCTGCACATCCAGCTTTTGTCTGACAAAAAAGTGAAATCAGCTGTCAAAAGTACCGTACTAACGGTAAGATTTGCGGACGATCAGTCGTCGTAACACAATTGACGTCCGAAAAGCGTGTGTATGGGCCTTAAGACAACAAGGTAATAGATCAGCTTTACATCTGATCTTTGGCATAAGTTGACTAAAACAGGTAAATAATATATATTCCAATGTTTCCTATTTACTTGACTGAAAAGACTCTTTAACACCATCTTTTACCATTTTCTAAGCAAATTAAAAAACAAAACAAAAAAAACCCACAAAACTCATTGTACAGCTCTTTTAACTTGGCCAAGGATAATAATGTTTGTTAAACTGTTAACTAAAGATAAGTTCAGCTGCATTAAAAGTTATAAATTATTTCCTTTCTACCTTTAGGATCCTAATTTTTTTTTGGTGTGGATGACATGTTTTTCCTTTCGATCATTAATTTATGGCTTCAGAAGTATTGCAATTTATGCCACTGTGCTGACAAAGAATCAGTGGAATAAAACAGATCAGCTATAATCCTTGGCCGTGTAACACATACATGTTTTAATGAGTTATGATCAAGCAGAATGGCTTAAAACTAATTATGCAATATTACTCTAAAGTGATGAGCGGGGAAGCAATTGTTACTAGTTCAGCTTTTTTGCTGCTCCTGTCTTTAGCACATAAATCAAAGGTTTATATATTAATATTTAAAACATTTTTAGCTATTCAACTTTAATTGCACCTGATAGGGAACTACTCTCAACTTAGAATTTAAACTATTCTGATTTTATACAGTATTTAGAAAGCAGAAGAGAGGGAACTATGTCAGTTCTGACTGTTTTGCAATTTTTATATAGGATTCAACAGGATTGAAATAGTCCCAAGATGTATTTTGGTCCAACCACCAGTCAGTGGTCCTCCTCAGCTACTAAAAACAGTCTGTACTTCCCCACAATTCATTGGAACAATTTGCTCCACTAAAAGTTAAATTTGTTTAAAAAAATAGCAGTAGATGCTAAACATGGCAGAAGTCCAAATTATTATCAAGCAGTGAACATGACATATACTAAACATTCACTGTGGTATATCTTTCTGGGGCATGTATTTTAAAATGATTCACCTGCAGGAATGTTTGGTGAACATCACAATCCCGCTTTCTAAATATACTCCTATAAATTTTAAAAAGCTGTAATAAAGGAGTTGTGTTGGTCGGGAATATTGAGATTCTAATCCTTTTTTGTATACCAACTGTTCTAAAAATAGTACTAAGTGAAGTAATTCAGACCACTGACGTTATGAAAACACAACATTGCATGTAAAAAAAGATATTTTACTGTTACCACTCCCTTTTACCCATCTTGAAATTTTAGCCACACACTGAGACATTTTTGGCTGACTCTCCCTTATATCTTTTGTAGCCTTCACTAATAATTTCCTACTTTCTGAATTCCTGGCATTAGTTCCCACCACTGATTTGCACTGCTACAGCAGCGGGGGTATCTGTTCATCTAAAACATTCTGCCAAATTTAAAATTAATAAAGAATAAATAAGAAGACAGAGATCCCTGGTCTGCTAGAGAGAGATGTACAACACTGTTCTTGAGAATTCATAGGCTGCTGAACATTACCATTAGTCAGCCTTTTACTGTTCATTTTTACCTGTGATGGTAGAGGCAACTATAATAATTCTGGGTGGCACTTGGATAGATCTACCCAGCAAATCTGATTTAATCACACATAAAGGATGAAATATTGGACAATAATTTTTGCACATTTCTCTTAGACTCTGAAGACATCCACAATGTGGATCTCCAAACAGCGATCCACCAAAAACTAGTAATCATAGAAACATAATTTTGCAGAGGAGTGCAAAGGTTATGATTTAAAAAAATCTACACAAAATTTAGACAATGATTTCAACATCTGCACAATCTACATCTACACATATTTTTTGAGTAGTCCATCATAGCATTCATGGCTTCACTGGATAGTAGTCCCGATGTTCCTAAGTTTTTCCCAAAAACAGCATTCAGAAAAATACCTCACAGGGCATATGTTTAATTAAAAACCGTAGAGTCGTGTCAGTTAAGTGATCCTCACTGACTACTTATGTTTTCCTTTGGAGTTGTCCCTTCACTGGCCAGACCAATGAAATATCAGCCTCTTGCTTGTGAGAGAGATTCTGCAGTGTACTTAACCAGTGTAAGAGTAAACCCACTAAGGTGAGGTTATTAAAAAGTCAGACTTCTATTTTTATTAATCTGTTTAGTTCACACAAAACTGGTCGGCTCATATTTGTATGGCTTTCTGATCAAGATTCAAAAGTACATTAGAATCTTAATCAGTTTCCATCAAATAAGTTTAAAAAATGCAGGCTCCATCTTAAGCAATATTAACCTGACACACCGCCTTATGTGCTATAATCTAACCAGCAAGAAGGCATACAGTTTGCAGATACACAGCAATGCTAATACCAGCTCATGTGCCTTTTAGCATGTATCAGGTGTATCAAATGAGAATCCAAAAAAGGACAGGACTCCACTTTGAAATAACCAGCGTGGGAGTGTTGACTTTGTGAATGAAGCAAAAATAAAGTGGTATGGGAAACTTCCCAAACCCTTATACTCTAGTTACTCTAATTCATTTCTGTGAGATTCATTACTTCTGCATTTGGATGCAAGGCATGGGTCACCAAACCTTAACCCAAGAGTGATCTCTTTAGGAAGAGTAAAGACCAGTGCTAGACAGGACCCTTTTAGCCTTACCTTTTTAATTGGTGATTTTGGAGACTTTCTTATTATAAAATTACACTTTTTGAAAACTAGCATTAGTGTCTTTTTATTCACTTTGTATAAGATGAATAAGTGGGGGTCCAAAGGAGTCATTTATAAGTTTCCCCAGATGATGAGGAAGTCATTTATCTGTAAGGAGTAGCAACCTACTCTAGGATGCCCTACCTTTGTCTCCTCATATTACCTTTTTTTTTGGTCGAGGTGTGGAAGAGCTTAGAGTGTGTCAATATTGGCTTGTCCTTTTGAGTGAAGTTTCCTGAAGAACTGACTTGGCACTGAATAGGATATGGTCTACACTCTCATGCCTGTTTCCTGATAATTTATGGGAGAAAAGCTGTGAAGTTTTCCTTTAAAGTGTGTGCCCCATCAAAACCTTAGTGCAGATTAGAACCCCTATTGTGATTGCTATCTGTGGCTCCATTGGGGAGATTTCTCCTCACTTACTGTCTTGGTGACAATGGTTTTGCCAGAGAGGAGGTGAGGGAAAGTGTGTAAAAGAGACACAAGCAACAAAAAAATAAATAAAAGCTTATGGGGGTTCTAGCATTCCCTCATAAAAATATGATTTTTTTTTTCAGCGTTGCTGTTTGAAAATTTCCTTTCCTTTACTCAACATGTTAAGAAGTGAGGAAAAACAGAGCCCTGGATAGAACTTAAAATCCAAAGCGATTCTAATCCATCCAAGCTCTATCCAGAACAAAAAATAATTTAGGATTTAAATACATTTCAATTGTAATAGAAAAGGTTAAAAAAAAAACTGTGAAAATACTCACAGAAAAATCAGTCGCAAATCAATAAATTAACATTTTCTAAAGTAAATCACAGGAGCCAATCAGGCATATTGCTGATAATTTATGATTTGTTTTCATAAAATTTTACATTATTCTTCAAATAATTTGAAAATAATTAACATGCACAAATATATAATTACATTTTTTTATGTTGCTCTGTAATTTTTTTTTGATCATGAATTACATTACTACATTATCCTGCACCTTCAGAATTTATAATAACAAAGTAAAATCAGCCAGTTCATCCTTGTGCCCTGTCACATTTTATGGATTGCCTTACAGCTACCTGTTTGTGCCTTTGAAATTGTGATCCTTTATCATCTTGTCATCTAAGTGATTCTAGGGTCAGATTAATGGAATATAAAAATGTCACATCAGTTGTGCCTGATTTTCTGGGGAAGAGAATCCAGTATTTCATCTTGGCAAATATCTTCTATTGTGCTATACGTTATACAATACTTTGAATTTAAGCTATAAACCATAAAAATATTTTTATCAGTTAACTGGTTCAGTCTCAGCACCTTAAAACTTTTCACTCCCAGAGATTTTTCCCAGCAGATTTTGCAGATATTTTGGTTTTGAAGGAAGTAATTTTTGCATTTGTAATTTCCTCAAAAATAGGACATATACAAAGTAAGTCTTTAATTTAAAGCAAGTTTATTTATGTATTTTTGTTTTTTAAATGTAATAGGTTTTCAATTAAGAAAAAGGGGTTAAAAATAGATTAAAGCAGGGTATACACAGATCAAAAATCATATGGTTCAGCAGGAACCAGCAAACTTTCGGTCCATGGTCTAATGCAGTGGTCATCAACCCTGTCCTCATTTCTGCATCACACATTGGGGGTTATTTACGAAAGGCAAATCCACTTTGCACTGCAAGTGCACTTGGAAGTGCAGTCGCTCTAAATCTAAGGGGTAGATCTGAAATGAGTGGAAGCTCTGCTGATTTTATCATCCAATCATGTGCAAGCTAAAATGCTGTTTTTTATTTTCCTCACATGTTCCCCTCGGATTTACAGCATCTTTACTTCCAAGTGCACTCTCAGTGCACTTTCAAGTGCACTTGCAGTGCAAAATGGTTTTTCCTTTAGTAAATAACCCCATTGTGTCATATTCGCTAGTTGAACAAAAAAAAAAATAAAAAATGAACGTGTATAATTACATTTGTTGCTATCTTTTACAAACACAACATTTATAAAAATAGTACAGCCCCAGATATTCACTCAAAATATAAATGACAAAACGTTCTCATTATACGGATGTGACATGCTGTAAGTACAAGTTTAAACAGAGCAGTGGGTCAGTGTTGGACTTGATGGACTTGTGTCTTTTTTCAACCTTTCCTACTATGTAACTATGTAATGTTTACTTTTAAGTTATTACTTTTATTTCTGTCAGCATTAGATTACAATGCAGATAGGGAAACAAAAAATCACTTTCAGTAACTTATTAGTGTAATGCCGGGTACACATGTGGCACAAACGGTTGGTGGAGCAGAAACTGGCCGACTTTCAGTCTGTGTGTACAGCTCCCTGTCCGACAGAGTCTTACGACCAGCTTCTGTTGAACGCACATGCTGGAAATAGAAATGGAAAAAATACCGTGCTAGAAATAACTAATTAGCACAAGCAGCAGCTCTACTGTGAGATACACACAGTGTCATACAAATATAAATGAAGAGAGCTGCGCTGATCATAAATGCAAACACATTGAAAATTATGAGCATACAACATTTGGGGCTTGCAGCTATTACCCAGCCAAGGCCTTTATCCTAAGGGAAATCAGATACCAGCTCCCAAAATAAGACTCATTCCACACGAGATAAAGCAGAGCGGTTGATCTCAGCATTTCATAGAACCCAAATGGTGTCAGCTCCGTAATCAGTGAACAAAATCACCAGGATGGCCCAGAAAAACCAGCTGGCTTTCATTACCATGCGTCCTTGCGGGTTCACAACAATGCGGTGAGGTCAGCATGTCCCTCCTTCTGACGTGTTTTTATCACAATCTGCCTTCATCCTTGAGCACGTGCCCCAGGACGATAGCAGATTGTGATGAAAGGCATTGGGACGAGGGTAGTGCTGACATCACCGCATTGTTGTGATGCCGCAAGGAGGCGTGGTAATGAAAGCCAGCTGGCTTTTTTACAAATCCTCATATACTTGCTCCTAACTGTAAGTGCATTAATACTTTTAATAATAAAGCTGCAGTTGGTTTTACACTATGGCAAGCTCTTTCTTTTCTGGGCCATCCTGGTGATTTTGTTCACTGAATATGGAGTTGACCCCATTTGGATTCCATGAAAGGCTGAGATCAACCGCTCTGCTTTATCTCATGTGGAATGAGTCTCATTTTGGGAGCTAGCATCTGATTCCCCTTAGGATAAAAGCCTTAGCTAGGTAATAGCCGCAAGCTCCAAATGCTTGCCATCTGCTTTATGTGGTGGAGGTGCACTTCTTGTTGTGGTGTGAGTCAGTATTAACATCGTTGATTCAAAGAGAACTTAAAGTGATACACACCTTTCACCTTTTTTCTTCACAAAAGAACAGATGATATATATGGACTAAATCATTTTATATTGTGTGCTCACAATTTTCAATATATTTGCATTTATGGTCAACGCATGCTGGTAAACCAGCATCTGATTGGCATTCAAACAGCACTGGCAGCACTGATCAGTGTGTCTTGGTGTGGGGGTGGTCCCCTGTCAGAATATAATAGCACAGCAGGGGAGATTGCTGTACTAACATCACTTGTGTTAGTACAGTGATGTGTCAGTTTTTTTCTTGTTTAGCCTGCTGGGTTGAACAAGAGAAACATATAGTGTTTTTTGTTCAGCCTGCTGGGTTGAATGATAAAATCTTATAGTGTATCAGGCTTAACATTAAAGTTCAAGTAAAACCTCTGAATTTGTCCTTTCAGAGTTGTAATTTGTCATTTTTAATGCAATTTGTCATTTTAAATATCCTTAACCAGTTGCCGACCGGACCATAGCCGAATGATGGCTAAAGCGAGGTTGGATAACTCTTGGAGGGCATACTATGGCATCCTCCATCCCCTGGGGTCCGCACCTGGGAATGTCAGTGACCGCCGGGTTCTCGGGACCCGGCGCATCATGGATCGGGGTAAAGGGCCAATCCCAGAGGCCCTTTACCACATGTTCGCTCCGTCCAATTGGACGGAGCTATCACTGTCAACAAACCGGCGTCATGTCTGGTTCTCTCCCTCCTCACACCAATCGTGTGAGGAGAGGAGGGTGAAGCTGCAGCATGAGGCTCATGAGTGCCCCAGCAGTGCCAAGGATTGCCATATCTGTGCCCTAGGAGTGTCACATCTGTGCCCCAGCAGTGCTCTACAGTGCCACTAAAGTGCCCATTAGTGCCAGTACAGTGCCCATCAGTAAGTGCTCATCAGTGCCACCCTGGATCAGCGGATCCTCATCAGCGCCTGTTGCCGTAAAAATGTGTAAAAAATGTGTAGAAAAATGCATCTTCATTTTCTTTCCACATTTTCCAAAAACATGTGGAAAAAAGTGACATGTTCAAAAGACTGATTATGCCTCCTAGAATATACATTGGGGTGTTTGCTTTCCAAAATGGGGTCATTTTGTAGGTGTCTCCATTGTCCTGATGCCCCAGGACCTTCAAAAATGTGATATGTTGTCAGGAAATTATTTGTGTAATTTATGCTCCTAGAATGCCTGACGGTGCTTCCTGCATGTTGGGTCTCTATATGTGGCCAGGCTGTGTAAAAGTCTCACACATGTGGTATTGCCATACTCAGGAGGAGTAGCAGAATGTTATTGGGGTGTAATTTGTGGTATGCATGTGCCATGTCAGAGAAATAGCCTGTTAATATGACAATTTTGTGAAAAAAATAAATCTTCATTTTGCAAACAATTGTGGGAAAAAAATTGCAATGTGAAAAAACTCTCCATGCTTCTTACCAAATACCTTGGAATGTCTACTTTCCAAAAAGGGGTCATTTGGGGGGTATTTGTACTGTCCTGGTTTATTAAGGTCTCAAGAAATGAGATACGCTGTCAGTACATCAGGTGTGATCAATTTTCAATAATTGGCACCATAGCTTGTAGACTCTATAACCTTCACACAGACCAAATAATATGCACTGATTTTGGTTATTTTTACCAAATATATGTAGCAGTATACATTCTGGCAAAAATGTATGAAGAAAATTTACTAATTTGCAAAATTGTATAACAGAAACGAAGAAAAATGTTTGTTTTTTTTTTACAAATTCTTCTGTCTTTTTTTATTTATAGCGCAAAAAATAAAAAGCCCAGAGGTGATTAAATACCACTAAAAGAAAGCTTTATTTCTGTGAAAAAAAGGACAAATGTTTCATATGGGTACAGTGTTGCATTACTGAGTAATTGTCATTCAAATTGTGAGAGCACTGAAAGCTGAAAATTTGCCTGTTTAGGAAGGGGGTTATGTACCCAGTGGCAAGTGGTTAAAAAAAATGAATGTACCTTTTTCAATGGTAAATGCAACTGGGAATGATGCATCTCATTATATAAAATATATGTTATCATACATTATCTTATTTTGATCATGGTCAGGTGTATAAAAAATATGAAATATCGCATATGAATATTATGCAGTCTTCTTTCTAGCCAGCCTTCTTCTCACCTTTTTTTGTGAAAAGTATGTATACAGAGTTCAATAGCTCAATCTCAAATTTAGACACACACGCTAATGAGTTAGAGGATTGACAAATCCTTTATTGGATAGTTGTGTGCAGGTAAAGTGAAATGCATGCAGCTATGCTTGTTCTGTCTCTTTGACTAAACTATACTTTAGGAAATCTTGCCAAGGTTTAACATGTATTAATGGTAAAGGTTGATCTGTAAAAGAAATATTGTAAATATATACTATTATAGTATATACTGTATATTCTCTCTCTCTCTCTCTCTCTCTCTCTTTATATATGTGTAAGCTTCCCTGCTGTCTAAGCAGAATTTTAGGACACATTTACTAATAATAATAATTTTTTTTTTGTATAATCATATATGATTTTATCTGCATGATAATCATTATTATTGAGGGTGCCCTGAAAGTCCCGCTTATACTTTACTTATTATTTTGACAAAATGGGATATTGGCGCCTAGAATATATAAAGACGTAAGGCACTCTTAGCTTACAGTATGATAAAATTGCAGAGAAAAACTTGAGTTTAAACATTTTAAGCTAATATAAACTTCATTTAAAACCATTATAGCTTCCTTTCAAAGGGAACTTGTCAGTTTTGAAATATGAGGGGCATTACCCTAGTTCAGCCTAATCTATGCTTCTCTGCATTGCAAGTTACTGACCTAGAAAATGTATTCAGGACAGAACATCTGACTTCACTGGTTGTATGCTTGTTCCAGGTCATTGACTCACTAAGGAGCAAATTAAGGGTTATGGAAAAAGTCCAGAAGCTTGCAAATTCAAAAACAAGTCTGCAAAGGCAGCTACTATAGTTCTATCTCTAACGTTTCTTTAATATGTCAAACCTTCAGTTATTGAAACCTGATCAAATAACATAAGAAAAGGAGAATTACAAAGTGGTGATACTTAGAAAGGATCATTTCAATATGTTATGAAAAATAAATGGAACATAAATGGGTCCAGTCTGTGAGCTAAAGTTATCAAATTCATTTCCATGACTACCAGACATGTAAATTTAGAGTAAAACTTTGAAGAGACTAGAAAATTAACATGACACAGACACGTAGCAGTTAAAATATGAGCTCTGGTAAGGGGATAATAATACTTTTCCAAAGTACAAGAAATGCAAACACAACATTATACACAGCATCACATATCAGAATTTCTGTTGTATAGATTCCCGAAGCATTTCAACCCTGCGGTCAAGGTCTTCTTCAAGGGGCTGGTTTGCTATGGAAAAATATATTTAACTTTTCAAGTGTCAACAGGGTATATTACACCTAATAGACAATTGTTATAGACATGAGGTATAGTTACCAATGGAAGGTATAAATAGGAGATCTCCTGGCCAGAATTCCTTAAAATCATAGAAACAAATCAACTTATTTAAAAATGAGGACCATTTTGCAAGATAACTATGCATTAGGGAATATTATGTTTTTCTGCAAAGCATTCAAAAATATATTAATTAAATAAATGCATTTTATGCATACAATATATCCATTTTCTTTCAGTATGAAGAATACACTGGCTCCATACTAGGTTCTCTGGAAGAATTTATGAAGAAGGCACTCCAGATAGAGAAAATAGAGCTGGATATCTTAGTATTGGATTACTCAGGGGAGGTGAGTTTATGAATGGTTTCCTGCAAGAGATCAAATGAAAAACTCATTAGTATAGTTTACATGTTTCCACATTCTTTTCCAGGAGCCACGTTGCATAAGATTAGCCTATGTATATTAGTATATCTATCTATCTATCTATCTATCTATCTATCTATCTATCTATCTATCTATCTATCTATCTATCTATCTATAGATAGATAGATATCTATATATATATCTATATATATCTCTATATATAGATATATATATATCGATATATCTATATATAGATATATCTATATATATATAAAAGAAATATAGCTCATTAAAAAGAAAACACCTTTTGATGTATATTCATTTTCAATTAAAATAGTACTAAAGTCAAAGCTTTTTTTTATTGTTTTATTTCCATCTCTCAACTTAAAGTGGATGGAAAACGGATTCATAAAATTTGAGCTGGGCACATATAGCTGCAGTGTTTTTTTATCTCTCTTCAAAGCACTGTGTCCCATAGCTGTCTCCTGCTCCCTTCTTCTGTTATCAGCCTGATAACTTCTGACAAGTTCTCTGTCAACTGAGAAAAAAGCAGCCTGAATTTTGTGTTGGGGAGGATGCTATTAATAGATTAGCATAGAGCTGAATACAGCGAACAGTTCTGAAAGTCTCTACCTATGAGGAGAGGGGGTGCAAGCCTTTCCTCCAATCAACTGTCTTGGCTGTATGCCCAGGCTTCTCTGCAGTGCTGAAAGGGAAGAGAAAATCTCCTAACAGGATATGAACCTTCTAAATACTATATAAAGCTGAAGACAGCAGATATACATGTAAAACTTATGTAAGGAGATTTGTTTAATCTCTGTGTATCATCTGAGGCTGTTCACTTCACTGGGTATATGTGAGGGTTTACATCCACTTTAGGTATATTGCAATACTCTACTTTATACACACTACTTTTTACAATCTGCCTAGCTATTGTACCGGGATATCTTAAATATTCTAACCTTCTAAAATGCATAATAAAAGAGTTTTAAAAACAAAGTGCACTCACATATGTTGGTGGCTGATCCTGGCATTCAGGATAGATCGTATGTTCATACACTGAAGCCCTGCATTTACTAACATTTAGTGTGAGTGCCAGGATCAGCTACCAACATACGTGAGTACAATTGCTCTATTGTTTTTTAAAACTCTTTCATAATAAACCCTTTTATGCAATGAAGTATTTTTTGTTTTCTGCCTTATACACTTTGTATTAAACACCCTGGAATGAATGTGATAGAAAAATATATTTTCCCAACAATGAATTACCATATTTATCAGCATATAACACGCACCTTAATTTTAAGAGGGAAGTTTCAGGAAAAAAACTTACATTTTAAATAAAGAATTTTAAAGCAAAATAAGGATCAGTGCTCATTAATGCAGCCTGATCAGTGCCCATCTGCAGCCTCATCATTGCCCTTTAATGCAGCCTGATCAGTGCCCATCTGCAGCCTTGCCATTGCCCATCAATGCAGCCTGATCAGTGCTCATCTGCAGCCTCACCATTGCCCATCATTGCAGCCTGATCAGTGCCCTTCTGCAGCCTCTCCATTGCCCATCATTGCGGCCTGATCAGTGCCCATCTGCAGCCTCTCAATTGCCCATCAATGCAGCCCTATTAGTGCCCATCTGCAGCCTCACCATTGCCCATCAATGCAGCCTGATTAGTGCCCATATGCAGCCTCTCCATTGCTCATCAATGCAGCCTGATTATTAACCATCTGCAGCCTCTCCATTGCCCATTAATGCAGCCTGATTAGTGCCCATCTGCAGCTTCTCCATTGCCCATCTGCAGCCTCACCATTGCCGGATCACACATAACCGGGATCTCCTGTGTAGTCGGCACTCACAGCCACACACAGTCCCTCCTCCTGGACGCATCCTATGACAGAACACCGGTCCAATGCCGGGACATGTGATGTCTATCCTATGAGCCGTCAAGGAGGCGGGACAGTGTGTGACTGTGAGCGCCGAGTACACAGGAGATCCTGGCTATATGTAATACAGCGGCGCTCACCACTCCCCCCACCGAGGCAGCCAGGGAAATATTGACGTATATAACACACTCCCATGATTTGCCCTCTATTTTCAGGGGGAGAAAGTGCATGTTATACGCCGATAAATACGGTAAGCGCTGTTGACAGGGTTATTGGATTAACACGTTGTGCCTTCTGGTGAGTGTTATAAGGGGCACACAGGGAGATGCCACAGAGATCCCTAGATGTATATAAAGATACAGTAGTTGGAGAGTTATTGCATCTGAAGGTGTTTGGTGCAGTGAATTGCACAAGGTGATATCACAAGATATTTTCAGATAAGCACTATGAACTTGATGAACTGTCACTTACACTGACATTTTGTTTTTAATCATTTTTATTAATATTAGGAATATATGGTTTTGGAGGAAGTTTGTGCACTGAGGATTGCATATATTATGTTTTTAGGGTATTTGTTTAGGTTAAGCATTGTATATTGGTCACTTTCAATTTGGCGTTTTTTTTGCCACAGGATTTCTTTAGTCTGATGGCCAGCATAATTCCACCGGCGACTGGAGAGTGAAAAAAAGATGCAGCACAGTGATGAGCTGCTCATCCTTCTGCCAGTTTGCTTTCTCTTTCTATCACCACGCTTCCTGTCAGCGCATGAAGTGATTGGCTCCTGCTTTTTCCTCTCACACTCCAACCCTGCTCTATAAGCACTGCGAGAGGCTGATACCAGGTCTCATTCAGATATTTACACGGCTTTCATTCAAAAATACATTTTATGATGTTTTGATGATTACAAAGATTTCTAATTTGAATCTTTTATACCTGCCCAGAGTTCGGCCAGAATGCAATGTATTGTGGATCACACAATAAAAGCTAAATATTCAATGTATGAGGACAGAGGACTGTGCTAGAAATCTCAGCATCTTTATATCACAGAAACTGTGAAAGCAATGCAATGCTGAGGACCTTTAAGCACAGGTAAACTTTTTATATAGAGTTCACAAACCATTGATTTGACTGTTCAGCAGTGAATGACCCTTATCTTCTCTCATCCAGCATGCATATTTGCTGTTGGGTGAATGATGCACCATTTTGTGTTATTCAGGAGGCAAGAATTAAAAGCATCAGGTAATCTTTATTCATTTTTGCTTTCACCAATGTATGCCCAATTTAGTTAAATAGTTAAACAAGAATATATAAGAGCTGCAAAATGTTCACTGGTATGATTTTTTAACTTTCATCTTTCTAGTTGAATAGTTAGCCACTAACAGGATATGCTTGTATTTAATCATGCATGGTAATAAATACATATTTTTTTTTAGAAATACTCCAGGTCAATTGGCCTATTCCTAGAAGTATTTGCTAAACATTTGTTAGCGTTAAAGTGAATCTCTGTGTACTTTAAACTTAATAATGTGACTTCAGACATAAAAAAACAGGCCCCTAAAGTTGACTGCATGCCCCATCCATGCAACTGGATTTGTCGCAACTTCACCTCCAAAGCCTAATTTCTGATCAGTGAGGTCAACCATCATACAGTAGTTATAGACAAGTATTAAGATACAGAAGGTGAGAAGGCAGGCATTAGCTTAATTAGATTAACACAATAGGACTCTCTGTGTATGGTATTTTATAAACTGCTAGTAGGCATCTGTTTTTCCATGTTTGCAGTTCAAAGTAAAAATAGGTTCATTTGAAACATAATCTGTCATACGGAAATAGACAAGCTGAAATTTTCAGTCCTCCCTCTAAAAAAGCTAAGTTGCTTGACTGTTACATTTAACAAATTACTTTTATACTTCTAGTCCCTGAAACACATTGGCCTTTTATTTTGGATTTCTATAATGTAATACACAATTTTTGAATTCTAGTCCCATAGGTGTGTTGCTGTTCTTCATACAGATTTAAAAGACTTTGTCCAAAACACTCCCCACTGGTGTGTTGTTCTTGTTCACTCAGATTTTATGGACTTTGTTTGATACATCCCAATAGATTATCATTCAAGCAGCTTATGGGGGGGACACTTTCATCAAAAGATTGTACTCTGTATGCATGAACTAACAGTAATCCTAGATCCAGTGTCTCTTATCTGCACTTCCTCATTTTTATGATACTTAACCAAAATAAACATTTAGCAAATGAAGTCAGAGTAAAGTCAGGACTCTTAATATGCATACTTGCATGAAGTCATTGGATTAGTATGCCAGGAAAATGGTAATGGAAAGCTAAATATTGTTCTCAATACAAGTCCGTTTTAAGTGACAAAAGCATATTCTGATTTTTAAATGTATGTAAAACCCCAACTTTTTTTTGTTTTAATTTTGGAAGGGTTAAAATTTCTGCCAGGTTTATTTTACTGCTGTCTATGTCCCAGCTGGGGAGATCAATATTAATCCTGGTGGCTATTGTCTCTAGTAAAGAAAGGTATGGAAATCCCAAAACGTTTAAGCTGTCACAGAAGCTAAAAGTAAATGGGAAATATTCCAATGGGAAAACCTGTTCTGCTGATATCCCTTCTCTTGATGCAATCTCTTTTTACTTCCTTCTATGTTTCTCAGACAAGAAGTAAAGTAAAATATTCCTTATGGGAAACAAATGGCAAAAAACAACCCAACTGGGCCTTAACCATTATCTACTTTATTCAAAATTAACAAAATGTTTGGTTTTGCATACACTTTAACCTCCCTGGTGGTAATCGCGAGTGTCTCTCGGGGTGAATTTTCATTACCAAAAGCAGTAACCCCGAGCCACACTCAGGATTGCATCGCAGGATCCAGGCAAAGTTACTTACCTTGTTCCCAGGATCCTATGTTGTTTCCCCGATGTGTGTGCGAGCTGTGTCCTCCGCTCGATCTATCACAGTGCCCAGCTCCGTTCCCTGTGAGTGTCGCGATGCACGGGGACGGAGCCCAGCACCAAATTCAAAAAGTGAAAAACACAGAACACCAACAGTACACTGTGATCTTACAGATTACATTACTGTATCAAATTATTTCACCTCTCTTGTGTCCCTAATGCTTTGTCCAGTTCCCTGCATGCAATTTTATATTATATATACTGTTCTTTCTGCCTGGAAACTTGAGAATGTTCATAGCAACCAAAAAGTGACCCTTTACGTCAAAAGCGGTTTTAGACAAGGTAGAAAACAGCGATAAATTGGAATCACTTGCAGAATTGTGATTTGTGGGGAAATTCGTCATCAAACACTGAAAGTAATGACAGCGACAATTCTGCAACTGAACAAATTTCAGTGTTTTTGATTTGATTACATTATTGAATACATTTTATTATTATTGTATTATTATTTGTTATAATTATTTATAGTTATTTATTATATTATAATTTATGATTTCGTGTTTCAAACTTTATTATACCCTGGATGTCTACTAGACTGTTGATTGGACAGATTTAAGTGAGTTATTCCTAAGAATTACAGGCCTACAATATAAAACGCCAAATTTCCATGCGAAACAATGTACCGCTTTGAGTATCAAAAATCTGAAATAATCATACCGCCAGGGAGATTAAGGTAGATAAACATGTACAGAAATATGCTTTAGAGGATGCTTCTTTGACGCTCTGATATATATTAGAATTGTTTTAATAATAATTGCTAAATATATGAAATATCTATTAGTTTTTACACAGCTTTATGGTGCCTGAGCTTATTCTTTGCTCTATGAGCTTTCATGTGGATTGCACATGAAATGGATTCACTGCCTTAATTGTTTCTGGCCTCCTTGGCTCACTTTTGGAAGCACCTAGGGGAATATGTCTGCTAACATATGATTGTCCCTTAATTAGCATATTACATACTTTATATTTCAGCACACTTGCATAATACTCAAGTGGGCTCATTTTATTTGTGCAAGCAGTTGTGCACTTGTATAATTAATTTCAATCAACAGAGTCTTGCCCTTCTTATTGCTTTTATTATATAACATAAAAACATTTCTAACCATATTACTTTGTAGGAGAGCTAATCTTTTATGTCACTAGTAGTCGTATGTGTTATAGTTTCTTCTGGAGATCAGAAGGGAAAAGTAATTAAAAACTGTAAATTATGACATCCTGTGGTTTACAGTTATTCATTATTATAGCTTATAACCCAGCTTTGCCAAATGCAATAAAACTGTGTTCTATTAAGTCTTTTTTTTCTAATATTATATATGACGTATAATTGTATACATTGCTTGTAAATCCTCTGATTTGATGTATAATATTATAATTAATCTAATATATTATTATCACCACATCTAAAAAAACTCTTTACTGTTGTCCATAAGAAAATATAGCAGAATCTGAGATGATTCAGAAAAGGGTTAAATAATTCATTTCTATAAGGTGTTTATAATGGCAAAACTTTGTTTAACCTAGGTTCAACTGGGACACAGGGAACTAATCTAAATAGAAATAAAAGTTCAGATAGAATCAGAAGCTAACAATTAGCAAACACTAGGACAGATAATATACAAGGTCAGAAGTGGAAAGCCCCAAAGCAGAGGCATAACTAGAACCTTCAAGGCCCTGGTGCATGAAACCATGAAGCCCCCGACCCCGATCAGGGCCCTTCCCATTGATTCCAGGGCCCTTTACTCCGATCGTGGGACCCTTTATTACAGTCCCACAGTGGGCCACCTTACCGCTGTACCCCCTCAGGGACAGAATGCCAGACCCCAGTCGCAAGTGCAACCTTTGCGACCCTGGTAGTCCCGCCACTGGTGTCAGTAGTTTTTTATTTTAGTTATTTTATTTTGTATCATTTTTTTACCATTTTATTTTATTTATTTTTTCACAATCTTGTTTTTAATTATTTTTTACATATTTTTTAGGACCCCTGTTGGGGGGCTTTGGTGAAATATCAGGGATCTAAACAGACCCCTGATGTCTCACTTTTGAGACAGAAAAAAGGACTGAGGACGGATTCATCAGTCCCTTTCTCTGCAGCCTCAGATACACAGAATGAATGAACAGGAATTGCTCTGTACAGAGCTTCCCGTTCATTCCTTAACCTGAAGCATAGCAAACACAGTTTACTATGCCTTAGCTATGAATGAATAATAAAAAAGTACTGATCACTGACTCTATTTAACCCTTGCCCGCTCTCCAACCTGACAGTTCAGGTGAGGGGGGCCAGGGAAGCACACAGGGGCCCGGGGCAGCAGGACAGGGATAGGGCGGCGGCGGGAGTGGCATGTAGAGGAACCAACGCTCTCCATTTCCTTCTTGTGCCCGCTGAATGTCTGTGAGAGGGAGAGGAGCAGAAGCCGGCATTCAGTGACTACATGGAGGAATTGGTTCCTCTACATGCCACCGCCCCCACCGCTCTCTTATCAAGGTGTACAGGGGGGCTGCATGGACCCCCTGGAGTATGGGGCTGGGTAGCAATGGTGACTCCTCCTCGTATGCCCCTGCCCCAAAGCAGTACTACACAGGAGCTTGGAGGTTGAGTGAGTACTGACTAAACACAGGTAGGTAAGCAAATTGAGATAAAGAACGAGCATTGGCTAGTGAGAGCAAAAAAGACCAGCTGCCAGGAAGCTGTAATAATAAGAAGGCATGGAATAGAAAAGTGGGCAAGTGAATAGATGATGGCAAATATCACAATGTGATAGAGACTGACAAAACACGGGCAGCACAGTGGTGTAGTGGTTAGCACTCTTGCCTAGCAGCAATAGGGTCACTGGTTCAAATCCTGACCATGACACCATCTGCCTAGAGCTTGCATGTTCTCCATTTGCCTGCGTGGGTTTCCTCCGGGTGCTTTGGTTTCCTCCCACACTCAAAGACATGCTGGTAGGTTAATCAGATCCTGTCTATAAATTGGCCCTGGTATGTGTTTGTAAGCCTGTCGGGACCCTACCGGGTAAATGACCGCGCTATATCAAGATGTAACTCAACTCAATCAGAGGATTCAAATTCTCTGCTAAAAAAATTATTAGTGATAGCCATCACTGTAAGTAAAAGAAAAACACTGTAAGTAAACTTGTGGACTGGATGCCATTGTTGCCAGAAAGGACATGTCCAATTACATTAAATTTGGGATCTTTAAAAAGAGTGAATGACCCAGCAAATGCGTTAACTGTGAGATTAAATTTGCGCTTTTGTTACATTTTTGGTTTGCCTTTTTCTGAATCAAAGGTATTTAAGTTGTATTATAATTGTCTTGAATTACTGTATGTATTGTTTTTTTTGTGCTATTACACTGCCACTACTTGTATTAAAGCAAAACTAAACTTACCTCTCCTCTAATGGTCCGAGTCCCTCGCTGGCGTTTTCATTTTCTCCTCTGATGTAGGTTTTTCGGGCATCTCCATTGGCTGGCACATGGTAACGTAACTCCTGTGCATGTGCACATACACAGCTCAGTTTAACTGCTGCAGAAAACTGCAAGCAGGCAGCTAGGTGTATTACATGTCTCTTAACGATAATGCCCTGCCTACTTTTGAAAATTCACATGACTTGAGTGTAATATACATTTGTAAAGGATACAAAATAAGGTAGTACTGAGTATTACCAGGGAGGCGGACTTTTTAGGCTAAGAACCAGTGGAGAAGATATAGCAGTATAAAAAATATTAATTTATTGAAAAATACAATATCTAAAAAACAATGACAATTGTAACATATAGCATCTATGATTATTGTGCAGGGAGCCCTTGTATGTCTACGCGTTTCACCGTTAGGCTCCCTCAGGACACGGCCAAGGTTCACAGATGAGACAGAGAATGAGATATAATGTCATTAGACACACACAACTAACACATAAACAAACTGTTAACAATAAAAATCATGCGCTAAGCAACTGCGAGCATAGGAAAGAACACCAAGCCGGTACCTTAAATTGGAATGCAAAATTATGCAAGTCACGGTAGCATGAGAAAGTTCAATCAGCAGTAAGAAAGCTGAAATTAAAGCAAATGCAACCAGCATTAATCAGCGAGAATATGCATTTGGGCAGAGAAAACTTTATAGGTTTGTTAAAGAATGAGACTTACTATATTAGATATAGCTAAATATCTCAGCAGGGGCATGTAAACAATATTCCTAATTAAGGGAGCAGCCATTAGAGGGAGGAGGGCCAACACCGGATTCACCACTTAGATCCTGGATTTAGTATCAGCAATGCTGAAGGCTCAGTACAATCCCATTTTACTGCAGCAATGGTGATAGCATATAGGGCATTTGATGCAGCAAGGGCCAAGTGATAGTATATAGCTAAGTACTTACATTCAGGATACAAATAATCCAGCGTGCCCCTGGGAGACAGCAATACACTGCACACAGGACTAGCAGCAGCTGACAGATATTTATATCCTTGATCAGTCACAGCTGATCCTGAGAACTAGCATCATGTGATTCCAGGATAGCAGATTGAATTATGGGGATTGTAGGCCAACAGCAACAAAGCTTTCTGCACATATGCAGGAAGATATCCCGAAAAAAAAAACAATGCCCACAATGTACTAAGAGCCGGCGTATGTGCGAGGTCTTCTCGCTCGGACGCTGTACTTGTTCAGCTCTCTTCACAGATAGGATTTTTTTTTTGGGGGGGGATATCTTCCTGCATATGTGCAGAAAGCTTTATTGCTGTTGGCCTACAATCCCCATAATTCAATCTTCTATCCTGCTGATTGAACTTTCTCATGCTACCATGACTTGCATAATTTTGCATTCCAATTTAAGGTACCAGCTTGGTGTTCTTTCCTATGCTCGCAGTTGCTTAGCGCATGATTTTTATCGTTAACAGTTTGTTTATGTGTTAGTTGTGTGTGTCTAATGACATTATATCTCATTCTAGATAGAGAGACATATTTCCTTCTCTGTCTCATCTGTGAACCTTGGCCGTGTCCTGAGGAAGCCTAACGGTGAAACGCGTAGACATACAAGGGCTCACCGCACAATAATCATAGATGCTATATGTTACAATTGTAATTGTTTTTTAGATATTGTATTTTTCAATAAATTTATATTTTTTATACTGCTATATCTTCTCCACTGGTTCTTAGCCTAAAAAGTCCGCCTCCCTGGTAATACTCAGTACTACCTTATTTTGTATCCTCAATGATTTATGGACGTGGCTTAAAAAAAAATTACATGCCAAATGTGGCATGTCAGGGGTCACCAGCACTTAAAGTGGAAGTTCCATTTTTGGGTGGAACTCCACTTTAAATAAGCCCAGAAAATCATACCCTCTAAGTATGGAAAAGAGAGACTTTTTTTTTCAAGAAAATTATACTTAAACAGCACAATGAGCAAACTCTGATAACATCAAATTATATTTTGCAGTAAAATATGTATTTTCAAAACTAAATCAATTTCACTCAAATAATTTCACTCCCCGTGATTCTGCCTGTGATTCTCAATAGCAGCAAATCGCGGGATGCCTGTATGATCCCCGTCACTTGCAATAGCACCCCGATTGCGGCACGATTTTGCCGCGATTCGTCAGGCAACAATCGCAGTAAAATTGTGCAAACAGAATCGCGGGATGACGATTCTGTTTGTGCCAATTTACTGTGATTGTCGCCTGACGAATCGCGGCAAAATTCCACCACGATCGGGGTGCCATTGGAAGTGACGGGGATCGCACGGGCATCCTGCCATTTCCCCGCTATTTTGAATCGTGGGCAGAATCATGGCAATTCTTCCCACGATTCAGAACACCAAGATGTGAACGGAGCCTTAGCAAGCCTGGCTGCTTGCTTTACAAGTCCTACTGACTGGCACACTCCCCCAGTTCTTCCTGACTGGCACACTCCCCCAGTTCTTCCTGACTGGCACACTTCCATGGAGATTCCCCAGGGCAAGGTGAAGATTGAAGCACAACGCTATCTTCAGTGAGCACTGTTAAAGCTGACAGTCTCCCCCTTGTGTTGTCCCTTCACTGTGCTGATATTACTCACTGTCTCTGCTTGCTGTCTCCTGCTGCCTCCTCCAGCATGAATCCCACCAGTTGCTTCCTATGGTGGGATCCTTCCAGGCCAGCTTTCCTGAGATCCAGCCTCCACAGCATGGGTCCCTCAAGGATCACTGACAGCCTCTCCTCAGCACTGCTTCTCCATCCTCCAGCCGACTCCGCTGCTGAAATGGCCCATTTCTATTTATGGGATTTTCTCAGTCTCCTGCCAGCCCACTCCTTGGGATTGGCTGAGGTCCCAAAAATATTCAAGGCAGCTCCTTCTCACCCCCCCCCACACTAGTTCCAGAACATTCTTCAATATTCTGGAAACAGGGGGAGTCACCAGAGAGCTGCCAAGATGAGTCATCCAGCCCTGAATGCTAATAACCCAATTAAGACTCACAGATTTACAGCATGAGTCAGAGTTAGATTTTCCTACACTACACTACTAGTATCACACACTAGAAGGGGCTACACATGCTAATTATTTCACCTTTTTTTAAACCATAATTCTTTATTGAAATATAAAAGGAGGAACAAAACAAAAGTCATATCATGTAGTACACATTAGTACACATATAGTACACATCGGGTCTGCTGTCCTGCCTATGCCATTACAATTTGATCATTCAATTCATGCCTTTTGATGTTTACAGAAATGTGAGTGTTTTACCTTTTTTTTTTAAACTAAATTTTATATACAGTTTTACACTATGTCGAGTCTTCTATCCTTTCTCCTTGGATTTATGTCCTAATGGAGTACTGATGAGAGGATTCCAGTTTTGACTCTGACGTGCCTTATATGTCTACACATCCTTTTATACTGGCTCCGCTTGCTGTTGAGTTATCCTCCTAAACAACAAGTCTATTTGAGAAGAAGATTACAGCAAACCATCTACACCTAGGTGTTGAGACAACACTGCCTGTCTGACCCATTTAGCATAAGCTGGTTAGGGTCAATATGTTCAGGTAAGCCTCCTCATATCACATTTGGTGGTTGAAGTCTTTCACAGTGGTGATTCTTCAATTCATTTGTATATTGGGTAATTGATCATCACTACTTGTCATCACAAAGTTTTTGGACTCACCTACATGAACTGTACAAGAGTTCCCTTATTATTGTATTATTCACTTTTTTTCAATTTCCTTTTATCTTATGATTCACCATCATTATAATTATTTTTACGTTTTATGTTTAGCGCGGCACTGTTTATATCCACATTAGTATGAATGTTTGTCTATAGGGTAACAGTAGCAGAAAAGAAAAACAAAAATATACACCATTTCAGTATAGGAATAAATGATACAGTAAACTAGCATTACAGTATGTTTAGGCATTGATCAATGCCTAGTAATTAGGCTAGTACAATTACAAAATAAACAAGGGGTAGGAAGGTAAAAAAAAATGTATGAATTTAAACAGTAAGCATTACATGTATACAGTGTATTATACAATTGCATTGTTTAATAATAAGAGAGAGAGAGAGGGGGGGCATCAGAGGTACAGGGTGCAATAAATTATTTTTTTTCAGCTTTGAAACCAGTATACTCTAGTTTAGGTATATCAAAAATATATTGGATCTACAATATGTACAGGGTTTTCAAGCATTTTTTTACTGTATTTGTTACTCTCTAAAATGTTTTCTGCATTTGGTAATGGCTTTGTGCGCACGTTGCATGTAGAGTATTTTTCTATCAAGTATTGTCCTAAGAAGCTTAAAGTTTATTTCATACAAACCTCCCAAGAGCATTAAGAGTACTTTAATTTTTTTTTTTAATCCAAACCCAAAGGGGTTAATGAAATCTATAAGATTAAAAACTGTGAAATAAATCTTGATTTTATTGTACCTTTTGGAGAGGTGTCTTCCCTTGAGTGAAGTTTGTTCTCAGAATAGTATCAATAGTGCATATTGCTTTTTAGAGATAAGAACTCTCTTCATGTTTGTGAGATTATATTTTTTACACATAGATAGGCAGTTAGCTAGAATTGTTCCCTTGATGCAATTCAGTTTATATATCAGTTTGAGCTTTCTTTTCCTATTTTTCTTAGGCTTGATTTTTTTTGCATGTACCGAAAACTGAAGAAACATTCATTTTTACACATAAGTACATAGGAGTGAATGATACAAGATGTTTACTGAAACTCACAAAAGCTATTACTAAACCTAAATTGGCTCATCTAAAAAAAATGTAGAGCAAGATGTAATAGTGAATAGGCGCTTAACAAAGTGAAAAAATTAGCAGTGGTTTCATTCAAATAAATTGAGATTGTACTGATCAGTAATGTCCATGCCCACAGGGTGTGGTCATTTTGGTGATTTGATTTAATAGCAGTGTTAGTTCACATGAACTAGAACTAGACTTACATGCTTAAAAAAAAAGTCATAAGAATAACACAGAGCATGCCATTGCTTACATTTCCTTCTGAAGACCCAAGTTGCCTGCTGGTTACCAAGGTTATGCCTCTAAATAATGGAATCTATTCCATAGAATACATTTCCCCCATTATATGGATTTATTTAATAATTTATCAAATGTTTGGATCTTCCCAAACCATGTAGCTTCTTCTTCAGGACAAGAGAAATGGGGCACTAGGCAAGGTAGCACATCCCGCCCCCTCCCTCCCGCATGGCTTTGAATGTCATTAATAGGGATTACAATAGGCAAAGAGAAGCTACTCCATTTAAATTGTCTTAAAGCCCAACTCTGGGCAAGAAAAAATGATCCCTTTCAGTGGAGCTGTGCCCACACTGCAGGGCTTAATTGCTTGTTTTAATTACCTGATCCTCTGCTCCCCTACGGCAGGTGATGCTTCCCCACAATCTGGCAGTGGACTGTCCCTCTGCGTCCTCATATCTAGTGCAGGACTATGGATCCTTGCAAACCCTGCAGCCAAGGTTTCTTTCCTTCCTAGGCTGCTGGGGGGGAGCAATTTAGTGCCAGCGCCATTCCAGGACTACCTCCAAGTGGGGATGAGTGTGCACATGCATGTGGCATCACGTCCGGAGCCGCACGTGTGTGTGACATCGCCACATTACGTGATTGCATTGGAAGTGTTGGCAGTGGCCAGGGAACACACCTTCCGGAATGTCGGAGGAACCATGCGACGGCTGCAACAGCGGCCATACAATGCTCATGTGAGAGGTGGTGTCAGGAGACTAGCCAAAGGAGAGCTGCCCATAGGCCTGGCAGAGTGGCCAATTTCCAATATGGCCATGCCTGCACACGTATTGCAAACGCACGTTTGCTATGTCGAACACGTGTGCGTGCTGGCGCACACAATACTTATCAGGTCCTAGTGCCCCCTGGCCTTTTAAAGAGAGAATGCAGCACATGGACATTGCTGACTGGTCTTCAGCTTCCTGCTTCCTGTTTCTGTGTGTGTGCTTATGCTTCTGATCTCCTGTTAATGACCTAGCTTACCCTTGGATACCTCTTGTCCCTCTCCCAGCTCTGACCTAGGATTGCCCACGGATCTGCTCTTGTCTCCTGTCCTGTGTATGACTTCAGCTTGCCTGACCACATCTCTGTTCTTCTGTCTGCTGACCACTGGCTTACTGACCTTGGCATCCGTCCCTGACTATGCTTCCTGCTTCACCCTGTCTGCTGTGATCCGCCCTGGTGCCTACCTGCAGTACCCAACCTGTTGTACCTACCTGCAGTACTTACCTGTTGCTCCAGCTTGCAATCTATACTTGCTGTATCCAGCTTGCTGCACTTTCCACTGCAACCTGTTTCCTGTTATGTGCAGTCTGCATAATCATCAGCTCCACTGGCTCCTACTGCTCACCTCATCTGGTATCCACCTACAGAGAGATCTCCACACCTGAATCTCTCATCTGTGGCACAACCGACAATCTCTGCTTTTCTGGACTTCATGTATCCTGTTTCCACCTTCAGGGATGCCAAACTCAGCCGCAAGGCCAAGGAGGCGCTATAAATCCTTATTTGCTCTGAGCCTGTGTTACACTATCACAGGTAGAGACATATATGGATGTGCTCCCGGAGCAAGTTGGCAGTCATTGTACTGTAAGTAGAGATCCTGCTTTTTTCTAATACATTTTTGAGCCCTCTCTGCCCCTTTTAAATTAAAAGTTTTGGATATGATACCTTCTTGCTCTTTGTAAAAAGGAGTTATAATTGCTCCCCTCAAGTATGCAAGTAGACTATTTTTTTAAATTTATTTATTTTAATTATTGTTTTTCTTTTTTAGTGGCTGTATTCATGATTCTTTGTGGATCATCTTACCTCTTTTATCTATAGTAAGCAACTAAACACTATATCATTGATTTGCCCATCAACCTTGGCATCACACTGATCATTAAAAATTAATTATTTAAGGTAATATTTATTTGAAGAAAATCCTGAACTTGTTGTAGATCAGCATTTCTTAATTACCTGATAGTTTTTCACTCAATTATTCACTCACCTTTTATACGTTTTTAATCACTTATGCACACACACTATTATGGCCCCCCGCTTGGCAATGCAGGTGTTGTAGTCTGGAAGTTTTCACTTTTTCATTCACTTAATTCCTATCAGTTCACCACTATCCCCTCACACATGTTTGATAATGGTGGTGTTGCAATTTGGAGATGTATATTACATTTTTTTTCTACCTAACTTGCACTTGTTGCACTACTTTGTGACTACATATACTGCCATTCGGCTAGTTACCATGGATTTCTTCTAGGGAATTGTTCATTACAGATTACAGATTCCTGCTTTTCTTTGTGTTCTACCAGTATGGTTCTTTGTAAGCCAGTTGCATCGGGCTCTACCATGCAGATGGCTGGAATGACCTAGGTGGGTTCTGAACTCACAAAAAAATTAGTTTGGAAAGTCTCTGGATCCTGCATTGTCTTGCATCTATTAGACCCCTGTCACACTGAGGCAGTTTTCAGGCATTTTAGTCCTAAAAGCACCTGAAAACTGCCTCTCATGCCTCCCCAATAGCACCTGAAAAGTACTTCCAAAGCGCCGAAACACGGGCGCTTTTAACCCCTTTCTTTGGCCGCTAGCAGGGGGTTAAAAGCACCCCGCTAGTAGCCGAAAAGTGCCACTAAAACAGCGGTAAAACGCTGTTAAAACTAGCGGTGCTTTACCGATAACGGACCCGCCACCCCAGTGTGAAAGGGGTCTCAGAGGTAACTATACTCTGTAAATCCATACGGAAAGTTTTGAGTATCTATCAATATCAGGTACTCATAAAATGCAATATATTTTGTATTTAATATTGTCCCCCTGAAGAAGACTACGACTAATATTGTCAAATCGTGTTGGCGGGTGTTTCTTTTGGGGCAAGAGTACTTATTGCTATATGTTTGCTTTACGTTTACCTGCCCATTCCATGTATTATGATGTGTAATGAATCACAGTGTGAAATTTTGTAACCAGAGCTAATATTTTAAATCAATGTGGATTTTAATATTTGTACAATAAAATACATTTTATATATACTCAATTTGTCTAATATTTTGCTTGCTGCATAAAAAACTCACGGGTGGGGGGGACTTCCGATTTTCTTTTGTAACATCATTTGGAGTGTGCAGCTCTCATATCTCAATGTGTCCCCTCAAGTTCACTGCAAGAGCTAATTGCTTGTTTTAATTAACTGATGCTCTCACCCCCACGGCAGGTGATGCTTCCCCACAATTTGACAGCTGACTGTCCCTCTGCATCCTCAAATCTAGTGCAGGGCTATGAACCCTGGTCTTGATGACATCAGGACCCTAGACCAGTGGAGCAAAGGGGTGCAGATGCTGTGGAGACTAGTCTAGCTGTGGGGAGGAGTGTAGGATCAAGTAATTAAATCCCCCTGTATTTTTCTAGGCATAAACCAGCAATTAACCCTTGCAGTGTATGCAGCTCCACTGCAAGGGTTATTTTTTTATTTACCCAGAGTTGGGCTTTAACTAGCATGGCTCCTTTCCATTAGATAACAACTATCTACAAGTGCATCCTCCCTTGTCAAATGGCAAATGCACTATCTCCCTTGTTTACTTTGAGAGCTTAAAAAGTTGCAGCCCTGCAACTTAGGCCCTGCCTACCTTGTGAATATTTTGACTGTTTGAGATGCACTTAAAAGTGTAGGATTTGTTGGCTAATTACAGCTAGCCTGGGGGTCAATTAAGAGGCAGTTCAGGCAGGTGTGACACATAGATACAATCATAGAAAATCATAGAAATTATTACATTTTACAGGGTATTTTAAGTGAACAGCACACTGACTAAGTTGTTATGCCGCGTACACATGATCGGAATTTTCGTTGGAAAAGCCTTGGATGGTTTTTCCGACGGAATTCCGCTTAAGCTTGTCTTGCATACACACGGTCACACCAAATTCCGACCGTCAAGAACGCGGTGACGTACAATGGGACTATAAAATGGAAATTCAATACTCAGTGTGCCACTCTTTGGGCTCCTTCTGCTAATCTTGTATTAGTAGAAGTTTAGTTAGAGACGATTTGCGCTTTTCAGCCTCGTGCTTTTATTCCCGTTATTGCTCTTCAGTTTGTGCTTGTGGGTTTGTATCTGGTTTTCAGTGCATGTAGTCAGTTCATATTTGTCTTTCAGTGCGTATCTGTCTTTCAGTTTCTTGTCAACTCGTTTCTGATTTTCAGCTCGCTCTTCACAGGCTTTTCTGTTCTTCAGTGTGTTCTGTTAGTTCGTTCTGACTATCCGACCGTTTTGAAGCCATGTTGTGGGTACGTACTCATCATAGAGTTCGTGCTAGGGGGGGCTTGGTGTTGGGGTTCTTGCTTTGACCCAAGGCCAGTCCATGAACAGGGTGGGGAGGAGTTCATGGACCAAGAATTGGTTACTCCAGCATGACCAATTCTCTTATATGCCTTTGCTGCGTGAGATCCAGGAGAATAATCCTGATGATTTCAGCAATTTTCTTCAGATGACAGACCCCGTTTTTCACCATCTGTTGGCTTTGCTTTCCCCTTATATTATGAAGCAGGACATCTGCATTCGGCAAGCCATCACTCCGGAGCAGAGGCTAGTCGCCATGTTGCGGTACTTGGCGACAGGGAGAAGTCTCCAGGACCTCAAGTTCTCTACAGGCAACTCCCCCCCAGAGACCTGTTCTGCCATCATACAGGTCCTGCAGAAGGACTATATTAGGGTAAGTTTTCTCCTTTAACATCACATTCTGTGTATTTAATGTATGTTAATGTTTTGTATTTCTTTCATCATTCCTTAATTACCATGATTGTAATATGCTGTGGATGTCCTCTTTGTCCTTATGCATGCTGTAAGCTTTTAATGCTCCTTTTTTGTCCTTCATGCATATTTGCCTTCACTAACCTCCCCAGCATGCTATCCTGGGCCCATACACACCTAGCCTAGTCACTTAACAATGCATTTTGTCAGCTCCATTGTAGTGCTTTACCCTAAACACCCCCTAAAATGTGTCCAAATGTTATTGTTGTCCTTAAATTCAGGCAGAGTGCCAGAGGCTTTTTTTGGGGGGTCCAAAACTCATTTATAACCCCCCCTAAAATGTTTCTAATGGGCCATCAGAGGGGGTGAGGAATCTGATACGTGGACCTTATATTTTTGTCTTTAAATACTCCTTAAAATAATTGTTATACTGATGTTGACCAAGAATGTTTGTGTCTAATCTGCTTGCAATGTTATGTGCAAACGTACTAATATATTTTTTTTTTTTATCATCAAAGTTTATTGTGAAAAATCAAAAGATGCATCTGTGGAGACGCAGCTCCACCTAATACAATACAGTATTGGATATATCATCAGTAACAACATTGAACTTCAGCTATGTTGCAAGGATTAGTATAAACTGTTTATGATCACACAACTTCAGATTTTAGTAAAGCAGATATCAATGACTGTCATTCGTGAGTTCCGTATTGTCATTCAAAGAAAGAAGAATAGTTGGAAAAGAAAGAGAGAGAAGGGTAGTAAGGATTAAACCTTCAGGTTTAATTAATGGGAAACAGTGTTCCTCATTTGACTGTTTTTCAATGCTTAGTTTATCATATGAGAGTTAACTTACAACCAAGTCCTATTTCATAACATCCAGATATGCCTGTGAGTATTTATATATCAGCCAAGGTGACCAAGTTTTGTGAAATCTTTCCACATTTTCTCCTGCTTGTGCAATAGTCTCCTCCATCTCATAGAACTCCGCTATCTTACTGAACCATTCCCGTATGGTCGGGATTTTTGTAGATTTCCAGTACAGTGGAATGATAGCTTTGGCTGCATTTAAAAGGTGTTTGGTAAGTGAGTGTTTATACCTCTTAATGGGGAATTCCGTGACATGCAGGAGACATCCCGCTGCGTCCAGCTTTAATTTTGTTTCTGTTATTAAGTATATCATCTCCCTGACCTTTGCCCAGAATGTGTTCAGTACAGGGCACTGCCACCAAATGTGTAGCAGTGACCCTTTGTCAGAGTTACAGCGCCAACAAGTATCCGAGTGGTCTGGGAACCAAGAATGTAGCTTTACTGGAGTGGCATACCATTGAGTGAGTAACTTGTATGCTGTTTCCTGAGTTCTTGTGCTCAGGGAGCATTTATGAGCAAAAACACATGCTTTCTTCCATTGTGAAGTCGACAACGGAATACCTAGTGCTCTCGACCAGCTCTCTCTGAGATCCCTCTCACCCCTGTCCTCCCCATTTTGGATCCAGCGGTATGCTAGTGATGTCACTTTGGAAATAGGTTCCTCTGTCTGACATACTGACTCTAGTTCCGTTAGTGGTCTGTTGAAATTGTGTTTTCTTTGTGTTCTGTTAAGGAAACTACGGCATTGCAAATAAGTCCAAAGCTGTAGATCGGGTAGTTTGTTTGTGTGTTTAAAGTCTGTAAAGTCCCTGAACTCTTGGTTGTGGAAACATTGTAAAGCTAGTAGGGGTTTATTTGTGTCGTTTGTTTGTAGTGATCGGTTCCCCATACCCGGTGGGAAATTGGGGTTATTCTGTAATGGAGTAAGCGGGCTAAGAAGTGATGAGAAGTTGGTAAGTTTCGTTAACTTATGGAAAATTGCTAGGGTAGTGCCCACTAAGGGATGTGTCCTCATCTCCACTGGGAGACTGCTCCACTGAATCCATGGTGAGTATTTGATTGGTGTATGGCTTAATATTTCTTCTATTTCTACCCAATCTTTGATTGTAGAGTGACAATGCCAATCTATTATCCTATTTATGTGAGTGGCGAAGTAATAAACACGGAAGTCTGGGATTCCCATTCCCCCTTTGTCTTTGGGCTTAGTAAGTCTAGAAATTCTTACTCTAGGTTTTTTGTGGGCCCAAATAAATTTCATTTGAGTTGAGTGAAGCACTTTAAAGAAGTTTTGGGGGATTTTTATCAGTAAATTTCTAAATAAATACAGGACTCTTGGTAAAATAACCATTTTACAGATAGCTGCCCGTCCAAACCAGGAGAATCCTTTTGAGTGCCAATTTTGTAAGTTTGAGCATATTGTTTTCAATAGGGGAGTGAAATTATATTCAAAAATTTGAGATATTTTGGGGGTCAGCCATATCCCTAGATATTTAAGCGCTGTGCCTACCCATTTAAAGGGGCAATTTGACTTCATGAGATCTAATTTATTTGTAGGGATCGAGACATTTAAAATTTCTGACTTGGCATAATTAATTTTGAGGTTTGAGAGATACCCAAAAATAGAGAATTCCTTCATCAAGGAGGGGAGTGAAATATGGGGGTTCGTTATGAAGAACAACAAGTCATCCGCGTATGCCGCCACCTTGTATTCTTTTTTCCCTACCTCAAAGCCCTGTATTGCCCTCTCTGCTACAATCCGTCTAATAAATGGCTCTAAGGTTAGGATAAACAGCAGGGGCGAGAGGGGGCAACCCTGTCTCGTCCCATTTTTGATCTCAACTGTATTTGAGAGGGAGCCATTGATCTTCAGCTGCGCAGAAGGGTTTTTATAGAGCATAGAGATTTTTTTTTTTTTTGACTCCACAGTTTCCTTCAACGCCACAGGAATGGCAGACTGTGGCTTTCCAATTTGCTCTGCGTTGGGACTTTCCTAACTGTGGAGGGGCAATCGATGGGAAACATGTCCACATCATCCCACCACCCCACTTGGGGTCATACTATTTTAATCATAAGGGTTTCAATAGTATTGTGTTGATGGCAGTGGTGTCGGCGACATACGAGTTTCTCTATGTGGACGTGGGGAAGAATGGCCGGATGTTGGATGGTGGAGTCTTTTTCCCAGACTGAGTTCTACCGACTTCTCCAGAGTGGTGGCTTGGGATTGCCACCTGCGGAAGAGAACGTTGAAGGACTCCCATTTGTTTTTATCGCTGATGAAGCATTTGGTCTGGGTGATAACCTGATGAGGCCATTCCCCCAGATGACCCCCACCCTGGAGAAGAGGGTTTTTAATTACCGGCTAGCCAGAAGAGTCGTGGAGAATGCCTTTGGGATAATGGCCAGCCTGTTCCGCCTATTTCTTACGGCAATAAATATTGTGGAGTACAAACTGAACCACATAGTTCTAGCATGCTGCATACTTCACAACTTTTTAAAGAGAAATGCTCCAAATTATGTTGCCTCAGTTGGGCCTGAGGCCGGACTTCCAGAAAATACAATGATGGCCCTGGAAGCTGGCCATCCTGGCTTGCCCCTCCAAAGCACCCGTAAAGTGCGTCTAAGATATGTAGATTATTTTACAGGTAGGGGGGCCATTGCTATGCCAGCAAATTTGTAAATATTTTCGATATTAAAAAAAAAAATTATCTGATAAAATCTTGATTTTGTCTTACTGCTTGTGTTTCTGTAGCCTCCCTGGCGGTATTCCCGAGTGTGGCTCGGGGTTAAAATTCAGTCCCATTAGCGGTAACCCCGAGCCACACTCGGGATCGCATTGCAGGATCCTGGGGCGGCATTACTTACCTTGTCCCCGGGATCCTGCGATGTCCCCCGCAGTGTCCGAGGACTCCGTCCTCCTCCGAAGCCTCTCCGTGCCAGGCTCCGTTCCCTGCGAGCGGCGCGACGCACGGGGGCGGAGCCTGGCGGCAAATTAAAAAAACTGTCAAAATCATAACACATACAGTACTGTAATCTTACAGATTACAGTACTGTATGAAATGATTTCACATCCCTTTTGTCCCCAGTGCTCTGGCCCATGCCCTGCATGCAGTTTTACATGATATACACTGTTCTTTCTGCCTGGAAACTGGAGATTGTCCATAGCAACCAAAAAGTGTCCCTTTACGTCAAAAGTGGCTTTAGACCAGCTAGAAAACAGCGATAGTAAATTAGAACACTTGCAGAATTGAGCGATAGTGAATTGTGGGGAAATTTATTTTATTACTATTTTTTTAAATTTTTTTTAATTATTTATTTTTATTTATTATATTATAATTTATGTTTTTGTGTTTCAAACTTTATCATACCCGGGATATCTACTAGACTCTGGTTTGGACAGATTTAAGTGTGTTATTGTTAAGATTTACAGACCTACAATATAAAACGCCAAATTTCCATGCAAAATAATGGTACCGCTTTCAGCACCTAAAATCCGAAATAATCATACCACCAGGGAGGTTAAGCTGTCTCCTAGGTTCTCCTAGTGCACTTGTAGTGCCAAGTGGTTTTTCTACGATTAAATAACACCCATTGTCATTGTAAACACCAACTTAATACAAAAACTGGTATTGAGCATTGAAAGAAGAAGCCACACATTGTTGAACATAAAACATTTTACTCCGTGCACATTCACATGTGCGTTGTAAATTTTTTTTAATAAAAAAAAATCTTGTTTTTATAAAGTTTTACCTTGAAAATATTCTTTTGGTACATAAACAGGCATGTTTCAAAACATAACATACACAACTCAGGAACTTACAAAGTTCAACATTGAAAAACTGAAAGCAATATCAGACATTATAGTGTCAAAAATGTGTTGATATTGCCTTCATCAGATGGGGTGATGTCACCCCTGTAAAAGCCAAATTTTGAAGATGCACACAAATTGGGAGTCAACTATCTCCCATCATGGGGGATCAATGGATGTGTTTTGGGGGTGCAACCACTTCCTCTCACCTACTTGAGTTACGAGGAAGGGGTTGGACCCACAAAACGCGTACATTGATATCCCCTGATGGCAGATAGCACATGTTGACACACTGTGTGCATCTTCAAAATCTGGCTTTTAAAATGCATCAAAAATTTTAAAAAATTGGTCACCAAAAATATAAAATGGTGTCATTTTGTGGTTATTTAGATTCTTCCTAGTACATCAATCATGTTCTTCAGTTTTTGTTCAACCTCATTTGTTTTTTGCTTGATGATGTCTAATTCCTGACTACAAAACATTATGTCCTGGATTAGCCTTTGTGCACTGTCACTGGTGAAATGAGGAGATTGTTCTTCCACAACATGCACATCAGCTAAAATAAAAAATACACACCATGTATTAAAAATATGCAGGCATACATCTATTACTTGAATCTGTGGTCTCAGACACTCACCTGTTGTGGTGACAATTTCAACTACCTATCCTTCCTCCACATGCTCTGGTTGTGGTGTCCTCTGTTCCCCTTCTTCAGGAGAGGTGGGTTTCCTGGGGTCCTCAGACGTCTGGAGTCTTTTCTCTGCTATGAGAATGAAACAAAAGGTATACTTAGCACACCAATATTTGAGGCCAGAAATAGGAATATGAAACATTGCTTGGAAGTGGGGTACAATTGTCTGTTTTGTCAGAGTTCCAAGCTGAACACATGATTTTTTCCCTTACCAAAGCTGGGATATTTACCTTTTTTGGACAAGTTTCACACATGGAGACACCCCAAGTGTAGTACCTGTGTGGGACACCCTAAAAAGTTTGTTCTTGTGTCCCACACTAGTGCTCCTGAGTCCAGATGTGTAAACAGCTGCTGAGTGTCCTCTTCTTACATTACACTGAATCAAGTTTGCAATTCTTTTTAGTTTCAAACACATCTAGACAACAATGTCCTAAACTTCTTTTAATACAAATTAGCACGACCAAATGTAGTTAACCCTGTATCTGCAAAAACATTGTATTTAGTTGGCAAACAAACGATGTTTACTGCGACCGATTACTGTGCAAACGAACATGAAAGTAACCGTTTTAAAATGTACAACAGTAAAGAGAAGCACATGGAGCAGCATGCAAGTAATAATAATAATAATAGGAACACACAACAACTACTTACTTTTTAGAAGCACTTTCTTGATCCTTCTGTACTGATTCTGCTCCCTCAATTTCAGGTCTGACCAGCGTTTCCTCAATTGCTCCTTGGATCGTCGTACCCCAAAATTCCTGTGCAGACTCTTCACAACTTTAGGCATGATCTTGGCCTTTCTCACATTTGGGTTTAGGTAAGGTCCATGTAACGAGCCCCTTTGCTCGCTCGGGTCCACTCTCCCGACACTCCTCTGCAGCTATTGAATCAGATTGCAACGTCTGATGGTTCGGTCATCCAATGCTCCGGGATTAGAACTTCAGCTATGTGCCATTCTAACCCAGTTGTGATAGCTCAGAACAAACACCAGGCAGGCTGTATGTAAGTTCAAACAGGAATCTATCTTTATTAACAAAATACAGGCTTTTATACACTCAAAGTGTAGGTGCAGACCTCCTGCTCATATTACTCTAACAATACAGCTGTAACCTAATTAACCTAATTAACATGAGCTAATTAACTAATCCCTTTAGACAGACTAGATGACTCAGACGTGACCGTTAGGCCAGACTGGCCGTCTTGTAGTTCAGAAAATCCAATCAACATTATCACAATCAACATAGACTCTTCTTCACACAATAGCAGAGTTAATTAACACAAATAACAATGGGGATCTAATGACTCTTAGATCCCATAGTAGACTTATTTACAATACACATTTTAGCACACAATAGACAGACAGGTGTTGAAATTTACATCAGCATCTCCTAACAGTATCTGTCCCAGCATTATGAATCAGCCACTATTCCAATATGGCAAATCCAGGGTCCCCAGAGTCTGTGTGTCCTGGGGGACCAGGACCCGAATCCACAGTAATACCACCTCAAGAGTCCCCAGGCATACAGCTCACAAAGAGCACCGTTCCCCCAAATGCAAGGGCCCCCGATCGATCGGCAAGAGGCTAGCATACAGTCCCCTCCAAAAGTCTCTCTCCCGGCTAGGTCTGTCACAGTCCATACTTCCCATCATAGTCGGCCCTCTTCAAGATGTCCACCATCTTCACCATCTCTACAAAGGCCATATTTGATGCCTTAAATCTCCTGCGGGATAGTGACGTTTCTGGCTCCAGGCTTTCCTCCTCGTTACTGCTATTACACACCTGCTGTGTCTCCGCCATGTTCTTCTCCCACTGCGATGAAAGAGAAGGGGTGGGGAATATTCTAGAAAGAACGTCAGGGGAGGGCGACATGGGCGGAGTTTCACACATGTGCAGTGTATATAAAGCTAACACGTATGTGTCGTACGTACGATCTGTGAGTGGAGGAAGTGCTGATCGTGAGAACGAAGGTAACATTTTAACTTGGGACATCATTGGCCTATACTGATTCGAGATTGAGGCCTATATTGGGATAAGATTAGGAGAGTTTGGCCTGATATTAGTGTTCTTGTCTTGTGTTTTGTCTTGCAGCAAATATGCAACAATTCAAAGACCCGGAATTCATGGGCCAGTTCATAGACAGATACAGGGATATGAGAAATTTGTGGGAGGTTAAAAACCCCTTATAACGAAATAAACCAGATAGAAAGGCAACACTGGAGAAACTACTGCAATATGTGAAGACGCAGGTCCCCGACGCAGACATCGAGTTTGTGGAGAAGAAAATTGGTAGCTTGAGAAGCACGTATAGAAAGGAGCTTAATAAGGTCCAGGCTTCCATGAAATCAGGAGCAGCAGTAAAGGATGTGTATGTACCCAGTCTGTGGTACTACAACAGAATGCAGTTTCTGGAAGACCAGTTTGAAGCCAGGGAGTCACTTTCTACACTTCCCTCAACCCTTCCCTCAACCCCATCTGAGGCTTCCGATGAACAACCCGGGCCTTCCATCCTGGAAGAAGCTGAGAAGCCCAGCTGGAGCCAGGTATAGTATTTTTGAACATATTTATTGTCCAAGAATTAGTGTTGTTAACTAGATGTTATTATTGATAACAAATGAATGACTGAACAAAAAGTGTTTGACATATCAATAGACAGTAGGGGCCAAACATGACTGGGACAAGAATGAAAAATGCTGGGCTCAGAATGATAGTCTTTTCTATTTATTAACATTCAATTTGCAACAGTCGTGAGCTGAAAATTCTGTGTGATTGATGAACCAAAAACTAAAACTATGTCCCTTTTTCATACACAGGAAGACTTCAGCCAGGACGAGGCTCTGGAATGTGGCAGACAGGAGGAGGTGGGGGTAAGTGTCAGCCAGGAGGAGGCGGGGGTAAGTGTCAGCCAGGAGGTGGCCAGGCCCAGTAGCCTCACTCAATCCCAGGTGCCTCCCCTCTGCCTTACAACAAAAAGGGCCAGGAAGGGGAGTAACGTGGAGGAGGCAGCACTGGGCCTCATTAAGGACGCTAATATGGCCCTGAAAACACCCCCCGACGCTGAAGAGGCCTATGGCTGCTATGTAGCTGCAAAATTGCAGCAAATAGAGGAGGGCCAACGCCTCATGTGTGAGAATAATTTTTTTTCAGGCCCTTCAGAAGGGGTTGAAGGGCCAAATTAGTGATAACATACACTTATGTGCGCTCGCCCATCCTCTTCCTCCTCCTCCTCCTGCCACAAGTCTACCTCCAGAGCCACAGCCTCCATGGAAGGCTGCAAGGAAGGCTGCAGGGAAGGCTGCAGGGAAGCATGGAGGGAAGGCTGCGAGGAAGACATGAAAGTGATGGCCTGGGTTCGGTCTGGTCTGACAGAAGATACAGGCTGTTGTAGTACCACAGCCTGGGGACATATATGTCATCTGCTGCTGTTCCTGATGTCTGGGAGTCCTGGACCAGATTGTGCTCCCTATTATATGGACTTCTCAGGCTATCAATTTTTTTTACAAAGAGTTGATGTGTGCCCTGGGGTACAAAGGCTTTGCAAATTCAAGCAGTTTCTCCAGCGTTGCCTTCCTCTTTATTTTGTTAGGAGCCAGAATAAATGGAGATTTTTTTATATGAAAATACTTGCCTATGTGTTTTTATTCAAAAAGGACAGTTTGTTTGTGAGTAGGCAGGTGCATTTCAAAAATACAATGTCAAATTAACAAGGGACAACAACCAACCTCCTTGAGCTTTAAAAATACAAAATAATAATGTTGTTGAAACTTGACACACGCACAAAAAACAAATATGGAGATCACTAGAAAAAAATATAAAAACAATTAAAAAAACAGGAGATCTTGATTAAAAAGAATAAAAAAAAAGATGACTATAAAAAATAATTCTAAACATTATTATGGAGATCTGGCTTTAATAAAAAAAAGATTATTCAGGAGATCAGGAGAAATAATAAAGAAATAAGTTTGTCAGAACTCTGTGTGAATATCAGCAGCAAAACAAATTCATTATTCTAGCATTATAAAGAACAAAAGAATGCGCTGCATTAAAAGATCCACAAATTTCCAGCATGACGAATGTGCTATCTCCATTACGAACGCTAGTTTTACTAGACCGAGTACTTGATTCTGAGCATGCGTGATATTTTGCGCGTCCGAATTGCATACAGATGATCGCATTTTCGGATAGGAACTTTTTCCGACCGAAAAATAGAGAACCTGCTCTTAATCTTTTGCTGGCTGGAATTCCGCCAGCAAAAGTCTGATGGAGCATACACACGGTCGCATTTTCCTACCAAAAGCTCTCATCAGACTTTTGCTGGCGGAATTTCCGCTCGTGTGTACGGGGCATTAGAAATTTTTACTAGCAGCACTAGGGTGGCTGGTTTGAATCCCAACCACTGCAATATCTGCATGAAGTCTGCATATTCTCCCTGTGCCTGCGTAAGTTTCCTCCAGCTACTCTGGTTTCCGCCTACACTCCAAAGACATGCTGGAAGGTTTAATTGGCTCCTGTCTAACCTGGCCCTAGTATGTGTATGTATGAATGTGAGTTAGGGATCTTAGATTGTAAGCTCCTTGAGGCAATGACTGATGTAAATGTACAATATATATATGTAAAGCGCTGCATTGTTTACACTATATAAATACCTGTAAAAGAAAGGCTAGAGTGAAAATGACTTCTTTGCCTTCAAGGCTTCTTACACATGGTGTAAAAACAGGGTGTTTGTGTGCCTTTCAACCCTGTGCTACGCTGATGTCAAGAATAAGTGTAAGTGCTGGATGCTCTTTTACATGCTAATATGACTACCATTACTATCTTGTAATCAACACCTGGACAAGTGATTCATCAATCCTTTTTTGTGGTTCATGCAGCTGAACATCCCTTTCAATTAAAATATCCACAGAATCTCTATCAGCAATTGCAACAATATGGAATGCTTCGGATTTTTACTTTGTAGGCTTCTGCAATCATTATTTTTGTGGCATGCTGTCAAGTCACACATTACCTTCTTAATAGAGTATCCCTATCAATAAGTCATTCATCATTTTAGATTAGCTAATACTTTCTACGGAAAGCCAATGTTTATTACTGTAAATAACACACTACAGCTCAGACTTAATCCTTTGCAAATGAAGAAAAAAGAAAACAAACTGTCTTATTTTGCTTATGTTCATAAAATATTTAAACAGGTCAACTGTTAACATTGTCAATAATTTTAATTTGATATGAGCTAATCACTGTCAGGGGTGTTCCTGCCACAGCTGAAGGGAAGGTTGTAGGAAGAGACAGAGTCATTCAATCTGCTTACATGCAGTAGAAGCACAAATTGATGAAGACATTTCACTGCATAAATCATATCCTAGAGTCAATGTACACATCCATCAAAGGCAATAAACTACCTATAAGCAGCTGCTTACAGGACAAATCCAGGTATTTGAAAGGCTTTATCACAGTAGTGACAATTTTCTAGAATTAATTAGTACCATACAATAGTAGCATTTCATTACCATAATTACATGACCCATCCCAGTGCTGTAAACGTAATATCAGACTTTCAATATCACCTTTAGAAGTATGGCATTCTTTGTATTAGTATTACCAAAATGTAGCCAAAGTTTCCTAATGTTTGGGGGTTCTAAGTAGTTTCCTAGCAAAAAAATGCAGATTTTTACATGTGGGAGAGGAATGTCAGAATTGCCACAGTCTGGTAGTGGAGATAGTGGCCTGCCTCCTCCTCATTAGGGATGAGCCGAACACCCCCCGGTTCGGTTCGCACCAGAACCCGCGAACGGACCGAAAGTTCGCACGAACGTTAGAACCCCATTGACGTCTATGGGACTCGAACGTTCGAAATCAAAAGTGCTCATTTTAAAGGCTAATTTGCATGGTATTGTCCTAAAAAGGGTTTGGGGACCCGGGTCCTACCCCAGGGGACATGTATCAATGCAAAAAAAACTTTTAAAAACGGCCGTTTTTTCGGGAGCAGTGATTTTAATGATGCTTAAAGTAAAAAAAAAAAAGTGAAATATTCCTTTAAATATCGTACCTGGGGGGTGTCTATAGTATGCCTGTAAAGTGACGCGTGTTTCCCATGTTTAGAACAGTCCCTGCACCAAATGTCATTTTTAAAGGAAAAAATCTCATTTAAAACTGCTTGCGGGTTTAATGTCATGTCGGGTCATGGCAATATGGATGAAAATCAGTGAGACAAACGGCATGGGTACCCCCCAGTCCATTACCAGTCCCTTTGGGTCTTGTATGGATATTAAGGGGAACCCCGCACCCAAATTAAAATAAGGAAAGGTGTGGGGCCACCAGGCCCTATATACTCTGAACAGCAGTATACAGGCGGTGCAAACAAGACAGGGACTGTAGGTTTGTTGTTAAGTAGAATCTGTTTGTAATTTTGAACATTTTTAACGTGTTTAGCTCCAGCCAAAAAATCTTTTCTAAGCTTTTTGGAAAACATAGGGAAGGGTTATCACCCCTGTGACATTTGTTTTGCTGTCTTTCCTCCTCTTCAGAAGATTTCACCTCACTTTTTTGTCCCAATGAAAAATGTTTTTTGAAAATTTGGGTTTTTTTGTGGAACAAGGATTGGAAAGCATCAGTGGAAAGGAGAACTTGTTTTCCCATATTAACTCTTACAGGAGAGAATTTCCCTTCCTAGGGGTAGATTTCATCTCACTTCCTGTTGTCTCCTTCCGTTTGCAAGTAGGAGTCGTTTGTAAGTTAGATGTTTGAAAGTAGGGTCCTGCCCTATATACTCAGCAGAAATTTGGGCCTTAGGTGTTGCTGTGGCCACAACACTGTAAGCCCTCACAGGGCCCTGCTGTGAAATATTAGATCAAGAATTGTAATTACATGCCCCTGTTGAACAGCAGCTGAAAAATTAGGCCTTAGGCACTGGTGCTGGTGCCACAACACTGCAACCCCTCACAGACACTCTAGTTGGAATGCAGGAACGAGCCCTGCTGCAAAGTATTACATCAAAAATTGTAATTACACGCCCCTGTTAAACAGGGGCTGAAAAATTGTGCCTTAGGCACTGGTGGTGGCGCCCAGAACCAAAAATGTTCTTACAAGCTATCAGCGTGATGATTGAGGAGGAAGAGGATAATTACTCAGGGATAGTCACTCAGCATCAGCATAGGCAGTCTTTGAAGGGATCTGAGATTTCAAAAAAAATTATTCGGTTACATCAGCATCAGGTGCTTGGTAGCTGGTGGTGATCCAAGACTCATTCATTTTTATGAAGGTCAGCCGATCGACCGAGTCGGTGGACAGACGCACCCTGTGATCGGTTACCACGCCTCCAGCAGCACTGAATGTGCGTTCCGAAAGAACGCTGGATGCAGGACAGGCCAGTAGCTCAATTGCATACTGTGCAAGCTCTGGCCAGTGATCCATCCTCAAGACCCAGTAACCCAGAGGATTTTCGGTGGGAAAGGTGTCCAAGTCTGATCTTGCCCCTAGGTATTCCTGCACCATGTAAAACAGACGCTGGCGATGGTTGCTGGAACCGATCATACCTTGGGGCTGCGGACCAAAAAATTGTCTGAACGCATCGGTCAGACGGCCACCTTCTCCACCGCTCCTTCTTTGACTGACCGAAGCCTCAGCAACACGTTGTCCAGAAACAGGAGTTTGTAACCTCCCAGTCTCTGGGAACGCGTTGCACAGACCTTTCTGCAAGGCCTCCCGAAGATGTTTCATCCTCTGCTCCCTCTGCGATGGCAAGATAAGGTCCGCAACCTTACCCTTGTAACGTGGATCAAGGAGGGTTGCCAGCCAGTATTGGTCCTTCTCCTTGATACCACGAATACGAGGATCCTTACGCAGGCTTTGCAGGATCAGGGAGGCCATGCAGCGTAGGTTTGCTGAGGCATTCGGTCCGGAGTCCTCTGGGTCACTAAGAACGACATGGTCCGCAGCCACCTCCTCCCAGCCACGTACAAGTCCATGTGTTTCTTGGGACTGATCCCTTAAAGACTGCTGCTGATGCTGAGTGCCAGGCTCCACCTCCATACTGACACAATCTTCCTCCTCCTCCTCTTCCTCCTCGTCCTCTTCCTGTGTGATCGGCGGGCACGCAGGAACACTGTCTGGATAAAGGGGGCCTTGAGAGCTAAGGAAGTCCTCCTCTTCCTGCCTCTGTTCTGCCTCAAGTGCCCTGTCCATTATTCCACGCAGCGTGTGCTCCAACAGGTGGACAAGGGGGACAGTGTCACTGATGCATGCACTGTCACTGCTCACCATCCTCGTGGCCTCCTCGAATGGTGACAGGACAGTGCATGCATCCCTGATCATGGCCCACTGGCGTGGGGAAAAAAAACCAAGCTCCCCTGACCCTGTCCTGGTGCCATAGTCGCACAGGTACTCATTGATGGCCCTCTGCTGCGTGTGCAGCCGCTGCAGCATGGCCAACGTTGAGTTCCACCTGGTGGGCATGTCACAGATTAGGCGGTTCTTGGGCAGGTTAAACTCCTTTTGGAGGTCCGTCAGCCGAGCACTGGCATTATATGACCGGCGGAAATGCACACAGACTTTCCTGGCCTGCCTCAGGACATCCTGTAAGCCCGGGTACCTGCCCAAGAACCGCTGCACCACCAAGTTAAGGACGTGAGCCAAACAGGGCACATGGGTCATTTGTCCCTGTCGGAGGGCAGAGAGGAGGTTGGTGCCATTGTCGCAAACCACCATTCCTGCCTTAAGTTGGCGTGGCGTCAACCACCTCTGAACCTGCCCCTGCAGAGCTGACAGAACCTCTGCCCCAGTGTGGCTCCTGTCCCCCAAGCACACCAGCTCAAGCACCGCATGGCATCTTTTGGCCTGCGTACTTGCGTAGCCCCTTGAACGCCTACGGAGCACCGCTGGTTCCGAGGAAGAGGCCATGGAGGAAGAAGAAGAGGAGGGGGTGGAGGAGAGAGGTGTGTCACAATCAGCATTTTGGAGGCGTGGTGGCGGAACAACCTCCAACACTACTGCACCTTGTCCTGCATCCTTCCCAGCTGCCAGCAGAGTCACCCAATGCGCCGTGAAACTTAGGTAACGTCCCTGTCCATGCCTGCTGGACCATGAGTCAGCGGTAATATGCACCTTACCGCTGACCGCCCTGTCCAGCGAGGCATGGACATTGCCTTCCACATGCCGGTAGAGAGCCGGAATCGCCTTCCGTGAGAAAAAGTGGCGTTTGGGTACCTGCCACTGAGGAACCGCACATTCCACAAACTCACGGAAGGGGGCAGAGTCTACCAACTGAAAAGGCAGCAGTTGAAGTGCTAGCAATTTTGCCAAGCTAGCATTCAACCGCTGGGCATGTGGATGGCTGGGAGCAAACTTCTTTCGGCGGTGCAGCAGCTGGGGCAGGGAAATTTGCCTGGTACAATCTGACGTCGGTGTACCAAAAGCAGATTGCCCACAAGTACTTGGCTGTGACACACCTAATTCTACACCTTCATTCCTCTCACTGTAGGTCTCAGAGAGGACTGAAGGTCTAGTGGGGTTGGAAATCTCAGCTGATGAGGAGCAAGGAGAGATCCTCTTTGTTCTTTGGTGTGGGTCTTTTAGATACGCTTGCCAACGAACTGCATGGCAGGTCAACATATGTCTGGTCAAGCATGTGGTACCCAAGCGGGAGATATTTTGGCCACGCGAGATACGCTTGAGACATATGTTGCAAATAGCAGCGGTGCGATCTGATGCACTCGTCTCAAAAAAGGCCCACACCAAAGAACTTTTTGAATAACGCGCAGAGACTGCAGCGCCCTGCACATGTGGAGCTTTGGGGTGTGATGCAGTCAATGTGCTGCCCTTAGGCTGGCCCCTGGAGGGCATCCTGCCTCGTTGGTGATGTGCTGCCGCCTCCTCCTCCTCCTCCTCCTCCTCCTCCTCCTCCTCCTCCTCCTCCTCTCTCCTATCAGGCACCCACGTTGAGTCAGTGACCTCATCATCCCCTCCCTCCTCATCACTGGAGCAAACCTGGCAGTATGCTGCAGCAGGGGGAGCATGACTGCCAGATTGCTGTCCTTCTTGGGCACCCCCTCTGTCCGCGCTCATGTTACTGCCTTCATCGAGCTCAGTATCGTCATCAGAGCCTTCCAAACGCTGGGCATCCTCCTGGAGCATGTACCCAACACTGTGGTCAAACAGTTCGAGGGAATCCTCATGAGGACATGGTGGAGCTAGGGAAGGAGTCACTGATGACATTGAGCTGAGGGAAGAGGCCGCTGCTTTGCCAGACAAAGCACCCTGGGCATGGGTGAGAGAGGATGAGGAGGATGAGGACGGCTTGGTCATCCACTCGACCAAGTCTTCCGCATGTTGCGGCTCAACATGGCCAGCTGCCGAAAAAAAGGCCAAGCGTGTCCCATGGCCACGTGCTGATGAGGATGCACCGTCTCCACGACCAGCACTAGACACAGAGCCTGCTTGCCCTCTCTTATTGGCTTGTGACTGTCTGCCTCTCCTTCTTGGCCTTCCAGACATACTAATGGCCTGTAGCTGCACTAAGCTGGGATAGAACACCTGTAATTTTCTTCAAGTAGCTTTATATACTGTAACCAGACAAGCCTGCCTGTCAGTAGGAAGATAACAGGAACGGATCTAGCTGAACACTGTGAGCAGGACGCACTGTACTAAATGTAAATAGTCTAGCTGCCTGACCGTGGTACTAATAGGATCAAATAGAACACCTGTAATTTTCTTCAGGTAGCTTTATATACTGTAACCAGACAAGCCTGCCTGTCAGTAGGAAGATAACAGGAACGGATCTAGCTGTACACTGTGAGCAGGACGCACTGTACTAAATGTAAATAGTCTAGCTGCCTGACCGTGGTACTAATAGGATCAAATAGAACACCTGTAATTTTCTTCAGGTAGCTTTATATACTGTAACCAGACAAGCCTGCCTGTCAGTAGGAAGATAACAGGAACGGATCTAGCTGTACACTGTGAGCAGGACGCACTGTACTAAATGTAAATAGTCTAGCTGCCTGACCGTGGTACTAATAGGATCAAATAGAACACCTGTAATTTTCTTCAGGTAGCTTTATATACTGTAACCAGACAAGCCTGCCTGTCAGTAGGAAGATAACAGGAACGGATCTAGCTGAACACTGTGAGCAGGACACACTGTACTAAATGTAAATAGTCTAGCTGCCTGACCGTGGTACTAATAGGATCAAATAGAACACCTGTAATTTTCTTCAGGTAGCTTTATATACTGTAACCAGACAAGCCTGCCTGTCAGTAGGAAGATAACAGGAACGGATCTAGCTGAACACTGTGAGCAGGACACACTGTACTAAATGTAAATAGTCTAGCTGCCTGACCGTGGTACTAATAGGATCAAATAGAACACCTGTAATTTTCTTCAGGTAGCTTTATATACTGTAACCAGACAAGCCTGCCGGTCAGTAGGAATTTAACAGGAACGGATCTAGCTGAACACTGTGAGCAGGACGCACTGCATTAAATGTAAATAGTCTAGATAGAAGATAACAGGAACGGATCTAGCTAAACTGAATACAGTGTATATATATATATGCAACACCTGGGATGCATATATATACACAATACACTGTAAGTGCAGCTAACTGACTGACTGTTCTGCCTAATCTATCTAACTCAAATCAAATGACACTGTCTCTCTCTCTCTCTATCTCTCAGCACACCGGAACACACACTACACAGGGCCGCCGTGCAGGCGGCCTTATATAGTGTGGGGTGTGTACTAAATGCCCTGAGCCGTAATTGGCCAAAGCCACCCTGGCTTTGGCCAATTACAGCTCTCTCTACTGACAGCGCTGTGATTGGCCAAGCATGCGGGTCATAGTGCATGCTTGGCCAATCATCAGCCAGCAATGCACTGCGATGCCGCAGTGAATTATGGGCCGTGACGCGCCACACGAATTTAGCGCGAACGGCCCATAACGTTCGCAATTCGGCGAACGATCGAACAGCCGATGTTCGAGTCGAACATGGGTTCGACTCGAACACGAAGCTCATCCCTACTCCTCATCCCTGTTAGACTGAACACTGACTCACTGCTGGGAAACCGAGTCAGTGTACCGTCACGGACGAGGAGGAGGCAGGGCTTTGGTAAACTGCATGGCCGCTGACTAGACTGAATATATCACAGCGCCAGAGATAATAAGGCTGCAGAATGGGCACAGCGCTAGGATCAGGTACACGAGGCAGGGAGATGGGCAGAGCGAGGCTGAGGCACAGCTTCCATAATAGCATAACCTGGATATTTTAATGTATATCTATGGATTCCAAACAAGTACGAGTGACAGCTGAAGGCCATTTATTATCCAATATGGAATATCTATATGATGTGGCATTATACTATGTGTAGATGGACACAGTGAGGCTGAGGCATGCAGATGGGCAGTGAGGCTGAGGCATGCAGATGGGCACAGTGAAGCTGCAAATGGACACAGTGAGGCTTCAGATGTGCACGATGTGCATTGTTGACCCTCTTTGCCACTTACAGTAGCGGCTGCATTCTCACCCTAGGTTTATACTCGAGTCAATACATTTTCCCAGTTTTTTGTGGCAAAAGTAGGTGCCTCGGCTTATATTCAGGTCGGCTTATACTCAAGTATATACAGTATATATATATAGATATATATATATATATCTATATATATATATTTTGTGATGGTATGCGAGGTGATATAGTGGATAATCGCTATATTTCACCTCACATTCGTTCTGTTATAAGGGATTGAATCGGAATCCAGCCCGGGTTTTTCCAGCCTCTGTGGCAGGCTAGGTTCTGGTCCGGATGTTCTGGTCCACTTGAGTCCACACTCAGCTGGACTTTAAATGACCAGGAAGAGAACACAACAGAGCTCTCTGGTTTTGAGACTCAGGAAGTAACCTGAGTGAGAGGAGCCCTGGGTGTTGGACTAAAAAGGTTTGCTTTTCCGCATGTTTTCTGAGTGATGGGGACCAGCCCCGCACTGTATAGAGAGGAGACTATTTGTTTAGTTAGCGCCGGATGGCAAGGATTTAATTTACCGTTTGTTTACCGTGAATTATAACTTTCTCAGGACCAAGGGTGAAATAATCAATTTGAGGAATAGAAATCCACAGCTGTGATGGGGAACATTAATGATCTGAAACACTAAGCATATACAGTTAGGTCCATATATACTTTTGGCTCTGTATGCCACCAGAATAAAATTAAAAGAAAACAATTAAAATTAATTTGAAGTGCAGACTTTCAGCTTTCATTCAAGGGGTTATTCATAAATACCAAGTACAAATTTTAGGAACTGCAACCATTTTTATACACAGTCCCCCCATTTTCAGGGGCTCAAATGTAATTGAACAAATGAAAATAATCATAAATAAAATGTTCATTTTTAATATTTTGTTGAGAATCCTTTACTGGCAAATGGCAATGACTGCCTGAAGTCTGGAACCCATGGACATTACCAAAGACTGGGTTTCCTCCTTTCTGATGCTTTGCCAAGCTCTAACTGCAGCTGTCTTCAGTTGTTCTTTGTTTGTGAGTCTTTCTGCCTTTAGTTTTGCCTTCCACTTCTTTTCCTTCAAAAGGTCCTGGGGCGCTTTTGTAGTGTGTATTGGATCATTGTCCATCTGTACTGTGAAGTGCCGTCCAATCAGCTTTGCTGCATTTGGCTGAATCTAGGCTGACAGTATATCTCTAAACACTGCAGAATTCATCCGGCTGCTTCTGTCTTCTGTCACATCATTAATAAACACCAATGCCACTGGAAGCTATGCATGCCCATGTCATCACACTGCCTCCACCATGTTTTACAGATGCCGTTGTGTGCTTTGGATCATGAGCTGTTCCAAGCCTCTTCCACACTTTTTTCTTCCCGTCATTCTGGTACAGATTAATCTTAGTTTCATCCGTCCAAAGAATGCTTTTCCAGAACTGGTCTGGCTTTTGTAGCTGTTTTTTGGCAAAGTCTATCCTGGCTTTTCTATTCTTCAGGCTTATGAATGGTTTGAACCTTGTGGTGAACCCTCTGTATTTGCTCTTGTGAAGTCTTCTCTTGATTGTAGACTTTGACAATGATACGCCCACCTCCTGGAAAGTGTCCTTCACTTGTCTGGATGTTGTGAATGGGTTATTCTTTACCATAGAGAGAAACCTGCGATCATCCACTACTGTTGTCTTCTGTGGATGTCCAGGCCTTTTTTATGTTGCTGAGCTCACCAGTGCGTTCTTCTTTCCTCATAATGTACCATCATAATGTTGATTTGGCCACTCCTAATGTTGCTGCTATCTGTTAAGTACCTGGTGGTAGAGCCGGATATGCAGAGGACAGCCTCTCTTACACCTTTGACTCGAGGCCCCTGATAGAGCAGACAGGAGGCGCAGGAGTGCAGAGTCACACAAGTGCCTGGCAGGATCCCTGACAGCAGAGCTGGACTGGAATTCCTAGTGGGGTTGTGGAGGAACACTGACACAGCAAAAGTCTATGAACAGTGGTAAGCAGGAAGCTGGAACAGACTGGTACTGGAACACCACAGGCAGAGTAGCGGATGCAGTTGCTGGAGGGATAGATGCTCTCAAGTGCTGGAGAAAAGGCAGGTACAGGCAGGCTGGGTCATACACAGACGGACAAGTCAGGAACTGATGCGGAGACTGGAGCGGAGTCAGGGTACAGGCTGGATCGGCAATGGGCTGGCAGCGTAGTAGCAGGTAGGAGCAGAGTGAAGGACAAGCTGGGGTCGGATGCAGGCAGAAAGCAGTAACATCAGGAAACAAGTTGGGTCATAGTTGGGTCATAACAGGAAAAGATATCAGATACTGGTAGGCAAGGACACATGGGGAACACTGTAGAGCAGACAGCATTGAGTCTGGGTGCTGACCCAGTTTAAATGAACTGTCACAAGGCGGCCTGTCACAAGGCGGCACGCGCATGCACATTCGTAGGCGCACCTGCAAACCTGCATGCACAGCAGCACGCGCATGCACATTCGCAGGTTTCTAGACGTCTTCTGCAGCTACCATCTTGGTTGCTGGCATGCCCTTCCTGACACTATCTCTCTGATGGATTTGTTTCATTTTTGAAGCCTTACAATGGCCTATTTCACTTGCATGGACAGCTTTTTTGAACGCATGATTCATAGCAATAGATTCCAAATGTAAATACAACACTTAGAATCAACTCCAGACCTTTTACCTGCTTAATTTATGAAGAAATAACGAAGGAGTAGCCCACACCAGGCCATGAAACAGCTTTTGATTTAATTGTCCATTTACTTTTGGTCCCTTGAAAAAGGGGGGAATGACTATTCTTAAGAGCTGTAATTCCTAAACTCTTCCTCCGATTTGGATGTACATACCCTCAAATTAGCTTGAATATGTTTTGGTAAATACCGGAAAAAAAACTAAAATTGTGTCCATGTCCAAATATACAGTGGGGACGGAAAGTATTCAGGCCCCCTTAAATTTTTCATTCTTTGTTATATTGCAGCCATTTGCTAAAATCATTTAAGAAAAACACAGAATTGTTGATATTTTTGCAGATTTATTAAAAAAGAAAGACTGAAATATCACATGGTCCTAAGTATTCAGACCCTTTGCTCAGTATTTAGTAGAAGCACCCTTTTGATCTAATACAGCCATGAGTCTTTTTGGGAAAGATGCAACAAGTTTTTCACACCTGGATTTGGGGATCCTTTTACTAAATCATAGTTATTTTTTTTGATGGCGTATATTATGTCCAGCGCTGTGGGGCTTCGATGGGTGCTAGATTCTCACCATTCATGGCAAACCTCTACATGGGTTGGTGGGAGGAACAAGTTTTGTTCTCTTCCAGCAACCTTTTTGCTAGCAGATTGTTTGGTATGGTCGCTATATCGATGACCTCATGATGGTGTGGGATGGTGACATTATGGGATTGCACGAATTTTTGAAATTTCTGAATGATAATCAGTTAAATCTACATTTTTCAATTGAGCATGATGTTTACAGTATCAACCTTTTAGACATCACCCCAAAGGGCGATCCAACTACAGGTGATGTTTCAGCATGCACCTATAGGAAACCATGCTCTGGTAACACTGCACTTTTTGCAACCAGTTGTCATCCATCCCACACCATCAATGCGATCCCTTATGGGGAGTTTATTCAAGCTAAACGTAACTGTTCAATAAACTCAACCTTTGAACTAGAATGTGAGGTCATTCATCAGCGCTTATTGGACCGAGGTTATAACGAATCTGTTATATACCAAGGACTAGAAAGGGTTTTGATGATGGACAGAGAGGAATTACTGTCAAATAAGCCTAAAACTAAGAGAGAGCATAAAAATAAGAGCAAACCTCATCAACCTTACAACTCTAGAAATAGAAAAATGGGTAAACCCATTACATTTGTAACCACATTTTCCCAAGAATATAATCAAATAGTCATAATAATAAAAAAGAATCTGCCAATATTACATACAGATAAAGATTTAAATGGGATTCTGCAAGCAGGTTGCCTTTTTTCTAGCTGACGTGCGCCCACACTGGGGACTGCATTATCACCTAGTTTATTTTCATCTAAACAATGCCAACCCACCTGGCTCTCCTAGCCTGGTAGTTACCCTTGTAATATAAAAACCTGTAGGTACTGTAACTTGTGTCATCTGGGTAAAACATTTGTTGCCACAGCTACAGATGAAGAGTTTACTATACAGCAATACAACAACTGTGGCACAAATTATGTAATTTACCTGATCACCTGTATTTCATGCAGCCTCCAATATGTAGGCTGTACCACACGTCCTTTGAGAGCCCGTATAGGGGAACACTACTGTGACACAAATAATCCAAATTCTAGAAATATTTCGAATGCAACACGTCACTTTAGGGAATGTCACCAGGGCGATCGCTCCTCTTTCCGCTTTAGAGGAATAGAACGGTTGTCTCACTCACCCAGAGGAGGTGATAGGGAGAGAAGGCTACTGGGGAGAGAAGCATGGTGGATTTTTAGATTAAAAACTAGATCGCCTCAGGGGTTAAACCTGAGGTGGGATCTGGACTTGCACTTACATTAAGCATGCCTCTCCCCAGAGCCTCCTCTCTCTTTCTCTCTTTTCCTCTTCTGGTGTCTTTTTTCACATACATGGATTATTATTTTTATTTTTTATTTTTTGTATTTAATGTTTTTTGAATCTCATTGTGTGTTTTAATCATGTATATGTGCATGAGTGCATGCATGAGTGTGTGCACACATGTACTTATTATCACTATAAAGTGTGTGAGAAATAGTGGCATACATATGGATCACCCAATATGCAGTATAGCTGATTCCCCTTTTTTGGATAATTGCCTGTAGTCAATTAAGACAATTAATGGGTGGCGCCAGTGATCCTTAGAGCTACTATTTATTTCAAAGTTTCATGTCTGTAATGTGATTATGACTAAGGCCTTATAGGCTGAAACGCGTCAACTGTTTTCATTTGCGTTTGGTCACTGTGGTTTGACAATAAATACAACATATTTTAAGAGCAATCAGCGGAGTGCGGATCATCTTTTCCTCATTTGGGGATCCTCTGCAATTCCTCCTTGCAGATCCTCTCCAGTTCTGTCAGGTTGGATGGTAAACGTTGGTGGTTGATGGTAAACAGCCATTTTTAGGTCTCTCCAGAGATGCTCAATTAGGTTTAAGTCTGGAGAAAGTTTTCGTCCAGGATAACCCTGTACTTGGCCACATTCATCTTTCCCTCCATTGCAACCAGTCATCCTGTCCCTGCAGCTGAAAAATACCCCCACAGCATGGTGCTGCCACCACCATGCTTCGCTGTTGGGACTGTATTGGACAGGTGATGGGCAGTGCCTGGTTTTCTCCACACATACCGCTTAGAATTAAGGCCAAAAAGTTCTATCTTGGTCTCATCAGACTAGATAATCTTATTTCTCACCATCTTGGAGTCCTTCAGGTCTTTTTTAGCAAACTCCATGCGGGCTTTCATGTGTCTTGCACTGAGGAGAGGCTTCTGTCGGGCCACTCTGCCATAAAGCCCTGACTGGTGGAGGGCTGCAGTGATGGTTGACTCTCTACAACTTTCTTCCATCTCCCTACTGCATCTCTGGAGTTCAGCCACAGTGATCTTTGGGTTCTTCTTTACCTCTCTCACCAAGGCTCTTCTCCCCCGATAGCTCAGTTTGGCTGGACGGCCAGCTCTAGGAAGGGTTCTGGTCATCCCAAACATCTTCCATTTAAGGATTATGGAGGCCACTGTGCTCTTAGGAACCTTAAGTGCAGCAGAATTTTTTGTAACCTTGGCCAGATCTGTGCCTTGCCACAATTCTGTCTCTGAGTTCTTCAGGCAGTTCCTTTGACCTCATGATTCTCATTTGCTCTGACATGCACTGTGAGGCGTAAGGTCTTATATAGACAGGTGTGTGGCTTTCGTAATCAAGTCCAATCAGTATAATCAAACACAGCTGGACACAAATGAAGGTGTAGAACCATCTCAAGGATGATCAGAAGAAATGGACAGCACCTGAGTTAAATATATGAGTGTCACAGCAAAGGGTCTGAATACTTAGGACCATGTGATATTTCAGTTTTTCTTTTTTAATAAATTTGCAAAAATGTCAACAATTCTGTGTTTTTCTGTCAATATGGGGTGCTGTGTGTACATTAATGAGGAAAAAAAAATGAACTTAAATGATTTTAGCAAATGGCTGCAATATAACAAAGAGTGAAAAATTTAAGGGGTCTGAATGCTTTCCGTCCCCACTGTATATGGACCTAACTGTATACAGAAGTAAGAAATTATATATTACTTCCAATGGAAGGCAGAGAATAAGCAGTCAGAAACCACTGAAAAAAGTTTAGAATGTAGAGCCCAGGAGAATAACTCCCAAAAGATGTTTTCATCTTTTATATATACTTACAAAAAGGCACCTTGCATTTGAAGAGACTTACAGGGTAAACATGCTAATAACTCACATTCCAAACATTATGAAAATACCAAAGAAATGGTTTAGACACAGACATCCTACAGAGATAAAAACATGGTATTTGTTAAAGATTGGTAGATAGATCCCATAAAGCGGTGGGTAGATTATTCCTGTAATAGATGGTACTCACCAGGACCCAAAGCAGTCTTCACATGCAATATTACAAAGGGACAGTCCTTCTGTTTGCCATACTAGGAGTGGGAGATATCTGCCAACAGCATTTGAATCCCCCGCCTTTCAACAATGACCAGTCCAGCCTTATGGCTGGCTGATTGTTACAGCATTCCCCATAATATATGCCTTACACAAGGAAACACATTTTCGGAAGTTGTGACTTCACCTCGTTCCTAGCACCACCACTGTGTCAATGACATGCCCGTCTCCTATTCCCCACTTACATGCACTGGCATGAAGAGTAGTAACTAGAGGCATGTTGAGCTAGGGGAGCCATGTTTTACCTCATTTAAAATATGCAACATATTATATAATACAAATAGCATTCCATGTACACTCTAAGTACTATGTAAAAAATATTTTTTTACTTTTTTCTTCCAAAAAAAACTGTACCTTACTTGAACAATATAATAAAATCAATGGTATAAACACATTTGGAGGACAATGGTGTGGAGAGTTTAATTGTAACAAGGTTGTAACTATCAAAAGGGTGCAAATGATAGTTGTTCATTTAATCCTAGGATAGATGTGGCATTTCGTTTCTCAATCCATTTAGAATCTACTTGTAGCAGATTTTTTATCAAAATTCACTCCCTGTGGGTATGGATGAATGTCAAGCCATTACTTACTAATATTTACTGTATGTACTGTAGCTTGGCAAAGGGTCTGTCCACTGGTGTTCATTTTGTATTTCGTTAACATGATCATAAATGCATCACCAAAATGATCTTTTGGTCTTCCCAATATAGAACGAACCTCAATTACATTTAAGAAGGTAGATCACAACGATAGTGTTTCAATACCATATCTTACCATTGGGAAGGACAATAGGTTTTTGTGTGTCAAGAACTTTACAAAAATACAGGAGTCACATTTAAAAATGGGCATCTGTGAACAGGGATGGCTTTTTAACTCAGGAGCAAAATTACTAGGAACCAAGAATTTGCGTAATGATGTAATATGCTTAAAGGTAACACTCGTGTGCTCATCTACAAAGTTTAAAAAAAATTATTGTAACGAGCCCCTGCTCACTTGGTTCCACTCTCCCGACACTCCTCTGCTGCTATAGAATCAGATTGCAGATCACACGTCTGATGGTTCAGTCATCCGATGCTCCGGGATTAGAATTACAGCTATGTGCCGTTCTAATCCAGTTGTGTAGCTCAGAACAAACACCAGGCAGGCTGTATGTAAGTTCAACCAGGAATCTCATTTATTGCAAGGAATACAGGCTCTTTTATACAGTAAAAGAGGAGGTGTATACCTCCTGCTCATATTACTCTGAACATACACCTGTGACCAGTAGGGATGAGCCGAACACCCCCCTGTTCGGTTCGCACCAGAACATGCGAACAGGAAAAAAGTTTCCTGTATTTAAATAAAGGAATTGTCAAAAACTGTCTCTTGTCATTTTTAACATTTCTGACAGTTTTTTAGTGAAATGGTAGGGGTAAGTACACCCTTACCATTTCACACAGGGGGGGGCCGGGATCTGGGGGTCCCCTTGTTAAAGGGAGCTTCCAGATTCCGATAAGCCTCCCGCCCGCAGACCCCCACAACCACCGGCCAGGGTTGTGGGGATGAGGCCCTTGTCCTCATCAACATGGGGACAAGGTGTTTTGGGGGGCTACCCCAAAGCACCCTCCCAATGTTGAGGGCATGTGGCCTGGTATGGTTCAGGAGGGGGGGCGCACTCTCGTCCCCCCCTCTTTTCCTGCGGCCTGCCAGGTTGCGTGCTCGGATAAGGGTCTGGTATGGATTTTTGGGGGGACCCCACGCCATTTTTTTTTTTTGGCGCAGGGTTCCCCTTAAAATCCATACCAGACCTGAAGGGTCTGGTATGGAATTTAGGGGGAACCCCACGTCATTTTTTTTTTTAAATTTTGGCCAGGGTTCCCCTTAATATCCATACCAAACCTGAAGGGCCTGGTATGGAATTTAGGGGGACACCCACGTCATTTTTTTTTTTTAATTTTGGTTCGGGGTTTCCTTGTGTTGAATTCCCATGCCGTTTTTATCAATGAACTTCTATGTGTATTGTCGGCAATGCAATAGCCGCGGATAGTTTTAAATGGAATTTTTCCTTCGAAATGTCATTTTGCTGTCAGACTGTTCTAAACACGGGAAACATGCGCCCCTTTACAGGCATACTATAGACACCCCCAGCTACGAAATTTAAAGGGATATTACACTTTTATTGTTTGACTTTAAGCATTATTAAAATCACTGCTCCTGAAAAAACGGCCGTTTTTAAAACTTTTTTTTGCATTGATCCATGTCCCCTGGGGCAGGACCCGGGTCCCCAAACACTTTTTATGACAATAACTTGCATATAAGCCTTTAAAATTAGCACTTTTGATTTCTCCCATAGACTTTTAAAGGGTGTTCCGCGGCATTCGAATTTGCCGCGAACACCCCAAATTGTTCGCTGTTCGGCGAACTTGCGAACAGCCAATGTTCGAGTCGAACATGAGTTCGACTCGAACTTGAAGCTCATCCCTAGTGACCAGAAACCTAATTAACATGGGCTAATTAACTAATCCCTTTAGACAGCCTAGATGACTCAGACATGACTTTTAGGCCAGACTGGCCATCTTGTAGCTCAGAAAACCCAATCAACATTATCACAAATCAACACAATAGCAGAGTTAATTAACACAAACAACAATGGGGATTTAATGACTCTTAGATCCCATACTAGACTTATTAACAATACACATTCTAGCAAGCAACAGACAGACAGGTGGCTGGAATTGACATCAGCATCTCCTAACAGTATTTGTCCCAGCATTATGAATTAGCCAGTATTTCTAATATGGCAAATCCAGGGTCCCCAGAGTCTGTGTGTCCTGGGGGACCAGGACCCAAATCCACAGTAATACCACCTCAAGGGTCCCCAGGCATACAGCTCACAAAGAGCACCGTTCCCCCAAATGCCAGGGCCCATGATCGATCGGCAAGAGGCTAGCATTCAGTCCCCTCCAAAAGTCTCTCTCCCGGCTAGGTCTGTCACAATTATCATTTGACAAAGTGTAGCAATGTTTTTTGAAAATATCTCAAATTGTTTTAGCTTATTTTATTCAGTAATGATGCAAACCATTTTAGGTGAGCTCTGCGCATCATTTTGCTGTAATAGTGGATCTTGTGGGCTATTTTTGGTAAATTGGTGTGCCCTTTTCAAACAGTTTTTACTATTTCCCCTCCTTCTGAGGCAGCTCTGTAAGATGGCCACCTCATGCTCAAAATCTGAATCATTAGTACAATTTCAAATTATGCTAGGAATCAGATGGAATGGATGCAAACTTGGAAGAATATGGCTTCAAGTTCTAATAAGAGCTCTGGGTGAACCAGTGAGCCGGATATGTTAGTAAGTAAATAAATATTCTGGGAAATGCAGGGCACATATGAAAAGTTTTATTTGGGTTCCAAGAAAGATAGTTCAGATTGTTAGATATAAAACAAAATACAAATGACTGCAGGTTAAAACGAAAAGATAGTTTTAATGCCATTACATTAGAAACGGTAGATTTCTTTTCAAATAATGTTTCTATTTTAAGAAAACATGCAGAACATGCACTTGTAGAACTAATATGTTATAAAGGGATATATATATAAATATATATATATATATATATATATATATATATATATATATATATATATACACCGTATCTCACAAAAGTGAATACACCCCTCACATTTTTGTAAATATTTTCTTATATCTTTTCATGTGACAACACTTAAGAAATTACACTTTGCTACAATGTAAAGTAGTGAGTGTACAGCTTGTATAACAGTGTAAATTTTCTGTCCCCTCAAAATAACTCAACACGCACCCAATAATGTCTAAACTGCTGGCATGCTGGCAAAAGTGAGTACACCCCTAAGTGAAAATGTCCAAATTGGGCCAAATTAGCCATTTTCCATCCCGGTGTCATGTGACTCGTTAGTATTACAAGGTCTCAGGTATAAATGGGGAGCAGGTGTGTTAAATTTGGTGTTATTGCCCTCACTCTCTCATACTGGTCACTGGAAGTTCACCATGGCACCTCATGGCAAAGAACTCTCTGAGGATCTGAAAAAAAAGAATTGTGCTCTACATAAAGATGGTCTAGGCTATAAGAAGATTGCCAAGACCCTGAAACTGAGTTGCAGCATGGTGGCTAAGACCATACAGCAGTTTAACAGTACAGGTTTCACTCAGAACAGGCCTCGCCATGGTTGACCAAAGAAGTTGAGTGCACGTGCTCAGCGTCATATCCAGAGGTTGTCTTTGGGAAATAGACATATGAGTGCTGCCAGCATTGCTGCAGAGGTTGAAGGGGTGGGGGGGGGGGGTCAGCCTGTCAGTGCTCAGATCATACGCTGCACGCTGCATTAAATTGGTCTGCATGGCTGTCATCCCAGAAGGAAGCCTCTTCTAAAGATGATGCACAAGCAAGCCCACAAACAGTTTGCTGAAGACAAGCAGACTAAGGACATAGATTACTGGAACCATGTCCTGTGGTCTGATGAGACCAAGATAAAGTTATTTGGTTCAGATGGTGTCAAGTGTGTGTGGCAACAACCAGGTGAGGAGTACAAAGACAAGTGTGTCTTGCCTACAGTCGAGCATGGTGGCGCAAGTGTCATGGTCTGGGGCTGCATAAGTGCTGCCGGCACTGGGGAGCTACAGTTCATTGAGGGGAACCATGAATGCCGACATGTACTGTGATATACTGAAGCAGAGCATGATCCCCTCCCTTTGGAGACTGGGTCGCAGGGCAGTATTCTAACATGATAACGAATCCAAACACACCTCAAAGATGACCACTGCCTTGCTAAAGAAGCTGAGGGTAAAGGTGATGGACTGGCCAAGCGTGTCTCCAGACCTAAACCCTATTGAGCATCTGTGGGGCATCCTCAAACAGAAGGTGGAGGAGCACAAGGCCTCTAACATCCACCAGCTCAGTGATGTTGTCATGGAGGAGTGGAAGATGACTTCAGTGACAACCTATAAAGCTCTGGTGAACTCCATGCCCAAGAGGGTTAAGGGAGTGCTGGAAAATAATAGTGGCCACACAAAATATTGAAACTTTGCGCCCAATTTGGATATTTTCATTTAGGGGTGTACTCATCTTGGTAGCTAGCAGTTTAGACATTGTCTGTGAGTTGAGTTATGAGTTTGAGGGGACAGCAAATTTCTCTGTATATCTGCTTTCTTCCCTCTTCCCTTTTAGTGTGAATCAGCAAATACAACAAAAATGTTATATAAATATAACGTTATCTCATTAAAAATTGCATTTTAACTCTTCACACAGACATGAACAACTAACAATTCTGTTGAGACTCGTAAACTCCATTTTGAAGGAAAGCAAAAAAGTGTGTTCTAGCACATCAGCAAGTGCCCCAAGCATGTGTTTGATTGGGTCTGCAGCTGTAGTCTCTTGTTTTCTTCCCCCTGGAGCCTATTCAATCTCTCTAATAGTCAAAAAGGATTAAGGAAGAATATGTGTTTGTTGGCATCTAAACTAAGATAACAAAAAAGCAATTGAAAATACATAATAGAAATTATTCTTTCATATTATAAAGTACAGAAATTCTTTGTGTTTGTAGTGTTAGCGTGGGATGTGCACTATTATTCTCCCACATGTTCAATTTTCATAATTTCATTACTATTCTTGCTTTGGATCTATAGACCCTATATTTGTAACTGTACTGCTAAGAGGACGTGCATCTACTTTCAAGGTGAAAGCAATGGAAAGTTTATGCTATATTTAAAAAATGATATTCTTATCCTGAATTTGTGTGCTGTAGTTTAGAAGTTTTTAATATTTAAAAAAAAATATGCAATTCCTTTGTATTTATTTTTGATTCTTTATATAACATTCATTTTAAAAGATCTGGCCATAGTTTTCACATTTATGCTCTTGCTGTGAAACATATGTCACAAAGATATTTCAGGTCCACATACTTAGCCACTGCAGGGTACACCTGTACATCACACAGTGCAATCACCATTCCTAATGAACAACTGCTGAGAATATACTGTGCTGCAGACTGTGACTATGCTGGTGCAAGGATCAGAGGACTCTGAAACTATTAAAGGGTAACTACAAAAAAGGGTGACTCCAAAAAAAAATCAGTCATTAGTCAAGTCATATTGTAATTGAATGTTATTAAAAATGACCTTTCCTTTTCAATCTGCAGCTCTGTAATTTTCTGTAAAATGCAATGCAATATGGCTACCTGGAGGTGTCCTTTACACCGACTGTGTACAGAACTTTCACTGAAAATGTCATTTCCTGCTTGTGTGATTGGCTCACTGATTTTCCTAGAAGTCTGCACTAAGATACAAATTACATTTTTGGCATTCCCTCCAACAAAAATATCACTTTTGGTGAGATACTGCTAAATGAAAATCACATCTAAAGACCCTGCTGCTTTCCTCATTAGAGCCCTGCAGGTGCAGCAGCTGATAATTATAAAATAACTCCCTTACAGATTCACTCTAAACATGAATAAAATCCTTGCAATGTACATAGATCACTCAGAAGGGAACGTTTTTTCCTCAACAAACGTGGAGTTTACTCTTTAACAAAGTCAAACCGGGCAGAGCCATTTGCTGCTGCACAGTAAAATACAATATACATTTTACTGAACAAATATTTGAATCACTAAAAGCATGAATCAGATTTTAGAGTTACATTTTAGACTGTTAAAGTGACTGTGGTACCACCATGTGTTTTAGAGCAGGGCTCAAAATTTAGAGTCCTGAGCTACTAGCTAGTCCTTAAGGGGTACTCGCCACCAGTTGCCCCACCCCTAATTCCACCCCTAAACATGCCCTGATAAATTTTCTCATGAAATGACACTTAAATGTTTTATGCAGAATTAAGTTACAATAATAAATATTAACAGCAACTTTATCAGTGCCTATCAGTGCAGCCTCACTAGTGCCCAACAATGCAGCCTATATGTGTCCATCAATGCCGCTTCACCTGTGCCCAACAATGCAGTCTACCTGTGCCCAACAATGCAACCTACCTGTGTCCATCAATGCCGCTTCATCTGTGCCCAACAATGCAGCCTACCTGTGCCCAATAATGCAGCCTACTTGTGTCCATCAATGAAGTCTACCTGTGTCCATCAATGCAGCCTACCTGTGTCCATTAATGCAGCTTCACCTGTGTCCAACAATGCAAGCTACCTGTGTCCATCAATGCCGCTTCACCTGTGTCACTAAATGCCGCTTCACCCGTGCCCAACAATGCAGCCTACCTGTGTCCAATAATGCAGCCTACCTGTGTCCAACAATGCAGCCTACCTGTGCCCAACAATGCAGCCTACCTGTGCCCAACAATGCAGCCTACCTGTGTCCATCAATGCAGCCTACCTGTGTCCATCCATACAGCCTCCCTGTGTCCATCACTGCAGCCTCCTTGTGTCCATCAATGCAACCTACCTGTGTCCATCAATGCAGCCTACTCGTGTCCATCAATGCAACCTACCTGTGTCCATCAATGCAGCCTACCTGTCATGGACCAGGTGTGACCAGAACTGTGTGGTTAGATACAGAGGAACACCAAACACATGTAAGTGAAAATATAATGATTTATTAAAGTAAGTGAATAATATAAGTACAACCACCTCCAATATGACACAGTGCAATAACCAACCAACAGACAGAGACCCACAAATAACAGATAAGTACAATAAATGGGAAATACCAGAATCATAAACAATAGCCAGGCCAGGGTCATACACAGCAGATCAGCAGATGGACAGGGGATGTTCCAGAAACATAAATGTAAGCCAGGCCAAGGTCATACACAGGAAGATCAGCAGAAGGGATAAGGAACACAGGACAAAGAGAGGATGGACAGATAAGACTGCAGGGCAGGGATGCAAGGTAACAGGTAGGACAGGATAGGGATCAGGACAGGGAGACAGGATCAAATACATGGGTCACAGGTTCAGGGCACAGGAACAGGTTCAGAATCAGGATCAGATAACAAGCTAGCAGGTCAGGGCGCAAGGACAAAACCAAGGCAAACATGTTAGTGCTTGCTAGGTATTTATATGCCTGTAATCGGCCTCAAGTGACACCTGATTGTAGGAGGTGCTGTCTGCTCCACACTGCCAGGATCCATCAATTGGTGGATGCCAGTACTATGGCCCAAAGATGACTTAACATCAGCAGGGAAAAGTTCCAAACTACCAGGAGACACCCGCTGGTGAACCTCAGTACTGCACGCCAAATGACAGATATTACTAGCGGATGGAACTTTTCTTGACAGTACCCCCCTCAAAGGAGCGGCCTCCAGATGCTCCAACTTGTTGTGATTGTCTATAGTCTATGGCATCAAGCAGAACAATGGATGGGGGTAAGTCAGGCTGGGTAACAGGCACTTCAGGCTGGGCAACAAGCACTTCAGGCTGGGCATCAGGAACTTCAGGCTGGGCATCAGGCACTTCAGGGCAGGCATCGGGCACATCAGGGTAGACAGCGGGCTCTGGGTCATCGAGCTGGGCAGCAGGCTTTGGGTCATCGAGCTGGGCAGCAGGCTCTGTGTCATCGAGCTGGGCAGCAGGCTCGGGGTCATTAAACTGGGTGGCAGGCTCCAGGTCATCAAGCTGGGTGGCAGGCTCCGGGTCATCGAGCTGGGCGGCAGGCTCCAAGTCATCGAGCCTGACCGCAGGCTCCGGGTCATCGAGCTGGGCGGCAGGCTCTGGATCATCGAGCTGGGCGGTAGGCTCCGGGTCATCCAGCTGGGTGGCAGACACTGGAACATCAGGCCGAGCAGCGAGCACCATAATGGCAGGCTGGGTAACAGGCACTGGCTCAGCAAGCTGAGTAACGGCCCCGGCCCAATGGGCTGGGTAACGAGCCCCGGATCAGCGAGCCGGACGCCAGGCACTGGCTCAGAAAGCCAGATGACGGACACTGGCATGACAGGCTGAGACACAGGCACCGAAACTTCAGGCTGAGACTGGGACACCGGGTCTTCAGACTGGGACACCGGAACCTCAAACAGGGACACCGGGACATCAGACTGGGACACCGGGACCTCAGACTGGGATACTGGGACTTCAGACTGGGACACCGGGACTTCAGACTGGGACACCAGAACTTCAAGTGAGGACACAGGCACATCAATCTTGGCAGCAGGCATGGGTACATCAAGCTGGGCAGCAGGCACATCAAGCTGGGCAGCAGGAACGGGCATTTCAAGCTGGACAGCAGGCACGGGCACTTCAAGCTGGGCAGCAGGCATGGGCACTTCAAGCTGGGCAGCAGGCACGGCACATCAGGCTGGGCAGCAGATAGTGGCACATCAGGCTGGGCAGCAGACAGGGACACATCAAGCTGGGCAGCAGACAGGAACACATCAGGCTGGGCAGCAGACAGAGGCTCATCAGGCTGAGCAGCAGACAGGAATACATCAGGCTGGGCAGCAGACAGAGGCTCATCAGGCTGGGCAGCAGACAGAGGCTCATTAGGCTGGGCAGCAGGCAGGAACACATCAGGTTGGGCAGCAGACAGAGGCTCAACAGGCTGGGCTGCACACAGGGATACATCAGGCTGGACAGCAAAAAGGGATACATCAGGCTGGGCAGCAGACAGGAACACATCAGGCTGGGCAGCAGATAGAGGCAGATCAGGCTGGGCAGCAGACAGAGACACGTCAGGATGGGCAGCAGACAGGGATACATCAGGCTAGGCAGCTAATACTGGCACAACATGCTGAACAGCAGAAGCTGGGCAGCAGGCACAGGCACATCAGGCTGGGCAGCAGACAGTGGCCCATCAGGCTGGACAGCAGACAGGGACACATCAAGCTGGGCAGCAGACAGGAACACATCAGGCTGGCAGCAGACAGGGATACATCAGGCTGGGCAGCAGACAGGAACACATCAGGCTGGCAGCAGACAGGGATACATCAGGCTGGGCAGCAGACAGAGGCACATCAGGCTGGGCAGCAGACAGAGGCTCATCAGGCTGGGCAGCAGACAGATGTTTATCGGGCTGGGCAGCAGACAGACATACATCAGGTTGGGCAGCAAAAAGGGATACATCAGGCTGGGCAGCAGACAGAGGCAGATCAGGCTGGGCAGCAGACAGAGGCATGTCAGGCTGGGCAGCAGACAGGGATACATCAGGCTAGGCAGCTCAAACTGGCACAACAGGCTGAACAGCAGAAGCTGGGCAGCAGGCATGGGCACATCAGGCTGGGCAGCAGACAGTGGCCCATCAGGCTGGGCAGCAGACAGGGACACATCAAGCTGGGTAGCAGACAGGAACACATCAGGCTGGGCAGCAGGTAGGGTTACTGGTAGGATCGTGTGGGTTAGAAAGAACTTTCATTTCTTCTTTGGCTTAAAAGCTGGAGATCTGTAGGTGACTGCAGGACTGTAGGTAGAAGGTGAGGCATACTGAAGAGAAGGGCTGGGATATGGCAAGGAAGAGGGAACAGCGGCCAGAGGGAGTTCTTGTGGGGAAGTTGTAGTTAGCAGAGAAGAGGCAGGTGGGTTAAAGGCAGGATACGTGCAGCGGGTTGAGACAGGGTATTGATATTTGTTGGGAAGCAGGGTATATTGGGCTGAAACGGAGGTTGCCATGGGTGAAGGGGAAAAAGACTCTTGAGCAGGCAGGTGTCTGGCAGCATAGATGGTTTGTTGTAGGCTAGCTGGGGCTGATTGCAAAATACCGGACCATGCTAAAAGTAGTGGTTGCACAAACTGCAGGTTACTTGCCGGATCTCTCCGGTGATGATGACCTGTTTGAAACGATGTCACAGGAAATGATATGGGCTCTGAGTTCTGGGAAGACATCACCTTGTGTGGAGCTGCACAGTACTGTAAATGAGACATTGTCTAAAGTTGCTGGTTTGCTTCCGACACCCGTCGGGTCTATGGTGAGCAAGTCATTGAACTCGTGTGTGCCTCCTGGTTTGGGGAAAAATAGATCTTTGCCGAAACGTGCACATTTGCAGAGAGTGCTTAACAAGCGTGTGGCCACGGAATATGGTCTGGAGTTCCCCTATGTTACTCAGGTCATTATGCAAGAGATTGAAGCCAACCGGGAGCTTTGGTACAGTGAAGCTGTTTGGGACTATTTGTCTGTGCCTAAGCTTTTCCAGGAAACTGGATATTCTGTTGCCATGGATAAACGCTTCAGTGGATGTTTTCTACACTGAAACTATGGTCGGCACATTCATGCTGATAAAGTGGTCATTTGCAGACCTGGAAAAGATGACATTGTGTACTTTATTACTACAGTGGATAAACTGGGAAAGAAACTGACATTGCCAGATCCTCGGGTTTATTGGTAATTATAGACAAAGAACTGTGGGGTATGTAGATAGACAGTGTCAGTGTTTAGAGATCTTCATGATCAAGATTTGATGTTCATCTCAGTGTTTCTAAATCCAAGGACTTTTTGCTAGCCAGATTTTCTTTGTTTAAAAGATGTGATATACCTAAATATATATATAGGGATGGACTCCTCAAATTATTTTAGTTGGTTCTTTAAAGGAAATACAAGAAGGATTATGGGAAGAGAGTTTCATTCCTCTTTCGGAATGAGACTTTGCTCCTAAACTGTATATATCTCGTGTGTGCGTTTAACTTTGTTTCTTTTCAGGGGCAAGTGGATCTCCTATCAAGCTGTTAGACTTTTCATCTAGATAGATAGTGGGGCTGCAACAGTCTCAATGTGGTTTTGTTTGCGGATGTGAATATATTGTTTTAAAAATGTTGAAATTGTAATGTCTTTCTACTGTCTTTCCTTCTTCTTTACTTTAATCCAAGTTTTAAGTTCAAATACCTACTCTCAGGCTTGGGAGTTATTTTTGACAGATGTTGAGGACAACGTCTATTGTAGTGGGGGGGAGTATGTAGCACTGGTAGATTTTTAATCTACTGCTGATAGGTAAATCTAGTGGGTTACTTGTTAGGTGAAGTTAGATTTGCCTCTGTTCCAGCTTGGCTGAGTTGCATGTAGTTCCACACTACGCCGGTGGGTGTCGTTGTCACCATGGGCCAGTGTTGGAAAGGCAATGTGTTGAAGTGTAAGAGTGCTCTTCTGTCTCGGAGACAACTCGGTGGAGGTGATCCTCCGAGTTGCAATCTGGGAGAGGGTTGTCACGGACACTGGCTGCAAGGACCTTTTTCTGTCCACATTCACCCTGTTATTTGGTATTGCTATATTAATCTTTTTTTGTTACATTTTTGAGAGTCTATTTTTTTGGACTTGCCCAAAGACTATTCTTGGTTGTTAATTCTGAACAATACATGATTCTTGAAAGAGCTGATCACATTGACCTGCGGGGAGACGAACTGTCTGGTCACCAGGGCTGCTTTAAGTGTTGTGTTAATTAACATGTTAATTATATTATTGTCTTTTAAGTTTTTGCTAGAGGGGAGGAGAGGGGGGGGAGTATCCATGAGTCAGCCCTACCTCGTTATCTAAAACCTTGTGTTAAATGTGTATAAAAAGGCTGTATTCTGTCCAATAAAGTATTCAAGATTCTACAAGCTATTTTCGGCTAGACTTGTATTCAATGCAGCTATAATAATATATCTCTCTGATGGTCAGACTGGAGGAAGCGGTGTTACTGATGGAAGCACTCAGTGGAGTGTGGGATAGGATCCGTCACAATTGGTGGCAAGCTGTGGGATGCTTCCTCTTGTCTAGGCACACCCAAATCACCACCGGGACCCCCTGCTCCTAACAGCAGATGGAACATCACTATGCCAGACTCAAGCGCAGCACCTTGAAGGATCTCTTGGAAGCCCATGGAAAAGTCTCCAGCAACAAATCCAAAGCGACTCTCATCAACGAACTAATGGAGATTGACCAGGCCAGCAACCCACCAGCAGATACCTCAGAGGCTGCAGAGTTCCAGCGTGACGTCCAGTGGCGACTGGCCTTGTATGGTACTCACCCCCCTGCAGGAGGTTATCAGTCAAGTGTTACGAGAGGTGTCCCAGCTGCGAATGGCTGAACTCCAGCGGGACCAAGGAGCGTCAGTTATGTTCAACTGGGAAGCTCCAGCGGCCCGTAAAAAGATACCCTATGCCGCCTTCCGCATGTTTCAAGATGGTGAAGATGAGATGGATGTTTACCTGCAAATGTTTGAGCGGCAATGCGGTCTCCAAGGTGTCAATAAAGCAAATTGGGTCACGCTCCTGGTCAGCCGGCTCACCGGAAGGGCTGCAGAGGTGTACAATAATGTCCCTGATGAGATCAGCCAGGACTATGACCGGGTAAAAGAAAGACTATTGGCTCGCTTCAGCATTACTCCAGAGGCACACCGTTTGAGGTTTCGCAACCTCCGCCAAAAGGAGAGAGAGCCTTACACAGAATGGGCTTATCAAATGACCCGAGCAGCGGAGAGTTGGATGACCGGGTGCCAAGCTGTTACCATGGCAGATGCGCTCCAGCTAATCCTTCTGGAACAATTCTACGATCATACCCCACATGAAGTTAGAGACTGGGTAAAGGATCGGCGGCCAGTCACAGTAGATGAAGCTGCCACCCTAGCTGACCAATACTTGGATTCAAGGCGGACTGTACAACCAGAGCCTAAGACACCAGCTCGGCCTGTCCCCAACATTCCATGGAGCGTTTCCCCTCCGCACCAGCCGTCGATCCCCAGCCCCACTCAGCTACCATCTTCACGAGGAAAAGGGGACCTCTGTTACAGATGCAACCAAGCAGTGCATGTTAGGAGGTATTGTCCGCAGAATGTTTCCCAGGACGCGCGGAACAACAGGCCCCTTGGACCTGCCCGGGCTGCTGCACGCTGTCTGGAGAGAGATGATGTGACTTACCCAAGTGAGGAGAATATTGGAATTCTACATGAGGCAGACCCTGTGCAAGCTGCCTCTACAGATAATCGTTTGCACCATCGACAAGCCGTGTGGATTAATGGTCAGGCTGCCCAGGGACTGCGGGACACGGGAGCTACTATTACCCTGATACAGTCCCGAATGATAAACCCGGCAGAGCAGACGGGATGGTCTGTGGCTGTGCGGGTGGCCGGGGGAAATGTTATGCGGGTCCCCACTGCCAGGGTTCACCTTGATTGGGGTGCGGGGGCCAAAGAAGTGGAAGTGGGAATAATGCAGAGCTTACCTGCAGAGGTTTTGTTGGGCAATGATTTGGGACGTTTAAATTCAGCCTTCTCCCTGGATGTATCCCCGGAAGCCTATCCTGTTACCACCCGCCAGCAAGCCCGGATGGAGGTGCGCTCCCTCGAGGACGGGACCCAGGTAAGACCTGTCACCCCTGACCTAGACTGTACTACCCCAGCTATTCCTACCCCAACTTGGGCTTCTCCCCCCAAGACTTTGCTCAGGCAACTCTTAAAGACCCTTGCTTAGCTAGCTATAGGGAAAGAGCAGGATTGGGCCCTGGGGGGTTGGAGAGGGAGCGAATAGAGTGGGTCCAGGGATTACTCTATCAGGTTACTGAGGGAAAGACAGCCTCCCATCCACCCAAGCGGCAGCTGGTTGTGCCGCAGAAATATTGGCATGACCTGCTGCGCATTGGGCATGACATACCCTTAGCCGGACACCTGGTGATGTCCCGGACCCTCCACCGTCTGACTCAGTTGTTTTTTTGGCCAGGGATTACAGGGGATGTCCGACAGTATTGCCTGGCCTGTGACACATGCCAGCGGGTGGGTAAGCATGGGGGCCCGCTGAAAGCTCCCCTACACCCTTTACCGATCATTGATGAACCCTTTAGCCACGTTGCCGTAGACCTGGTTGGACCATTGCCCCGACCTAGTCCTTCTGGGAAGAGATATATCCTTACTGTGGTGGATTATGCCACCCGGTACCCGGAGGCCATTCCCCTGGCAAATATCCATGCAGAAACTGTGGCTGATGCTTTGCTCCAGGTCTTTGCCAGGGTGGGTTTCCCTCGGGAAATCATCTCTGACCAGGGGACCCAGTTCTCTGCTGAGCTCACTCAGCAGTTATGGAGGCTCTGTGGGATAAAGCCCCTACAGAGATTTCCCTATCACCCCCAGACCAACAGACTGTGTGAGAGGTTCAATGGAACACTGAAACAGCTGCTTAGGACATTTGCAACCTCTCACAGAGATTGGGAGAGATATCTGCCACACCTTCTCTTTGCTTATCGGGAGGTGACGCAGGAATCTACCGGGTTCTCCCCATTTGAGTTACTGTATGGGAGGCGGGTGAGGGGGCCCCTAGATCTAGTCAGAGCCCACTGGGAAGGGGGAATTGATCCCCAAGGGTCCTCCATCGTAGCATACGTTCTTGAGTTTAGGGACAGACTGAAGGAGCTCACGGACACTGTCCAGGAGAACCTTCAGTCTGCCCAACGGCAGCAGAAACGATGGTACGATCGTACTGCTCGGAACCGCACTCTGGAGATTGGGCAGAAGGTTCTTGCCCTCAGGCCAACCAAGCAGGACAAGTTACAGGCCACTTGGCAGGGACCTTACCGGGTTGTGGCAAAGCTCTGTGACACAACCTACCTAGTGGCTAAATGTTTGGATGAAAGAGTCCGACGGACCTTTCATGTGAACATGTTGAAAGTATACTGGGAAAGATCATGAGAGGTAGCCGCTATATGTGCTCCAGCTGTGGAAGATTCTGAGAATCTTCCCCTTCTGGTGCTCCCGGAGCTAAATAGAATTACTGCAGGGATAGAGACGATAAAGCTTGATGACCAGCTAGGGCCGACGCAAAGAGAACAAGCTAGACAGGTCCTTAGTCAGAGAAGGGAAATGTTCTCCACAGTCCCTGGGTACACTACTATGGCAGTGCACCGTGTGGAGACCCCGGGACAACTGCAACTAAGACAGGCGGCTTACCGGATACCTGACGCAGTGAGAGAGGGGATGCGTCATGAGATTAAGGAGATCCTTGAGTTGGGAGTCATTGAGCCATCCAGCAGCCCCTGGTGGTCCTTGTACCGAAGCGGGATGGCACAACTCCCTTCTGTGTAGACTACCGCAGATTAAATGAGTGCACCACCACTGTTGCTTACCCTATGCCCCGGGTCGATGATCTGTTAGATCGCATTGCTCTGGGAAAATTCCTGACAACCCTTAAAGAATGCACTAACTTCAGCTCCTGTTCTAGCTGCCCCTGACCCAACCAAACGTTTTTGTGTCCACACAGATGCCTCTACATTTGGGCTGGGGGCAGTACTGAGCCAAGTAGGACCTGATGGCGGTGAGCACCCAGTGGCCTACATCAGTTGGAAGCTGCTACCCAGGGAAGTCAGTTATGCAGCTGTGGAGAAGGAGTGTTTGGCGCTGGTGTGGGCTGTCAAGAAATTCCAACCTTATCTCTACGGACGATCTTTTACGGTGCTCACCAACCACAATCCATTAATCTGGATTAATCGGGTCTCCGGGGATAATGGACGTTTGTTACGATGGAGCTTGGCACTGCAGCCTTACAATTTTACCATACAGTATCAGCCAGGAAAGCAGAATGGGAATGCTGATGGACTTTCCCGGAAAACTGAACTATAAAACTCTCCCAAGCTGACCCATGGTGGATCTAGTTGGGTCTGCCGGACTATGGGACAGGGGTGGGGGGCACTGTCGCGGACACTGGCTGCAAGGACCTTTTTCTGTCCACATTCACCCTGTTATTTGGTATTGCTATATTAATCTTTTTTTGTTACATTTTTGAGAGACTATTTTTTGGACTTGCCCAAAGACTATTCTTGGTTGTTAATTCTGAACAATACATGATTCTTGAAAGAGCTGATCACATTGACCTGCGGAGACGAACTGTCTGGTCACCAGGGCTGCTTTAAGTGTTGTGGTAATTAACATGTTAATTAAATCATTGTCTTTTAAGTTTTTGCTAGAGGGGAGGGGAGGGGGGGAGTATCCATGAGTCAGCCCTACCTCGTTATCTAACCCCTTGTGTTAAATGTGTATAAAAAGGCTGTATTCTGTCCAATAAAGCATTCAAGATTCTACAAGCTATTTTCGGCTAGACTTGTATTCAATGCAGCTATAATAATATGTCTCTCTGATGGTCAGACTGGAGGAAGCGGTGTTATTGACGGAAGCACTCAGTGGAGTGTGGGATAGGATCCATCACAAGGGTATTTATGGAACAGACGTCATGTTTAGGGGTTCGTTTTCAGCCACCTGCTGGCCCTCCTGGCCAACAGGTATGCATTAGGAGTACCACCTCATGGTCCTCCGATCTGGAGGCCCTCATCGCTGCAGCGTGTGGGTGGGCCCAGAAGCCTGTCTGGGGCCTACCACAGCGGCAGAGGAATGGTCCAGGGCTGTCTATCCTGTGTGAAGAAGCTTGACAACTGAGGAGATCCCAGGGGAGGACACGTCATGGAAGGATCATGCAAAGTGCTGGTATAGAGAGGGGCCTGGTAACTCAGTTGGAGGACGTATCCTGAAGTAATCTTACTGCATAGTACTGCCGGGTTGGCTTAAAGGTTCAAGTGCTGTGTCGATATTCACCGTAAACCATTACATCCTGTGGCAGAGGATCGTACGGGTTTTGCTCCAAACAAGTCTGTGGCAGAGACTTGTGTTCGTGCTACGTACTGGCTGCTAGGCGAGTGAGAGAAACCTATCCAGGCGGGCAAAGATTGAATCCCACAAGGGGAGTATATTCAGTTACAAGCGTTCAATTCCTAATGATGTACCAAAGAATACTAAGAAAAGGTATTTGAGCTTCCCTGCAATTTTCCTTCTGCCTCTTTCCTGCTACTTCCTTTATTACCTGTTCATTAAAGCATTGGAAAAGATACTCAAGTGTCTGGTGCCTACATTACCAGAGGTAAACTCAACGGGACCCTAGACCCAGTGCCGGTGAAATAGAGGTGGCGAAAGTGAAGGCAACAGCCCATTTTAAACCAACAGCTCCACCGAGAGTTAGTGCTACATGCACATGGGCACATTTGCCCAGGCAATGTAAACGCACTGGGTCATTTTAGTGCCCAAGATGTCCTAGTGCTGCATAGAGCAATCCATAGGCATGAATGGGTGAAGGCAGCTGTACGCGGATATGCGCTGCTGTTAGCATAAATTAGCACATGTGCACAGGTAGTATGAATTCAGACATTATGTCCATGTGTATGTGCTACTTTACACTAATAGCCTTCACCTATTCATGTCTGTTGGGTGGCTATATGCAGCTCCAGGCACCAGAAATAAGCATAGTATTAAAGCTGCATGTGCACGAAGACTTTAAGTGTTTCTAAACCCACAAAAGTGAATTCATTTTGTATATGCAGTAAAGCATGCTTGTTATACTCACTGTGGAACCTAAGGGGTTAACCCTGCACATTTTATAACAAGACTGTTTGGTTCTGTCTTCTCTTATCCTCCCCTTGATTTACTGTCCCTAATCTATAGCTAGAGAGGTTTTTTTCTTTGGGAGGGTGCATGTGATCAGCACAGGGCCAATCAGCACTGTCCATACACAGGGTCAGGAGTCATGCAGCCTCATAGGAGAGTCAGAGCAGAATGAAAACTCCTCCTACAAGCTTTGACCAGTGCTCGGCCAGACAGGGAAAGAAGTCACAAGACTGCTGTCAGGTATCTTTCGGGAGAGCCTGACGGGTAGAGGGAGACCTCTCATACATCCCCTCAAGGACTGGATTTGCGACAGTGGCCGTGAGAGCCTAAGAGGTAAGAGTGCCTGCAAGATTCTCAGTTGATAGCAGAGATGAGTAGCTGGTGAGTAGCAGGACCAGACTGGATTGCTGAGCAGCGGGTGATAGCAGGAATGGCTGATACAGGTATGTTGTGGATGCAGGGCAGCGGCACTGGAGTTACACACAGCTGGAGGGCAGAAGACTGATGTGGAGTCAGACAAGCCAGGTCATACACGGAAAATCAGATATCATGAAACAGCAGGTAGAGAATCATCAGAGTTGAGGCAGGGTTGGCAACAGGCAATCAGGCAGATAAGCAGAGATAACAAGATCAAGGCAAGCCAAAGGTCAGGACTGGAGATAAGCAGCATGGTCAGGAAGCCAAGTCAATACTGGATCAAATACAGGCACAGGATCAGAATACAGGGTAAAGCTGCAGATCAGACAGCAGCTGCACTATGGCAGCTGCTGTCTTTATATAGGCCATTTGGCGCCATCATTATTGGCTAACATGTATGCACATTTTCAAGCATGCACATAGGCATTCACCTGTTTGCGCTAATGTTTCCTATACTCGGCAAGACGGGCACCTGCAAATGCACGTCTGCGCATGCATACCTGGCTCTGCCTAAGAGCTTCAGCTGGACCATGGCCAGCACGTCACTGACAACTGCTATATACTGAAGAGAAAAGGTATTTAGCAGTTTATATTTACTAAAATAATTGTATTTCCATATTCTGTGTACTGCGGGAGACCAGATATAGTGATTGCATACTCCTGGGTTTAGTAACACTTTAAAGAAAACCTGTCATGGGTAACCTATAATTCTAAAAATGCTGGTTTCCTGGCTAGCCTTTTAGCTACTGGCCCTGAAAACAAATATAACTAATGACTTTCTCTGATCCAAATAGTTGTTTTGGGTCATTGAATGTCTTCTGTATTTCTTTTCTGACATGTACATTTTAAGGCTGTCTCACGTCTTTTACAAGTCTAGAATAGACTGGCGTGAATGCTAATTATCTTTGTGTTCCCCATCTCTGAATCCATTTTTTTTGTAAAGTCTGATGTTGATGTCCTCTTTACCCATGCACCACAGTAGCTACAGAGATTCCCTGTTGTACTCAGCAATTCAGATCATCTATCATAAATGCCGAACAAAAGAAGTTCTTTCCCATCAAACTGTTACCCGAAAAATGCTGCAAATTGCAATTCGTGAACAAATACATGCAGCTAAACCACAAGGTAATACCATAAGCCATATGCAGCAATGTCACAAACAAACAACACATTAAACTTTCACAGCTGTTTTCAGAAAGTTTGCCTGTATTTAATAAAAAAATCATGAAATAAAAGCTCAAACATAAAGGCTTATAAACAGATTCCTTTTTTTCTATCACAATAATGCTTTTTCTTCCCTCTGTCTATACATATTGCTGACCGGCAAGCTGTTTCTGTAGTCTGCAAGCCAATTATATTTGGAATCTAAAGTGTTTGCAGATATTTATTTTAAACTAAAACTTGCTGTGTTTGTATTAAATTGTTGCAGACTGAGCCAGAAAAAAGCAATGGATACTTTCAAATGCTTAAATTGGATCATAAAACTTTAAGGACACATACCTATTTTTCTTACTCCCAGTAAAACTGTAACACCAAGCTTCCATAGCATAAATACCAGTGTAAGTATCCAAAGGGGTCTTTCTGATTATTTATTTTATTCAGAATTTCTAATGAGTGCAATCTTCAAACAATAGTAGGGTGCGTAATAAAACAGCTTTAATGTCACATATTCCAATAACACTTTTAAAGAGAGTTCTTTTTTAATGTTTTTAGATTAATTTATATACTCTAAGCAATAAAGTAGCTATAAAAAATACCAATGAATGTTGTTAGTTATTTACTAAAATAAGCATTAATGACTCTATCACATTATTGCATTATGGTAAGGCACAGGAGAACACTTGTTTTATTGCTCATTATAGCAACGCACATATGAACTGTGGTTTGGGGCCTTGCTATGTCATCAATATTCAAGGGAATCATAATATGTTGCAACAGTAACAGGCAATGTGCCTGCACCTCCCACCATCCATATTGCCAATGTTCTTTCCTGTGATATGGAAAACTTTTTGATAAAGTTCAGAGGAAAGATAAACACTGGTTTCTTAACCCCTGGTGAGGATAAAACAAATACTAACGCCCGAACACAGTTTTAGAACTTTGAAATGTGTTAGTAAAACTGTACATATCATCACAACTACTTTGTGTATCCATGTGGATTATAGTTTTTTTCAGGAAAAATTGGGCTTTCATTTAGTGCTAAATGGTAACGAAACCTGGCCCAAAATAGTGAAACAAATATTTTTTTTAAATTTACCTGTATATTTCTTGCTGTTACCATAACTTACCACCAAACCCAAAATACATTCTCCTGCTCCTGATGACTGCAACAATACTACATACATAGGTGTGCACCCCAAAGCTCAAACACACATGCGCGTGTATGTATGTGTATATGTATATTACACACACACACACTCTTATGGCAGAGCCAATGCAGTGAAAGAGAGGTGTGGTAGCACTTTATTAATGGCAGAACTGGTCAGAGGGAGATATTTCCCATCTCCCCACCGACACACAGAGTGATAATGCTAATGCGCTTGGGGTGATTAGGGTGTGCCCAGGCACACCTGGCACACCCCCTGCGCACGCCTATGACTACATATATGTATGTAATTTTCTGTTTGTACCCAGAAACAAAAGTGCACATTTTGCTTTTTTTTAATCCTACCTAAAACACACTGAAACTAACTGACACTGATACTAATTCAAAAAATGCTTTTTTAAATCCTAACCAAAATACACTGATCTTGACATTTGACTTTAACCTTGACTGTGACACTAACCGTGACCCCTAACACTAATCCTGACACTGACCTTTATCAAACCTTGATCTAGCTATTTTATCTTTATTTTTAAATTGTATTTATAACACAACGTTCACACTCCGCTTGAGTGCTTTCATCATATACCACTTCCTTCCAGTCTGAATATAGATATCAGATATTCCAACCGCTGACAGCCACAAAACAAGGCAATACTCATTTGGTTGCTGAACATGAACTGATTTATTTGAGATGACACACAAATATGTACAGCAGGATGACAATACAAACTGTAACCAGAACCCTAATTAACATGAGCTAGTTTACTAACCATTTACCCAGACTTGGTGACTCAGAGATATGACCTTTCAGGGCAGCCTTGCCGTCTCCTAAATGACAACTTAAAATACACATACGTAGAAACACATCCCCCAATAGTTTGCTAGGAGACAAAAGTGTGGTAATGAGCATAATAAACTATTGGTTGAAAGATCCGGGCTTTCCAGATCTCATTAATCAGTATTCTTTTCACATACATCTGAGTCCCAAGCTGGCAGAGACCATCATGGCCTCCTTAAAAATGTCCTTTTGCATTACATAACAGAATATCTTCCTAAATGCTTGTAGCTCCCTCAAATGTCAGGGCCCATAGTCGGGTAGGCAAGAGGCTAGCATTCAGTCCCCTCTGAAAGCCTCTGTCCTGGGTGAGTCTATCACATTTCTCCCCCCATCAAAAGTCAACTAACAAGGTCCAGACTGCCACCTGGTCTGGACATGTGTTAGTCAGGCAGAGTGAACTCACATAGTCTGTCCACATGATCTTTATTCTTGGCTGCAAGGAATAGTTGACCTCAGTAGGTATGGGGCAAAGGTCAACAGTGACAGCACTTCAACTGGGTGTTTTTTTTTGTTTAATTAGTTTTTATTAAAGAATAGCGTGTATAATGAACAATGTACAATGTACAAAACAGAGGAGATTACAACTAGATGACAAGTGAACCTCGTAAGAAGTGGACAGTCAGATAACCAAATATATAGAAAAATACATGTATATGCATATTCTAAGGGTGTCTGAAGCCCATATCGAGGCCCAGTGTCTCAAATCTTACCAACTTTCATAAACCAAAACTTTTACCCAAAACACAGGGTATAGACACTAGAATCTTCTCTGTAAAAGCCCTTTACGTAGGCAAAAAACATTGAGTTAACATAGTGTAAGTAAAAGAAAAGAGAGAGGAAAAGTATAGAGAAGACAAGAAGGGAAGAGGGGGGGGGGGGGGAGTGTGCCCGTCTCAGACCAGTTCCTGTCACGTATAGTTACTTAACAGCAAAATTATCTAGGTTGGACATAATTTTCGTGTAAGCAGAGGCATACTTGAAGGCGAACCAGCAGGACCGTATTTTCTTTGCTAGGTCTGATTTATTTCTAAGGGAGAGGGTAAGATCTTCCATATAGTATGGGTGATCTACCTTCAGTAGCCACTGGCATAAGGTAGGTATAGTCAGTTGCTTCCAATATTGGGGGATGAGAGCTTTTGCAGCGTTAAGAAGGTGCGGTGTTATAGATTTTTTATATGTTCCTACCGGTTCACCTGTACAATGTAGCAATACAATCCATGGGTCATTAGGTATCTCATAACCTTGAATCTCTTTTGCCCAGTATAGGATATTCAGCCAATATGGGCGTATAAGTGGACAAAACCACCAAATGTGGGTGTGTGTTGCCTGTTCTCCGCAACCTCTCCAGCACAGAGGTGATGCTTGTGGGAAGGACTTATGTAGCACCACCGGGGTGTAGTGCCATCTCGTCAACAGTTTGTAGTTAACCTCTGCCATTTTAGAAGCTCCAGAGGAGGTATGAGCCATTATGAAGATGGTGGATCTTTGGGCTGCTGACAGCTCTTTGTGGAGATCTTTTTCCCAGTTGCTTAAGAAAGTAGGATCTCTTGTGTTGGTTAGCGTCTGCAAAACTCTGTAAAAGTGGGAGAATGGTTTCTCCACTGGTTGGTCCTCAGATAATACAGATTCTATAGGTGTCAGATTCGAGATTGCCCGTAAAGGTTTTGGGAGAGAGTGCACAAACATTCCAAACATGGATCCCGGGATCTATATTCCCTGGGGGGAAGTTGTTACGGCCGGTCAATGGCATGAGAGGAGAGTTGTAAGACCATTTATTCCTTTTAAACATCGAGTCCCACACCATGAGGGTGGAGCGTGTATGCGGTAATGTGGTTGAGGACAAAGTTCTGTGTTTCTTAGGAATCCAAATTTGTGTGAGTAGGTCTGAGCCACTGAGCTCAGTTTGCACATTCACCTAGAGCTTAGAGTCTTTTTGATACTTCCAATCGGATATTCTAGTCAACGCTATTGCCATGAAATATCTTTTAAGATCTGGCAGGGCTAAGCCCCCTTCACCTTTAGGTCTATTGAGGAGAATCCTAGCAAGCCTGGGTCTTCTTCTGTTCCAGACATATTTACTGATCAGTGAACTTATGAGTGTAAAGAAACCTGCAGGTATTCCATACGGAACATTTGAAACATGAACAGCAACCTGGGTAGTATATTCATCCTTACCCCTCCAATTCTCTCCAACCATGAGTGCACCCAGTGAGTCCAACGGGTGCGTTAAAATTGGTCTTTGGGTGTCGATGGCGCCTTCCCACCGTAACCCTATAGAGATAATCTTGATGAAAGCAAGAATGTGGGTGGCAGGGACTGTTTTTTTTTTTCCACTGCAGAAGATGGGGAAGAAAAATTTGCCGGCTACAGTCTACAGCTGTTGGTGTGCTGCTGGTAGATGAGCTGCTAGGACACCCTGTGATATACCATCATCCCTGTCAGTGGAGGCTGCTGAAAGGTAATGACTTGGTATCGCAGGGGCAGACTGAAGTGGGTAAGGAGGAGGAGGAGGGACAGATTTGTGCCCCTTTTGTGTGGCTTTTAGGTGCTCTTGCCAACAGGCTGAGTGGTTGGAGGTTAAATGCCTTGTTAGGCATGTGGTACCCAAATGGTTGGTGTTTTTGCCACGTTTGATGTGCCTGTGACACAGTTTGCAGATAGCAACAGTGCGATCTGCTGCAGATGTGCTGAAAAAGGCCCAGACAGCTGAGCTGGGGGGAGTGGGCCAGGAGATAACAGCTGCAGAATGTGATGGAATAGGGTGGCTGCTCTCTACTCTTTCTTGATGCCGACCTCCTTGGGGTTGTGCCACCTCATCTTCAGTATCCTCCTCTCCTCAATCTGGCACCCAAGTCGCATAAGTGACCTCATCATCATCATCTCCATCTCCTCCATCTTCATCATTACCACTGGAGACAACTTGGCAATACGCTGCGGCTTGGGGAACATGAATGCCAATTTGTCTACCAGTGTTCCTCTCTCTCTCTAGGCTCATGTTCGTGTCATCCTCGGAACCAGCAATTGAATCTAGTAATGGCTGGGCATCATCAAGGAGCAGGTGGCTGATGCTGTGGTTAAATAACTCAACTGACTCCTCAATGACTGATGTTAGGGCTATGGCAGGAATAGATGTGGACAAGAAGGCAGGTTTATCCACTCTGACTGCACACTTGTCTCTGCTTGTGTGACAGAGGATGAGGAGGTTGAGGAAGGTTTAGTAAGCCAGTCCACCACCTCCTCTGCATGCTGTGGCTGGACAGCACTGGCAAACTCACTAAATAGAGGAAATGATGCCCTGCCTGAGGACTGACCACAACATCCACCTTTGCCTGTGGACACATTTTTTGCTGGCCCCCTTACAGTCTGCCTCTCTTTGTTGTTCTCCCAGACATTATTGGGAGGGAGGGGGCGGTGCTTATAAGCAAATGTAAAGGAGAAGTTGAAATCTGTACGTAGATGCACTTTATTCAATGTAGAGAGGTGTTTGGTGCCCTTTAATTTGAGTACACAGACAGACTCCACGGATACAATATAATATCCTGCAATATAATGTGCCAAACATACAGTGATGCACAGAACTATATGGCGTTAAATAGGCAGTAACGCTCACAGAAGTAAATGGCGTTAAACTAGCAGTAACGCACAAAACTATATGGCGTTAAACTTGTAGTAACGCACACAGAACTATATGGCGTTAAACTGGCAGTAACGCACACAAAACAGTATGGCGTTAAACTTGTAGTAACGCACACAGAACTATATGGCGTTAAACTGGCAGTAACGCACGCAAAACAGTATGGCGTTAAACTGGCAGTAACGCATGCAAAACGATATGGCGTTAAACTGGCAGTAACGCATGCAAAACGATATGGCGTTAAACTGGCAGTAACGCACGCAAAACTATATGGTGTTAAACAGGCAGTAACACACAGAAAACTATATGGTGTTAAACTGGCAGTAATGCATGCAAAATGATATGGAGTTAAACTGGCAGTAACGTACAAAACTATATGGTGTTAAACTTGTAGTAACGCACACAGAACTATATGGCGTTAAACTGGCAGTAACACACGCAAAACAATATGGCGTTAAACTGGCAGTAATGCACAAAACTATATGGCGTTAAACTTGTAATAACGCACACAGAACTATATGGCGTTAAACTGGCAGTAACGCATTCAAAACTATATGGCGTTAAACAGACAGTAACGCGCGCAAAACAATATGGCGTTAAACTGGCAGTAACGCACGCAAAACAATATGGCTTTAAACTGGCAGTAGCACACGCAAAACTATATGGCGTTAAACTGGCAGTAACGCGCGTAATACAATATGGTGTTAAACTGGCAATAACGCACGCAAAAATATATGGCGTTAAACTTGTAGTAAAGCACACAGAACTATATGGCATTAAACTGGCAGTAACGCATGCAAAACTATATGACGTTAAACTGGCAGTAACGCATGCAAAGCGATATGGCGTTAAACTGGCAGTAATGCACAAAACTATATGGCGTTAAACTTGTATTAATGCACACAGAACTATATGGCATTAAACTGGCAGTAAAGCATGCAAAACGATATGGCGTTAAACAGACAGTAACGCACACAAAACGATGTGGCATTAAACTGGCAGTACACAATACAATATGGCGTTAAACCGGCAGTAACACACGCAAAACGATATTTCGTTAAACTGGCAGTAATGCACAAAACTATATGGCGTTAAACTTGTATTAATGCACACAGAACTATATGGCATTAAACTGGCAGTAAAGCATGCAAAACTATATGACGTTAAACAGGCAGTAACGCACACAAAATGATATGGCGTTAAACTGGCAGTAACGCACACAAAATGATATGGCACAGGAACCCCCTGATGAATTCCCGTGTGGTGTGACATCACGCGTAGGGACGGGACAGGCTGCATACACTGTCAGAGGCATACGAGCTCGCCGCTCGTCGGACTTAATTGCTGTTTTTAAATTTTCAATGTGAGTACCCTTATTTCTTGAATAAAAAGTGTTATCTATTAAAACGGAATTACACTATTGGGTCTCTTCCTATTTTATCATTCCCAAACCCCCCCGCACTACATCTGAGGGAATCCCATCCTAGGATCTAGGTTGGTGAGGGACGCGCTGGAGCCCCCAGCTGGACGCCCCCAGCTGGACGCCTTAAAGTTCCCCATGTCATATGCATTTGCCCTATTACCTTAAGGTAAGGGGCCATTACCCACCTAAGTGTCTGCACACGAAGAAGCACCTGATGTGATTCACCTTAGCACTTTAACTGCAACGTGTGCATGCTAGGACGTTGCTGTCACCATTTTTATTTCAAATGGACTTTCTTGTTTTGTGAAAGTATTTTCCATTTTTTTCCACCCTTATTTTTTACAAATGGATTTTTTTGTCTTGTGAAAGTGTGTTCCACTCCTCTTTCACTTATATTATATATTTTTTATTCTTATAGGCTATTTATATCGTATCAATTTTCTCTATGGCTTTTTGCACAATATGCACTTTATGTGAAATATAGCTTTGTATTCCCCATTTTTTTTTTTTCACATTGTACACATTGTTTGAACTTGGTACACTGTCACTTTTGAGTTGTGGATGCACACAACCTTAATCACTGTGCACTTTATTTAGGATGGTCTTTTTGAAGCACCTAATTTAAGTCAGTTATTTATTTTGGTGATTTTATCATTATCATGTGTGTTTTATTATATTAACTTTTGCCACGTTCCATGGTTTTCTTATCCAGTATAGTGATACGCACCACTTAACCAGTTGGTATATATATAATTTTTTTTGGAGATACAAGATATGATTATCACATAAAACTCATTGGTCTTTATACTCAGGATTAGCGCAGCACCACCCACACATATACTCACGATAAGTAGTCCCTGATGAGCCTGGTCTTAGTGTCCCGATCCTCTATCATGTGGTGGTACAAGTGCTAATAGAACGCACAAAATTCTTTAACTATAGATGGTGTGTCATGAACTAGAGTATCAGAAGCATGTTTCATTTTGGCTATAAATGAAGCAGATTTTTTCTGGTATAATGAGCAGGCTAGTAATCTACTTAGTCTATTACCCCATTCATAAAATCGCTGAGCCAATGTACGAGCCTGTTGATTTTGTTCTGTGTGAAAAAAGGATTTCAGTTCTTCCTGTCAGGGCTGGGCTCAGCCCTTCCTTCTCTGAGCTGGCCGCTCAGCTGTCGGTTAATTGCCAGCTCCTTTCTCTCCACAGTGACCCAGCTGTTGTTGATCTGCTTGTCAGTCTGGTCTACATAAAGCCGTCCAGCTCACTTCATCTCTACCTTCGCCTTTGGTCACATCTTAGAGACTTTCTCCTGCGTTCCTGTTGAAGACTTGCTCGGCTGACGTTCCTTTTGGCTCCTGATCCTGCTTGCTGTACGTTGATCTCTGGCTCTCTGACATTGGCATTGGCTGACTACCCGATCTGGTTACTGAACTCTCGCTATGTATTGACTACGCTTACTCTGTTTACCTTTTTATTATTATTAAACTAGTGTGATTAACTGTACTTCTGCCTCGGTCTGATTCATGGTTTCTGACAGTAGACGAAGGCCATGAATTCAGAAAATGCAGTCAGTCCACTTGTTGGTAATATTTTTTCTAGATTGGATGACCAGGATCGCCGCATTGATCAGTTTGCCTTGGCGTTACAAATGGACCTGAGTCGCACAGCTCACCTGGAATCTTCCACTATGGCTGCTCCGGTACAACCTGTATTGCAGGCCATCCCTGCTGCTGCTCCAGTCTCTGTGCAGGCAACCGCCTCAAGTATTACCTTTATAAGAGGCATGTCTGGTTCCGCTCCACTTCCCCAGCGATTTGGGGGCGATCCAGTTCAATGCAGAGGGTTTCTCAACCAGGTTGATATATACTTTGAGATGCAGCCCTAGGCATTTCCCACGCACAGAAGCAAAGTAGGTTTCATGATATCTTTGCTTTCTGAGAGAGCCTTATCCTGGGCAAACCCTCTATGGGAGACGCAAAAACCAATGGTCCTAAGTTACCCAGAATTTGTGGCTTCCTTCAAAAGGGTATTTGATGTTCCCACACGCTCCGCTTCTGCTGTCAAGAGCCTCATGTCCATCAAACAGAGTACGAGAACTGTTGCTGATTACGCCAGCCAGCAGAGGTTGCTTGGAACAATGAGGCCCTCGTGGCTGCCTTCTCTCATGGTCTCTCGGATAACATCAAGGATGAGATAGCAGCCCGAGATATACCCACTGAGCTGGAGAGGTTGATCACATTTGCCATCCTCATTGACTCCAGACTCAGAGAAAGATTCTCTTTTAAGGAGTGCTGGTGCAAGCCTCCTGTACGTTTGTCTCCAAACTTTGCAGTCCCACCCTTGCCTCCCTTACCTCCCATGCCTCCTGGTACCGAGTCGGTCTGTGAAGATGAACCCATGCACTTGGGCTTCACGCGTCTCGTTGCAGATGAGAGAGCTCTTAGGAGGAGGGAGAGATTGTGCCTTTATTGTGGCCAGGCTGGTCACTTTTTGAAGTCTTGTCCTACCCGTCCAGGGAATGGCCGAACCTTGAGGTCCTGTCACGGACAGACCTTAGGTGGCGTTGTTTCATCTCCAGTTTCCCAGAAAGATAAGCCTCTGGTTTTGATTACCCTGTCTTGGGCTGAGTCATCCATCGAGATACAGGCTCTAATCGACTCAGGGGCTGCAGGCCTGTTCATTGATGCTGCCTTTGTATCGAAGCACTGGATACGCCATTGAATTCCGTACTCTGGCAGCAGAGGTTGCTTGGAACAATGAGGCCCTCGTGGCTGCCTTCTCTCATGGTCTCTCGGATAACATCAAGGATGAGATAGCAGCCCGAGATATACCCACTGAGCTGGAGAGGTTGATCACATTTGCCATCCTCATTGATTGCAGACTCAGAGAAAGATTCTCTTTTAAGGAGTGCTGGTGCAAGCCTCCTGTACGTTTGTCTCCAAACTTTGCAGTCCCACCCTTGCCTCCCTCACCTCCCATGCCTCCTGGTACCGAGTCGGTCTGTGAAGAAGAACCCATGCACTTGGGCTTCACGCGTCTCGTTGCAGATGAGAGAGCTCTTAGGAGGAGGGAGAGATTGTGCCTTTATTGTGGCCAGGCTGGTCACTTTTTGAAGTCTTGTCCTACCCGTCCAGGGAACGGCCGAACCTTGAGGTCCTGTCACGGACAGACCTTAGGTGGCGTTGTTTCATCTCCAGTTTCCCAGAAAGATAAGCCTCTGGTTTCGATTACCCTGTCTTGGGCTGAGTCATCTAATCGACTCAGGGGCTGCAGGCCTGTTCATTGATGCTGCCTTTGTATCGAAGCACTCGATTCCACTGCAGCCTCTTGACACTCCACTTGCCATTGAGGCTCTTGACGGGAGACCTCTACAGCCTGCCCATGTGACTCATGAGACTGTTCCGTTGTCCATGGCCCTAGGGGCCCTTCACCATGAGATAATCCAATTCCAAGTTATTTCCTCTCCTAAGTTTCCGCTGGTTATTGGTTATCCTTGGTTACAGAGGCACAATCCTTCTTTTGATTTGCTCCGTGCTGAGGTTCTGTCCTGGTCGCCACAGAGCAGTGAGTGATGCTTCCAGAAGGTAGCCAAGGTTCTGTCAACCACTTCACTCTCCACCCTGCCAGAGGAGTACCGTGATTTTAGCGATGTCTTTGACAAAGGTCAAGCCAGTACTTTGCCTCCACACCGGTCGTGATTTGGCCAGGTGATTTGCCAGCAGGAGATTCTGGAAGACGTGCCCAAACAAGGACTTTTACATCAGTATAATTAGCTGTTGAAGCTTATTTGTCATTTTGATGGTTGGGTTTACATCTACCACTTCAGCCCTGGAAGGTTTTACCCACTTTGTGACCAGGCCATTTTTTGCCATATGGCACTGCCTTACTTTAACTGACAATTGCACGGTGCAACACTGTACCCAAATAAAATTGATGTTCTTTTTTTTTCCACAAATAGAGCTTTCTTTTGATGGTATTTGATCACCTCTGTGGTTTTTATTTTTTGCATTAGAAACAAAAAAAGACCGACAAGTTTGAAAAAAAACATTTTGTTTTACTTTCTGCTATAAAACATACCCACAAGAAAAATGTAAAAAAAAATAAAAAAAAATTCTTCATCAATTTAGGCCAATATGTATTTTGCTACATATTTTTGGTAAAAGAAAATCCCTATAAGTGTATTGATTGGTCATGCAAAAGTTATCGCGTCTACAAACTATGGGATATTTTTATGCCATTTTTCTTTATTTATTTTACTTTACTTTCACTTTACTTTAATGGCGGCGATCAGCGATTTTTAGCAGGACTGCGGCATTGTGGCAGACGAATCGAGCACCTAACTGACCTTTCTGACACTTTTTTGGGAATCAGCAACATTATTACAGTGATCAGTGCTAAAAATATGCACTGTTACTGTACTTATGACACAGGCAGGGAAGGGGTTAACACCAGGGGCGATCAAAGGGTTAAGTGTGTCCCTAGGAGATGCTTTCTAACTGTGTGGGGGATAGACTCACTGGATGAACAGAGAGATCCGTGTTCCTGCTTAGCAGAAACACAAGATCACTCTGTTCATCCCTGACAGGACAGCGATCTGCCTTGTTTACATCAGCAGACCGCTGTTCTGTCTCTCTGCGAAGCAATCGCAGGTGGTTGGCAGACATTGCATCCACAAGATCCATTGATTGCCTCCCCCTCTGGCCAATCAGCGCGTGCTCTATTGCTCAAAATGATGTACAGGTACGTCGTTTCACACAATAGAGCCAACCTACCGGTTGGCAAGTTGTTGACAAACCATGCTTGCATTCTCCAGAGATTTCCAGTGCTGGGGTACATCTCCTCATGTGACACTGTCATCATGACTTTATCCAATCAAGGCTTATTCCCGCCCCACAGTATAAAAGTATCTATTCAATGGCAGCCAATTTCAGTGTGATTTTGACATGGAGAGAGATAGAACAGGGCTCTGTTCAGTGCTATTAGTTAGTTAGTGTGTTATACTGTGCTATTTTGCTTCAATTGTCAGTGTAGAATATTAGTTTAGTGTCAGTCTAGGGATAGTGTGAGTGTAGTGAGGAGGACCATCATTCAACTTTGCATAGTGTGCAGCTCAGATAGTTTCACTGTAGTGTAGTGAGACCGTGTCATTCATACATACATTAGATAGCGTCAGTGTAGTGATGGTTGAACGCCTTTTATTTGATTGTGTTACTGCCAGTTTAACGCCATTTACTTCTGTGTGCGTTACTGCCAGTTTAACGCCATATAGTTTTATGTGCGTTACTGCCAGTTTAATGACATATATTTCTGTGTGCGTTACTGACAGTTTAATGCCATATAGTTTTGTGTGTGTTACTGACAGTTTAACGCCATGTAGTTCTGTGTGCGTTACTGCCAGTTTAACGCCATATAGTTTTGTGCATTACTGCCAGTTTAACGCCATTTACGTCTGTGTGCATTACTGCCAGTTTAACGCCATATAGTTCTGTGTGCGTTACTGCCAGTTTAACATCATTTACTTCTGTGTGTGTTACTGCCAGTTTAACGCCATATAGTTCTGTTTGCGTTACTGCCAGTTTAACATCATTTACTTCTGTGTGCGTTACTGCCAGTTTAACGCCATATAGTTTTGTGTGCGTTACTGCCAGTTTAAAGCCATATAGTTCTGTGTGTGCTACTGCCAGTTTAATGGCATATAGTTTTGTGCATTATTGCCACTTTAACGCCATTTACTTCTGTGTGCGTTACTGCCAGTTTAACGCCATATAGTTCTGAGTGCGATACTGCCAGTTTAATGCCATATAGTTTTGTGCGTTACTGCCAGTTTAATGCCATTTACTTTTGTGTGCGTTACTGCCAGTTTAACACCATATAGTTCTGTGTGTCACTGTACATTTGGTGCATTATATTACAGTATATTATAGTGTATCCCTGGAGTGTGTCTGTGTAGTGTGAGCACTCAAATTAAAGTGCACCAAACATTGAAAGTACATCTACGTACAGATTTCAACTTCTTCTTTACATTTGCTTATAAGCACTGCCCCGTACCTCCCAATAATGTCTGGGAGGACAAGAAGGAGAGGCAGATGTTCCCTTGGCACTGTAAGGGGGCCAGCAACAAATGTGTCCACAGGCAAAGGTGGACGTGGTGGTCAGTCCTCAGGCAGGGTATAGCTTCTTCAGTTTAGTGAGTTTGCCCGTGCTATCCAGCCACAGCATGCAGAGGAGGTGGTGGACTGGCTTACTAAACCTCCCTCATCCTCCTCATCCTCTGTCATGCAAGCAGAGACAAGTGTGCAGACCCCTGCAGTTGCCAGAGTGGATAAACCTGCCTCCTTGCCCACATCTATTCTGGCCATAGCCCCAACATCAGCCATTGAAGAGTCAGCTAGCTAGAGTTATTTGACCACAGCATCAGCCACTTGCTCTTTGATTATGCCCAGCCATTACTGGATTCAGATGTTGGTTCTGAGGTTGAGGATGACAGGAACATGAGCCTAGAGAGAGGGAGGAACACTGGTAGACAAATTGGCATTCGTGTTCCCCAAGCCGCAGCATATTGCCAATTGTCTCCAGTGGTAATGATGAAAGTGGAGGAGATGGAGATAATGATGATGAGGTCACTGATGCGACTTGGGTGCCAGATAGATCAGAGGAGGAAACTGAAGGTGAGGCGGCACAACCCCAAGGAGGCTGACATCAAGAAAGAGTAGAAAGCAGCCACCCTATTCCATCACATTCTGCAGCTGTTATCTCCTGGCCCACTCCCCAAAGCTCAGCTGTCTGGGCCATTTTCAGCACATCTGCAGCAGGTCGCACTGTTGCTATTTGCAAACTGTCTCAGGCACATTAAACGTGGCAAAAACACCAATCATTTGGGTACCACATGCTTAACAAGGCATTTAACGTCCAACCACTCAACCCGTTGGCAAGAGCACCTAAAAGCCACACAAAAGGGGCAAAAATCTGTCCCTCCTCCTCCTCTTACCCACTTCAGTCTTCCCCTGCTATACCGAGTCATTACCAGCTTAAGCTGGTGCGTATAGGGGACAGGAACCACACCAGAACAGAGATTCTTGATTTTTGACGTTCTGGTCCCATTGACTTTAATGGGGTTAGTTATTCGGGTCCGAACTTACGCGGTGTTCGAAAATTCTGTTGCGAACCGAACAGGGGTCCGTTCAGTTCCTTCCCTACTCATGTGTCCTGCCTTACTTGTATACACCGATATGTACACCCAAAAATCCTTTTAAGAATCAATATCTGTCTGCAACAACTGATTGATAGCTCTTTCATTATTAATGCCACTCTTAGTTTTTCTATTAGATGGGGTCTTCTCTTTTCTTTATTTTTTAAGATTACAACTTTAACCTCATTGGTCCACTTTCATTGTAAGAAAATGGCAGGTTGATGGTTTAAATTTTCTGGAGTACCGTTTATAAACAGCACAGTGGCAAACACACACCAGTGGCCAGTGTGCCCTTACAATGAATACGATCGAGCTGTGATTAGACATTGCATATAACAGGTAAAATGCACAGGGCCAATCAGACTGGCTCTGTGCCTGGTGATCGCTGTAAACCAATCACAACAAAACACATATAAAGAAAGAGGTAAACACAGTCCTTACTTTTGCCTCTGCTGCTGTAAATAACACTACTTTTACTAACCATCTATGAAAGGGGGCACACTGACCACCAAGATAAAACCCAGAACATCAAGGAGGCATATTGACAATATTGACAATAAGGGGGGCACACTGACCATCAATAGTTATGAGGCACTCAGCACTGTTGACCAACATGTAAGTGGACACAAAGGTTTGGAGTGATTAGAGAGTGAATAGAGACAGACAATGGTTGCTAACCAAAGAGCATCGTTGAAAGAAAAAAATATTAAGTGCAACTCAGTGTGCGCCTATGTCACATTCACAGCACCGCCCTACATCTCATAGGTAAATAAAAGGTAGGCATACAGCAGTTAGTCATGTCATTCCTGTTTGTGCTGCTGTTGCTGGCCAATTGTATCCTCTTCATTTATTTATTTGAATTCAGAAATTGTTTATGCCATTAACAATAGGTAAATGACAATAGCCAATAGTGACCTCAGAGAACAAGGCACACAATGCTATAACTATTTATAAAGCATTCACACAAGATATTCAGTACCTGCCTAAATGCACTTAGGCCATACAAAAAAAAATAAAGATAAATAAAAAAATAATCAGTGAATACAAAATACTGAAATAAAAAACCTCTTACCTCGGCATGTAGATCCTCTGCTTCTCACCTGTCTGACCTTGTTTTTCAACTAAGGGAAATTACTAAATGTGATGACAGCTTTGACAATAAAAAGGATAAATATCTGGTGCTTTGGTGCACAAAACTGTACAGCATGAATATATAGTGATGTTCTGCAGAAGGCAGACTATACCTTCAAAAAAGAAAATGAATCTGGGGAAGGGTGAACAGTCCATGATTTTTGCTGCTGCCTGCCCTTCCCCCTGGCTGTGAAATTATCCACTTGCCTGAGCTACTTGCCTGAGCCTATGGACATAGGTTTTCTCCCCACAGCTATGCCTCCAGTATGGAAAATCCTTGCCGCATTAAGAAATGTGGAAAATAGGTTGTTGGAGAAGCCTACCACCAATTTCTCCTCCCCACTCCCAGCACCCGACCCTCCTCTTCTTCACAACCAGCACCTCAACCCTCTTCCTCCTAACTAGCAACAACGCAGCACTCCTCACTGCAAGAACTTCAACCCTTCTGCTCCTCACCACCAGCATCCTAACCCCCCCCTCCTCACTGCCAGCTCCCCAATCCTCCTTCTCCTAACATAATCAGATCAATGAGAAAAAAAAAGAACAAAAAAGATAAATAAGTCCACGTGTAAGAAAGTCTTTACACTTCAATAATGAAATCTCTGCTTCAAAGTTGATTCTCCACCACCATTAAGTTGGCAAATCCATGCATCAGAAACAACCACCAAAAACACTTAAAACTGCACAAGTTGGCAGGGATCTAGCAAGATTAGATAAAGAGGAGGGAGAGAAGAAGGAAAAGGGTGCATGGGCAGCATTAGACGGGCAAGTGGCTTGTTATACCTTTGGAGAAGAAATAATAATATCTTTTGTCATGAGCCCCATGAGAGGAAGGTAAAGAAAGGGTCAGCATGATTTCAGCTGTTTCCCAACTTTTAATGAATCACCTATCCTTACATACTATAAACAAACTTTTTGCAAAGCTAGAAACCAAAGAACCAAAGATAATGTCATTTTGTGGTCTATTAGATAAAAAAGGATCTAGCAGTGAAGGCGTTTTAGAGCACAGACCATACTGCAGGCGGTCATGCTTACTCTATTGTGCTATTTTATTAAATTTTTTGTAAGTGGAACTTTTTATTAACCACTTAAGGACCGAGCCTCTTTTTTACACTTGTTTACAAGTTTAAATAATTTTTTTTCCTTGAAAATTACTTAGAACCCGCAAACATATATTTTTTTTCTAACACCGTAAAGAATAAAAAAGCGGTCGCTGCAATACTTTCTGGCACACCATTATTGCGCGAGAATCTGCTGTGGAGACCACTTTTATCCTAAAGAGAAATGCACGGTGTTCCCAAAAATTTAGCGTCAAAGTACTGATGTACGGGTACGTTTTTTTTGTTTAAAAAGTTAATGCACTATGAACTTTTTTCTACCTCTCCAACACACTTATTTTTTTTTTTTTCCAATAAATTTTTATTGAGCTTTACATATTACAGGTTATGAAGTCATAGTAAGGAACAGGAACATGAACATGTAAATGTAAGTTTACAGACTAGATATTGTAAGTATAGTCTGAATAGCAATTTTATGAATAACGTTCTATGAGAAAGAAAAAATCGTTAACAAAGTGATTATAAACATAGGGTAAAACAGTTGACCTGGAATGATAGGAGGAGGGGTGGGGTAAGGAGGGGAGGGGTGCAAGAGGAAGGAGGGGCAAGGAGGGATAAGTGTAGGGGGGAGGAGAGCTTCAAGTGGAAGGCGAGTAGAGAGACAGGGCATTCAATTGTTAAACCTTACTTCAATCTTTAATTCTTTTTTGAGTACCAAAGGACCCATGGGTTCCAGCGAGTTAGTGTCTTTGTATGGGATTAAAATAATTAAAAAAGACTGCGCTAGAAACAATGACATGTGATGTAACTAAACAAACATGATTGAGTATATGAATAAATACAATTCATCGAGTGTGAAAAATAATAAAACACCAAAAATCTAATGAAAGTAAGTAAAAATAAAAGTGACTGAAAAATGAAAGTCCCAAATAAAGTTGAAAAAAGTGACTAAACAGTCAAAAAAACAGACAGTCCTTGGAGCCAAGGCAGATACAATCGGTGATCGTAGATAACACCCAGTGAGGAATCCTCCACCTATTAAGATGTGAGCTTACCAGAGGTAAGCTGTAAATCAGCTTATTAGTGAACATCCACTTAGGGGAAATCAGCTCCTCAGGTCTCCTCACAGGGAAGGGGGCAGACAGGATCTCTCAATGTGATGGATTCAATCCGCATAACGGGAGGACCCTTGTAGAAGTAGATGACAATAATCCAGAGATTTCTTGTATCCCAAACTGCTATTTAATCCAAGCTTTTAACAATCCAGCAGAGTGTAGTGTCTCCTGGGGGGAGATCCGGGTGTCACCCAGCACAGGCTCCGGGCTCCTTGTCCTCTGATCCGGGCTCCTTGTCCTCTGATATCACTCTGGGTGGGGGGGACTTCAAAGAGAACTCCAGATCAGCGAGGACTGGCAGTGATCAGGGCTCACAGTCCATGATGTCAGGCTGGGATGGATGGATGAATGGATGGATGGATGAATGGATGGATGGGATAGTAGACTAGCCCGGCGCTCTCACACTCACATACAGAAGACTCTAAATGTCTTCTGTATGTGAGTGTGAGAGCGCCGGGCTAGTCTACTATCCTATCCATCCATTCATCCATCCATCCATTCATCCATCCATCCCAGCCTGACATCATGGACTGTGAGCCCTGATCACTGCCAGTCCTCGCTGATCTGGAGTTCTCTTTGAAGTCCCCCCCACCCAGAGTGATATCAGAGGACAAGGAGCCCGGATCAGAGGACAAGGAGCCCGGAGCCTGTGCTGGGTGACACCCGGATCTCCCCCCAGGAGACACTACACTCTGCTGGATTGTTAAAAGCTTGGATTAAATAGCAGTTTGGGATACAAGAAATCTCTGGATTATTGTCATCTACTTCTACAAGGGTCCTCCCGTTATGCGGATTGAATCCATCACATTGAGAGATCCTGTCTGCCCCCTTCCCTGTGAGGAGACCTGAGGAGCTGATTTCCCCTAAGTGGATGTTCACTAATAAGCTGATTTACAGCTTACCTCTGGTAAGCGCACATCTTAATAGGTGGAGGATTCCTCACTGGGTGTTATCTACGATCACCGATTGTATCTGCCTTGGCTCCAAGGACTGTCTGTTTTTTTGACTGTTTAGTCACTTTTTTCAACTTTATTTGGGACTTTCATTTTTCAGTCACTTTTATTTTTACTTACTTTCATTAGATTTTTGGTGTTTTATTATTTTTCACACTCGATGAATTGTATTTATTCATATACTCAATCATGTTTGTTTAGTTACATCACATGTCATTGTTTCTAGCGCAGTCTTTTTTAATTATTTTTGTTTAGTATGTGCACGCCTCACATTAGGATTGCAGCTTTTTAAGTTATATAACTGAGTTTTTCATTGCATAGAGTAGCGCGGTAATTTTTGGTATTTACTTTGTATGGGATTGTTTGCTGCGTGACAAAAGGGTTTCATAAGTGAAATGGGTTTGTACTAAGTTAGTAACTTCCATAAGGGAGGGAATGTTGTCAGATTTCCATTTTCTAGTGATCAAGAGTTTACTAGCTAGGAGGACGTGTGTAATCACTGTTCTTTGGTGTATGGGAAAATCTTCTATTGTCAGACTAAGAATGGCTAAGTCTGGAGTAATTGTAACTGAGCTATGGAGTATGTCTTGGAGTATGGATTCCACATTTTTCCAAAGCTGGGTTACATTTGGGCAAGACCAAAGAATGTGGAGGAGGGTGCCCGTATGGCCACAGTTTCTCCAGCAGTCGTATGAGGCGTGTTTGTGGAATTTGGCCAGTCTGGACGGAGTTAGGTACCATCTCATTAGTTTTTTTTGGGTGATTTCCCAAAGGGAGGTGCAAGTTGTTGCTTTGTAAATAGATGTGATTGCCTGTTGCCATTGGGCATCAGTGAATTGTGTCTGTAGGTCAGTTTCCCAGTCAAGGAGAGGTTTGGTTTTGCTGAACATGTTTTTTTTCCTGTAGGAATGAGTATATGAGGGAAGTCCCTTTAGTGTTAGAGTGTTCTGTAAAGAAGTAGTTCCATAGTTTCAAGGGTAGTTTTCCTTCTAGAGATGTGTGTGCCTTCAAGCAGTTTTGTAATCTGAATCTGTAATAGACATGTGCATTCGTTTTCGTCCGAATGCATTTTCTTCCGAATTTCAGGTATTTTCGTTATCGTTTTAACAAACGATAACGAAAGTGCAGAGTCCGAAAAATGAAAGATCCGACATAAACAAATGCTTTATTTTCGTTTTCGTTGCTACAACAGTTCGATATAGATAGGAGATTCGACATGATGATGACAATAACAATCTGTCCATCAAACCTGTGGTCGAATGTGCCTAACCTTAACTCTATTAGTCCAAGATTATTCTACATAGAGAGAAAAGATTCGACGTAGAGAGAAAAGATTCGACGTAGAGAGAAAAGATTCGACGTAGGGGAGGAAAGATTCGACGTAGGGGAGGAAAGATTCGACGTAGGGGAGGAAAGATTCGACGTAGGGGAGGAAAGATAAATAAAAATAATGATGATGATGAATGTTATTGGCTGATTGTAACCAAAGAGGTGGAGCAGTAAAATAGCTAGAACTAAGTACACACGTACTTTGGCTTATGGTGTCTGTTGAAAGTTCTAAGAAGATTCGACGGAGCAGGTAAACTATACGGCATTGTACAGTTTAGCTGCTCCGTCGAATCTTCTTTGAACATTCGACAGACACCATAAGCCTTCAATGACAGATTCGACCTTAATTTGGATTTTCGGACTAATGCAATTTTTAACGAAAAACGAAATAAATAAAAACGAATTTCGGGAGTAACTAAATAAATTTATTTTTCAGACGAAAACGAAATTCCGAAACGAAATATTTCAGTGTGCACATGTCTAATCTGTAATAGCTGAGGAAGTCTTTGGAGGGTGCATTGAGATCTTTGCCTATTTGTGAGAAGGATTTGCAGGTTGTTAGATCGCGAAGTTCTTGTGTGTATGTTACCCGGTCAGTAATCCAGGATGAGAGTGTTAAGTCAGGAGTAAGAAGCTTTAAGGTGTTTAAAGGAATGTGTAGTGGTTTTGTCAGTACATGTGACCATTTGATATTGTGTAGTGTACGCCACAGTTTAACTGAGGCTTGGACAGTGGGTGAGTAGCGGAAAATGTGAGTGATTATGTGTAGAGGTACTAAATAACCAGTTAGCGAGGTTTGTGCCTGGTGTCTTGTGATTTTCTATATCGCTCCAGAGAGTTTTGGGTGAGGTATTCATCCATTCTTTCATTTGTGATAGAATGGTGGCATTGTAGTAGTCTTTGATGTCTATGTATCCCATTCCCCCCGAGGATCTGTGTTTAATAAGTTTCGTGTGACTACATCTAGATTTTTTACCTTGCCATACAAATTGGCTTAGGATGGATTGGAGAGATTTCAGGTAGGTAGATGAAAGTGGTATAGGAAGCGTGCAAAATATGTAGAGCAACCGTGGCAATACCATCATTTTAAAGGCTGCCAGGTGGCCTGACCATGAGAATTCATGTTTGGAGAGTTTTGTGGTTTCAGTAAGCATCATCTGTTTGGCGTCTGTGTAGTTGTGTGCGAAAAGACCTCTAGTGGATTTGGTAAGATTAATGCCGAGGTAGGGAATACTATCCTCCGCCCATGGGTAAGGATATTGGGTCTGGAGTAGATTATTGGTGGTTGCATCAATGCCCAGGTCTAGAATGTAGGATTTATGTTCATTAACTTTGTAGTAAGATAAAATACTAAACCTTTTCAGTAGCGATTGGACCGAAGCCAGGGAAGAGTGAGGGTTTGTGATCATCATTACCACGTCGTCTGCAAATAAATTTATTTTGTGTTCTGTGGTACAAATGGTGAAGCCTGATGTTGTAGAGTGGGATCTGACATGTTCTGCTAAGGGTTCCATAATTAGGTTAAAAATGATTGTTGAGAGCGGACAACCTTGTCGGGTGCCAATAGTGATGGAGAATGGCTTAGACAGCATCTCCGACGTATATACCTGTGCTGATGGGGAGGAATACAGAGCCATTATGGCTGCCAGAATGGGGCCCTGATAACCAAATTTGCCAAGGGTTGCTTCAAGATATTTCCAATGGACCCTATCGAACGCCTTCTCTGCATCCAAGGATAGGAGCAGAGAAGGCGTTCTAGATATCTCAGCGTGATGGATTATGTTGATAATTCTGCGAGTGGCATCAGTTGTCTGCCTCCCTTTTGTGAAGCCTGATTGGTCCTTATGTATTAGAAGGGGCATTAGGTTGAGTAATCTGTGGGCTATTAGTTTGGCATAGATTTTTGTGTCCACATTGAGAAGAGATATGGGTCGGAAGTTTTGTGCAGAGGTAGGCTCGTTCCCTGGCTTCGGTAGTGTAACAATTAAGGCACTTAGCATTTCTGGGGGGGGAGAGGAGGAGGAGGTAGCGTCATTGTACACTTTGGTCAGATATGGTGTTAGCACAGTTCCAAATTATTTGTAATACTCTCCTGTAAGACTATCCGGGCCAGGAGATTTGTTAGAGGGAAGTGATGAAATTATATTTTTGATTTCTAGATCTGTAAATGGGGTGTTCAGGGAGTCTAGTTGTTCTGTGGTCAGTTTAGGGAGGTTGATCTCATTGAGAAATACCTCTATGTCAGGTAGAGGCGGCTGTGTGACAGATGTGTCATCTTTTAAATTATAAAGTGTATTGTAGTAGTAACTAAATGCGTCTGCAATAGCTTGTGGATCTATCAGTTTCTGTTTAGTAGCTGGGTGGAATAGATGGGTAATTTTGGTTTTGGAATAGTAACCTTTGATTCTATTGGTCATTGCCTTTCCAGCTTTGTTACCAGTAGAGTAGTGTTGAGCTCTAAAATGCTTATGTGCTCTTTCAAAGGATTCTAGAAGGAGAGATTTTAATTTCTGTCTAATGGATTCTAATTTAGTCTTGGTTAATGGATCTGGATTAGTTTGGTTTTGGTGTTCTAGCGTTTTAATATCGGCAGTAAGTGTGTTTAGACGCTGTGATCTCCTCCTCCTCTCTCTAGCAGTAAGTTGAATAAGGATCCCCCTTATGAATGCCTTATGGGCATTCCAAAGAACGGTATCATTGCTAACAGATCCTGCATTAGTATTAAAGTATTCTGTTAAATGCTCTCTAATATAAGAAGAATGGATCGGTGAGTGGAGAATCGCAGCATTCGCTCTCCATATCCATGTATGAGAAATTGTCGGTGAGTCTTCTATGGTCATTGTAACCGGGGCGTGGTCAGACCACGTAATGGTCAATATCTCCGTGGAGGAGATTTTGGGCAAAGTCCATTTATCCACTAGGAAGTAGTCAATCTGAGTGTAAGAGTTGTGTCTAGGGGAGAAATAGGAGTAGTCCCTTTCGGTGGTGTGATGGCATCTCCACACATCAAATAGGTCATGAGATCGAATGAACGGTCCCATAGGGGATGTAACTCTGGTTGAGTGGGAAGAAGAGTCGATGGAGTTGTCAGGTACTATGTTAAAGTCCCCACACATGACAAGGTGTCCTTGTTTAAAGCGATTGATTTTTTTCATCAATTTGGACAGAAAGTGAATCTGTTTCTTGTTGGGGGCATATACTGATACGATGGTGTAATTATCGTTGTTTAATGTACAATTCAATGCCAGATATCTACCATCAACGTCCTGAAGGCCGTCATGTAGGGTGAATGAGCATGTAGATTTAATGGCTATCATGACTCCGTTTTTTTTGTCAGGACCCGAGGCTTTAAAGATGTTTGAAAAATTCTTATTGGAGCACTGAGGTTCGGCGTTGGTTTTAAAGTGCGTTTCTTGGACGCACAGGACATCGCAGGGAGAATCCTGTGCAGTTCGCCACAGAGATGTCCTTTTGGCAGGGTGATTGAGTCCTTTTATGTTCAGTGACAGAAAGGAAGGGAGAAAACAGCAAGGTAGTTAGTGATAAACAAGAGGGTAAGGGAAAACGGGTATCAGCAGTGTGTTAGGAACTGCTGAATGTGGCTGAGGGTAAAGTTCGTAAACTAACTGCAACCAGCAGGCACTGAATCGGAGTGCTTATCTGAGATTGGATTCACAGCATCACCGATTTGGAAGTCATTTGTTGTAGTGGTGAGAATGACCGGAGTTGAAGGATTGCGTCTTTGGTTTGTGGGTCACTGGGGTTGGAGGGTCACTGTCAGGAATGATACCCCATGTTTTGAGCAATTGTATGCTCTCTTCGACGGTATGGATATTGTGGCGTGTTCCATTTCTGGTAACCATCAGCTTGGTTGGGAACCCCCATTGATATGGGATCTTATGATTATTGAGGGGTTTTGTGATTGTTTGCAGTTGACGTCTCTGTTGACGAGTGTATTGAGAGATGTCAGCAAAAAGTTGCAGCTTTGCGTATGGAAGTGGGAGCTGTCCCAGGCGTCTGGATTGTGTAAGGAGCATGTCCTTGGTGTGGTAGAAATGGATGCGCATCAGAGTATGCCGAGGTACTTCTGTGGGTAGGTGAGGAGGTTTTGGGAGACGATGGATACGATCGATGATCGTCTCGATCGGTGGGAGATGTGGGAGAAGTGTTGAGATCAACTTCCTAGCGTAGGAGTTGAGATCTGCTGGTAGGATAGTTTCAGGGATTCCTCTTATCTTGATATTTTGGCGCCGTGAGCGATCTTCAAGATCCGCCATTTTGGCACACACCCAGCGGTGTTCTTCTCTGGTGTGGTCATGTGCATCTACCAGGTCATTAACTGTTTGTGTCATGACGCTCATCTGCTTTTCAATAATCCCCACTTTCTGCCCTGTGTGCAGCATTTCTGTTTTAAATGCTGTAAACATTGAAGAAATGTCAGACTGGAGGGAGCTGTGAAGTGACATCAGCATTTCTTCCAGCATAGTGTCTATGACAGGCTGATTTGTAGTAGGGAAGGCTGCTATGGGGGAAGCTGCAGAAGGCTGTGTGAGGAGATTTTCTAATGCAGGCCTTACCTCCTGTGACTGATCCGCTGTATCTTACTTTTGCAGGGCTGTTGGAGGTGGATGAGGGGCCTGAGGATAGCTGGGAGCCTGAGGAGTTGTGCTGGGCTGAAATGGAGGATTCTTCATCATCAGGCAGGTCAGTGTAGGAATCCTCTGTATGCTGGGCAGTGCCGCGGTGGCCATCTTGGATTTTATCTCCCTGAGGGAAGATGAGGAAATCTGTGATTTTTGGGGAAATCCTGTATTCTTTCCTCTTTCTAGAGGTTCTGGTCTGGTTCCCCAGGTTGTGGGGGTCTGAGGATTGCATTTTGTGGGGTCTGAGGCAGTGATTTGAGGTCCGGTTCTCCGTTTAGTGCAGGAGCTGTGAGATCAGGCTTCCATTCAGCTCGGCAGCTAGCCATGCCCCCCCAACACACTTATTTTTGAGCATTTCAAGCTGGTGTCTAATGTGAATCCCAGCAACTGATCATAACTAGCTGAATTACCCTGGTGGGGACACACACATAAGAATCCTGTTACAATTTCTTCAGGGGCAGGGGGAGTCAGTGTTCAGCCTGAATTCCAGCAAGTGATCATTAACAGCTGATTCCGCATTGTGGAGACATGCACATATAGATCCTTTTAGGATCTTTGGATCTGGTAAGCTGCAAACTATTTATTCATTAGCATGGTGATGAAGTATTTTTGGATATGTTTGCAGTTGCACTGAACCTTTACTCTTGTATTGATTTGGATGGACATTTTCATTGGATCTAGCAGTTGATTCACAGATGGACTCATTTTTATACACACACTTTTTTTGCTATTAAGGTTGTTCTTAACATAACCATCATTTTGAACTTAGCTATTAGAGCAGGGATCTTCAAACTGCGGCCCTCCAGCTGTTGAAGAACTACACGTCCCATGAGGCATTGCAAAACTCTGACATTCACAGACATGACTAGGCATGATGGGAATTGTAGTCTCTGAACAACTGGAGGGCCGTAGTTTGAAGACCCCTGTATTAGAGGTTTTTTGTACTCATAATTTTAGTTCATTTCAGGACTCTCGTTTTTTGGACTTTGTTTCACTGGTTTGTTTCAAGTTTTTTGTCATTTTTTAATCAATTGTTTATACATATTTGGTATTTGCATATAATTCTATGAACTTATACATTTAGTTTTGACAGCGCATTTTACACTTAATACCACAGGTTCTGTATTCTGCCATACAGCCCCAGGAACAGCTTCAGTCCCTCTGGCACTCCTAGTAAACAGTGTTAGTGCAGACACAATAGTAAATAGAAGGTAACACATGATATCACAGACGATGATGAACTGTTAGCTTTTGGCTTAGAGCTAGAGTTCCTTCTTAGTGAGTATGAATTTTTTTTTTTCAATCTCTTTATTAGATTTCTTTAAGACTTGTAGATACAAAAAATAACCGAGCACACATCTCGACTATACATCACTTATTACAAAGATATATACATATATATAGAACAGTTTCCCTATCCCGGGTGTAAAATAGTTAGTGTCTTCTAATAGTGTCATTGGTGAGTTGTATCCCCATTTTTCCCTTTTGTGAATCATATCCCAAATGGCAAGTTCTTTGTGTGTTATACTATGTGTATTCTCGTTCAGATCTCTCAGTTGTGCAGGTATCCATATTATTTTCCCTAGTGTAACATTACTAATCATACTTTCCAGTTTAAAAGTATAATTTTATTGAGTTTACACAAGTGTTACATAAATGAAAGCATGAAAGTAAATGTCACATATTAGCCCATAGCCAGATATAACATTACATCATAATGCATGACATTATAAGTACTATAACATAGTATGAACAAACGAACGAAGGAACTACAATCAGAAATTTTGTAGGTGATATCTTATGTGGTGGGGGAATAAGCCTTGAGTTGTGGTAAAATATATCTGCGAAATTCTCTTGTCATTAAAATGCATTGCCAATGTGGCAGGAAAGGATGGAATAAAAAAAAAAAAAAAAAGGGGAATAAACCATAGTACGCTATCATCCCAGACTTTATAGGTATTAATGTGTTTACGTCTACATCTAAGGTAAGGTGTGTATTATATCAGTACAATGCAATTATATCTACCTTTGAGTCAAGGTGTAACTTAGGTCGATAAAATTGGAATTTAAGGTAGCAGTTTGAATGAAAATCGTTGTAAAAGCGTATTGTTATGTTTTCAATTAAATCCTATCTCCAATTCCTCCTTTCTCTTCTCCTTATCATCCGGTCAGCAACCTACTCTATTTCCCTGCTTTCTTTCCTAAAGTCTTTCCTTGTCCTTAACCGACCTTGGTTGCTCCATTCCACCTCTGGGCACCCCTATTGGGAGCAATCTGTGCCCAGTGTGGGACATATGAGGACAGAGAAGACAGAAGCATGTCGAATCTGCCTAGATAGTTTGAAAAAAGGCGTAACTGTGATGCCTATCAGATCTCAGAACGGCAGCGAGGGATCATGCAGATCATTAGTGATCCCTTGGGTGGTAGAGAGGGTCCTACGAGGGAGGGGGAAGGGGGAAGGAATGATGGAAGAACAATGAAAGCCCAAAGATAATTCCATGGATTAAGCAGTTGAATGCGTGTGTACTGTCTCTCCATTCCTTTGAGGGGTGGGGTCAGAGGAAGTGTGCAGTATGTGGGTTGATTTGAAATGAGTCCAACAAGCCCATATATGTTCATACTTGGATGGTGTATCATTGGATTGATGTATAAGGTGTTCCATTTCAGCTATTCTGTCTACCCTCTGCATCCATTCTTGAATAGTGGGGGGGGAGGTGTCTCTCCAGTGGATAGGGATGCATAAGGTAGCTGCGTTGATGAGGTGTAGAACCAGGGATTTCTTGTAGGTGTGTTGTGGAAGGGAGGTGTGATGAAGTAGGTATTGGGCCGGGGTGAAATCAGGCGAATAAGTCGTAATCTGTGTAATTAGTCGATGTATGTCTATCCAGTAATTTTGTATGAGGGGACAATCCCACCATATGTGGAGGAGAGTGCCCCTGGATGCTTGACAACGCCAGCAGAGGGGGGGAAGGTTTGGGTGGAATTTGTGTATCCTATCTGGAGTTCTGTACCATTTTGTAAAGATTTTATATCTGTTTTCCTGTGTGGAGATATTGAGAGAACCCTTGTGTATATGAGTAAGGGCATGTTGCCAGTCTTCTGTGGTGAGGTCTAGATTTAAATCCCTTTCCCATTGTAAAATCAGACTATCAGATTTGATTTCTTGTGATGTGAATAAGAGTTTATATATAGACGAGATAAGGTGTCTTTGGGGCTCTGGGTTATTACAAAAGCTTTCAAAGGGTGTAAGATCTCTGTGTAAGTTTGCAATAGGTTGGACGCTATTGGCGAAGTGGCGTATCTGCAGGTATTTATAAAAGGGAATGTGGTAGTCTGGAAATGTCCGAGTCATGGTCTGGAAAGACATGAGAGTGCCCTGTTGGAACAATTGTTGTAGTCTAAGGTTGGGGCGATTCATATCCGTCTTTGGGGTCTTATTATGTATTCCTGGTATGAAGTCCGGGTTGTTTTCCAAAGGTGTCAAGGGACCCGGTGTGGGTGTCAGTTGGAGTAGTTTGCAGGCTACTTTAAAAGTGTTTAGAGTTGCATTGATGAATTGGTTATGTGTGGCCCCCTCAGGTATTTTATTTTGCTTAATCCATGGTAAAAGATGTAGAGGTATTGCGGTAAAAGCATTTTCTACATGTATCCAGTCTTTGTTAGGTCTGTTATTGTGCCAGTCAACTATCCTAGCGAGGTGACATACCCAGTAATATTTTTGTATATCTGGTATGTGTAAGCCTCCTTGGAGTTTAGGAGACATCAATCTGTTCCATTTCAGTCTGGGTTGTTTAGAAGACCATACGAAGTTCCTACATGTTCTCTTAAGTATGCCAAAGAAGGAAGGAGGGAGTTGTATAGGGATGGTTTGGAATAAGTAGAGCAATCTGGGAAGTATGTTCATTTTTAGGATCGCCGTCTTTCCGAACCAGGAGAACGGTCCCAAGCTCCATTTTTTTAGATCTGCTTGGATGGTTTGTAAGATGGGTAAAAAGTTTAGTTTATATAGGTCTGTCAATTTGGAGGGTATTTTAATGCCAAGATACGTGAGCGCATGAGGTTCCCAGTCAATCGAGAAGTTAAGTTTACATTGAGTGACTATTTCATCAGGTAGAGATATGTTTAGTGCTTTGGACTTAGAGAAATTTATTTGTAGGTTAGAAAGAAATTTGAAGTGAGCAAATTCTTTAAGTAGGTTAGGAATGGTAATGAGCGGGTCAGTGAGGAACAGTAGGATATCGTCCGCGTAAGCGGCTATTTTAAAGTGTTTATTGTCGATTTCCAGCCCTTTGATGTTCGGGTTATCCCTAAGTTTGCGGAGGAATGGTTCTAGAGTGATAATGAAAATCAGTGGGGATAAGGGGCATCCCTGTCTGGTACCGTTGGATACGGAGAAGGCGTTCGACAGGCGACCATTCACCCTCACCTTTGCTGTGGGGGAAGAATACAGTGTCATGATCATCCGGAGTAAGTGTGGAGGCAAACCTATGTAATGCAGGGTAGCCTCCATGAAGTCCCATGCCACCCTGTCGAACGCCTTCTCCGCATCGAGGGACAAGAGGAAGCCTTTGGAGTTAGAGGTAGTGATCCAATGGTGGATGTTTAGCGCTTTGGTGGTGTTGTCTCGGGCCTCGCGGCCGGGGACGAAACCTACCTGTTCTGTGGATATTAGTTTGGGGAGTAGAGGTATAAGACGGTTGGCGATAGCTTTGGCAAACAGTTTGATATCTACGTTTAGTAGAGAGATAGGGCGGTAGTTGGTGACCATGGTTTCATCTTTACCTGGTTTCGGGATAAGGGAGATGTGTGCTTCTAATGTGTCTCTGATAGCGACACTAGAAGGCGGAAAGTTGTTGTACGCTTTGGCTAGAGGTGGGATTAAAATGTCAGTAAAGGCTTTGTAGTATCCTACCGTAAGTCCGTCTGGGCCCGGACTTTTGCCTGGTTTCATCTGTGTTAAATCTAGTGTAAGCTCCTTTATCGATAGGGGAGAATCTAGTGCCTCTGAGTCCTCTGCCGCGAGTGGGGTCGGGGCGTATTGGGCTAGGAAATGGTTGATAGCTTCCTGTCTATCCTCTAGGGAATTTGGCGTATGGGAGGTTCGTAAGTTATATAATTTTGTGAAGTATTGGACAAATTGATGTGCTATGGCTTCGGAGGAAACATGACGTGTACCAGAAGGGTCTTTAATTGTGTGTATGGTATGTGCGGCTCTCTTGGCCTGCAGTGCTCTCGCTAGGAGTTTTCCTGACTTATCACCAAACTCATAAAAACATTTCCGCTGTAAAATGTATTTGCGCTTTAATCGTTTGTGGAGTTCTTCTAGTAAATCATTTCTGGCTTGCGTTAGGTCGGTAAGTACCTCAGAAGCTAAGGATTGTTTGTGTTTTTGTTCTAAATGCGCGATAAGTTTAGTCAGTTCATCTATTTTCGCTTTTCGAAGTTTGGTGCGATTTGCAGCTGCAGAGATGAGTATGCCTCGTACCACACATTTGTGTGCTGCCCATACCACTTCAGATGTGGGCTCTCCCTCGCCATTTTCCATGAAGTACTTGGTAAGTTGATGGGAGATCGAATTTGTGACAGCAATGTCAGATAGGAGGGAATTATCTAAACGCCATATTGGGGAGTGTAGTCTTTTGGCGGGCAGTTGTAAAGTTAATGATATGGGGCTGTGATCTGATAAGACCATGGATTCAATAGAGGATTTTTTGACCATTGGTAAGTCGTCTTGGGAAATGAAAAAATAGTCTAACCGTGAGTACTTAGAGTGTGGTGGGGAGTAAAAGGTGAAATCTTTTTCATTAGGGTATAGAGTACGCCAGGTATCGTGCAAGAGTAAGCCTCTCAGTTGTTGTTTTATGGCCCGAAGGGCTCTGTATGTGAGGGAGGAGTGACCATTGGATGTATCAAGGTTAGGGTTTAACGGGACGTTAAAGTCACCTCCAAGTATTAACAGACCTGATCGAAAAGATGTGAGTGTCTGAAGAGTGTCGCGGAAAAAGGAGACTTGTCGCGAATTTGGGGCATACAGGTTTGCTATAGTTATTGGTTGTTCATGTAGGGTGCCTTTTAGGAAAATGTATCTCCCAAGGGGGTCCCTAAGGGTATCTGAAACAACAAGTGGGCAATTTTTAGATATGAGGATGCACACCCCTTTCGATTTGGCTTCATCATTAGATGCGTGATAACTTGTTGGGAAATGCCGGTCCTGTAATTTGGGAATTGTGTCCGTTCTGAAATGTGTTTCTTGGATCAGAGCAATATGGGTCCGGGACTTGTGCAGAGAGGAGAGTAAGAGGGAACGTTTTTCTGGTGTGTTCAGACCGCGTATGTTGACGGAATGAAGATTTAGAAGAGCGGGAGATAGCTCCTTATCAGCTAGTGCGTGATTAAGATCCATAGCCTTCAATCACAAAAAAAAAAAAAAAAAAAAAAAAAAAGAAAGGGGGGGGGGGGTTTGATTATCCGAAGAGATTACGGAGATAATCAATCCCTTGATTATCCCGCCTTCTCAGGTCTACAAAAGGGATCGGAATAATACAGCGTGGGTGCAGCTCCTATCCCGTGGGATACGGGTTATTATACTGCACCGTTGCCGTGTGGGGGTTGGTGTAAACCTTACACGAGTGAGGTGGTGTGTGAGTGAGAGGGGTGTAGGCCCCGCCATCACGTGACCATGAAAGTTAAATAAAGGAGGGGTACACTATCAGTGCACTATCCGTTGACGTTGGGGTTCACCATGGATAGCAAAAGAGGTGATGGTTGGATCACCTCAGTGATTCCGAAGAACATCCTATGTGTGCTTTACTCGAGATAGAGTACCATGTTTTTTGTTTCGTTAAGAGTCACTCAGACCTCTGGAATTGCAGCAATGTCTGTGGAGATATGCAGCAAAGATTCCAAGGTGTGAGATTAAGCATAAGATAAAATCTACATAGTATAGCGAATGAGCTTAAAACCTATTCTATGCTTAAGTCTACTAACCATTACAGTATAAGGCTCAACATACCTTCGAAGAATATTAGTTAAACTATAAAATTAAGACAAAATGCAGTCCACGCCAGCAGTGAATACCTCCGGTAAAGTGCTCTATGAGGCGTACCTATGAAGAAAAAGGGGTTAGCAGGATCATCCGTAGTTAGACATCAGCTTTGGTAGTAAGCAACTTCGGCTACGTTATGTGTCCTCAGTTCCTAGAAAATCTCAATATCCGGAGCACCTGCTGTTATTCTGGGATCAAGGTGTGAAGTGGGAAGCCCTTCAGTATTAGGGATCCGAAGTCCATCAGCCATTCGGTATGGAGGTATCAGAGTTCCCAAGGGATTAAGCAAGCAAGGCTGTATGATACGGTGGTCATCTTTCCTTGGCTGTTAGTTTTTAGGTCCGGTTCAAACGTGTACTGCGGTGTATGCTGCGATTGAGCTGCGATTGAGCCGTATATCGGAGATATTCTTCCCGAACTTCTTGGAATGTAGGGGTTCACTGGGGGAAGCATGACATAGTGGGAATCCGGGAACTTGAAGACCTATTGCCTTTGTTGAGACAGGGACTGTGAGGTGCGCTAATCAGGGAGCACTTAGTCATTCCGCAGCCGGCAGGAGGGCAGGTATTCGTTACCGAGATCAGCGCTAAGGGCGTCATGGGGGTTGTATGCTGCCGCTCGTACCTCAATCCTTCTAGACATGAGGTTTGCTGCTAAGGTAGAGCCTACAAGCCCAATGGCGGATTCCAGACAAGGCCTAACGGTCTGTGCTTACGCAGCAAGTCTAGCCCTGTGATGACCATTTTAGGAAAGTTATCAGCAGTGGAGCACAATCCCTCGCTATTCTATTTTAATAAAGATGAAGGTAACTGTTCGCCTAACATGGCATAACTGTGTGGTTGGGCGTCTGTGACATTAGGCGCTTCTCTAACCGGATATCGGTCCCGTCTGGCTCTTCTCGAGGTGGGCGAGGTTGCTGCACTGAATTCACGATGATGATAGCGGGAGGTGCCGTGGTACGACGGGGCAGAAGGCGATCGTCTCCTCCTGTGTCCAGCATTCATGGCCTCCATAGGTTCTTCAGGCTGGCGTTCTCTACGGACAACCGATCGGCGAAATTCCGCATACCACTCCGGAACCTCCACGGTGGGGATGTTCAGGGTTTCACAGAACTGGGGAAGATCCTCAGGTACTCTGAGGAACGCCGAGCGCCCCTGCGAAGATGCCGCGAGGCAGAAGGGGAACTTCCATTTGTATGGTATGCCTCTGGTACGTAGAGTGTCTAGGAGCGGCTTCAGATCTCTGCGGTGCTGTAGGGTTATGCCAGAAAGATCCTGAAAGATTTGTACCGTTTTTCCTTCATGGACGATTTGCGGGATACTCCTGGCCTGGCGTAAGATTTCTTCCTTAATCTTGTAGTCCACCAGACAGCAAATCACGTCCCTGGGAGGTTCAGTAGCTTTTCCTTTGGGTCTCAGTGCGCAGTGGATTCGTTCGAATTCGACCGGTGTCTGCTGTGGCCTATGCATTATGCCATTGAACAGGCTAGTTACTGAGGGCAAGAGTTGATCCCCCTCAATCGTCTCAGGGAGCCCCCGTATCCTTAGGTTCCGTCTTCTGCCCCGGTTGTCGAGGTCTTCGAGATGCCTCTGCATATCCCTCATTTGGAGGGTATGTGTGTCCACTTGTCTGGTGGTTTTGCGGATTTGAAGGTCTTGCTGCTCTGCCGTTCTTTCTGTCACCGCTACTCTGTCCGTCAGGGCACGGATGTCCAAACGAAGTTCCGATACGGCTGCTGCAAGGGCGTCTTTTATGTCCGTGGCGATCATCCGTAAGTCGCTTATGTTTAAAGGATGCTCTTCCGTGACATTCTCCCCTATTTGGCTATGAGGTAGGGCTACTGATGGTGTGCCCTGTGAGGAAGATGTGGCCTGGGCGCTTCTATGGCGAGAAGACGCCAAGTTTCCTCTGCTCGAGCGGAACATGTCCGGAATATTGTGCCCGGGGTTATCAGGCTGTTCCCTCGGTGATCTGGAACGGGATGCAGATGTTTTTCTGGATGCGGTCCCCATGTGTTAGAATGGTTGTAGCTCAGTTTAGCCTCCGTTATACTGATCGTAGGTCGTGTGATGGCGGGGGCTGAGGAGTTAAGCTGCCATCGTCATGGAGGGTCAGGCCACGCCGAGAAAAAAGAAAAAAGGCCCGGGGACGCTGGAGGCTCCACAAACCTCAAGATGGCGGCAGGCTGCTAGTGGTCTGATGTATTTTCGACTATGTTTGCCAGCTCGTATAGTGTCCCCTACCAAACTTCTCCCGGGAGAGTATTAATATCTTTTGGCAATGCGATGTCTCTTAATTCGGCCGATCACGGCACTCGAGTCTGGGGATGGTGAGGGGCTGTGGGCCGCAAGATGGCGGCGAATCTCTGTTATGAGGGGCCGGCCTAATAGCAGCTTAGTCAGCTAACCAAACTCGATAATTTCCCCAGGGGCAGATGTATCCGGTGTCCAGTGACTAATGTGTGAAGTTTTGAGGCTCACCTAGGTAAGTAAATTGTAGGATGGCGATGGATTGGCAAGATGGCCACCGTTTGCTGTATGTAGAGCAGAGCCTCAGCTTTACCTAGGTGGTGGTCTGGGGTGGACTTTCCTTAGTTTTTCCCGGCCATCAGGGTCTCTACAGCATACCTCTATTATCCGGATGAGTCTGTGAAAGGAAGGGCCGGGATGGCTATCGCCCGTACCGCCGAATGCGGAACTCGAGCCCGGGGATGCTGGAGGCTTCACAGGCCGCAAGATGGCGGCGGGCCGCAAGTGGTCGGAGGTACTATCAGCTATGTCGGCCGGCTTATAATGTGTCCGTACCCCTGCCGAACCTCCTCCGGAAGAGTATGAACAACTTTTGGCGGTCCGATGTCTCTTAATTCAGCCGATCACGGCACTTGAGCTTGGGGATGGTGAAGGCCTAAGGGCCGCAAGATGGCGGCGAGTCACTGTTATGAGGAGCCGGCCGCGGCCTAATAGCGGCACGATCAGCCAGCCAAACTCGGTAATTTCACCAGGGGTAGATGTATCCGGTGTCCAATGACTGGTAAGTGAAGTTTTGGGGCTCCCCAATTTATGGAATTTGTAGGATGGCGTTGGATTGTCGAAGGCTCAGCGGAGCTATAGAGCAGTACGTCTGGTATCCTCAGTGTCCGGACACGCCCCCCATAGTTGTCATACTTTCCAGTTTAACCCATCTTTTTTCTTTATTATTTTTTTGCCCATTCCATCACCCATGAAAGTAGGATAGTGTTATAGTAATTCTATAGTACCCCCAGGCCCCCTTGTCCCTTCTCCCTGGTCAATACTGTCATGCTGATACGTGGCTTCTTTTTCTGCCAAATAAACCTTGAGAGTAAAGTTTTTAATCTTTTAAAGTATACCTGTGGGAACGGGATCGGTAACATTTGCATTTTGTACATAATCTTTGGCAAGATTCCCATTTTGAAGATAATAATTCTACCAGTCCAAGACACGTGTCTTGGTGCTATTTTGTTTAATTCTAATTTAATTTAATTAATTGTCATTCAGTAAAGGGATGAAACTCGTTTGGTATGTTGTCTCCATGGATGATGTTATCTTTACCCCTAAGTATTTTAGCTATTTTTTACTCCAAATAAAAGTAATATTTAGGATCTCGGATTTGGACGGGTTCATTTTTTTTTTTTTTAAATTGTTTATTTAACATTTTTCATGACATTTATAATAACATCGTTGTCACATTCAGAATAAAAAGGAAAACATAAGGCTTCAATACTGTCTATCGAGAGTGCATGACCTTATCAAGAACCATAGGATATCTTACATTAGAACTATAAGGTTGGGAGTAACAAGTGATAAGAACCTTTGGTTATTAATTAGGCGATTCTACTGTGATTGCATTACTTGTCCTATAGGAAAAGGAAATCTTGTTGAGGAGAATTTGCACAAACAGAGGGGTAAAGTGTGTATTAGCCCAAGAGATATGAAATGTTTATTACCATAGACATCTATCATTTCAGCCTGTTTCATTTGTCGTACTATTGTCATCATAGTCGTCCCAAGGTTGCCAGATGAGAGAAAATTTCTGTATGGAACCTTCAACAATGGCAGTTAGGTGTTCCATTCTACGTATATCCATTAAGATGGTTAGAGTATGTGATAGGGTGGGAGGGGAAGTGGATAGCCAAAGTTTGGGGATAGTTTTTTTTGCTGCTAGTAATACGTATGACATCAGTTTCTGTTTTGTTTTGTGAAGACCTTGATAGGGAAGACCAAGTAGATAATATATGGGATCCAGGGGAACGAGGATTCCCACCAGTTTCTCTAATAACCTTTGGATCTGCTCCCAAAGTTGTGTAACCAAAGAGCATTCCCAAAAGATATGAAAATGGGAGCCTACTTTCTTATTACATCTCCAGCATATTTGGGATATAGACGGATCTGCCGCATGTAGTCTTTCTGGAGTTTTATACCAAAACATAAGTACTTTGTAACCTATTTCTTTGTGGGAAATACATCTGGAGCTCTTGGAGATGGAGATCCAAATCTTGTCCCAGTCTAGGAGAGATATGTCATGTTGGAGAATCTGTGACCATTTTTTCATATAATAATGCGTATCCACTTTTAGGGGGTTGGCCTCATGGAGTATTCTATAAATGGTGGATATCAGTTGGGGTTCATGAGGGCCTGTAGCACAAAGCATTTCGAATTGGGTAGGTTTATCTAAAGATAGTGTGGGGTTTTTGGTAGAAAAGAAGTGTTTGATTTGGAGGTATGAATAAAATATTGTTTTGGGTAATTGGTGTTGTTTGTTAAGGTCCTCAAAGGATAGTAAGTGTCTTGTGGCTGGATTGACTAGCTGTCGTAGTTGAAAAATCCCGGCCTTAGTCCAGGGCATCATACGTTCATAGGACAGACTGTCTGGGATGTCTGGGTTAAAAATAATATTAGTGAGAGGTGAACTTGTGGATGAAAGTGAGTATTTAGCGGAGCATTTCTTCCATATTGCCAGTGTAAAGAGCATTGGGGCCAGGCATAGAGTTCTCAGCTGGGGCATATATTTGGCCGTGGACGGCCAGAGCATGTAGCACGGATGTACTGGGGCTGTTATGCTCATTTCTATGTCCGCCCATCTGTTTGGGGCAGTTCTGTTGGTCCACGAGGTAAGAACCCTTAGATGAGAAGCATAGTAATATTTGATGAAGTCAGGGGCACCTAGGCCCCCTTTAAGCTTACGTGCCATGACCACTGAGCCCGCCACTCTATGTGAGGCGTTGTTCCATATAAAACGGAGGCTTCTTCTTTGAAGCGTTTTCAACTGAGACATTGGTATTGCCACTGGGAGTGTCTCAAATAAGTACAATAGTTTAGGAAGGATAGACATTTTTAGAATATTTATACGTCCCAGGAGAGAGATGGGCAAAGCGGTCCAGTGATTCAGTAGGCGGTTAATTTCTTGGAATAGGGGGGGGAAATTCGCCTGATATAATGAGGAGTATGATGCTGTAATCCGGACACCTAAGTATTTTAAGGATGTGGAGCTCCAGTGATAGTTGTATTTCTGTTTAAGGGTGTTCAGATTAGTTGGTATGATATTTATGGGGAGAGCTTCTGTTTTGGTGGTGTTAATTTTAAACCCAGAGATTTCACTGAAAGTGTTTAGAATTTTATGTAACGAGGGTAGGGACGTGTGTGGTTGAGTGAGTGTTAAAAGGATATCATCTGCAAAAAGGGATAATTTATATTCTGACTGACGTAAGCGTACTCCTGTAATGGAGGGACTTTCGCGGATTGTTGTGGCTAGGGGTTCTAAGCTAAGTATAAAAAGTAGGGGTGACAAAGGGCACCCTTGTCTAGTACCGTTGCTGAGGGGGAATGTGGGAGATAAATAGGATGCAAGTTGTACTTGGGAGGTAGGGTATGAGTATAGGGATCTAAGGGCCTGTATAAAGGGACCTGAGAAGCCATATTTGGACAGGATCGCAAACATGAAAGGCCAACTAAGGCGGTCAAATGCTTTCTGTGCATCTAAGCTAAGTATTACTGCCGGGGTTTTAGTTCTAGTTAGTAAATCGACAAGATCTATTGTGCGTCTGGTACTTCATGTACCTCTGTTCTCTCTCAATCTCTTACATCTGTTCTTTAAGCTCCTTTATTTCAGCCACTTGAAAGTCCAACTTTTCTTCTGTTTCCTCTACCCCTTTTTAGTATCTGATTCAGGTCCTAGTGCAGAGTGGCCATTTCTCCCTTTATGGATAATTCCAGTCTTGCAAACATCTCCACCATTTCTCTTTTGGTTGGTAGTTGCTTTTTTTGTCTAGATTCAGTTACAGCTTCATCTACTATCTCATCATTTGTATACAGTGAGATATTTCTGTCCCCTAGTTGTCTTCTCTGCCCATTTTTTTGCAAGCCTTCAGGTATCTTGCTCTTGGCCCCCAGCTGTTTACCCGGGCTATCTTTGTCTCCATCCTTTGTCATGTATTTCTTAATGGAGCCAGGACTGGCACCCACTTTTGGAGGGTTTGCTCCTGCCCCCCTCACTGGCTTACCCCGCATTTTGTTTAGGTTGTTATCCCCAGGTAATCAAATCTGGATTACAAGTAATTAGGAATACGAAATATTGCTATTTACTTTTCAGCATGGTGTTTAGGCTGCGGTATACATCAGACACATACAGGGAATTGTTGTTTACGTTCAAATGTGTAATTCCCGCCACTACCCCCTCAGTGCAACCGAGTTTGTGTAGAGTCTATTTAAAGTGTCTTTTCACTGGGGGGGGGGTCTTGGTGGGTCGTCCGTCCGACTGGGCCACTCAGCCCTTCTTATCTATTATGTGTTCAAATCACCTCTAGGGATATCTCCTAGGCCCCCCTATTTATTCATTTTTTTTTGTCTTTTGATCCACTCTGTCTTACTTTTGCACTGACGGAGTAGTATCAGCACATATGTCATTCAGAGCCTATCTAGCACTGGATATAAGAGAAGTATGCAGATCAGCTCCTAGTCCTCTGGAGCAGCCCTGCCTATGTATTTTGTGCTGCTAGTTAGCTGTCAGCCGTGTACAAGTTTGGCATTACTGTCATGTGCCAGTGGGGTATATCGCTGTGTCCATATATCAGTCAGTAAGAGTAATAGCACTGACTCACCCCTTTGGCACTTTGGGTCTGCTCCAGGCTCTCAGGTGGGTCCCTGTGTATGATTCATGTCTCCTTTCTTTGTTTTCTCTTTTTGCAGTACACTTTTGGGCTCCGTTTTCTCCTTTCAGATGGGGGGGTTAACGATTTGGACCCGGGAGGGGAAGGGGTCAGAGAAAGCCCGATCCCCGTTTGTGTTTGTCCTGCCTGCCTTTCTTTTGCAGTGAGAGCTGTACACATTGCTCCTCTCCCTCCCAATTGCTTTTGGAGAGTCTGTGACAGGCACTGTGTCTCCTCTCCACTTCCGTCTTCTCTGCTGGCAACCTGGGGCTTCTCCTTATTCCGGTGCCATTCCACTGATTCCCGGCCCTTTGCGCTGCTCCGTGGCCATTGCTAAGTGCCGGGACCAAGCTGCCTCTATCACAGATATGATCCAGGGAGAGAGGACTTGTCTGCACATCCACTGCAGGGATTCCTTTAGAAGTTTACACCGGGGGAGGAGGTGAGATGTCCAGTCCTTGCTATTGCATGCTGAGGGGAGCTTTTGTGGGCCTCACGGGATCAGCAGCTGCTTCTGCCCAATGCCCACATCAGGCCCCTCCCTCATCCTCGTTAGTGAGTATGAATTGTGATCACTGAGTCAGTGAAGCTTGAAAGATCTTACAGTGGAGATGTCCGGTATTTTCAGCTAGCTCTGTGTTGGTGCACTTGGAGTCCTGGTTGGCAAAGTGAATGTACAGTATGCTGGCAGTGTCTGGGTAAGCAAAGTAGACACTGTAACTACTCAGCAGGGTATAATTGTAACACAGATTTGAAAGGTGTAGGCAAAAAGAAAGCAATGTTGTCTGCATGCAGTGTCTTTTGTTTGTATCCATAAGGTGGGTAAGTGCCCGCTCACCAATCCTGTGACAAAGGCCCAAAAGGAGATGTCCTGGTAGACAGGCTCTTCAGGTGGCTACCTTACAACCGGAATGCCTCACGCCTTCAGGAATGCGCCTGGAGAAGCAGCCGGGGGTCCCTCTCTGGTGCGATGCTCACAACTGGCTGTAGATCTGTGGCAGAAAACAGCACACGGAGCCTGGATGGCAGCACCTCTCTCTCTGCATCTAGTCTTCTCTTCGCCTTTTGTTCTCTGCCTTGCTCCCAGGCAGCCTCCAGGTCCCTGAGTCCTCCTCTTGTGAGAGGACATACTGGGCTGTGTAGTTCTGCCCCCTAGGGAGTATTATGGGGCCACATGTGCTGGAGACTACATATCCCTGGATCCTTTGCTATAGCAGCTATGCCCAGTGATAGGCTCTCCTCTCCCTGCCAATGAGGAAGCAGGGGAGGAAGCAGGGTGGGCGGCTGCCTGTGCAAGCGTGGCTCACACACAATGTACAATGCAAGGAGAGGGAGGGGGGAATTCCCCCCAGCTGCTGTCAAGCTCGCTCTCATTGCCAGTGAGCCTGTCTGTGTCTCAATCCTGGTGGCGGCTGGCAGGAGGTGCGAAGCTGCGGGTGGCAGGGCGGCACCCGCTACACCCTTTTTTGACAATTCTTTGCATATTGGCCTTGAAAATGGTCAGAACTGATTTTCAAGTTTTACCCCAATAGGGTTCGGATTTAAGCTCAATGTATACTCTGTGAGTTGAACCCAGACATATTCACTCAGCCCCCATCCCGCACTCCTAGCTGTTAATGGGAACACAGATTAGCAGGATATCGTGTTGGAAAATCCTTCATGTATAGGTTGTATGTGAGAACCAGTTAAAGGAAATTTGATAATTGCTGCTGCATAAAGATGAGGCTTATGCCGCGTACACATGGTCGGACTTTTCGACCGGACTGGTCTGATGGACGGCGACAGACCAAATCCGGCGGACAATCTGATCGTGTGTGGGCTTCACCGGACCTTCAGCTGACTTTTCCAATCGCAAATCTGACGGACTTTAGATTTGGAACATGCTTCAAATCTTTACGTCGTAACTTCGCCGGACCCAGAAATCCGCTCGTCTGTATGCTAGTCCAACAGACAAAAACTGACGCTAGGGCAGCTATTGGCTACTGGCTATCAACTTCCTTATTAGTCCGGTGTACGTCATCACGTACGAATCCGTCGGACTTTGGTGTGATCGCGTGTAGGCAAGTCCGTTCCTTAGAAAGTCCGTCGGAAGTCCGTCAAAAGTCCATCGAAAGTACGCTGGAAAGTTTGTCAGACCAGTCCGGTCGAAAAGTCTGCCCGTGTGTACGCGGCATTAGGTTCACTGCTGCTATGGGTTCACAGGGAATCCCTGGGATTTGAGAAGTTTGTAAATGATGAACTCTGTGTGAAATGTGTTTTTCTGGTTTGCTACTAAAACAAGAAAAACCTTCATAGTTACATAGTTATATATATATATTGGTAAGGTGGAAAAAAGACACAATTCCATCAAGTCCAACCTGTGTGTGTGCGCTTTTATGTCAATATTACATTGTATATCCCTGTATGTTGTGGTCGTTTAGGTGCCTATCTAATCGTTTTTTTGAATTATCTATGCTCGCTTCTGAAACCACTGCTTGTGGAAGAGAATTCCATATTCTTACTGCTCTTACTGTAAAGAACCCTCTACGCAGATTCTGGTTAAATCGCTTTTCCTCTAATTTTAGTGAATGGCTGTAAGTCTTTTTAAATGCTCTTTCATGGAAAAGTTTTATCGCTATTGTGGGGTCACCGGTACGGTATTTGTACATTGAAATCATATCCCCTCTCAATCGTCTTTTCTCCAGAGAGAATACGTTCAGTGCTTGTAATCTTTCCTCATAACTAAGACCCTCCAGTCCCTTTATTAGCTTTGTTGCCCTTTTCTGTACTCTCTCCATTTCCTGCACATCCTTCCTGAGGACTGGAGCCCAGAATAGGAAGCATACTACAGGTGCGTCTAGATCAAAGTCTTGTAGAGTTGGAGAATTATTGTTTTATCTCTGGAGTTAATTCCCTTTTTAATGCATGCCAATATTCTATTGGCTTTGCTTGCAGCAGCTTGGCATTGCATGCCGTTGCTGAGCCTGTTATCTACTAGGACCTCCAGGTCCTTTTCCATCCTAGATTCCCCTAGAGGTTCTCCCCCTAGTGAGTAGATTGCATTCATGTTTTTGCCACCTAAATACATTATTTTACATTTTTCTACATTAAACATCATTTGCTATGTAGTTGCCCACCCCATTAATTTGTTCAGATCTTCTTGCAAGATTTCCACATCCTGTGGAGAAGTTATTGCCCTGCTTAGCTTAGAATCATCTGCGAATACTGAGATTGAGCTGTTTATCCCAACCTCCAGGTCATTTTTGAATAAATGAAATAGGATTGAGCCCAGGACAGTACCCTGAGGGTCCCCACTTTCCACACTGGACCATCCCGAGTACTCCCCATTTATCACTATCTGAACTCACCCTTGTAGCCAGTTTTCAGTCCAGTTACTCACCTTTTGGTCCATGCCGACAGACCTTAGCTTGTATAGTAAACGTTTGTGGGGAACTGTATCAAATGCCTTTGCAAAATCCAGATACACTACATCTATGGGCCTTCCTTCATCTGGATGGCAGCTCACCACCTCAGAGAAGGTTAATAAATTTGTCCGGCAAGAACGATTTTTCATGAATCCATGCTGATTACTGCTAATGATACCGTTTTCATTACTAAAATCTTGTATATAGTCCATTATTATCCCTTCCAAAAGCTTGCATACTATTGATGTTAGGCTATCATGGTCCTTTTTTAAAGGTTGGTGCTACATTGGCTTTTCTCCAATCAGCTGGTACCATACCAGTCAGTAGACTGTACGTAAAAATTAGGAACAACGGTCTGGCAATTACTTGACTGAGTTCCTTAAGGACCCTCGGGTGCAAGTGATCTGGTCCCTGTGACTTATTTATGTTAATTTTGTTTCTAATTGTATCCTCTGTTAACCATGGGGGTGCTTCCTGTGACATGTCATGAGGATAAACATTGCAGCTTTGGTTACTGAAGTCCCCCGTTTCTATCGTAAAGATTGAGGAGAAGAATACGTTCAAAACCTTCGCCATTTCACCATCCTTTGTAACCAGAATCCCTTCATTATTCTTTATGGGGCCAATATGATCTGTCCTCCCTCTTTTACTATTTATGTACTTAAAGAATTTCTTGGGATTTGTCTTACTCTCCACCGCTATATGCTTTTCGTGTTCTATCTTAGCCGCCCTGATTACACCCTTACATTTCTTATTGCATTCTTTGTACAGTTGGAATGCTGATGATGATCCCTCAGCCTTGTATTTTTTGAAGGCCTTCTCCATTGCTTTTATATGAATTTTTACGTTGGCGTTAAGCCACCCAGGGCTTTTATTAGCTCTTTTAATTGTATTACCCTTTGGGATGCACTGGCTAATACCCTTTTTTAATATGCTCCTAAAGCACACCAATTTTTCCTCCATGTTCTTTGTTCATAGGATTTTATCCCATTTAGTATCTTCTAGCAAGGAGCGTAGTTTCTGGAAGTTGGCTCTTTTGAAATTCAGTGTTTTTGTATTCCCCTTATGTTTCCTATTTATGTGATTTATGCTGAAACTAATTGACCTGTGATCGCTGTTTCCTAAGTTGCCCCGAATTTCTACATCTGCGATCAAGTTTGTATTGTTAGTAATCAGTAGGTCTAGTAACATATTGTTTCTTGTTGGTGCATTTACCATCTGACCCATGAAATTGTCCTGTAAGACATTTAGGAAATGGCGAGCCTTAGATGAATGCATGGTTCCTTCTGCTCAGTCTATGTCTGGATAATTAAAATCCCCCATTATAATGACACTTCCCATCCTTGCCACCATTCCAAACTCTGATAGAAGGTCCGTCTCCCCCTCCTCCCTCAGGTTAGGGGACCTATAGCATACTCCCAGTATTACTTTCTCCGTGATTTACTCCCTTTGTACCCATAAGGATTCCACCTCTTCCCTTGCTCTGTTAGTGATGTCATCCCTCACATTCACCTGTATATCATTTTTGATATACAGGCATACCCCTCCACCTTCTTTTACCATCCCTGTTCTTGTGATATAGGGAATACCCTTGAATGGTTGCCAGCCAATCATGAGAGCTACTAAACCAGGTCTCTGAAATTCCAACTAAATCTAATTCCTCCTAGCAGCTCTAGTTCTACCATTTTGTCCGCCAGACTCCTGGCATTAGTGAACATGCCTTGTAGTTTCAGTGCAGTGCATAATCTTTGCCTCTGGTCAGCTAAGTCACACAAATCAATAATTTGAAGGAATGGATAACCCAGCCTTTTTTATATAAACAGGTGAGCTCACTGCAGCCATATTATCAATGTGTGTTTGAGCTATTAAGGAGAACTGACATTTCTTGGAGTAGGGGTAAGAGAGATACTGTTTCTTTGTTTGTTTGTTTTTTATTATTATTTTGGAATTGGTATGTACATGTGTCAGAAACCATGAAATCAGACCGAGACAGAAGTACAGTTAAATCACACTTGTTTAATAATAAAAGTAAAAAGAACAAACGTAGTCAAAACATAGCCAAAGTTCAGTAACTGGAACGGATAGTCAGCCAAGCCAGAAGTCAGGATCAATGTAGTGGAACAGCAAGCAGGATCTGGAGCCAGAAGGGATGTCAGCAAAGAAAGTCTTTAAACAGGAACACAGGAGATAGGCTCTGTGATGTTGACCAAGGTGAAGGCAGAGATCCTTTGGGCTGGACGGCTTAAGTAGGCAGGACTGACGAGCAGGATATCATCACCAGCTGAGTAACTGTGGAGAGATAGGAGCTGGCAATTAGCCGACAGGTGAGCGGCCAGCTCTGAGAAGGAAGGGCTGAGCCCAGGCCTGACAACATGCCCCCCATAGTAGTTTCAGTTTCCCATGCCCTTTGTTTTACAAAAGCTTTCTTATTAGCCTTACAAATGGCCAAATTGAATAACGATATTTGCACCCTTTAGACTTCAAAGGGGTTTGCCACAAAGTTTGTGAAATGTAAAATTCCAGCAAGGTTATTCCGCAAGGTGATTCATATGTCTACAGCACTTGACTGGTGTAGAAACTATGAAACTAAATAATGGATTAATCTAAAACAGTACCTCTTCATAACCTCCCCTGGATGAGGAATGAGATCCCAAGTAAACTTAAAGCATTGGGCCAAACGGCCTATTTAAAGGAGACACTGACACTGGCAGTCACCTGCTATCAAGCTACCAGCACCCATGTTTCCTTGAGCCTTGAACCTCTGTCACCACACTCAGGAGTGCTCGGACCAGAGCTGCAAAGGAAGTCCTCTCGTCTACTCGGCCTCCAACCAAGGTACGTGACATACTGGCACACTCCTCCAGATTTTTTGGAATTGTCCTATTTCATTTTGGGACAAAGTGGTTACATTTTTAAACTGACTGATATTGATCTTGTTAAAAACCTAGGTGCCCTCATCTTCCATTTGACACCAATCCCCAAGACAAGATATAGATGCTCCCATCTCATACATTTGATAAATGCTGCAAGGGCCTGCATACCTATACCATGGAAGTCGCCTTTGCCTCCATCTATGGGTATGTGGCTACCCAAGGTTCAAAAATATCAGACTGTAACTTATCTCTTTTTACATTTTTATGTTCTGCATTTTACCATCCTACCATCCTTATAACTCTTATACCTATTTTCTCCCTAATTTCCTATAATTTTACCTCATTCACCCCCCCCCTCCTCACTTTCTTTGCATACTCAAAAATGTAAACAATTAATAATACAAATTAAAAAAAGAGCAAGATTTTACAAACTGAACCCTGGTAGAATAATTGATTCTTACTGGTGTAAATAATAATCAAGCAGAAATGTTCAAGCATACATATAAACCTATTGTAACTTTCCTTTCGGAAGAATTTTTCAGTATTTTAAAATATTTAAATACAAACTGAAGTATGACTGCAGACAAAATAATAATTATACTGTAAAACTCTTCTTCATCCTACTTGAGATTTGTTAAGTCATAATTCCACACCTCAATTAATTGTGCAATTGGCACATTTTAGCTGTTAATAGTTTTAATTAATCAGAACAAGTGCACTTGCCAAAATGTCAGCCTGAATGTTTTGAGTCCTACTGTATCCCCAGAGGTGGCTTTATTTGTTTGCTGGGACTTTGTTGTTTCCTATTTAGAATGTTCTCAGAAATCCTGTGCTGACAGTGCTGACAGTGCTGACAGTGTTCATCATGAACTAATCTGATTTTAATGCTTCAAATCAATCATGCACAGAGTAAAAGAGAGGGTGAGTGCATTATAAACTAAAAGGTGTATTGATTAAAGCATTGTGACTGCCAAAATGAACAGAAAGTGATTCCAAATACATTCACTCTTTGCTAAATAACATTCTGTAAATTGAATATTCAGTTTAGACATTTGCTTTTCTCAAACTAAGTTTTGTTTTCGGCTGGGAATTACTATAACAATTTTGTTTCTGCATAATTTAAAACATATTTCTTTATTCAATCATTACATAAATTAATAGCATTTATGTGTAATCTTAAACACGTGTCTTCCCTCTCATGATTTATCACGTATCTTTCAGCATTTCCTTTCTTACTTTACCTACCATTAATTTATATTTTCTAGTTTAAAGTCACCCTTCACAAGATACAGTGGCTGCATGTTTCACAATTCTCAATTTTTCTAAATTCTCCAAACCGTGCCACAAAATGGCATCCAAATAAAGTATTAGTGGTGACTAGGGATGAGCCGAACGCCCCCCCCCCCTGTTCGGTTCGCACCAGAACACGCGAACAGGAAAAAAGTTCGTTCGAACACGCGAACACCGTTAAAGTCTATGGGGCACGAACATGAATAATCAAAAGTGCTAATTTTAAAGGCTTATATGCAAGTTATTGTCATAAAAAGTGTTTGGGGACCTGGGTCCTGCCCCAGGGGACATGGATCAATGCAAAAAAAAGTTTTAAAAACGGCCGTTTTTTCAGGAGCAGTAATTTTAATAATGCTTAAAGTCAAACAATAAAAGTGTAATATCCCTTTAAATTTCATAGCTGGGGGTGTCTATAGTATGCCTGTAAAGGGGCACATGTTTCCCGTGTTTAGAACAGTCTGACAGCAAAATGACATTTCAAAGAAAAAAAGTCATTTAACCACTAAGCCACCGCCCACCGTCATATGACGGCGGGACGAGGCTTCTGTTGTTCTGGGAGGACGTCATATGACGTCCTCGCCCTCCCTAGCCACTAGGGGGCTCGCACGCGCCGCCGGCGGCGCGCGCGCGTGCCCGCTGCGTCGCTCGGGACCCGGTGTGCGTGTCCGCCGGGCACCCGCGATTGCCGGGTAACAGAGCAGGAGCGTGGATCTGTACATGTAAACACAGATCCACGTCCTGTCAGAGAGGAGAGGAGACCGATGGCGTGTCCCTTGTACATAGGGACAGCAATTGGTCACCTCCCGCAGTCAGTCCCCTCCCCCCACAGTTAGAATCACCTCCTTAGGTCATACATTAACCCCTCGAGCGCCCCCTAGTGTTAACCCCTTCCCTGCCAGTCACATTTACACAGTAATCAATGCAATTTTATAGCATTGATCGCTGTATAAATGTGAATGGTCCCAAAAATGTGTCAAAAGTGTCCGATGTGTCCGCCGCAATATCGCAGTCACAATAAAAATTGCAGATCGCCGCCATTACTAGTAAAAAATAAATAAATAATAAAAATGCTATAAATCTATCCCCTATTTTGTAGACGCTATAACTTTTGCGCAAACCAATCAATATACGCTTATCGCAATTTTTTTTTACCAAAAATATGTAGAAGAATACATATCGGCCTAAACTGAGGAAAAAATTTGTTAAAAAAAAAAAAAAATTGGATATTTATTATAGCAAAAAGTAAAAAATATTGTGTTTTTTCAAAATTGTCCCTCTTCTTTTGTTTATAGCGCAATAAATAAAAACCGCAGAGGTGATCAAATACCACCAAAAGAAAGCTCTATTTGTGGGGAAAAAATGATAAAAATTTAATTAGGGTGCAGTGTGACCGCGCAATTGTCATTCAAAGTGCGACAGCGCTGAAAGCTGAAAAATGGCTTGGGCAGGAAGGGGGTGTAAGTGCCCTGTATTGAGGTGGTTAAAACTACTCGCGGCTATTGCATTGCCGATCCGACAATACACATAAAAGTTCATTGATAAAAAATGGCATGGGAATTCCCCACAGGGGAACCCCGAACCAAAATTAAAAAAAAAAAAAATGACGTGGGGGTCCCCCTACATTCCATACCAGACCCTTCAGGTCTGGTATGGATTTTAAGGGGAACCCCGTGCCAAAATAAAAAAAAACGACATGGGGTCCAGACCCTTATCCGAGCACGCAACCTGGCAGGCCGCAGGAAAAGAGGGGGGGACGAGAGAGCGCCCCCCCTCCTGAACCATACCAGGCCACATGCCCTCAACATTGGGAGGATGCTTTGGGGTAGCCCCCCAAAACACCTTGTCCCCATGAACCCTGGCCGGTGGTTGTGGGGGTCTGCGGGCGGGGGGCTTATCGGAATCTGGAAGCCGCTCCGCATCCATGCTGGCATGGTGGGAGGCTCCCGCTGTGTGACGCGTCTCCTCTTCTGACGGTTCTTAGATAACGGGGGGTGGGGCCCCCCTGTGATCCCGCCCCCCTCTGACACACGGGACATGATGGGACTTCCCTGTGGCATTCCCATGATGTGGCATTCCCCGCCCCCCGTTATTTAAGAACCGTCAGAAGAGGAGACGCATCACACAGCGGGAGTCTCCCACCATGCCAGCATGGATGCGGAGCGGCCCGGAGAAGAAGATGAAGAAGAGAAGAAGAGAAGAAGATGAAGAAGAGAAGAAGATGAAGAGAAGAGCGGGAGCCTCCCCCTTGCCATGGGTGCGGAGTGGCCCGAGGAGAAGAAGATAGAAGATGCCGCGGAGGAGATGCTGGACGAGAACACCGGAGGAAAAACCAGAAGAGCCAGAAGAACCAGAAGAAGAAGAAGAAGATGAAGGAAGAAAGAAGAAAGAAGAAGCATTTAAATAAAGGAATTGTCAAAAACTGTCTCTTGTCATTTTTAACATTTTTGACAGTTTTTTAGTGAAATGGTAGGGGTACTTTTGTACCCCCTTACCATTTCACACAGGGTACCATGTACCCCATACTCATTCACATAGGGTGGGGGGCCGGGATCTGGGGGTCCCCTTGTTAAAGGGGGCTTCCAGATTCCGATAAGCCCCCCGCCTGCAGACCCCCACAACCACCGGCCAGGGTTGTGGGGATGAGGCCCTTGTCCTCATCAACATGGGGACAAGGTGTTTTGGGGGGCTACCCCAAAGCACCCTCCCAACGTTGAGGGCATGTGGCCTGGTACGGTTCAGGAGGGGGGGCGCTCTCTCGTCCCCCCTCTTTTCCTGCAGCCTGCCAGGTTGCGTGCTCAGATAAGGGTCTGGTATGGATTTTTGGGGGGACCCCACGTCATTTTTTTTTTTTTAATTTTGGCACGGGGTTCCCCTTAATATCCATACCAGACCTGAAGGGCCTGGTATGGAATTTAGGGGGACCCCACATCATTTTTTTTTTAAATTTTGGTTCAGGGTTCCCCTGTTGGGAATTCCCATGCCGTTTTTATCAATGAATTTTTATGTGTATTGTCGGACCGGCAATGCAATAGCCGCCAGTAGTTTTAAATGACTTTTTTTCCTTTGAAATGTCATTTTGCTGTCAGACTGTTCTAAACATGGGAAACATGCGCCCCTTTACAGGCATACTATAGACACCCCCCCAGCTATGAAATTTAAAGGGATATTACACTTTTATTGTTTGACTTTAAGCATTATTAAAATCACTGCTCCTGAAAAAGTGGCTGTTTTTAAAACTTTTTTTTGCATTGATCCATGTCCCCTGGGGCAGGACCCAGGTCCCCAAACACTTTTTATGACAATAACTTGCATATAAGCCTTTAAAATTAGCACTTTTGATTTCTCCCATAGACTTTTGAAGGGTGTTCCGCGGCATCGAATTTGCCGCGAACACCCCAAATTGTTCGCTGTTCGGCGAACTTGTGAACAGCCGATGTTCGAGTCGAACATGAGTTCGACTCGAACTTGAAGCTCATCCCTAGTGGTCACTATCGCTGCTGTATATAATGCACACCAGGCTGAGGCATGTACATGTAGCGCTACCCTTATGAGGGCTGTTGATAGAATCTGTACCCCACTGGTTGCCCCGACTCTGCAAGTCCTCCGACACCTCTGACAACCTGGGTTGAGTCATTTTTACCAACAGTCATCAATAACAAGAAACTTACACAATACCAGTGAAACAGTTCAAGTTTGTTTACTGTAGTAAAAGGGACACATGGAAGTGCATAACATAACACTGTAGATCATAAAGGTGTTTTATCTAAACAATATAACACTATTTATGATTTGCTACTTGGTAATTTAGAAACTTTCAGTAGTAAAGAGGAATACAAAGTAAACAGTATGATCCAAATTCATTTAGACCTTATTTCTGTCACAATAACCTATGTGAACAGGTTGGCAGAAGGATAGGGAACTGACACTCTACTTCCTATGTCAGGTTCACTCCCTTCTGTTTCCTCAACCCATAGGCCACTATATCAACACAATATGACAAACACTATTCAAACTATTGTGTTTAAAGTAGCTGGCTCCTTTAAATAGACTTCCAGAAAAAGTAAGAGCAGTGACGTCAGAGGGGGGCGGGGTCACCCATTACCCCATTACGTAACCAGGTGACCTCGCCCCCTCTGACCTCACGGGGAAAGCCATAGGGAAGTCCCCGTCAAGACCCATGCGTCAGAGGGGGCGGGGTCACCGGGTGGCCCCGCCCTCCATTATATAAGAAGTGTCAGAAGAAGAGAAGCGTCACACAGCGGGAGCCTCCCATGGATGTGGAGCGGCCCAAGAACGAAGTGGGGAAGAAGACGCCGTGGAGAAAGATGCCGGACTAGAACACCGGAGCAAGAAGCAGAGGATCAGAGAAAGAACCAGAGAAAGAAGAAGATGTAGGAAGAAATCGAAGGAAGAAGGAAGGACGAAGGAAGAAGACCCAAAGAAGATGGAAAGAAGAAGACTTCAAATAAAGGAATTGTCAAAAACTGTCTCTTGTCATTTTTAACATTCTTGACACTTTTTTTGTGAAATGGTAGGGGTACTTTTGTACCACATTACTATTTTACACAGGGGGGGTGGGATCTGGTGGTCCCCTTGTTAAAGGGGGCTTCCAGATTCTGATAAGCCCCCCCGCCCACAGACCCCCACAAACACTGGCCAAGGGTTGTGGGGATGAGGCCCTTATCCTCATCAACTTGGAGACAAGGTGCTTTGGGGGCTACCTCAAAGCACCCTCCCAATGTTGAGGGCATGTGGCCTGGTACAGTTCAGGAGGGGGGGCACTCTCTCTATTCCCCTCTTCTTTTCCTGCAGCCTGCCAGGTTGCGTGCTCGGATAAAGGTCTGGTATGGATTTTTGGGGGGACCCCCACGCCATTTTTTTTAAAAATTTTGGCACAGGGTTCCCCTTAATATCCATACCAGACCTGAAGGGCCTGGTATGGAATTTAGGGGGACCCCCACGCCATTTTTTTAAAATTTTGGTTTGGGGTTCCCCTGTGGGGAAATCCCATGCCTTTTTTATCAATGAACTTTTATGTGTATTGTCGGACTGACAATTCATTAGTAGCCGCGAGTAGTTTTAAATGACTTTTTTTCCTTTGAAATGTAATTTTGCTGTCAGACTGTTCTAAACACGGGAAAGCTGTAACGAAATGTCCCCACACTCCGCTCAGCCTAGTAGGCAACAAACTATAGTAGGAGTGGACTGTCCGGCTCCTACCCAGTTCTAGAGGTCAATATGATCAGCTCTCTCAACTAACATGTTGAGTTCAGAATCAAACAAACCAAGTATAGTCTTTTCATCCTGGGAGATATCCTGGGAGATATTGTGGATAAATATTACTGTCCCATTTTAAGTAATCCAAGATATATTTTCTCAGTCACTATTCTAATATGGCATATACAGGGTTCCCAGAGTCTGTGTGTCTTGGGGGACATGGACCTGAATCTAAAGTAATACCACCTCAATGGTCCCCAGGCATACAGCTCATGAAGAGCACCGTTCCCCCAAATGCCAGGGCCCATAATCGATAGGCAAGAGGCTAGCATTCAGTCCCCTCCAAAAGCCTCTGTCCCGGTAAGTCTGTCACAGAAGCCAATGTGTAAAATCTAAGAACTGTTCAAAATTATCCATCATTTATTTAATCTTCCTTAATCCATTTTTAGCATGGGTTGCAAACTACAGGACACGAATGAAGCTTGCATGTTCTCCCTGTGCTTTTGTGGGATCCCTCCATGTGCTTCTCACACACTCCAAAATGCTGGTAGGTTAATTGGATCCTGTCTAAATTGGTCCTAGTATGTGTCAGGGACGTGCAGTCAGGGGAGACATGAACATAAAAAACAAAATAAAAAGATCGAACTTTGAGGGTCGTAGCTTGGCGACCTGAGGTTACAGAGACCCCAAATGTGGGGCTCCTGTGACCTATGGTTCCAGAGATATGGGGCTCCTTGAGCAGCCTGTCCGAAGCTACATACAGAGCAGCCAGTTTAAATACAAGCTGCCACACTCTGTTTACAGCAGACTGAGGGGATGAGCTCACAGTGCCTCTGACTTCTTGTCAAAGGCACTGAGCTCAATGAGCAGCTTGGAGCCTTGGACCAATGGTAAAGTATCATTGGCCCAAGTTGTCCAATAAAAATGCTGCAGTGGACGCTGTCCTCACATTGCAGTGTCATAGAAGGGGGCATGTGTCTAAAAGACACATACTCCCTTCCACACCAGCCCAGCCCTCTTAACTACAAGGAAAAAACATGGGTTTATGGGTATAAGATTTACCCATAATCCCATGTTTCTCACACAGTTAAGAGGGAGAATGAGATTCTTCTACTGCTGAAAAGGTACTGTTTTAATAAAGCTAAATCATATATTATTATGATATATGTTATAACATAATAATTTATTATTTATCTATTTACTGTGAAATTACTGGTTTGAAATTATAACTTCAAACTTCAGTAATTTAAAATTTAAATTTAAATTAAATTTAAAATCCGTTAAGCCATTTGCTTCAGTACAGTTGAAGTACAGTTTTTGAAAATATAGTAAATTACCTTAAAAACAATATATAATAATTATTATATTATATATAATAATAAATATATATATATATATATATATATATATATATATATATATATATATATATATATATATATATATATATATATATATATATATATATATATATATATATGTGTAAAAATCATATTTTTTTTTATATATATATTAGCGGACACCCTAGGAAATAAAATGGTGGTCATTGCAACTTTTTATATTACACAGTATTCGGGCAGCAATTTTTCAAACGCATTTTTATTTTTTTTTTTTTAAGAAACTGTTTCATGAATAAAAAATGAAAAATGAAAAAACTAAAGCTAACACCATTTTTTGTATACTATCAATGATGATGTTACGCCAAATAAATAGGTACCTAACATGTCATGCTTTAAAATTGTGCACACTTGTGGAATGGTGCCAAACTTCAGTACTTAACCACTTGCTTACCGGGCACTTAAACCCCCCTCCTATCCAGACCAATTTTCAGCTTTCGGCGCTGACGCACTTTGAATGACAATTGCGTGGTCATACAACACTGTACCCAAATGAAATTTTTATCATTTTTTCACCACAAATAGAGCTTTCTTTTGGTGGTATTTGATCACCTCTGCGGTTTTTACTTTTTATATAAAAAAATGTAAAAAACTGAATTTTTTTATATTTTGTTTTAAAAAATTTTAAACGGGTAATTTTTCTCCTTCATTGATGTACGCTGATGAGGCGGCAGTGATGGGCACTGATAGGCGGCAGTGATGGGCACTGATGGGTGGCAGTGATGGGCACTGATGGGTGGCAGTGATGGGCAGCACTGGCAGGTGGCACTGATTGGCACTACAGGTGGGCATTGATAGGTGGTACTTGTGGGCACTGATAGGTGGTACTTGTGGGCACTGTTAGGTGGCACTGTGGGCACTGTTAGGTGGCACTGTGGGCACTGTTAGGTGGCACTGTGGGCACTGTTAGGTGGCACTGTGGGCACTGTTAGGTGGCACTGTGGGCACTATTAGGTGGCACTTTTATTGGGCACTGATGAGGCAGATGTGCCTCTTCCACTTGGGGACCGATGTCCCTTACATCCGATCCGGTGATCGGCTTTTTTTTCTACTCGCGCTGTCAGCGTGAGTAAAAAAAAAAAAACGATTACCGATCTTTTGTTTACATCATGTGATCAGCTGTCATTGGCTGACAGCTGATCACATGGTAAGGGGCCGGGACCGGCCCCTTACACAGATCGGTGATCAGCCGAGTCTCAGTGACTCGGTGATCACAACGCGCCCGGCGCAGGGAGCGTGCACAGGGGAGGACGTCATATGACGTCCTCCCGGGAATGTAGGTCCGCGCTGTAGCCGTCATTCGGCTATAGCGCGGATGCCAAGCGGTTAAAAATCTGCAAAGGCGATGCTTTAAATTTTTTTACAGGTTACATGTTTAGAGTTACAGAGGACATCTAGTGCTAGAATTATTGCTCTCACTCTAACATTCACAGCGTATGTAACCTGTATGTATCTGGCTCTGATACTAGCCAGTGCCTCACCAGCTACTGACCTCACCGCACGTTCCAGGTATGTGTAGGTATGAATGTGAGATAGGGACCTTAGATTGCAGATTCCTTAAGGGCAGAGACTGATGTCAAATTTCATATATATATAATAGTGCTGCTTAAATTGCCATTACTCTACAAATACTAATACCTGAAAACATAAATGGGAATACCAGTAAACACACACTTTGCACATACTGTACATCTATCAAAACCACCTAGCACCAGCTGAAATACTGTACAAAGATGAGATAACACTGAGGTCATTGTCCTACCCAAATAAATTGAATTTTGTTTACTATTGACAATTGTGAGCCAATGTGAATTTTGTATGAATATATCAGAAGTCAAAAGTGTTTTTTAATAGCTTACATAAAAAAGATTATCCCATAAAGTGTAAGATATTATAATTGAAGAGGCAAAATTGTATAACCATCCCACATTACATTTTTATGTAATTAGTTAGGAAGCAAACATCTGCCATACACATCTGTTGGCATCTGTGACATTTAGGGCTTAATAAAATAACACGGCATTAAACAACAGTGTGCACTATCACTTATCACAAAATTATCTTTCCCTCTTAAAAGCACACACTAAATTAAAGCTTGTCTCTGATTGGCTGAATGTATGGCTCCTCATACTTTGTTATTAAATATGCCATCTCTAAAATAATATTTCTATTTAGTTTTGGCTTGTTTTACTTTAAATATATTTCAAATGTAAATGTTTTATGTAGCATTCAATATTCATTTGTGTTTTTCAAACAACCCATTTCTGTATACTCTTATATTCTAGTCAATAAACAAGCCATTTTAATTCTGTATATGTGTCATTAGACAAATTAGCTTTTTTCTCCACTTTGAGTTCTGTTTTTCATCTTGTTCTTTGGTTGGCTTCAGTACACAACTATTGTATAATTCTGCTGCAGTTTACACTTTGCCAAATTCGCATAATGAAAAATTATCCAATTACCAGTTCACATTTTAAAATATCTAGAACTTGAAAAATTTAAAAATAGTATCTATGGCAACAAAGGAGTATGCTCTTGTTTTTTCCTTCTGCCTTAATTTATTGAATTTATTTGTTGAAAGAATCAAAACTAATAACAAAAGAAAAATAAATAAATAAGAAAAATACATTTATGTAATAAAAAATTCAACATTTAATGCTGAAGATGCTACTTGAACAGTTATTCACTTTATGCAATTTTTTTTTTTTTTTAATTATTTTTTATTAAAGATTTTCAAGTACAAAACATAGTACAGACTTTCTTTTCCTTGTTCATTGATGAACACATCATGGAGATATACATTAATCAAAGATAGGTTCAGAGTTTACATTGTAGAGGGTAAGTAATTTTTACAATGTTATTATCTTATTTATTATATATGATGTAATAATAGTTTATTTAACATAATGTATTTTCATGAGACCACAAAATGAAAGTGTAGCAAAGGATAGAAGGGGGGGGGAGGGAGGGATGTAGAAAGGGTGGGGAAGGGGGTTGGAGGGGTAAAGGGAAGGGAGAAGGAGAGGTGACGGAGTGATGTAGGTATGTATATTTTCCATTAACTATGTAAACTTAACTAAGAAATATCAAGGGTTATATATATATTTCAATTCAAAAACCACTAGTTTTCTTTAAACCAATCCGACCATATTTTCCAATGTTTGTCAAAGATTGGTTTTTGTTCGGTTCTTGCTGCTATTAGTGATTCAAAAATGTAATTGGTTCGTGTTATAACAAGGGCTTCCGAAGCATTGGGTACAATATTAGTTTTCCAATTTTTAGTAATCAGTGATCTAGCAGCTAGGAGTACATGTGTGACCACTGTACGAAAGCAAGGAGGGAAGCTTTCAATGCCTAAGTTTAACAGTGCTAATCCTGGGTTTGGTGGTTTTAGTATTCCTGTGATACGCGATATATATTTGAATATATTGTTCCAAAAGCTGGTGAGGTGTTTACATGACCAGAATACATGCAAAATGTTACCCACTTCTCCACATGTTCTCCAGCACAGTGGTGAGTCGGAGGAGGAGAATTTGGATAATCTATAAGGCGTAAGGTACCATCTTTGAGCTATTTTTAAGGAAAGTTCCCAATGATTTACACATCTAGTTGCTTTATATGTGGTTTTGAGTGCATTTTCCCATTGATTGTTAGTGTAGGATTCTCCCAGTTCTAACTCCCACTTTAGGAATGGAGGGAGTTTTGTAAAGGTAGATTTATTTTGGAGGAAATTGTAAAATACAGAAATACCTTTAGGGGTAGTAGGGGTATTTGTGTAGAATTGCCATATTGATTCATGTATAGGTATGTGGATTGATTTTAAAGATTTTAGAAAATGAGTCAGTTGTCTATATTTAAAGTGGTCAGTTAAGGGTAGTGAGTATTCCTCTACTAGTGTATTGAATGGTTTAAGTGTGTTGTTAGTATATAGATCGGCGATTAGAGATATACCTCTTGAAGACCAATTTGTGAAGTTGGAGTATGGTATGGAGTGGTTCAAGATTGTGATTGGGATTGGGATGTTTATACTTTTGGTTGGGGGTGGGGGAGACTTGTGTAGTTCTCTCCACGCAAGTAGAGAGGCCTGGATAGTTAGTGGTAAAGATCTTAAGGGATATGGCTTCCATGTGTCAAGTAGTAATAGTAATCGGAGATCTTGGGTTGGGCTAAGGGCTCGTTCTATGTTGTGCCAGAGGACATCTGGGGATGGTGACAACCATTGTCTGAGCTGGGTAAGCAAGGATGCTCGATGATAGTCCCTGATGTCTATCAGGCCCATACCTCCCGCCAACCTGTGTTTAGTTAGAACATTTCTAGAACATCTGGGTCTTTTGGATCCCCATATGTAATTTCTGAGAAGATAGTTTAGTGATTGGAGATGTGTGTTTTTGAGTTGAATTGGTAGAGTGCGGAAGACATATAGAATTTGGGGGAGTAGTAGCATTTTGAAGGATGCTAATCGTCCTGACCATGATAATTCTATTTTGTTGAGTCTTTTTTACTTCTTTCGCTATTTTGTCAATTAGCGGGTCATAATTGGCATCTGCTAGTTTGGAGGGGTCAGCTGTTATTTGTAGTCCCAGATATGGGATACTGGATGAGCTCCAGGTATAAGGGAATCGTTTTTGTAGATCTATTTGGAGGGATGGAGGGATATTTAGACCTAGGATTAGAGATTTTGAGAAATTCACTTTGTAATATGAAACTTGGCTAAAATTCGTTAGAATGCCATGGGCACATTTTAGGGACTTAGTTGGTGAGGTCAAAAGAAGGATGATGTCATCTGCGAATAAGTTAATATTGTGTGATTTACCTAGCAGGGAGAATCCGGGTGTATCTGGGTGTGTTCTAATTTTTTCGGCTAGAGGTTCTATAAGGAGATTAAATATAGAGGGGGACAGGGGGCATCCCTGTCTAGTGCCATTGGTAATTGGAAAGGGAAGGGAGAGGGTACCTGAAGTGTAGACCTGCGCACATGGTGAAGAGTACAGGGCCAAGATAGCCGAGAGGATGGGGCCTGCAAACCCAAACTTCTTAAGTGTCTGTACCATATATCCCCAATGGATCCTGTCGAATGCCTTCTCCGCATCCAAAGAAAGCAGCAGAGAAGGCACCCGACAGGACCCAGCGCGAAGGACCAAATCAACAATCCTCCTTGTGGCGTCAGATGCTTGTCTGCCTTTAGTGAAGCCCGTTTGATCTGGGTTAATCAGAAGTGGTAGGAGATTTATAAGTCTATGTGCTAAGATCTTGGTGTACAATTTAACATCTGTGTTTAATAGGGAAATAGGTCTAAAGTTAGCAGGTGTAATAGGGTCTTTCCCAGGTTTTGGAATGGTAACAACATACGCTTTAAGCATCTCGGCAGGGAATGAGGCAGAGGACATTGCTTCCAGGTAAATTTCTTTGAGTGAGGGGGACAAGATTTCGCAAAACACTTTGTAATAACTGTTTGGTAGTCCATCTGGTCCTGGAGATTTACCAGTGGGTAGTGATTTAACTGCTGTACGGATCTCAGCCTCCGTTATGGGTAGGTTAAGTTGCTCTAATTGTGATGCTGAAAGGGAGGGTAGTGTGAGATCTGCCAAAAATGTTTGAATGGCGTCATCTGAGGGCTGTTGTGTGTTTGTATCGTCTTTTAAATTATAAAGAGAGGAATAGTATTCTGCAAAATTGTTTGCTATGTCAGTAGGGTTGAAAATTTTGCTGTTATCTGAGCTACGAATTAGATGAGGAATCCTCATTTGTGTCCTACGGTCTCTCAGTCTCTGGGCCAAATGTTTGCCAGCTCTGTTGCCAGAAGAGTAGTGATTTAGTTTTAGGTACCTAATATGTTTGTCATATTGCTCTAGTAACATGAGTCTGAGATCCGATCGCAGTTGGTTTAGTTTGTTTGCTATGTTTGGGTCAGGTACGGTTTTATTCTGGGCCTCCAGAAGTTTTATATCTTTGAGAAGGGAGTCTAATTTCAGTGTCCTCTGCCTCTTCATCCGCGCGCTAATCTGTAACAATATGCCTCTAATATATGCCTTATGGGCACACCACATAGTAAATGGACTGTTAACCGATTTAGCATTGATTTCAAAATAATCTTTTAGATGTTTGTTTACAAGAGCAACCTGGGATGAGTGTTGGAAGATTTGAGGGTTGGCCCTCCAAATGTAGGATGGGGCTGATGGGTATCTCTCCTCTATCGTGAGGGACACAGGGGCGTGGTCAGACCACGTAATGTCATGCACGGCAGAGGAGGACACCTTCTGAAGTAGAGTTCTGTCCACCAAGATTAGATCTATGCGTGAATACGAGTTATGTCTAGAGGAGTGAAAGGAGTAGTCCCGTTCGTTAGAGTGTTGGCACCTCCAAGCGTCGTACATCTCTTCTCTATGTAGTATGTTTTGGATTGAGGGAAGAGGGCGTCTTGATTTGGAGGTGGTGTCCATTTTGTAATCCACTGTGACATTGTAATCTCCACACATTATAACTGCTCCTTTTTTGATTGAGTTGATCTTTCGAAACAACTTTTTCAAAAAACCGAGTTGGCGCGTGTTAGGCGCATAAAGATTGACCAGCGTGTATAAATGGTTGTTAAGTTCTCCAATTAGGATTAGATATCGACCCTCAGGGTCTATATGGGTCTCTTGGATTGAGAGAGAAACAGAGTCTCTAATGGCAATGAGTACACCCCTATGTTTTTTAGAAGCTGATGCCTGAAAAATGTGTGGAAATTTATGGTGGGAGAATTTGGGGATTGATGAGGTTACCCAGTGCGTCTCCTGCAAGCACAGGATGTCAGATTTTAATTTGAGAGCTTCCTTCCATACTGAGGCTCGTTTAGCAGGATGGTTCAGTCCGTGGACATTAAAAGAGGTCACTCTAACCGCCATATGTAGTATATAAGATGATGGTGTGTTGGTACCTTATGTATTCCTGGGTATCTTCTGGTATTCTTAGTTGCATTTTGTCTTCTTTCCAGATGAGAAGAGTTCCTCCAGTGGTATGAGCTTTTAGTCCGTCACCGAATTGAGGGGTTAAGGGGGGAGAAAAGGAAGAGGTAAAACAGAGAAGAACAACAAACAAAAACAGAACTGGTGTATAAAAAAGGTGAGATTCTTTCCAGAATCTGATGGCAGATGTACTGCGCATTTTTAGAAGGGGAAACTGCGTGGAGTGTTAGCTCCATTAGGCGGCAGGAGACTCGTAGTTGTGGGTAGTTTATGACATTCGAGGCGAATATTTGTTGCGGCTTTTCTGTTGCTTTTTGTATGACACAACCTTCCATTCGGCCTGGTCATCTAGCTTTGAGGAGGGAGAAGGCCCTGGAGAGGGTTGTTCTGGTAAGATGTCCCAGGTGCGCAACATTGATAGGCCGTGATCACTGAGGTCTTGTCATCATGGGTGACGATGAGTTTTGTCGGGAAACCCCATCTGTATATGATATTGTGATTGCGCAGTGCTTTAGTCACAGTTAGCAGTGATTTACGTTTCTGCATCGTGAACTGCGAGAGGTCTGCGAACATTTGAATATTTGAGTATTGTTCGGGTGGTTGTGGATTTTTCCTAAAGGCTAGCATGAACTGCTCCTTAACGTGGAAAAAGTGCACCCACATCAGAACGTCTCTGGGGATGTTGTCTGATAGGTGTGCAGGCTTGGGAAGTCTATGGATTCTGTCAATGATTAACTCCGAAGAAGGGGTAGATGGTAGGTATACTGACATGAATTCCTGGACATATTGGCGGAGTTGTGATGGTAGGACACTTTCAGGGACCCCTCGTAATTTCAAATTGTTTCTACGTGATCTGTCCTCGAGGTCTGCGACTTTTTCTTTAAGCCAGGTTACCTCATCTGACTGGTCGTTATGAGCATCTACCAGGGTATTGTATGATGCAGCATAATCCCCCATTTTTTTCTCTACGTGGTCCACTCTGCCCCCCAGTTCCCTCACCTCTGTTTTAAAGTTCTGCATGCATTCCATCATGTCTGCGTGCAGTGAGCTGCGTAATGAGACTAACATGTCTCTCAGGGTTGTGTCTGAGAGGGGCTGGTTTACAGTGGGGAAAGAGTTAATGGAGTCAGCCATCTCTCTCGTGTCTTCCAGAGAGTTATGTCCCGTACTGACCTTGTAGTTGGTCGAATCATTCGACATGCGGGGTTTCGATTTGGCAGGGCTGCCTGAGAGCGGAGTGGAGGCGTCTGGGGAGCAGGAGTGTGGGTTTCGTCCGGAGCTTGGGCTTGGTGTGGCCGAGTGTGATTCGATTGATGGAACCGGAGAGCAGCCGGCGGCGCCATCTTGGATCTCGCTGTGGTTCTTAGGGGGGAAGAAATCGTTTAATTTCTTCGGTTGTGAGGGGTTCTGTCTCTTCCTTGTCATCTCGGAGGGTACTGCGGACCTTTAGGTAGGTGCTGGTATCAGAAGGAGCAGTCTGGATCGTCTCGGATTGTTGTAAATCCTGCCGTCTGTGCAGAGCTAACAGGTCATGCGTCTGTTCTCTAGCGCGGTAGCCACGCCCCCCCCACTTTATGCAATTTTAAAGTCAACCTGATCTACTAATCTTGAGTCGTGTTATGGTTTCATTCAGCCAAATGAGTGTCTTCAGTTACTCCAGCTGTACCAAAGTACCTAGGCAGGAAAAGCCCATGAAAGCACAATTTTGGGAGTATGTGCATTGCCAGTACAGGCTGAGGCAGAAATCAACCACATAATTGTGGCCACACCAAAAAAGGTTTATGTGTTTTCCACTCCTTTATTGCTGCCATGAATTTATTGAAGTATGTATTGGTTTGACACCTTGAGGAGGATACGAATGACCTCCAAGGGTGAGGGACGTAATGATGTTAAGTGTCCTGGCACTGAAGCTGAAGCAAAGGGCTCCATTCACAAAGCAGTATTTTTTTCTTTAAAATTTGCAGCAAAATAGCTCATAGCATTTTTCAATTTTTTTTTCTGCAATTCATAAAAAAATGCTACTAAAATACCGCATGCAGAATTTCATCACAATATGCAGTATTTGTCTCATGAAACCATGCATTATTTTATCTCATAATGAGAGTATTTTGTCTCAATTGCATAAAACATTGGTTCCTATATATATATATAGATTTTTTTTTCACATTACATATAGTGTTTCACATTTATTTGCACTGTTATTATATATATATATATATATATATATATATATAATAACAGTGCAAATAAATGTGAAACACTATATGTAATGTGAAAAAAAAATCGCAAAACAATGGCATAATCACAAAAACACAATATCGCAGAATAAACTGAAAATTCCTTAAAAGTGCAACATATATAAGCAGTTCATAAGTGAGTCCATATGAATAATAATCCGTAATCAAAAAGTGCTGGTGATTCAGTGATCCCCGCCACCTCTCAACTAATGCGCTCAGCTCTAAGTGTGACCTCTCTTACTAGGTCAAATTTCGTCTTCCCGTATATGATGGGGTATGCACGGTGGGCTCCTATGATGCCGTCCTCTGCCTCCTTTGTTCCATTGTATGTCCAGATACCCTTTCTTTAGTGGGGTGTGTGGCCCTTTAAAACTGCAGTTTTTCCTCCATATAAAGATCCATGCAAAAAAGAGGGGTCCTCATGGTGTAGTAATTTCAAAATAGGTATTTATTTAAAAATAGTTACTTACATTTAAGATTAAAACAAACAGCTCTTGTGATGGGCAGCTGGATACAAAGGTTCCCACCTCAATTCCTGTATGCAGCAGTGTCACATGACTCTACCCTACGCGGGTCATTATGGTCACGTGACTTCATCAGGGGTATCTTATCTCATGTGATATCCAGTCAGTTTTTATTGCTAATAAAGAGGTAAAATGGTTTAAACCGTAGATATATGCCAACTCACCAAGTCGCCCCTGTAGCATATGTATTAATACCAAAGAAAAAAGGTGACTAGAATACCAGTCAAAGGCAAGCTGCATTCACAAAACACACGTGGTGGATCAAAAACAACTACGTTTATTTAAGTAAATATAAAATATATTTACAAATGTCAAATATTGAATAAAAATAGTATAAAAAATGACACACATATATAAATACCCTTCTTCCACCAATAAAAAATTCAACATTGTCTTTTTTATTGGTTGAAGAATGCTATTTATTAGGGATGAGCTTCGTGTTCGAGTCAAAGCCGGATTGTGAACGATATGGCCCATTCACGCCAAATTCGAGTGGCGCATCGCAGTGCATTGCTGGCTGATGATTGGCCAAGCATGCACTATGACCCGCATGCTTGGCCAATCACAGCGCCATCTGTACAGCGAGCTGTAATTGGCCAAAGCCAGGGTGGCTTTGGCCAATTATGGCTCAGGGGGTTTAGTACACACCCCACACTATATAAGGCCGCCTGCACGTCGGTCCTATGTAGTGTGTTTCGGCATTGAGAGACAGAGACAGAGAGACAGTGTCATTTGATTTAAGTTAGATAGATTAAGTAGAACAGTCAGTCAGTTAGCTGCACTTACAGTGTATTGTGTATATATATGCATCCCAGGTGTTGTATATATATATATATATATATATATATATATATATATATATACAAACACTGTATTCAGTTTAGCTAGATCTGTTCCTGTTATTATCTTCCTACTGACAGGCAGGCAGGTGTTGTTACAGTATTTGAAGAAAATTGCTGGTGTTCTTTTGATCCTATTAGTCCTATTAGCTGCAGTATTTACAGTTAGTGTAGTGCGCCCTCTGCACAGTGTGCACCTAAAGCTACCTGTAGAAGATTGGTGGTGTTTTTCTGATCCTATCACTATCGCAGGCAGCTACTTTATTTTTTAGTGTAGTGCGACCTCTGCACAGTGTTCAGCTAAAGCTACAAGTTAGTGTAGTGCGACCTCTGCACAGTGTTCAGCTAAAGCTACAAGCTAGTGTAGTGCGACCTCTGCGCAGTGTTCAGCTAAAGCTACAAGTTAGTGTAGTGTGACCTCTGAACAGTGTTCAGCTAAAGCTACATGTTAGTGTAGTGCGACCTCTGCACAGTGTTCAGCTAAAGCTACAAGTTAGTGTAGTGCGACCTCTGCACAGTGTTCAGCTAAAGCTCCAAGTTAGTGTAGTGCGACCTCTGCACAGTGTTCAGCTAAAGCTATAAGTTAGTTAGGAAATTTAAAATGCAATATAGGGTACCAAGTAACACATTAAGGATAAGGTATGACACTTTCAACTATATAAAGACACGAAGGACACGGATAAAGTTAGGCACAATATTTGTAATGAGATAATTGATACTATGTTTAAACACCGAGTTAGATGTGTTATGAAATTATGGTGTTTTCTTCTTATTTGTGGGATTTTTTTTTTTTTTTGTTTTGTTTCTTTTTTCTTGGGCGGGGTAAAATATGGGCACAATTCACTGAATATGGAGAATATTCCTATACATGGTTATTGGTTGTTTTTTGTTTTTTTTGTGGGGATAACCTTACCCTCAAATAGCTGATGGGAATAAAGATTGGTTCATGGAACGTTAGGGGGTTGGGTACCCCCTCAAAGAGAATGCAGGTATTTGATCTGTTAGACGCACTTAAAGTAGATATTGCCTGTCTGCAGGAAACACACCTGACCAGGGAGACAAAAACACTTATAAGGAATAAAAAATATCAGAGCCAGTACCATGCGGTGCACACCTCTTACTCGAGGGGTGTGGTGGTGCTAATTAGGAGGGAGGTGGTGTTTTCCTGCAGACAAAGCAAGATAGATGAAGGGGGCCGATATGTTTTCTTGCACTGTACGATAGGGAATCAGGAATGTATCGTAGCAAACATCTATAACCCTCCACCCTTTAAACTAGAAGTCTTGTATGGTTTGTTGGAGTTTGTGGTTGACAAACCGAGGATCCCCGTCATTGCAGTAGGGGATTTTAATGTTGTAATAAATAAAGAAATAGATAGATTCCCCTCAGGAAAAGCGGGACAGAGTCTATGTGGGATTCGAATGGGCCAGTTTCTTGAAGAGGCTGGGTTGATGGACATGTGGAGAGTGAGAAACCCCGGGGTACAACAGTTTTCGTGCCACTCTAATACCCACTCCTCACTTTCAAGAATAGATTTTATTTTAGGTAATGATATGGCCGCTTTATTAGTTAGAGGTATAACCTACCATCCTAGAGGAATCTCGGATTATTCACAGGTGACAGCTATGATGGATATCGGGATAAATAAACAACGGGGTACTTGGAAACTGAACCCGTATGGCTCGAGATTCTTGAGGACCCAAAGGGGATCATAACTAGGTTGAGGGAATTTATAGACCTAAATGAGGACTCCGTAGCAAGAGGGATGATGTGGGAAGCCCTGAAAGCATATCTGAGGGGATTATTGATCCAGCAGATTTCAAGAACAAAAAGAGCATCAAGGATTGAGGAAGAGAATGCTAGGGAGGAGGTCCGAGTAGCAGAAAGAGAGCTTGTGGAAAATCTATCCCCGGAAAGCTATAAAAGGTGGGAAAATAAGCAGTCAATATATAAAGAGATAATGTTTAGGAAATCTGAAAGTAAAAGGATATTTCAAAAACAAATAATATTTGGAGAAGGGGAGAGAGTAGGGAAGATATTAGCCCATATTGCGAAAGTAGAAGCCCCCCCCCCAATAATTCCCGCTATTAGTACCAGGGAAGGTGAGATCACATCCCAACCAGATAAAATTAATGAAACGTTCAAAAAATATTATGAAGAATTATATAAATCCCAGGGGCCAGCGGTAGGAGAGGTAATGGAAAGATTCTTTAGGAAGATGGAGTTGCCCTCCCTTACAGAGCTGGATATCGAGGTACTGGAGGCGCCAATTACATTAGAAGAGGTTAAATTAGCCGTAAAGGAACAGGCCAATCAGAAATCTCCGGGTCCTGATGGTCTCCCGGCAGAGATTTATAAAAACTATGGGGAGATATTATTACCAGAACTTCTCAGGGTGTTTGAGTGGGCACACCAGAAAGGGAGGTTACCCGAATCAATGACGGAGGCCACAATTATAATGATACCTAAAGAAGGGAAAAATCCCTTAGAACCCGGATCGTATAGACCTATCTCTTTACTATGCTCAGATGCAAAAATCCTGGCAAAAATTCTGGTCACTAGGCTTCAAAAAATAATCCATAGTCTAGTCCATTCGGATCAAACAGGATTTATTCCCCAAAGGTCAACAAGTGAGAATATAAGGAGGCTCTTTTTGAATCTGCAGATTCCAATAGAAAACATGGGTACTAGAGCCGTCATGATGTTGGATGTGGGGAAGGCTTTTGGTAGTCTTGAATGGGGATATATTTGGCAGGTTTTGATAAGTCTACAGACCCTACAGTTTGCAATGGGTGAGGGGGGCATGGCGGTCCCGCATCCACGTTGCTACTTCCTGGCGGCCCAGTTGCAACATCTGAGAACAGGTAGTGGCCCTATGGGTAATAATAACCTAGATATAATGATAACAGGTGCACCCCACAGACGGGTTTGGGAGGTGTTGGACTCCCACAGTTAAATTAATGTTAAAACTCTGGAATAGTATTAAAGGTCTGAAGGGTATGGAGGGGGTGGCGGGAGGTATGCCTCTTTGGGACAATAAATGTCTCCAAGAATTGACAATGATAGGAAAAATTAAAACATGGGAGGTAAAGGGGATAACTAAATTAGAACAATTATATAATGGCAATATTTTGAAATCCTTTGCCTCCCTAAAAGAGGAATTTGATGTCCCAAAGCAGTCATATTTTAGCTACATCCAAATTAGGCATGCACTGCAGACCCAGTTTGGGGAACAAGGCCCGAGCTGGAGTCAATCATCCATCCCGCAAATGATAGAGAGCTTTGAGGGACCAAGAGGATTAATAGCTGAACTCTACCAACATATCTTTAAAAATAGTAAGGAAGGGCCAGATAAACTTAGGTGTAGAGGGAAATGGGAAAGAGACTTGGGGCCAATGTCGGACGCCCAGTGGAGGGAGGTATTGAAGGGGGGCCACCAGGTCTCGGTCTTGCCCGCTCAGAAATTTTCGCACCTAATGTTACTCCATAGGGCATATTACACCCCCCAAAAACTGTTTAAGTGGGGGAAAAGAGTAGATGCCAAGTGTCCTAGGTGCCAATTTACTGGAGATTTGCTACATATGGTATGGAAATGTCCTAAATTATCCCGCTACTGGACGGAAGTGATTGAGGCCATAAATAAGACTTTTAATTTGAGTCTTAAATTGGATCCAAAATTATGTATTCTTGGGGTGGGGGGGAATCTGGGTAAAAAGAGGGATAAAATAAAAGCAGTGCGGAGATGCCTCTACCAGGCAAGAAAGGGAATAACTAAGAGATGGCAAGCTGAGAAACCCCCTTCTGTAGCTGATTGGTGTAGAGCTGTGTCAGAAACAATAGGGAAAGAAAGGACAGTGTTTGTAAGGGCAGGAAACTTAAGGGAATTAAAAAAAATCTGGAATGCCTGGTTGGTGAATATGACCCACCCTACAGAGCGAACAGAGTAAGAAGAAGATAAGATAAGGAAAATGTTGATTTTAAGATTGGGTTAGTAGTATGTACGCACAATTTTTTTTTTTTTTTGTTTCTCTCTTTTTCTATTTTTTCATAAAGAGAGAGCTTGGTACAAGGTGGTTATAATGATGCAATGGGGGGGGGAGGGAAAAGGGGAGGGGAAAAAAAAAAGATAGGAAGGGGAAAAGAGGGAAGAAAGGGCAGAAAAGCTAAAATGTATTTTGTATAATATGGATCTATATACCACATTGGACATGAGGATGTTTTATTACTGTTTGGAATTTTGTATACTGAGTAATGTGATGTATTATGTATAACCATGAATAAAAATTATCAAAAAAAAAAAAAAAAAAAAGCTATAAGTTAGTGTAGTGCGACCTCTGCACAGTGTTCAGCTAAAGCTACAAGTTAGTAGACATGTGCATTCGTTTTGCATTCCAATGCATTTTCGCCCGAATTTCAGGTATTTTCGTTATCGTTTTAACAAACAATAACGAAAGTGCAGAATCCGAAAAATTAAAGATCCAACATAAACAAATGCTTTATTTTCGTTTTCGTTGCTACAACAGTTCGATATAGATAGGAGATTCAACATGATGCTGACAATAACAATCTGTGTCCATCAAACCTGTGGTCGAATGTGCCTAACCTTAACTCTATTAGTCCAAGATTATTCTACATAGAGAGAAAAGATTCGACATAGAGAGAAAAGATTTGACGTAGAGAGAAAAGATTCGACATAGAGAGAAAAGATTCCACGTAGGGGAGAAAAGATCGCTGGAATTGGGTGGGGGAAGTAAAATAAAAATAATGATGATGATGAATGTTATTGGCTGATTGTAACCAAAGAGGAGGAGAAGTAAAATAGCTAGAACTAAGTACACACGTACTTTGGCTTATGGTGTCTGTTAAAAGTTCTAAGAAGATTCAACGGAGCAGGTAAACTATACAGCGTCGTACAGTTTAGCTGCTCCGTCGAATCTTCTTTGAACATTCGACAGACACCATAAGCCTTCAATGACAGATTCAACCTTAATTCATTTGGATTTTCGGACGAATGCAATTTTTAACGAAAAACGAAATAAATAAAAACGAATTTCAGGAGTAACTAAATAAATTTATTTTTCGGATGAAAACGAAATTCTGAAACGAAATATTTCAGTGTGCACATGTCTACAAGTTAGTGTAGTGCGACCTCTGCACACTGTTCAGCTAAAGCTACAAGTTAGTGTAGTGCGACCTCTGCACAGTGTTCAGCTAAAGCTCCAAGTTAGTGTAGTGCAACCTCTGCACAGTGTTCAGCTAAAGCTCCAAGTTAGTGTAGTGCGACCTCTGCACAGTGTTCAGCTAAAGCTACCTGTAGAAGGTTGATGTTGTTTTCCTGATCCTATCACTACCGCAGGCAGCTACATTATTTACACGTTAGTGTAGTGCGACCTCTGCACAGTGTTCAGCTAAAGCTATCTGTAGAAGGTTGGTGTTGTTTTCCTGATCCTATCACTACCACAGGCACCTACATTATTTACACGTTAGTGTAGTGCGACCTCTGCACATTGTTCAGCTAAAGCTACCTTTAGAAGGTTGGTGTTGTTTTCCTGATCCTATCACTACCGCAGGCAGCTACATTATTTACACGTTAGTGTAGTGCAACCTCTGCACTGTGTTCAGCTAAAGCTACAAGTTAGTGTAGTGCGACCTCTGCACAGTGTTCAGCTAAAGCTACAAGTTAGTGTAGTGCGACCTCTGCACAGTGTTCAGCTAAAGCTACCTGTAGAAGGTTGGTGGTGTTTTCCTGATCCTATCACTACCGCAAGTAGCTACATTATTTACACGTTAGTGTAGTGTGATCTCTGCACAGTGTTCAGCTAAAGCTACCTGTAGAAGGTTGGTGGTGTTTTCCTGATCCTATCACTACCGCAGGCAGCTACATTATTTACACGTTAGTGTAGTGCGACCTCTGCACAGTGTTCAGCTAAAGCTATCTGTAGAAGGTTGGTGTTGTTTTCCTGATCCTATCACTACCACAGGCACCTACATTATTTACACGTTAGTGTAGTGCGACCTCTGCACAGTGTTCAGCTAAAGCTACCTTTAGAAGGTTGGTGTTGTTTTCCTGATCCTATCACTACCGCAGGCAGCTACATTATTTACACGTTAGTGTAGTGCAACCTCTGCACTGTGTTCAGCTAAAGCTACAAGTTAGTGTAGTGCGACCTCTGCACAGTGTTCAGCTAAAGCTACAAGTTAGTGTAGTGCGACCTCTGCACAGTGTTCAGCTAAAGCTACCTGTAGAAGGTTGGTGGTGTTTTCCTGATCCTATCACTACCGCAAGCAGCTACATTATTTACACGTTAGTGTAGTGCGATCTCTGCACAGTGTTCAGCTAAAGCTACCTGTAGAAGGTTGGTGGTGTTTTCCTGATCCTATCACTACTGCAGGCAGCTACATTATTTACACGTTAGTGTATTGTGACCTCTGTACAGTGTTCAACTAAAGCTACCTGTAGAAGGTTGGTGGTGCTTTCCTGATCCTATCACTACCACAGGCAGCTACATTATTTACACGTTAGTGTAGTGCGACCTCTGCACAGTGTTCAACTAAAGCTACCTGTAGAAGGTTGGTGGTGTTTTCCTGATCCTATCACTACCGCAGGCAGCTACATTATTTACCTGTTAGTGTAGTGCGACCTCTGCACAGTGTTCAGCTAAAGCTAGCTGTAGAAGGTTGGTGGTGTTTTCCTGATCCTATCACTACCGCAGGCAGCTACATTATTTACACGTTAGTGTATTGCGACCTCTTTACAGTGTTCAACTAAAGCTACCTGTAGAAGGTTGGTGGTGTTTTCCTGATCCTATCACTACCGCAGGCAGCTACATTATTTACCTGTTAGTGTAGTGTGACCTCTGCACAATGTTCAGCTAAAGCTACCTGTAGAAGGTTGGTGGTGTTTTCCTGATCCTATCACTACCGCAGGCAGCTACATTATTTACACGTTAGTGTAGTGCGACCTCTGCACAGTGTCCAGCTAAAGCTACAAGTTAGTGTAGTGCAACCTCTGCACTGTGTTCAGCTAAAGCTAGCTGTAGAAGGTTGGTGGTGTTTTCCTGATCCTATCACTACTGCAGGCAGCTACATTATTTAAATGTTAGTGTAGTGTGTCCTCTGCACAGTGTTCAGCTAAAGCTACAAGTTAGTGTAGTGCGACCTCTGCACAGTGTTCAGCTAAAGCTACAAGTTAGTGTAGTGCGACCTCTGCACAGTGTTCAGCTAAAGATACAAGTTAGTGTAGTGCGACCTCTGCACAGTGTTCAGCTAAAGCTACCTGTAGAAGGTTGATGGTGTTTTCCTGATCCTATCACTACCGCAGGCAGCTACATTGTTTACACGTTAGTGTAGTGTGACCTCTGCACAGTGTTCAGCTAAAGCTACCTGTAGAAGGTTGGTGGTGTTTTCCTGATCCTATCACTACCGCAGGCAGCTACATTATTTACACATTAGTGTATAGTGACCTTTGTACAGTGTTCAACTAAAGCTACCTGTAGAAGGTTGGTGGTGTTTTCCTGATCCTATCACTACCAAAGGCAGTTACATTATTTAAATGTTAGTGTAGTGCATCCTCTGCACAGTGTTCAGCTAAAGCTACAAGTTAGTGTAGTGCGACCTCTGCACAGTGTTCAGCTAAAGCTACCTGTAGAAGATTGGTGGTGTTCTCATGCTAATAATACTACAGGCAGGCAGTTGATTTTGCTAGCTGCAGTATCAGTGTGTATATATATATATATATAATATATATCCCAGCTTAATGCAGCTACATGTCACTGTAGGCCATTAATATGTCTAGAAGGCCAACAAGGAGAGGCAGACAGTCACAAGCCAATAAAAGAGGGCAAGCAGGCTCTGTGTCTGGAGGCAACAGTGCTGGTCATTGACACGGTGCATCCTCATCAGCACGTGGTCGTGGGACACGCTTGGCCTTTTTTTTGGCAGCTGGCCGTGTTGAGCCGCAACATGCGGAAGACTTGGAGTGGATGACCAAGCCGACATCATCCTCCTCATCCTCTCTCACCCATACTCAGGGTACTTTGTCTGGCAAAGCAGCTGCCAATGCGGCCTCTTCCCTCGGCTCAATGGCATCAGTGACTCCTTCCCTAGCCCCACCATGTCCTCCTGAGGAGTCCCTCGAACTGTTTGACCACAGTGTTGGGTACATGCTCCAGCAGGATGCCCAGCGTTTAGAAGGCTCTGATGATGATACTGAGCTAGATGAAGGCAGTAACGTGAGCATGGACAGAGGGGGTGCCCAAGAAGGACAGCAATCTGGCAGTCATGTTCCCCCTGCTGCAGCATATTGCCAGGTTTGCTCCAGTGATGAAGAGGGAGGGGATGATGAGGTCACTGACTCAATGTGGGTGCCTGATAGGAGAGAGGAGGAGGAGGAGGAGGCATATCACTGATGAGGCAGGATGCCCTCCAGGGGCCAGCCTAAGGGCGGCACACTGACTGCCTCACACCTCAGAGCTCCGCATGTGCAGGGCGCTGCTGTCTCTGCACGTTATTACAAAAGTTCTTTGGTGTGGGCCTTTTTTGAGACAAGTGCATCAGATGGCACCGCTGCTATTTGCAGCATATGTCTCAAGCGTATCTCTCATGGCCAAAACTTCTCCTGCTTGGGCACCACATTCTTGACCAGACATATGTTGACCTGCCATGCAGTTCATTGGCAAGCGTACCTAAAAGACCCACACCAAAAAACAAAGAGGACCTCTCCTTACTCCTCATCAGCTGGGATCTCCAACCCCACTTTACCTTCAGTCCTCTCTGAGACCTGCACTGAGAGGAATGAAGGTGTAGAATTAGGTGTGTCACAGCCAAGTACTTGCGGGCAATCTGCTATCGGTACACCGACGTCAGATTGTACCAGGCAAATTTCCCTGCCCCAGCTGCTGCACCACAAAAAGAAGTTCACTCCCAGCCAACCACATGCCCAGCGGTTGAATGCTAGCTTGGCAAAATTGCTAGCACTTCAACTGCTACCTTTTCAGTTGGTAGACTCTGCCCCTTCTGTGAGTTTGTGGAATGTGCGGTTCCTCAGTGGCAGGTTCCCAAACGCCACTTTTTCTCACGGAAGGCGATTCCAGCTCCCTACTGGCATGTGGAAGGCAATGTCTTGGCCTCGCTGGACAGGGCAGTCAGCGGTAAGGTGCATATTACCGCTGACTCATGGTCCAGCAGGCATGGACAGGGATGTTACCTAAGTTTCACGGCGCATTGGGTGACTCTTGTGGCAGCTGGGAAGGATGCAAGACAAGGTGCAGTAGTGTTGGAGATTGTTCCGCCACCACGCCTCCAAAATGCCACTACTAGTGATTCTGACACACCTCTCTCCTCCACCCCCTCCTCTTCTTCTTCCTCCATGGCCTCTTCCTGTGCTTTGTCCTCGGAACCAGCGGTTCTCCGTAAGCGTTCAAGGAGCTACGCAAGTACGCAGGCCAAAAGATGCCATGCAGGGCTTGAGCTGGTGTGCTTGGGGGACAGGAGCCACACTGGGGCGGAGGTTCTGTCAGCTCTAAAATAAAGGGTGTACCGGCCTTGTGCATTAACCTTAAAAAAGTTTATTACAAAAGAACACATAAAAAATACTACTCACAAGGGTAGATGAAAATAACGCATAAAAGGTGTTGGTGATGAGTGCACCGATTGCAGTCTCCAGACCTAAGGACAAGGCGTGCAGACAGCTGCTGGCTGACGTGTTTCGAAGGTGGTACCTTCTTCTTCAGAGCCTACTGTTTTGTATTTTGTCTGATTGTTAGGATATCCCTATCCTTGAGGGCAGCAAGGCTGAAAGCTTCCATCCATCTTGAACTTTGAACTGTCGAGCTTACACACTTATGCGCAAGAGTTTTTGTTTTGTTGTTCTGTCAGCTCTGCAGGGGCAGGTTCAGAGGTGGTTGACGTCACGCCAACTTAAGGCAGGAATGGTGGTTTGCGACAATGGCACCAACCTCCTCTCCGCCCTTCGACAGGGACAAATGACCCATGTGCCCTGTTTGGCTCATGTCCTTAACTTGGTGGTGCAGCGGTTCTTGGGCAGGTACCCAGGCTTACAGGATGTCCTGAGGCAGGCCAGGAAAGTCTGTGTGCATTTCCGCTGGTCATATAATGCCAGTGGTAGGCTGGCTGACCTCCAAAAGGAATTTACCCTGCCCAAGAACCGCCTAATCTGTGACATGCATCTGTTCCACCAGGTGGAACTCAACGTTGGCCATGCTGCAGTGGCTGCACACGCAGCAAAGGGCCATCAATGAGTACCTGTGTGACTATGGCACCAGGACAGGGTCAGGGGAGCTTGTTTTTTTTCCCCACACCAGTGGGCCATGATCAGGGATGCATGCACTGTCCTGTCACCATTTGAGGCTACGAGGATGGTGAGCAGTGACACTGCATGCATCAGTGACACTGTCCCCCTTGTCCACCTGTTGGAGCACACGCTGTGTGGAATAATGGACAGGGCACTTGAGGCAGAATAGAGGCAGGAAGAGGAGGACTTCCTTAGCTCTCAAGGCCCCCTTTATCCAGACAGTGTTCCTGCATGCCCGCAGATCACACAGGAAGAGGAGGAGGATTGTGTCAGTATGAAGGTGAAGCCTGGCACTCAGCAGCAGTCTTTAAGGGATCATTTACAGTCCCAAGAAACACATGGACTTGTACGTGGCTGGGAGGAGGTGGCTGCGGATCATGTCGTCCTTAGTGACCCAGAGGACTCCGGACCGAATGCCTCAGCAAACCTACACTGCATGGCCTCCCTGATCCTGCAAAGCCTGCGGAAGGATCCGCGTATTCGTGGTATCAAGGAGAAGGAACAATACTGGTTGGCAACCCTTCTTGATCCACGCAGAGGGAGCAGAGGATGAAACATCTTCAGGAGGCCTTGCAGAAAGGTATGTGCAACGCGTTCTCAGAGACTGGGAGATTACAAACTCCTGTTTCTGAACAACATGTTGCTGAGGCTTCGGTCAGTCTAAGAAGGAGCGGTGGAGAAGGTGGCCATCTGACCGATGCGTTCAGACAATTGTTTAGTCTGCAGCCCCAAGGTATGATCGGTTCCAGCAACCATCGCTAGCGTCTGTTTTACATGGTGCAGAAATACCGAGGGGCAAGATCTGACTTGGACACCTTTCCCACCGAAAATCCTCTGGTTTACTGGGTCTTGAGGATGGATCACTGGCCAGAGCTTGCACAGTATGCAACTGAGCTACTGGCCTGTCCTGCAGCCAGCGTTCTTTCGGAACGCACATTCAGTGTTGCTGAAGGCTTTGTAACTGATCACAGGGTGCTGTCCACCGACTCGGTCATTCAACTGACCTTCATAAAAATGAATCAGTCTTGGATCACCACCAGCTACCAAGCACCTGATGCTGATGTAACTGAATATTTTTTTTTGAAATGTCAGATCCCTTCAAAGACTGCCTATGCTGATGCTGAGTGACTATCCTGTTATGCTAAATAATTATCCTCTTCCTCCTCAATGATCATGCTGATAGCTTGTAAGAACATTTTTGGTTCTGGGCGCCGCCACCAGTGCCTAAGGCCCAATTTTTCAGCCCCTGTTTAACAGGGGCGTGTAATTACAATTTTTGATGCCATTCTTTGCAGCAGGGCTAGTTCCTGCGCTCCAACTAGAGTATCTGTGAGGGGTTGCAGTGTTGTGGTACCAGCACCAGTGCCTAAGGCCCAATATTTCAGCCCCTGTTTAACAGGGGCGTGTAATTACAATTTTTGATGCAATTCTTTGCAGCAGGGCTAGTTCCTTCGCTCCAACTAGAGTATCTGTGAGGGGTTGCAGTGTTGTGGCACCAGCACCAGTGCCTAAGGCCCAATTTTTCAGCCCCTGTTTAACAGGGGCGCGTAATTACAATTTTTCATGCAATTCTTTGCAGCAGGGCTAGTTCCTGTGCTCCAACTAGAGTATCTGTGAGGGGTTGCAGTGTTGTGGCACCAGTGCCTAAGGCCCAATTTTTCAGCCCCTGTTTAACAGGGGCGTGTAATTACAATTTTTGATGCAATTCTTTGCAGCAGGGCTAGTTCCTTCGCTCCAACTAGAGTATCTGTGAGGGGTTGCAGTGTTGTGGCACCAGCACCAGTGCCTAAGGCCCAATTTTTCAGCCCCTGTTTAACGGGGGGGTGTGTAATTACAATTTTTGATGCAATTCTTTGCAGCAGGGCTAGTTCCTGCACTCCAACTAGAGTATCTATGAGGGGTTGCAGTGTTGTGGCACCAGCACCAGTGCCTAAGGCCCAATTTTTCTGCCCCTGTTCAACATGGGCATGTAATTACAATTCTTGATCTTATATTTCACAGCAGGGCCCTGTGAGGGCTTACAGTGTTGTGGCCACAACAACACCTAAGGCCCAAATTTCTGCTGAGTATATAGTGGCAAGCCCCTACTTTCAAACATCCAACTTACAAACGACACCTACTTGCAAACGGAAGGAGACAACAGGAAGTGAGATGAAATCTACCCCAAGGAAGGGAAATTCTCTCCTGTAAGACTTAATATGGGAAAAACTTTTCTCCTTTACACTGATGCTTTATCACCAATCCTTGTTTCACTAAAAAACCCCAAATTTTCAAAAAACATTTGTCATTAGGACAAAAAGTGAGGTGAAATTTTCTGAAGAGGAGCACAGACAGCAAAACAAATGTGACAGGGGTGATAACCCTTCCCTATGTTTTCCGAAAAGCTTAAAATAGATTTTTTGGCTGGAGCTAAACAAGTTAAAAATGTACCAGTTCTAAATTACAAACAGATTCTACTTAACAACAAACCTACAGTCCCTGTCTTGTTTGCACCGCCTGTATACTGCTGTTCAGAGTATATAGGGCCTGGGGGGCCCCACACCTTTCCTTTTTTAATTTGGGTGCGGGGTTCCCCTTAATATCCATACAAGACCCAAAGGGCCTGGTAATGGACTGGGGGGTACCCATGCCCTTTGTCTCACTGATTTTCATCCATATTGCCAGGACCCGACATTACATTAAAGCCGCAAGCAGTTTTAAATGACTTTTATTCCTTTAAAAATGTCATTTTGTGCAGGGACTGTTCTAAGCACGGGAAACACGTGACACTTTACAGGCATACTATAGACACCCCCCAGGTACGATATTTAAAGGAATATTTCACTTTTTTTTTTTTTTTTTTTTTACTTTAAACATCATTAAAATCACTGCTCCCGAAAAAACGGCCATTTTTAAAACTTTTTTTTGCATTGATACATGTCCCCTGGGGCAGGACCCGGGTCCCCAAACCCTTTTTAGGACAATACCATGCAAATTTGCCTTTAAAATGAGCACTTTTGATTTTGAACGTTTGAGTCCCATAGACGTCAATGGGGTTAAATGTTTTATGCAGAATTAAGTTACAAAAATAAATATTAACAACAATTTTATCAGTGCCCATCAGTGCAGCCTCACCTGTGCCCATCAGTGCAGCCCCACCTGTGCCCAACACAGCGTGACCTGTGCCCAAAACAGCCTTACCTGTGCCCAATGCAGCCTCACCTGTGCCCAATGCAGCCTTACCTGTGCCCAAAACAGCGTGGCCTGCCTGTGCCCAATGCAGCGTGACTAGTGCACAATGCAGCCTGACCTGTGCCCAATGCAGCCTCGTCTGTGCCCAATGCAGTCTCACCTGTGACCAATACAGCATGACCTTTGCCCAATACAGCTTGACCTATGCCCAATGCAGCCTCACCTGTGCCCAATGCCCAATACAGCATGGGACTAGACTTGCTGATGCCATTGCATAAACTTACAGTCTGTTTTACAAGTGCTTATTATCTGCTCAAAATGTGAGTGTTCCTCTATTTTTAATAAATATCCATTGTTATGTGGATTTACACTATGTGGAACTTTTGTTTAATTTCTGCCTGCATCTTGTGAACACACGGGAAAGAATTGGTTAACGCCCCTCTGAGTTTTCCTTCTTTGATGGGAGCCATTTGAATGAGAGTGTGACCATCATTCGTTGGTGCCATTAGTTGCAGATGCGGATGTCCGTCGTGTTGGTGCGGTTTCACCACTAGCCCTGATGACTCAGTAGGCGTATGTCTTGTTGAGTCCATTAGCTCTGGTAAGCCTTCCATATAGTGGTGGTAGTTTTGCTTCTATCATCCACTCTTCACAATTGTCCTTCCACTGATGTCCTAAGGTGGCCATCTACTTACCAGGATCTACAGCAATTTCCAGCTGCCATCCCTGGACTTCACTTTATCACTTGTTATCATGTTGTGGACTCTTCTAAGTGTATACATACATGTATTTGCATGTTTGTTATTAAGAGTGTATAAAGTTTATGTTTATACATTTAATATTTTTTCACTTCAAATTTTTTACTTTTTTGCCATCACACGGTCTTATCCTATATGACCGCTTCTACTTAGCACTGCACTTATACCTATTATATTACTTGCAATTGTATTTTGCTGTGCTGGCTGCTGATTCCATTTTTCAGGTGACAACATGGTATTTCCCACTCTTGCACCCAATAGAGCGTGGCCTGCCTGTGCCCAATGCAGCATGACCTGTGCCCAATGCAGCCTCACCTGTGCCCAATACAGTGTGACCTGTGCCCAATGCAGCCTCACAGTGTGGCCTGCCTGTGCCCAATACAGCCTCACCTGTGCCCAATACAGCGTGGCTTGTTTGTGCCCAATGTAGCATGACCCGTGCACAATGCAGCCTCACCTGTGCAGAGGAAGAGGAGAGCCGCTGTAAAAGCTTTCATTTGAATTTCCCGTGTTCTTTGATGACGTCACATGTCCTGCATTTGACTGGTGTTCTGCCAGGCCAAGAGTTGGGGCTATGTGATGGTGAGCCCCGGGAACACAGGAAATTTAAATGAAAGCAATCCCGCTCTCTGCTGATACGGACAACTCGCCTCTTCCTCTCCTCTCTCTTCCCCTGGCTGGGAGACTGTGCCGGCAGTGCTCGCCCCCTCGCTCTGAGGCAGCCCCATGCTTACCAACAGCCATTTTCCACTCGCAAAATGTGAGTGTGCGGGTGAAAAATTTGAGTGCTGAGTAAAGTATTCCCACTACATATGACATACAGAATCTCACAAAAGTGAGTACACCCCTTCACATTTTTGTAAATATTTTATTATATCTTTTCATATGACAACACTAAAGAAATGACACTTTGCTACAATGTAAATAGTGAGTGTACAGCTTGCATACCAGTGTACATTTTCTGTCCCCTCAAAATAACTCAACGCACAGCCATTAATGTCTAAACCGCTGGCAACAAAGGTGAGTATACCCCTAAGTGAAAATGTCCAAATTAGGCCCAAAGTGTCATTATTTTGTGTGGCCACCATTATTTTACAGCACTGCCTTAATCCTCTTGGGCATGGAGTTCACCAGAGCTTCACATGTTGCCACTGGAGTTCTCTTCCACTCCTCCATGATGACATAACAGGACTGGTGGATGTTAGAGACCTTGCGCTCATCCACCTTTCTTTTGAGGATGCCCCACAAATGTTCAATAGGGTTTAGGTCTGGAGACATGCTTGGTCAGTACATCACCTTTACCCTCAGCTTCTTTAGCAATGCAGTGGTCATCATGGAGGTGTGTTTGGGGTCATTATCATGTTGGAATACTGCCCTGCGGCCCAGTCTCCAAAGGAGGGGATCATGCTCTGCTTCAGTATGTCACAGTGCATGTTGTTATTCATGGTTCCCTCAATGAACTGTAGCTCCCCAGTGGTTTCCGCCACACACGCTTCACACCATATGAACCAAATACATTTTCTAGTTCCAGTAATCCAAGCCTTAGTCTGCTTGTCTTCAGCAAACTGTTTGCAGGCTTTCTTGTTCATCATTTTTAGAAGAGGCTTTCTTCTGGGATGACAGCCATGCAGACCAATTTGATGCAGTGTGCGGGTATGGTCTGAGCACTGACAGGCTGATCCCCCGCCCCTTCAACCTCTCCAGCAATGCTGGCAGCACTCATACGTCTATTTCCCAAAGACAACCTCTGGATATGACACTGGGCACGTGCAATCAACTTCTTTGGTCGACCATGTTATACCGCTGTACGGTCTTGGCCACCATGCTGCAGCTCATTTTCAGGGTCTTGGCAATCTTCTTATAGCCAAGGCCACCTTTATGTAGAGCAACAATTTTTTTTGTTCAGATCCTCAGATAGTTCTTTGCCATGAGGTGCCATGTTGAACTTCCAGTGACCAGTATGAGAGAGTGAGAGCGATAACACCAAATTTAACACACCTGCTCCACATTCACACCTGAGACCTTGTAATACTATCAAGTCACATGACACAGGGAGGGAACATGGCTAATTGGGCCCAATTTGGACATTTTCAATTAGTGGTGTATTCACTTTTGTTGCCAGTGGTTTGGACATTAATGGCTGTGTGTTGAGTTATTTTGAGGGGACAGCAAATTTATACTGTTATGCAAGCTGTACACTCACTACTTTACATTGTAGCAAAGTGTCATTTCTGTCATATGAAAAGAAATAATAAAATATTTACAAAAATGTGAGAGGTGTACACACTTTTGTGAGATACTGTATGTTCTAACAAGGGATTCCAGTGATGGTGAACCTTGGCAACCCAGCTGTTTTGGAGCTACATTTCCCATGATGCTCATGCACTCTGCAGTGTAGTTGAGGAAATGTAGTCCCAAAAAATCTGGGGTGCCAAGGTTCTCCATCACTGGATTAGACCATTGTGATGTACATTTACTTTGTATTATGTTTGGACTCATTTGTATTATGTTTGGACTCATTTGCATCAAATGATTGAAATGTTTGTATTTACACAAAAAAATTTTCAAAAATCTGTTGAAATTACCTTAGAAAATAGATATACTACATGTAATGGGGTGGATTCACTAAAAGTAATGGTATTGGTTTACTAAAGGCACATAGACTGAAGACTTTGCACATGCAGTTACTCCAGAGCTTGGTAAATGAGGGGGGTTTCTGCTGACTTGACTTCCATCATCCAATCGTGCATGCAAAAATTCATTTTTTTTAAATTTTCCTTGCATGTGATTAGGTATTCTTTGTAAACTGAAGTTTTACCTACTTTACTAAACTCTGGAGCAACTTGCAAATTGCAGAGTTTATTTGCCTTAATTAGGGATGAACTTCGAGTTCGAGTCGAACTCATGTTCGACTCGAACATTGGCTGTTCGCAAGTTCACCGAACAGCGAACAATTTGGGGTGTTCGCGGCAAATTCGAATGCCGCGGAACACCCTTTAAAAGTCTATGGGAGAAATCAAAAGTGCTAATTTTAAAGGCTAATATGCAAGTTATTGTCATAAAAAGTGTTTGGGGACCTGGGTCCTGCCCCAGGGGACATGGATCAATGCAAAAAAAAGTTTTAAAAACGGCCGTTTTTTCAGGAGCAGTGATTTTAATAATGCTTAAAGTCAATCAATAAAAGTGTAATATCCCTTTAAATTTCGTACCTGGGGGGTGTCTATAGTGTGCCTGTAAAGGGGCGCATGTTTCCTATGTTTAGAACAGTCTGACAGCAAAATGACATTTTGAAGGAAAAAACTCATTTAAAACTACTCGCGGCTATTGCATTGCCGACAATACACATAGAAGTTCATTGATAAAAACGGCATGGGAATTCCCCAAAGGGGAACCCCGAACCAAAATTTAAAAAAAAAAATGACGTGGGAGTCCCCCTAAATTCCATACCAGGCCCTTCAGGTCTGGTATGGATATTAAGGGGAACCCCGGCCAAAATTTTTAAAAAAAAATGACGTGGGGTTCCCCCTAAATTCAATACCAGACCCTTCAGGTCTGGTATGGATTTTAAGGGGAACCCCGCGCCAAAAAAAAAAAAAAAAACGGCGTGGGGTCCCCCCAAAAATCCATACCAGACCCTTATCCGAGCACGCAACCTGGCAGGCCGCAGGAAAAGAGGGGGGGACGAGAGTGCGGCCCCCCCTCCCTCCTGAACCGTACCAGGCCACATGCCCTCAACATTGGGAGGGTGCTTTGGGGTAGCCCCCCAAAACACCTTGTCCCCATGTTGATGAGGACAAGGGCCTCATCCCCACAACCCTGGCCGGTGGTTGTGGGGGTCTGCGGGCGGAGGGCTTATCGGAATCTGGAAGCCCCCTTTAACAAGGTGACCCCCAGATCCCGGCCCCCCCCTGTGTGAAATGGTAAGGGGGTACATAAGTACCCCTACCATTTCACGAAAAAAGTGTCAAAAATGTTAAAAATGACAAGAGACAGTTTTTGACAATTCCTTTATTTAAATGCTTCTTCTTTCTTCTATCTTCCTTCATCTTCTGGTTCTTCTGGTTCTTCTGGCTCTTCTGGTTCTTCCTCCGGCGTTCTCGTCCAGCATCTCCTCTGCGGCGTCTTCTATCTTCTTAGAGAAGAAGAGAAGAAAAGAAGAAGAGAAGAGCGGGAGCCTCCCCCCCATGCCATGGGTGCGGAGCGGCCCGAGGAGAAGAAGACAGAAGACGCCGCGGAGGAGATGCTGGACGAGAACGCCGGAGGAAGAACCAGAAGAGCCAGAAGAACCAGAAGAACCAGAAGATGAAGGAAGATAGAAGAAAGAAGAAGCATTTAAATAAAGGAATTGTCAAAAACTGTCTCTTGTCATTTTTAACATTTTTGACACTTTCTTCGTGAAATGGTAGGGGTACTTATGTACCCCCTTACCATTTCACGCAGGGGGGGGGCCGGGATCTGGGGGTCACCTTGTTAAAGGGGGCTTCCAGATTCCGATAAGCCCCCCGCCCGCAGACCCCCACAACCACCGGCCAGGGTTGTGGGGATGAGGCCCTTGTCCTCATCAACATGGGGACAAGGTGTTTTGGGGGGCTACCCCAAAGTACCCTCCCAATGTTGAGGGCATGTGGCCTGGTACGGTTCAGGAGGGAGGGGGGGCCGCACTCTCGTCCCCCCCTCTTTTCCTGCGGCCTGCCAGGTTGCGTGCTCGGATAAGGGTCTGGTATGGATTTTTGGGGGGACCCCACGCCGTTTTTTTTTTTTTTGGGGCGCGGGGTTCCCCTTAAAATCCATACCAGACCTGAAGGGTCTGGTATGGAATTTAGGGGGAACCCCACGTCATTTTTTTTTTTTAATTTTGGTCGGGGTTCCCCTTAATATCCATACCAGACCTGAAGGGCCTGGTATGGAATTTAGGAGGACTCCCACGTCATTTTTTTTTTTTAATTTTGGTTCGGGGTTCCCCTTTGGGGAATTCCCATGCCGTTTTTATCAATGAACTTCTATGTGTATTGTCGGCAATGCAATAGCCGCGAGTAGTTTTAAATGAGTTTTTTCCTTCAAAATGTCATTTTGCTGTCAGACTGTTCTAAACACAGGAAACATACGCCCCTTTACAGGCATACTATAGACACCCCCCAGGTACGAAATTTAAAGGGATATTACACTTTTATTGTTTGACTTTAAGCATTATTAAAATCACTGCTTCTGAAAAAACGGCCGTTTTTAAAACTTTTTTTTGCATTGATCCATGTCCCCTGGGGGAGGACCCAGGTCCCCAAACACTTTTTATGACAATAACTTTCATATAAGCCTTTAAAATTAGCACTTTTGATTATTCATGTTCGTGTCCCATAGACTTTAACAGTGTTCGCATGTTCGAACGAACTTTTTTCCTGTTCGCATGTTCTGGTGCGAACCGAACAGGGGGGTGTTCGGCTCATCCCTAGCCTTAATGTGGAAGTTCACCCTAATTCTAAAATCTCTAAATCTACTGGCTTCCATTATCTAAGACTAACCTATCTAGCCCTGTAAAGAAGAAATCGCTATACGTTCCTTTTCTAAAGACGATCTGGTCTGGTTTCCAGCGGCGGAAGCTCTGTAGAAGAGACAGCTGACAATAGCTGAAAATAAATGGGAAGTGATGTCACTCATAGAGTTACTATGGGGCTTTCTTTGTCAGCTGCACCCGCCTCCGCAGGGAAGCCGCCGCTGACAGCTCAGCGTGAGACCAGACTGGATCAGCTTCAGAAAAGGTACATAGTTACATAGTTACATAGTAGGTGAGGTTGAAAAAAGACACAAGTCCATCAAGTCCAACCTATGTGTGTGATTATGTGTCAGTATTACATTACATATCCCTGTATGTTGCGGTCATTCAGGTGATTATCTAATAGTTTCTTGAAGCTATCAATGCTCCCCGCTGAGACCACCGCCTGTGGAAGGGAATTCCACATCCTTGCCACTCTTACAGTAAAGAACCCTCTACGTAGTTTAAGGTTAAACCTCTTTTCTTCTAATTGTAATGAGTGGCCACGAGTCTTATTAAACTCTCCTCTGCGAAAAAGTTTTATCCCTATTGTGGGGTCACCAGTACAGTATTTGTAAATTGAAATCATATCCCCTCTCAAGCGTCTCTTCTCCAGATAGAATAAGTTCAGCGCTCGCAACCTTTCCTCATAACTAAGATCCTCCAGACCCTTTATTAGCTTTGTTGCCCTTCTTTGTACTCGCTCCATTTCCAGTACATCCCTCCTGAGGACTGGTGCCCAGAACTGGACAGCATACTCCAGGTGCGGCCGGACCAGAGTCTTGTAGAGCGGGAGAATTATCATTTTATCTCTGGAGTTGATCCCCCTTTTAATGCATGCCAATATTCTGTTTGCTTTATTAGCAGCAGCTTGGCATTGCATGCCATTGCTGAGCCTATCATCTACTAGGACCCCCAGGTCCTTTTCCATCCTAGATTCCCCCAGAGGTTCTCCCCCCAGTGTATAGATTGCATTCATATTTTTGCCACCCAAATGCATTATTTTACATTTTTCTACATTGAACCTCATTTGCCATGTAGTAGCCCACCCCATTAATTTGTTCAGGTCTTTTTGCAAGGTTTCCACATCCTGCGGAGAAGTTATTGTCTTGCTTAGCTTAGTATCGTCTGCAAATACAGAGATTGAACTGTTTATCCCATCCTCCAGGTCGTTTATAAACAAATTAAATAGGATTGGTCCCAGCACAGAATCCTGGGGAACCCCACCCCTGACCATTCTGAGTACTCACCATTTATCACCACCCTCTGAACACGCCCTTGTAGCCAGTTTTCAATCCATGTACTCACCCTATGGTCCATGCCAACGCACCTTATTTTGTACAGTAAACGTTTATGGGGAACTGTGTCAAATGCTTTTGCAAAATCCAGATATACCACGTCTACGGGCCTTCCTTTATGTAGATGGCAACTCACCTCCTCATAGAAGGTTAATAGATTGGTTTGGCAAGAATGATTCTTCATGAATCCATGCTGATTACTGCTAATGATATCGTTCTTATTACTAAAATCTTGTATATAGTCCCTTATCATCCCCTCCAAGAGTTTACATACTATCGATGTTAGGCTAACTGGTCTGTAATTCCCAGGGATGTTTTTTGGGCCTTTTTTAAATATTGGTGCTACATTGGCTTTTCTCCAATCAGCTGGTACCATTCCAGTCAATAGACTGTCTGTAAAAATTAGGAACAACGGTCTGGCAATCACCTGACTGAGTTCCCTAAGTACCCTCGGATGCAAGCCATAGGTATGTATACTGATTTCTTCTTTACAAGATTAGACACAGTATGTTAGTCTTAGATTGTGAATACCAGTAGATTTAAAGATTTTTGTATTAGGGTGAACTTCTACTTATAGGTAGAATTATAGGTACAACTTTTTTTTTGCATTTTGGATAGCGTAAGGGAGGGTTATAAACCCTGTCAGTTTTTGTGGCTATCTGTGTCCCATTGGAAGATTTCCCCTCTATTACTTTCTGGGGACAGCCCAGAATTTGGGATTTTCTTTTACTTTTACTTTCAATGATAATGGTAAACAAGACATACTGTATATAGAGAGGATGAATCTCCTTAATGGGGGCATAGACAACAATAAAAACCCGACAGGTGTTCTAATCCCTCTCCACTCTTTCCAAAACTAAAAAAAGTTTTTTCTTTAGTTATACTTTAAGTAAATCAACCCCAAAGATTTCCATATTTAAGTTTATATGCCTTACTGTTGAAAGAACTAATCCAAAAAGGCAGAGACTACTCAAAATTCGCTATTATATTTTTACACTCCTTAACCACTTCCCGCCCAGCCTATAGCAAAATGATGGCCGGGCAGTGGTTCAGTTATCCTGACTTAACACCATATGAAGTCTTTCAGGATAACAGCCGGCGCATGCCTGCAGGGCGCACAGAGCGGCGATTGGTTGTGCGATGTGTCACTACTGACACACCACAACACCGTTCTCGTTAAAAAGTCTCTGACGGAGACTCTTTACCACGTGATCAGCTGTGTCCAATCACAGCTGATCACGGTGTAAACAGGAAGAGCCGTGTATTGGCTTTTCCTCACTCGCGCCTGACAAACGCAAGTAGAGGAGAGCCAATCGGATGCTCTCCTGACAGGGCAGGTCTGTGCTGATTGATTATCAGCTCAACCCCCCCAGAAGATTCCCATTGAGGACCACCAGGGATGCCACCAGGATCACCAGGGATGCCCACCACTGATGACCACCAGGTATGCCACCAATGACCACCAGGGATGCCAATCAGCGCCCATATATGATGCCAATCAGTGCACATATATGATGCCAAACAGTGCCAATCACTAATGTCTGCCAGTGCCTCCTTTACAGTGATGCCTATCAGTGCCAATCTATCAGTGTCCATCAGTGCCACCCATCAGTGCCACCTATCAGTGCTGATCAGTGCCGATCAGTGCCCATCAGTGCCACCCATAAGCACCCATCAGTGCCGCCTTTCAGTGCCCACCAGTGTTGCCTATCAGTGCCCATCAGTGTCACCTATCAGTGCCCATCAGTGCCACCTATGGGTGCCCATCAGTGCCGCCTATCAATACCCATCAGTGCTGCATATCAGTGCCACCTATCAGTGCCCATCAGTGCCGCCTATTAGTGCCCATCAGTGCTGCATATTAGTGTCCATCAGTGCCATCTTATCAGTGCCAACTCATTCATGCCACCTCATCAGTGCCCATTAGTGCTGTCTTATCAATGCCCATTAGTGCCGTCTTATCAATGACCATCAGTGCAGCCTCATCAGTGCCCATCAGTGAAGGTGAAAAATTACTTATTTACAAAATTTTATAACAGGAACAAAGAAAACTTTTTTTTTTTCAAAAATTTAAGTATTTTTTTTTTTGTTTAGCAAAAAAAAAATCCAGAGGTGATCAAATACCACCAAAAGAAAGCTCTATTCGTGGGAACAAAATGCTAAATATTTGGTTTCCGCGCAATTGTCATTCAAAGTGCGACAGCGCTGAAAGCTGAAAATTGGCTTGGGCAGGAAGGGGGGAAGTGCCCTGTATTTAAATGGTTAAATACTGCATGCCTGGACCTGCATTTAATTATCTCTTTCCTTCTGTGAATTGACTTTAACCCCTTTTTACACTGTATTTACTGACAGTTTTCGGTATAGTGAATTCACAATTGCAGGATATTTAGGAAAAACGTGTCTGGACACCAACATACTGCATGTGATCTGGTTCTGTGAATGGAGCCCATTGTCTCCAAAGGAACTGTTTTCTTCATATAATGTAAGTTCTTCCACCTTCTGTATCATTCACTTCTGGCATACAAAAAAATATCTGTTCCTAAAGGTGGCTGCATATACCTTCTATATACCTATATGTATCTTTTAGTCACACTTTTCTGACTGAATTCTGGGCTATTTTGATAGAGAAATGCTTCAGCACTTTTTTGCAGTCCAGGTGAGGCAGCTCACTTTACTTATACTTTCTTGGGTTCAGGCCACTGCCCTGGAGAAGAACATGTACCAAAACAAGAAAACATTTTTTTATTGCATGTGATGAGCAACAGTGATTTTAATAAAGCTTTAATAAAGGGCAACATTCAAAATGCAAAATTCTTTAAAAAACATGCCATGGGGATATCCTTAACCTGCCTGTGAAGTGGTGCACCTGACAATGATGATATATACAGCCTGCTACAGAAAATACTGGCTTTTACAAAGAAAAAAAAATACCAGTAAAGACAGCTACTGGCTGGATTGTTCTGTTTGTAAACAAAGAAGCCAGGCATTCCCTTCCCATTCTCTTCCCTGACCCTTATCCTGGATGAGGGCCTCAAATAGATGTTAATGGGTGTGGGCCCCCTCAAATTCCATACCAGACCCTTATCCAAGCATCCAGCCTTACAGACACTGCCCCCCACTTGCTAAACCATACCAGGGCACATGCCCTCAACAAGGTCTCTACCTCACAACCCTAGCTGGTAGTTGTGGGGGTCTTTGGATATGGTGCTTATCATAATCTGGAAGCCCCCTTTAAACAAGGAACCCCCCAGATTCCCCCTCCTATGTGAATGAATAAGGAGTACAAAGCACTACTTATTAAAAAAAAAATGAGTGTTAAAAAGCAGACATTTTGAGAAGCCCTTTTTTAAAAAAATGAAGAAAACAAAAAGCTCAAAAATTTTTTAAAAAATTAAAAAAACAAAAAGCTCAAAAATGTCTATCAATGTAAATCCATCATTAAAAATCCAGGCACAGCTCCTCATCAATCATGATGAATGACCTTTGATCTCAACTGAGACAAAAACATGACAGGATCTACACTGTATTTCTACTCCCATCTCTGCACTTGTCAACTGACAGTAGCAAACCATTTAAACAATTACTTCTGTACAGTGTTCTGTTTAAAATCTTAGGAACAAAGAACACGGAGGAGAGATGGGTTTGCTTTAAGAGCATATTAAATAAGGGCATTAGCCAATGCATCCCATTGGGTAATAAATTTAAAAGAGCAAACAAAAGTCCTGGATGGCTTAACTCCAATGTAAAAATGCATATAAAATCAAAGGAGAAGGCCTTCAAATAATACAAGGTTGAGGGATCATCATCAGCATTCAGACTTTATAAAGAATGCAACAAGAAATGTAAGAACGCAATAAGGATGGCTAAAATAGAACATGAAAGACACATAGCAGAGGAGAGCAAAAAAAATCCCAAGAAATTCTTTAAGTATGTAAACAGTAAAAAAGGGAGGACAGGCCATATTGGCCCCATAAAGAATGAGGAAGGACATCTGGTTACAAAGGATGGGGAAATGGCGAAGGTATTGAATTTATTCTTCTCCTCAGTCTTCATGAGGGAATCAGGGGGCTTCAGTAACCAAAACTGCAGTGTTTATCCTCATGACACATCACAGGAAGCACCTTCATGGTTAACAGAGGACAGAATTAAAATCAGACTTGGGAAACTTAACATTAATAAATCACCGGGGCCAGATGGCTTGCACTTGAGGGTACTTAGGGAACTCAGTCAAGTAATTGCCAGACCATTGTTCCTAATTTTTACTGACAGTCCACTGACTGCAATGGTACCAGATTGGAGAAAAGCCAATGTAGCACCAATATTTAAAAAGGGCTCAAAATACATCTCTGGGAATTACAGGCCAGTTAGCCTAACATCAATAGTATGTAAACTCTTGGAGGGGATAATAAGGGACTATATACAAGATTTTAGTAATGAGAACAGTATCATTAGCAGTAATCAGCATGGATTCATTAGGAATCGTTCTTGCCAAACCAATCTATTAACCTTCTATGAGGAGGTGAGTTGTCATCTAGATAAAGGAAGGCCCGTAGACATGGTGTATCTGGATTTTGCAAAAGCATCTGACACAGTTCCCCATAAATGTTTACTGTACAAAATAAGGTCTGTTGGCATGGACCATAGGGTGAGTACATGGATTAAAAAATAGCTACAAGGGCGAGTTCAGAGGGTGGTGATAAATTGGGAGTACTCAGAATGGTCAGGGGTGGGTAGTAGGGTCTACCAGATTTCTGTGCTGGGACTAATCCTATTTAATTTGTTCATAAACGACCTGGAGGATGGGGTAAACAGTTCAATCTCTGTATTTGCGGACGATACTAAGCTAAGCAGGGCAGTAATGTAGGATATGGAAACCTTGCAAAAAGATCTGAACAAATTAATGGGGTGGGCAACTACAGTACATGGCAAATGAGGTTCAATGTAGAAAAATGTAAAATAATGCATTTGGGTGGCAAAAATATGAATGCAATCTATACATTGGGGGAGAACCTCTGGGGGAATCTAGGATGGAAAAGGACCTGGGGGTCCTAGTAGATGATAGGCTCAGCAATGGCATGCAATGCCAAGCTGCTTCTAACAAAGCAAACAGAATATTGGCATGCATTAAAAAGAGGATCAACTCCAGAGATAAAATGATAATTCTCCTGCTCTATAAGACTCTGGTCCGGCCACACCTAGAGTATGCTGTCCAGTTCTGGGCACCAGTCCTCAGGAAGGATGTACTGGAAATGGAGCGAGTACAAAGAAGGGCAACAAAGCTAATAAATGATATGGAGGATATTAGTTATGAGGAAAGGTTGCGAGCACTGAACTTATTCTCATTTGAGAAGAGACGCATGAGAGGGGATATGATTTCAATATACAAATACCAAACTGGTGACCCCACAATAGGGATAAAACTTTTTCGCAGAAGGGAGTTTAACAAGACACGTGGCTACTCATTAAAATTAGAAGAAAAGAGGTTTAACGTTAAACTACGTAGAGGGTTCTTTACTGTAAGAGCGGCAAGGATGTGGAATTCCCTTCCACAGGCGGTGGTCTCAGCGGGGAGCATTGATAGTTTCAAGAAACTATTAGATAAGCACCTGAACGACCGCAACATACAGGGATATACAATGTAATACTGACATATAATCACACACATAGGTTGGACTTGATGGACGTGTGTCTTTTTTCAACCTCACCTACTATGTAACTATGTAACTATGTGTTGTCAGGAATAAGTTACACTAACAAAAAAAAAGTTAGGAGATTATATTGGTTCTAGTGATCAAGCTTAGTTTTCAGGATTTTTAGAGACAGAGGTAGCAGAGGAACTCGCTCAGTTAAAGCTTTATAAAGTAATGGGTTCTGATGGTATTCATCTCAGATTTCTAAAAGCACTTCAAAGTATAGTTAATGGACCATTAACTGATCTTTTTAATCATTTTCTTCTAATAGGAGAAATTCCCCATTACTAGCGGACAGCTAATATTGTGCCTATCCACAAGTAGGGTAGTAGGGAAGAAACTGGCAACTACAGGCCAGCGAGTTTCACTTCTGTTGTAGTTAAAGTGATATTTAAGTCTATTTAGTTTTTCATGAACAGATAATAATATAACTTATATATATTTACATTTTTTTTAATAAAAAAATCCCACTCTGCATTTACATTTGAACATGCCCCCTGACAATGCTGACACACAGGGAATTATATACAGAGGGAACGGAAAGTATTCAGACCCCCTTAAATTTTTCACTCTTTGTTATAGTGCAGCCATTTGCTAAAATCATTTAAGTTAATTTTTTTCTTCATTAATGTGCACACAGCACCCCATATTGACAGAAAAACACAGAATTGTTGACATTTTTGCAGATTTATTAAAAAAGAAAAACTGAAATATCACATGGTCCTAAGTATTCAGACCCTTTGCTGTGACACTCATACATTTAACTCAGGTGCTGTCCATTTCTTCTGATCATCCTTGAGATGGTTCTACACCTTCATTTGAGTTCAGCTGTGTTTGATTATACTGATTGGACTTGATTAGGAAAGCCACACACCTGTCTATATAAGACCTTACAGCTCACAGTACATGTCAGAGCAAATGAGAATCATGAGGTCAAAGGAACTGCCTGAAGAGCTGAGACAGAATTGTGGCAAGGCACAGATCTGGCCAAGGTTACAAAAAAATTTCTGCTGCACTTAAGGTTCCTAAGAGCACAGTGGCCTTCATAATCCTTAAATGGAAGATGTTTGGGATGACCAGAACCCTTCCTAGAGCTGGCCGTCCCCACACTGAGCTATAGAGGGAGAAGAGCCTTGGTGAGAGAGTTAAAGAAGAACCCAAAGATCACTGTGGCTGAGCTCCAGAGATGCAGTCGGGAGATGGGAGAGAGTTGTAGAAAGTCAACCATCACTGCAGCCCTCCACCAGTCGGGGCTTTATGGCAGAGTGGCCCGACGGAAGCCTCTCCTCAGTGCAAGACACATGAAAGCCTGCATGGAGTTTGCTAAAAAAACACTTGAAGGACTCCAAGATGGTGAGAAATAAAATTCTCTGGTCTGATGAGACCAAGATAGAACTTTTTGGCCTTAATTCTAAGTGGTATGTGTGGAGAAAAACAGGCACTGCTCATCACCTGTCCAATACAGTCCCAACAATGAAGCATGGTGGTGGCAGCATCATGCTGTGGAGGTGTTTTTCAGCTGCAGGGACAGGATGACTGGTTGCAATCTAGAGAAAGATGAATGCGGCCAAGTACAGGGATATCCTGGACGAAAATCTTCTCCAGAGTGCTCAGGACCTCAGACTGGGCCAAAGGTTTACCTTCCAACAAGACAATGACCCTAAGCACACAGCTAAAATAATGAAGGAGTGGCTTCACAACAACTCCGTGACTGTTCTTGAATGGCCCAGCCAGAGCCCTGACTTAAACCCAATTGAGCATCTCTGGAGAGACCTAAAAATGGCTGTTCACCAATGTTTACCATCCAACCTGACAGAACTGGAGAGGATCTGCAAGGAGGAATGGCAGAGGATCCCCAAATCCAGGTGTGGAAAACTTGTTGCATCTTTCCCAAAAAGACTCATGGCTGTATTAGATCAAAATGGTACTTCTACTAAATACTGAGCAAAGGGTCTGAATACTTAGGACCATGTGATATTTCAGTTTTTCTTTTTTAATAAATCTGAAAAAATGTCAACAATTCTGTGTTTTTCTGTCAATATGGGGTGCTGTGAGTGTAATGAGGACAGATCATGTCGGATTAATCTGATTTAATCCTTTTTACATCACAAAGTCACAAATGTTTTGTTTGGAGTTGGTACTGTGGGAATAGCCTTTATTTCAGCAAAGCATTTTATACAGTACCAATAAAAAAAAGTTGTACAAGTTTGGACTTAACCTTAGGTGCTTTATTAGATAAACCGTTGGTTATAAGTTGGATATCAGAGTGTGGTTGTAAATGGGGTTTATTTGGAACAGAGAGTAGCCACTAGTGATGATGACGAGGTTCTTTTCTAGGTCCAGTTCTTTTATTCTCTTTGTAGGAGATGACTAAAGCTTTGGTTGGCAAGGTATGTATTTTTGCTAATGACTCAAAGGAGTGCAATAGGATTGATATTACTGGACGTGTTTGCAAAATGAAATATGATATGGCATTGCTGGAAATTAGCCAAAGCAGTGGAAACTACTGATCAATGTTTCTAAATGTAAAATAATGCACCTAAGGGAAAAGGAATCCTCAGATAGAGTAAAATATTGGAAATACAGTGTTAGCCAGATCTACAGAGGGAAAAAGATTTGTGGTACTTATTTCAGATGATTGCAAAATGATCAAGCATTGGGACCAAGCAGTGAGAAAGGCAAATTAAATTCTAGGGTGTATTACTAGGGCAATTATCAGTAGGAGGATGGAGGTCCTGATTCCCTTATATAGATACAGTATTTAGACAGAAAAATACTTTGTCCTGTTTTGGAGACCTCAGTTACAAAAAGTTGTTGATAAGATAGAACGAGTTCAGAGGGGGGAAAAATTGATGGAAGGTCTGGAGGATGAAACATATCAAGAGAGAATTCAGAAACCTAATAAGCTGCAATATCAACAAAGGGGCAGGATGAATGCTGATGTTAGTGACCTAACATGGACATGGACCTATTGGATCAGTGCTGTCAGTAATCCATCCACTGCCAAATTGTTCACCCTTTAACTGTCTACTGGGAATACCCAACTAACCGTTGAATGGGTAGAGAGGGTGAGTAATGGTTGTAGGGAAACTGGTAGGCACTGCCCCCTAAGAGTCAAGTGCCCTGTGGAAGCTGTCATATTTGGTAACGATAGTAATACTGCTATTACTGTAAATAGGATTTTCACAAGTATATACATTTTTGGGGCTCAGCAAAAGGGATGAACGTTAGTTTGGCCAAATTTCCTTATGTTTTCACATGGTGCACCACGTGATCCATTATAAAATTTTCAAACTTTTCCACAGATCCCTACCCATTTTTTGTTTAAAGACCTTTTTTTTTTTTTCACCAACATGATCAGGGCCGCTGATACGGCAGTACAACCAGCCCTGTTGTACTGGGCCCAGCCAGCAGGGGGGGCACGAGCAGATTTCTAGCTAAAAAAACAAATTAGCTAAATAACTTTATTAACCTACACCCAGGGCCGGTACAAGGGGGGGTGGAAAGGGCAGATGCTCTGGGCAGGACCATTTATTGGAGGAAGAGGGACGCAATAGAAGCACCAGTGAACCAGCTGCGCTAAATAGATAATTGACAACATGTGCCGAGTGCGCTGCTGCACCCGGCACAAGCCTGAGACCAGCCCCGCCCTGCCTCTCACTTCCCTATCAGGAGGAGTTTCTGTCCTGCATTGGAGGTCCTCGGCGATCTACCAATCACCGACAACTGGCGCCTGACGGGTAGATCGAGATGCATGCAGAGAAGCGCAGGAAGCATCTGTGATAAGTTCGCTCTCATGTCACGCTGCTCCCCGGCGGCCCCTCCTCTCTTCTCGTCCATCTCTATTTGCTTGTGACATCATCTGGGATGGACGAGAAGAGAGGGGGGCTGCCGGGGAGCAGCGTGACATGAGAGCGAGCTTATCACATATGCTTCCTGCGCTTCTCTACATGCAGGCTAGTAAACAATGTGCCCCTTAATGTGCTATGTGCCCTGATGTGCCCCATGATGTGCCCTGATGTGCCCCATGTGTGCCCTGATGTGTCCCATAATGTGCCCTGATGTGCCCCATAATGTGCCCTGATGTGCCCCATGATGTGTCCCATGATGTGTCCCATGATGTGCCCTGATGGGTCCCATAATGTGCCCTGATGTGCCCATGATGTGCCCTGATGTGCCCCATAATGTGCCCTGCTGTGCCCCATAATGTGCCATGTGCCCCATCATGTGCCATTATGTGCCCTGATGTGCCCCGTGCCCTGATGTGCCCCGATGTGCCATAATGTGCCATATGCCCCCTGTGCCCTGATGTGCTATGTGCTCTGATGTGCTCTGTGCCCTGATGTGCTATGTGCCCTGATGTGCCCTGTACCCTGATGTGTCATGTGCCCTGATGTGCTCCGTGCCCTGATGTGCCCCATGCCCTGATCTGCTATGTGCCCTGATGTGCCCCATGCCCTGATGTGCTATGGGCCCTGATGTGCCCTGTGCCCTGATGTGCTATGTGCCCCGATGTAGCCCATGCCCTGATGTGCCCTGTGCCCTGATGTGCTATGTGCCCTGATGTGCCCTGTTCCCTGATGTGCTGTGCCCTGTACCCTGATGTGTTGTGCCCTGATGTGCCCTGTACCCTGATGTGCTGGGCTGTGTACCCTTATGTGTTATGCCCTGATGTGCTCCGTGCCCTTATGTGCTCCGTGCCCTGATGTGCTATGTGCCCTGATGTGCTATGTGCCCTGATGTGCCCCGTGCCCTGATGTGCTCCATGCCCTGATGTGCTATGTGCCCTGATGTGCCCTGTGCCCTGATGTGCCCTGTGCCCTGATGTGCCCCATGCCCTGATGTGCTATGTGCCCTGATGTGCCCCATGCCCTAATGTGCTATTTGACCTGATGTGCCCCGTGCCCTGATGTGCTATGTGCCCCATACCCTGATGTGCTATGTGCCCTGATGTGCCCAATGCCCTGATGTGCTATGTGCCCTGATGTGCCCCATGCCCTAATGTGCTATGTGCCCTGATGTCCTATGTGCCCCATGCCCTGATGTGCCTTGTGCCCCGATGTCCTGTGCCCTGATGTGCTGTGCCCTGATGTGTTGTGCCTTAATGTTGTGTGCCCTGATGTACTGTGACCTGTGCCCTGATGTGCTGTGTCCTGATGTGCTGTGCCCTGTACCCTGATGTGTTGTGCCCTGATGTGCCCTGTACCCTGATGTGCTGGGCTCTGTACCCTGATGTGCTGTGCCCTGGTGTGCTGTACCCTGATGTGCTGTGCCCTGATGTGCGATACCCTGATGTGCTGTGCCCTGTACCCTGATGTAGCCTGGTGTGCTTACCCTGATGTGCAGGGCTCTGTACCCTGATGTGCCTTGTGTCCTGATGTGCTGGGCTCTGTACCCTAATGTGCTGTGCCCTGATGTACTGTGACCTGTGCCCTGATGTGCCCTGATGTCCTGTACCCTGATGTGCTGTGCCCTGATGTGCTGTGTCCTGTCGCTTCGATTAGAACGGTTTCATTGCACTGAATGGGGCGTGACAAGTTACCCCAGTGTGAACCGTGTCTAAGTCACTGATCACAGCCAATACTAGTATATAACAAATTCCCAGTATAGATCCCATCGTCTGTAAGCGTTGTAGCTTTCACAGCGGCGGGGGGGCGCAGTTTTCCATCTTTGCTCTGGGCACCGGATGACCTTGTCCCGGCACTGCCTGCACCTACTTGATTGGCAAGGTATACAGTACCTTCCTGGGCCTCATCAGGTTAATAGAGGGGCCCAGGAGGTCATAGCAGAAGAGGGACCTTTTCTCAATTTTCAGGCGGAGGCATACAATCCCTACTCTGCATCAGTGTACCATGTGCTCACTGTATGCTTCCCTCTGCGGATGGATTAAAGGTGAAAGGTGGGGCAGAATGTCCCCATCCCAACACCTATGGGATCATCACAGACAATCAAATAATTTAATATTTTAATTAAAGTTAATTAAAAAAAAAATATGTTAGATACTTACCTGAATGGCAGTTGTTATATTAACCAATCAAATGCTGTCTGGCACGAGCAAAGTATACTATAAAAAGCAGAAAGACGGGCAGAGGAGAGCACTAACGGGCAGAGGAGAGAAGAAGACTGAAGTATAACTTGCCTTACCTGCGTTATGGAGTCCTTATTGTGTATGATGAAGGATCGCACTGCCGCTGAGAGATGCCTGGATGCACTGCTGCTTATCTATTCCGATGCCGGTTCCGTTATCGAATGCCCAGGAAGATGTTTCCCGTGCTGCTATGGCTTATTCCATTGAACAAGGGGACGGTATTGTTTGTGGAACAGGATCACCTTTCTATTCTGTGTCTGCCCCTGCTGCTTCTAATTCCGGGTCAATGACACAGCGCTTTTGTCTCTTACAGGTCCTCCTTCAAACATAGTTACATAGTAGGTGAGGTTGAAAAAAGACACAAGTCCATCAAGTCCAACCTATGTGTGTGATTATGTGTCAGTATTACATTACATATCCCTGTATATTGCGGTCATTCAGGTGATTGTCTAATAGTTTCTTGAAGCTATCAATGCTCCCCGCTGAGACCACCGCCTGTGGAAGGGAATTCCACATCCTTGCCGCTCTTACAGTAAAGAACCCTCTACGTAGTTTAAGGTTAAACCTCTTTTCTTCTAATTGTAATGAGTGGCCACGAGTCTTATTAAACTCTCTTCTGCGAAAAAGTTTTATCCCTATTGTGGGGTCACCAGTACAGTATTTGTAAATTGAAATCATATCCCCTCTCAAGCGTCTCTTCTCCAGAGAGAATAAGTTCAGTGCTCGCAACCTTTCCTCATAACTAAGATCCTCCAGACCCTTTATTAGCTTTGTTGCCCTTCTTTGTACTCGCTCCATTTCCAGTACGTCCCTCCTGAGGACTGGTGCCCAGAACTGGACAGCATACTCCAGGTGCGGGCGGACCAGAGTCTTGTAGAGCGGAAGAATTATCATTTTATCTCTGCAGTTGATCCCCCTTTTAATGCATGCCAATATTCTGTTTGCTTTATTAGCAGCAGCTTGGCATTGCATGCCATTGCTGAGCCTATCATCCACTAGGACCCCCAGGTCCTTTTCCATCCTAGATTCCCCCAGAGGTTCTCCCCCCAGTGTATAGATTGCATTCATATTTTTGCCACCCAAATGCATTATTTTACATTTTTCTACATTGAACCTCATTTGCATTGTAGTCGCCCACCCCATTAATTTGTTCAGGTCTTTTTGCAAGATTTCCACATCCTGCGGAGAAGTTATTGCCCTGCTTAGCTTAGTATTGTCTGCAAATACAGAGATTGAACTGTTTATCCCATCCTCCAGGTCGTTTATGAACAAATTAAATAGGATTGGTCCCAGCACAGAACCCTGGGGAACCCCACTACCCACCCCTGACCATTCTGAGTACTCCCCATTTATCACCACCCTCTGAACACGCCCTTGTAGCCAGTTTTCAATCCATGTACTCACCCTATGGTTCATGCCAACGCACCTTATTTTGTACAGTAAACGTTTATGGGGAACTGTGTCAAATGCTTTTGCAAAATCCAGATACACCACGTCTACGGGCCTTCCTTTATCTAGATGGCAACTCACCTCCTCATAGAAGGTTAATAGATTGGTTTGGCAAGAACGATTCTTCATGAATCCATGCTGATTACTGCTAATGATATCATTCTTATTACTAAAATCTTGTATATAGTCCCTTATCATCCCCTCCAAGAGTTTACATACTATCGATGTTAGGCTAACTGGTCTGTAATTCCCAGGGATGTTTTTTTGGGCCCTTTTTAAATATTGGTGCTACATTGGCTTTTCTCCAATCAGCTGGTACCATTCCAGTCAATAGACTGTCTGTAAAAATTAGGAACAACGGTCTGGCAATCACCTGACTGAGTTCCCTAAGTACCCTCGGATGCAAGCCATCTGGTCCCGGTGATTTATTAATGTTAAGTTTCTGAAGTCTAATTTTAATTCTGTCCTCTGTTAACCATGTAGGTGCTTCCTGTGTTGTGTCATGAGGATGAACATTGCAGTTTTGGTTACTGAAGCCCCCCGATTCACTCGTGAAGACTGAGGAGAAGAATAAATTCAATACCTTTGCCATCTCCCCATCCTTTGTAACCAGATGTCCTTCCTCATTCTTTATGGGGCCAATATGGTCTGTCCTCCTTTTTTTACTGTTTACATACTTAAAGAATTTCTTGGGATTTTTTTTGCTCTCCTCCGCTATGTGTCTTTCATGTTCTATCTTAGCCATCCTAATTGCACCCTTACATTTCTTATTGCATTCTTTATAAATTCTGAATGCTGAGGATGATCCCTCAACCTTGTATTTTTTGAAGGCCTTCTCCTTTCCTTTTATATGCATTTTTACATTGGAGTTAAGCCATCCAGGATTTTTGTTCGCTCTTTTAAATTTATTACCCAATGGGATACATTGGCTAATGCCCTTATTTAATATGCTCTTAAAGCAAACCCATCTCTCCTCCGTATTCTTTGTTCCTAATATTTTATCCCAATTTATGCCTTTTAGCAAGGTTCGTAGTTTAGGGAAGTTGGCTCTTTTGAAATTCAGTGTCTTTGTGTTCCCTTCATGTCTCCTATTTGTGTGATTTATACTGAAACTAATTGACCTGTGATCGCTGTTACCTAAATTGCCCCGTATTTCCACATCTGTTATCAGGTTTGTATTGTTGGTAATCAGTAGATCTAGTAATGTTTTATTTCTAGTTGGTGCGTCTACCATCTGACCCATAAAATTGTCCTGCAAGACACTAAGGAACTGGCGAGCCTTAAATGAATGCGCGGTTCCCTCCGCCCAGTCTATGTCTGGATAATTAAAATCCCCCATTATGATAACACTTCCCATCCTTGCTGCTAATCCAATTTGTGATAGGAGATCTGTCTCCACTTCCTCCCTCAGGTTAGGGGGCCTATAGCATACTCCCAGTATTATTTTCCCCTTAGCTTCATCCCTTTGGAGCTCTACCCATAAAGATTCCACCTCCTCCCTAGCCCCCTCAGTGATGTCATCTCTCACATTCACTTGTACATTATTCTTGATATATAGGCATACCCCTCCAGCTTTTTTACCCTCTCTGTCCTTGCGGTATAGGGTATACCCTTGAATGTTTGCCAGCCAATCATGAGAGCTGTTGAACCAGGTCTCTGAAATTCCCACAAAATCCAAATCCTCCTTGTACAACAGTATCTCTAGTTCACCCATCTTGTCCGCCAGGCTCCTGGCATTGGTGAACATGCCACATAGTTTAGACCGGTCGCATATTGTCCTCGTATTGGGTGTTTCAAGATTGCAACTTGGACTTGCTACTATACTCACCTTGTGTTTTTGTGCTTTGGTTAACCTACCACTAATGCCCCCAATACTACCCTCTGGAATATCTTCCGCGCTGGCTATCACTGTCTCTGGACCCTCCCCCCCATCGCCTAGTTTAAAAACCCCTCTAACTTTTTGGCCATCTTCATTCCCAGCAGATCTGCACCCTCCTCATTTAGGTGCAGTCCGTCCCTTCTATAGTACCGGTTACCGACTGAGAAGTCGGCCCAGTCCTCCAGGAACCCAAACCCCTCCTTACTACACCAGCTCTTCAGCCACTTGTTTACTCCCTAATCTCCCTCTGCCTCTCTGGTGTGGCTCGATGTACCGGTAGTATTCCTGAGAACACTACCTTGGAGGTCCTTTTCCTCAATTTAGCTCCTAAGTCCCTAAAATCGTTCTTTAGGACACTCCATCTGCCTCTGACTTTGTCATTGGTGCCAACGTGCACCATGACAGCCGGGTCTTCCCCAGCCCCTCCCAGTAATCTGTCCACAAGATCCGTGATGTGCCGAACCCGAGCGCCCGGTAGACAACATACTGTTCGGCGCTTCAGGTCTTGGTTACAGATTGCCCTCTCTGTCCTTCTAAGAATTGAGTCCCCTACCACCAGAATCTGTCTTTCATTTCCCTTTGCTGCCCCCCACTCTCACTGGAGGAGTTCTTCCCCTGGCAGCTAGGAGAGTCCCTCATCTCCAGCAGTGCTGGTCCCTGACTGGTTTCACCAATGTCACTCAATGGAGCATACTTATTGGGATGCTCCAGTCCTGGATCTGCCTCCCTGGCACTTCCCCCTCTACCCCTCCTGAATGTCACCCATCTACTCTTTGCTAGTGCCTGCACCTCTTTGTCTCCACCCGCCTCTGTGCTGGCCCCTGCCGGCACCTGCCGTGTACGTTCCTGGCTCACCTTTAGTATGGAGGGACTTCTCAGTGTTGACAGTTGCTTCCCCAGATTCAGAACCTGGGCTTCCAGGGAAACAATGTGCTTACATTTTGCACAGCAGTATTCGCCCTCGATCGGATGATCAAGGAACGCATGCATGCGGCAAGATGTACAAAGAGTCGCCTCTCCACACCCGCCGGGCATCATACCTATTAAATTTGGTGAGGATTTGGGGATTTTACCCTGTCCAAATTACCTAACAACTAGCTTCCTGGCACTAATACTCAAGACAATACACAGGTACACGACAAGACAATACACAGGTACACAATACACAAGTACTAACGATCCACACACACTACTCAGACAACACTCAGATACTCACACTACACAGGTACTATGACCCCTGTTATAACCTCCTGTTTTAAACTCTTGTTTTTAACTCCCACTTAATCCAGCTCCACTTACACCAAGCTCCACAGCTTCAAACTGAGCATGCTCAGACTGAGTCCTACAACAAGTTAAATAGGCACCTGTGAGCAATTAACCACACCCCTTAATTGATAGACTGATGAAACAAGAAAAAAAAAAAAAAAAAAGCTATTTAAAAAGTGACAGCAAAAGGCAAATTAAAAACTAAAAGGAAAAGTCCCCAAAATGCAACCCAGCAAACACCAACAGACAGCAATACACACCAACAGACAGCAACACACACCAACAGACAGCAAGACTTGTATACTCTAACTCTTGTTTTTAACTCCCACTTAATCCAGCTCCACTTACACCAAGCTCCACAGCTTCAAACTGAGCACGCTCAGACTGAGTCCTACAACAAGTTAAATAGGCACCTGTGAGCAATTAACCACACCCCTTAATTGATAGACTGATGAAACAAGAAAAAAAAAAGCTATTTAAAAAGTGACAGCAAAAGGCAAATTAAAAACTAAAAGGAAAAGTCCCCAAAATGCAACCCAGCAAACACCAACAGACAGCAACACACACCAACAGACAGCAACACACACCAACAGACAGCAAGACTTGTATACTCTAACTCTTGTTTTTAACTCCCACTTAATCCAGCTCCACTTACACCAAGCTCCACAGCTTCAAACTGAGTCCTACAACAAGTTAAATAGGCACCTGTGAGCAATTAACCACACCCCCCAAACCTCGTCACTTCGGGCCAGTCTGCTGATTGCGTCATGATTCCGCCTGCTGAACAGGTTGATGGACAAGGCGATGACGCAAATAGGCCTGGAAGGAGGTTACAAAGGCATTTAAAGAGACCTCGTTGGTTTGAATCCCCAGTTAGTCAGGTACCTGGGGAAAGAGGAAAAAAGAAAAAAGGTACTGACTCCATACAAAAAGGTTCACATAATGTTTTATATGGTCTAAAGAATTCTAAGAATAGGCTTGTTTCTTCTCCTTCTAGATTGCAGCTTGCTACAGATGCTGCGTTGCGTTGTTCTGATTGTACTACTTTTTCAGACATTGGCAAAGTTGCTGAAGACTTGGATGTGATGGCATTGCGTCCTGAATTATCAGAAGCTACTAATGCGTCCATCCCTGCTACTATTCCCGCAAGTGGTGAGTCTGATCATGTGTCTCAATTGAAGGCTATTTTTTCTTCGTTTCAAGATGTGATTGTTAAATTTACTGCAAAACAAAATACACTTTATAATACTGATTTAAATTCAGGAGTTGCTCAAGTATGGCTTGTTCCTTCGGAAAGTGATTTGGGGGTGCCTTCAAGGAATATTGCGAATGTTTGTACTGAGCCTCCTGTGGCCAATTGTTCTGGGTTATTCCTGATGCTTGCTTACGTGAAGTTATGACATGCGAATTGTCACCTTGGGATTTCATTTAAATAGTACTATTAAAGAAAAGATATGGCGTGGTGATTTTGTTGAGATTTTAAATCTGCTCCCTTTGAATAAAGATTTTAGAACGGATAAAAAAGATGGTCATAAATTTGATGAAGAAAGACAATTTGTTGATCGTTTAACAATTGGTTGCAAGCTTTTTGCATTTATGCTAGTGTGCTTGGAAAAAAATGCCCAGACTTATGTTGCGGTTTATTTCAACATGTCGAGATAATTCTTGAGGCTTATAAGAACTTTCCAGGGCTCTCGTGGTTCGCATATGATGAGTCTTTTCGGCAGAAGTTATCTGTGCATAGATCGATGAAATGGGGAGATAAAGATGTGGGACTATGGCTGAACCTATTGATTCCACAGAGGAAATTTACTAAACCTCAATTGTCTGCCACGCATACTTATCGTCGTGGAGTTTGTTTCCACTTTAATGATAGGCAATGTAAACGGCCCAACACATGCAAGTATAAACACAAATGTAATTTTTGTGCTGGTACTCATCCAGCATCACGCTGTTTTAAAAAGTCTTCTGCTACTGTAGCATCTACTAAGGAGCCATTTCTCAAAAGCAACCTCTCCAGTGAAACTCAAAAATATGTTGCCATGGCTACTTCGTTACCCAGATCGTCAGCAAGCTAAAATTTTGCATGACGGTTTTTTATTTGGATTTATACTGCCTACGTTTAAGGGCCCTTGTTGTGTGATTTTTGAGAATCAAAAGTCTATTGATTTACTTTCGGATGTTGTGCGTGCAAAATTATTGAAAGAGGTCGCTGAAGACAGGATTGCTGGCCCATTTCAGGATGCTCCTTTTCAAAATTTTTGGGTATCTCCTTTAGGAATCATTCCTAAGAAGGAACCGAATGCTTTTAGACTTATACATCACTTATCCATATGGACTTTCATTGAATGATGACATAGATCCCAGTTTTTGCTCTGTTCATTATGCCTCATTTGATGATGCATTAAGTATCATTAGGGGAGTTGGTGGTTCTGCATTGCTTGCGAAGGCAGATGTCAAGTCTGCATTTCGCCTACTGCCCATATACCCTTCTGCGTTTAATTCTTTGGGTTTTAGCTTTGAAGAGAAATTTTATTTTGATCGCTGCCTCCCTATGGGGTGTTTTATGTCCTGTCATTATTTTGAGTTATTCTCTTCCTTTCTTGATTGGGTAGTTCGTCAGAAGACTTGTTTGGATTCGGTTTTACATTATCTTGATGATTTTTTGTTTGTGGGAAAAGCTGGGACTCACGATTGTTTATTTTTATACACCGAGTTTCGTATCATTTGCAAGGACTTTGGTGTTCCTTTGGCAGAAGGAAAGTCTGTTTACCCCACCTCGTGTCTGGAATTTTTAGGCATACAAATTGATACTGTCACCATGGAATTTAGATTACCCATTGACAAAGTCTTGCGCATTCAATCTTTGTTGGTTTTTGTTAAGTCTAATGCCCCGTACACACGGTCGGACTTTGTTCAGACATTCCGACAACAAAATCCTAGGATTTTTTCCGACGGATGTTGGCTCAAACTTGTCTTGCATACACACGGTCACACAAAGTTGTCGGAAAATCCGATCGTTTTAAACGCGGTGACGTAAAACATGTACGTCGGGACTATAAACGGGGCAGTGGCCAATAGCTTTCATCTCTTTATTTATTCTGAGCATGCGTGGCACTTTGTCCGTCGGATTTGTGTACACATGATTGGAATTTCCGACAACGGATTTTGTTGTCGGAAAATTTTACCTCCTGCTCTCCAACTTTCTGTGTCGGAAAATCCGATGGAAAATGTCCGATGGAGCCCACACACGGTTGGAATTTCCGACAACACGCTCCGATCGGACATTTTCCATTGGGAAAATCCCACCGTGTGTACGGGGCATAAGACAAATGTGCATTTGAAGTTCTTACAATCATTGCTAGGTTTGCTAGCATTTGCATCCAGAATTATGGCCATGGGTAGAGTTTTCACTAAGCGTCTTTATCGGGCGATTTCAGGTATTTCCTCCCCATCACATTTTGTGCGTATTACTTCTGAGTTCGTAGCGGATTTTAGAGTTTTAAAAACTGTAAGTGGACAAAAAAACGCCAGACCCTGTCCTACCACCACTGCGCTCTGTATGGTGAAAAATTACCTAATAAAAGCTGCCACTCTAAAATATATGCATGGAAAATCTGAATTACCCATAAAGAAGAAACGAGGAGATGAAAAGTGGCGCTACCCCCCTAATGTGGGCATGAAGTGAGTGGTAGCACCCACTCTAATGATGTGGAGTGAACTACATATACCCTAAATCACAATGTGAAAAGTGATACAAGACAAAAAAAATATACAAATAAAAATAATGGTGAAATTCTGAAAGGACAAGTGAGTAGTGATACCCACACAGATAAGGACCAGCTACTGATGCAATAAACAAAGATGAAACATTATTGCATATCATACATAGTCTAGCACGACACTATAACCAAATGAATGACATGTAAATGACTATCAGTGACTACTATTAACACTCCGTGACAAGTGAATAAAACCCGGTATCTTAATACCAAAAAAAAACATCCCAAAAGAACAATATAATGTACTACATAAATGAACTAAAAAAATAAATATATTGAGGAAAAATATATATATATATATATATATATATATATATATATGTATATAAACATATATCTATATGTATATGAAAAAATTGAGAAGTTGAAAAAACGTGAAAAAATAGTCCACATATATTCTGAGGTACTGTAGAGAAAGTTCCAAGAGTGCAGGTGTCTCCAATCCAAAAGATGCTGTTGACCCGTGTCCACCACACCTCAGTGACGTGATTCCACTCCCTAGTGAATTGCAAACTCACCAGCTGATATGGCCTCCCACTCTCGTGTTTGGCCGGCAAAAAGCCTCAACCCACTCACATGGGGGTTATCATGCGAACAATGGTATCCACCGCTAAGTACACCGAGGACTCTCCTTCGTTATCACGATCGGCGCTTCTGATACTCCTTCCTCCGCTCACAGATCGTACGTACTATGCTTTATATACACTGTGCATGCGATTTTAGAGTTTGGCTTGAATTTTTACGTACATTCAATGGTTGTTCGGTGTGGCAATTTCCTTTTTGTTCTGCGTCACCGCTACATTTATATACTGATGCTGCTGGATCGTGTGGTTACGGAGCTTTTTGGGTCGGACATTGGTCGGCTGATGTTTGGCCTGATACGTGGAAATCTAGAGGTTTGACATGTAATATTGTGTTATTGGAATTATTTCCAATTTTAGTGGCTCTCGATCTTTGGGGTTCACAGCTACTTAATAGGCGTATATTGATTAATTCGGATAACAAAGGGGTTGTTTTTGCGATCAATTGTTTGTCTTCAAAATCATTGTCAGTTATCTCTATACTAAGGCAGATTGTATTTAGGTGTTTGACTTTTAATATTTGGTTAAAAGCTAAATATATTCCTGGAGCTGAGAATTTTATTGCAGATTGTCCTCCTCGTTTGTGGTCGGTGGTATGACTCCAGTCATTTCAGCCATTAAAAATTCCATTACACCTTCTACATGGTCTTCTTACTGTTTGGCGTTAAACTTATGGTATTCCTATTTGGCTTCATCTCATTACGATTCTGATTCTGTTTTTCTGAGCAGTTGGTGTTGTCATTTTTGAATTATTTAATGTCAGTTTCTTACTCCTACTCATACATAGTTAAGACATTGGCTGGGATATCCTTTTTTAGGCGTTGGAAAGGAGCATCCTCCTGTACGCAATTTTTTGCAGTGAGATGTGCTTTAAAAGGATATCGTAAGCACCGTACTATTGCTGATTCCAGATTACCGATAACAACTGATTTACTGTTTAGGACTGGTGATTCTACCAGCAATGTCTGTTTCTCTCCATTTGAAGCTTTATTATTTAAAGGGGCATTTTATTTGTGTTTTTTTTTTTTTTCGGATTTCCGAACTATTGCCGATAAAAGCTGGAGTTGGCTATGGTATTCCATACCAGGATGTTTATTTAGGATCTGGTTCTCTTTCTATATTACTGAGACAGAGCAAACCTGATTCAGTAGGGAGGGGACGTTGGATAAAATTACAAACAAATGTTGGAGGTAAAGTTTGTGTTGTGGATTTGGTTCGTCAGTATTTACAGTTACCTCCTTCTGTTGCTTCATATTTGTTAATTCATGCTAGTGGGAATCCTTTGACTGTATACCAATTAGAGGCAGTGTTGAAGAAATGTCTTTTAAGTTTGCAATTAGGTCATATACATATCACTTCTCACTCATTCCGCATAGGAGCAGCCACTGAAGCATCTAAGCTTGGTTTCAATGATGCAATGATTAAGCATATTGGTAGATGGAAATCTAACTGCTTTCGTTCGTATGTTAGAGCTAATATTTCACTTTAATTTCAGGTCGCATTAGTAATATCTGGATAATCGGCCATTCCTTTGTATTTTGGGCCATGCATAGGGCTGATCATAGGAACTATGGCTCTAATCTAAGTATGGCTTTTAAAGTTCATTGGTTTGGAAGAAAAGGAATGCAATAGAGAATGCTTCGCAATTCATTATCTCGCTTACATGAGAAGTGGCTGATGCCTCATGTTCTTATTTTCTATTTGTCAGGGAATGACGTGAGTAAATGTAATACTTTTGATTGCTCAGATGAAGTTAGATTTGCAATGTATACAAGCAGTATTGCCTAACACAACTCTTGTTTTTTCAGAAATAATACCTCGTTTGGCCTGGCTTATTTCTTCGGAGTTTAATTACTTCGAAAAAATTTGCAAGCGTGTAAATAGAGCAATGGCTAAATTTATGCCTTCAGTAGCTGGTTTCTCTTTCCGACATGTTAATTTGGAAGGAGGACTGTCTGGTCACAGGTCTGATAATGTCCATTTGTCTGACATTGCTCTGGACATTTTCAATCTTGATATGCAGACCTGTGTTGAATTGGCTGTCGCCCATGGGGTGTGCCAGGCTCTTTAATTGTGCCTGGTGTGTGGGATGCTGTTTTAGTATGTAATGTAATAGCTCGAGCTCATATATAGCTGAGCTATATATTTATTAGTACATATATGATACATGTTTGAAGTTGTAATTAATATATATAAAATAATTATTTATATTAAAATGGTAATATTAACTAATTGTATATACCTATAATAAAGGGCCACTGCCTATTAAAGCACAGGTGCTGCAGTAGTGAGTTTTATTGTATTAATTGTTCTGTCTATGATCCCATCAATTGTAATGCGGCGGCTCCCTTCCCTTAGTAAGTGCCATGCTGCAGCCTGAATGAGAGACTGAAAGAAAGAGTAATCCTGACGCTGGTCCACAGGCAAGCAATTCCCGTACACACACACTGACACATCACACAGGCTGAGGCTCAGTCCCCACACTCCCCATTGTGTGCTCATGGTCATTATGATGATCAGAGCACAGCAGGTTCTCTATGGCTTTGTCAGTGTAACATGCTGTTGTATAGCTCTGTCAGTGTAACATGCTGTTGTATTGTTGTATGGCTCTGTCAGTGTAACATGCTGTTGTATGGCTCTGTCAGTGTAACAGGCTGTTGTATTGTTGTATGGCTCTGTCAGTGTAACATGCTGTTGTATAGCTCTGTCAGTGTAACATGCTGTTGGGTGCTGATTTTCTTAATATATGGCTGTACTGTGTGTTACAGACTATAACACTGCACAGCCATAAGAAAGTCAGCACCCAACAGCATGTTACACTGACAGAGCCATTCCAGCACCTGCTGTGCTCTGATCATTATAATGACCATGAGCACACAGTGAGATGGTACTTTACACATGTGATGGGGGGAAGGGACAGTAAAAACACTGGCTGCATTTTTACCACCCCCCAAATCACTCCCCTTTAGGAGTTTTTCACCCAAGCTTTGCAATCAGGTCCGCCTGTCAGTTTTTCCTGTGGACCAGTGGGTACAGTAGCTGCGTATGATGGCACAGTGGCAGCAATTCATGGAAACAGTAGCTGCGTATGATGGCACAGTGGTGGCAATTGATGGCACAGTAGCTATGTTTGATAGCACAGTGGCAGAAATTGATGGGTACAGTAGCTGCATATGATGGCACAGTGGCGGCAATTGATGGCACAGTGGCTGCGTTTGATGGCATAGTGGCAGCAATTGATGGGTACAGTAGCTGCATATGATGGCACAGTGGCGGCTATTGATGGGTACAGCAGCTGCGTGTGATGGCACAGTGGCTGTTTTTGATGGGCACAGTGGCAGCAATTGATGTGTTTTTTTCTGAATTTTTCAGTTTGCCCCCCCCCCCCATAAATTTTGAGCAACAGCTGCCACTGATGTGGACCTGATTGAAAGCTCCATGTAGGTCTACAGATATGAATTGACTTGTGTCCATTCAGGTCAAAAAAAAAAGGAAAAGAACATCCTTTTCTATTTTTCCAGACCTAAATGTGACAGATCAGAGGTAGCCTGATGCAAATGGACACAAGTCTGTGGTGTATGCAGACACAAACTGAATGGGCACAGATATCAAAACACTGACATCTCTCTCATTCAGATCCAGTTATGATTGGTGGGGTGCTGTAATGCCGGGTACACACGATCGGACTTTCTGACATACTTGATCCGGCACACTTTCCGACGGACTTTGTCCACCAGGTGCGCCGGACTTTAAAACGGACGGACTTGCCCACACACGACCGGACTTTCCGGCGGGCTAAATCTGCCCATCTTTCCGACTGACTTTCGCCGGAGTTACGGCGGACTTTCAGAATGAACGGACTTGCCCACACATGGACAAGTCCGTTCATTTTGAACGTGACTCAGGTGCGACGGGACTAGAAAAGGAAGTCAATCTTGCCGCTTTTATCGGTGAGATTGACACCTTGCGAGCCCCGTCGCGGGTCATACCAGGCCCTTAGGTCTGGTATGGGTTATAAAGGGAACCCCCTACGCCGAAAAAACGGCGTGGGGACCCCCTAAAATCCACACCAGACCCCGATCCGAGCACGTAGCCCGGCCGGTCAGGAAAGGGGGTGGTGACGAGCGAGCGCCCCCCCTCCTGAACCGTAACAGGCCACATGCCCTCAACATGGGGGGTGGGTGCTTTGGGGGAGGGGGGGCCCTGCGGGGCCCCCCCACCCCAAAGCACCTTGTCCCCATGTTGATGAGGGCAAGGGCCTCTTTCCGACAACCTTGGCCGTTGGTTGTCGGGGTCTGCGGGCGGGGGGCTTATCGGAATCCAGGAGCCCCCTATAATAAGAGGGCCCCCAGATCCCGGCCCCCCACCCTATGTGAATGAGTATGGGGTACATGGTACCCCTACCTATTCACCTAGGGAAAAAAGGGGGATGTTGACCACGCCCCCTAAAACGTCACAGTCCCAGCATGCCCAGGGACTGTGACAACATAATGTGACATCAAAATAATTAATAAATTATTTTAAAAACCTGTGTAGTGTGTTTTATTATTGACACTTTTTCCCTAGGTGAATGGGTAGGGGTACCATGTACCCCATACTCATTCACATAGGGTGGGGGGTCAGGATCTGGGGACCCTCTTATTATAGGGGGCTCCCGGATTCCGATAAGCCCCCCGCCCGCAGACTCTGACAACCAATGGCCAGGGTTGTCGGGAAGAGGCCCTTGTCCTCATCAACATGGGGACAAGGTGCTTTGGGGTGGGGGGGGCCCCGCAGGGCCCCCCAAAGCACTCACCCCCCATGTTGAGGGCATGTGGCCTGGTACGGTTCAGGAGGAAAAAAAAGGAAGGAAGTCAATCTTGCCGCTTTTATCGGTGAGATTGACACCTTGCGAGCCCCGTCGCGGGTCATACCAGGCCCTTAGGTCTGGTATGGGTTATAAAGGGAACCCCCTACGCTGAAAAAAACGGCGTGGGGACCCCCTAAAATCCACACCAGACCCCGATCCGAGCACGTAGCCCGGCCGGTCAGGAAAGGGGGTGGTGACGAGCGAGCGCCCCCCCTCCTGAACCGTAACAGGCCACATGCCCTCAACATGGGGGGTGGGTGCTTTGGGGGAGGGGGGGCCCTGCGGGGCCCCCCCACCCCAAAGCACCTTGTCCCCATGTTGATGAGGGCAAGGGCCTCTTTCCGACAACCCTGGCCGTTGGTTGTCGGGGTCTGCGGGCGGGGGGCTTATCGGAATCCAGGAGCCCCCTATAATAAGAGGGCCCCCAGATCCCGGCCCCCCACCCTATGTGAATGAGTATGGGGTACATGGTACCCCTACCTATTCACCTAGGGAAAAAAGGGGGATGTTGACCACGCCCCCTAAAACGTCACAGTCCCAGCATGCCCAGGGACTGTGACATCATAAGGGGGCAGGGTCTCCGCCTATATAAGTCACAACGGAGCGCTCAGAGAGCAGTCCAGCTGGAGAGAGCGTCCTGTCAACATCTGGAGAAGAGAAGAGGGAAGAAGACAAGAAGCCCAGAAGTCCGGACCTCCGCTGGCAAAAGAGTGGAGGAGCCGGCCGAAGAACTGGAACACCAGGAGAAGAGGCCGGAGAGAGCAGAGAAGAACCAACCGGACGCCGGGAGAAGAGGAACCGGAGGGACCCCCGAAGCCGGAAGAAGACCCCCCGGAGCTGTTTAATAAATTATTTTAAAAACCTGTGTAGTGTGTTTTATTATTGACACTTTTTCCCTAGGTGAATGGGTAGGGGTACCATGTACCCCATACTCATTCACATAGGGTGGGGGGTCAGGATCTGGGGACCCTCTTATTATAGGGGGCTCCCGGATTCCGATAAGCCCCCCGCCCGCAGACTCTGACAACCAATGGCCAGGGTTGTCGAGAAGAGGCCCTTGTCCTCATCAACATGGGGACAAGGTGCTTTGGGGTGGGGTGGGGGGGCCCCGCAGGGCCCCCCAAAGCACTCACCCCCCATGTTGAGGGCATGTGGCCTGGTACGGTTCAGGAGGGGGGGCGCTCACTCATCCTCACCCCCCCCCGGCCGGGCTGCGTGCTCGGATCGGGGTCTGGTATGGATTTTAGGGGGGACCCCACGCCGTTTTTCCCTTTAAAATCCATACCGGACCTAAGGGCCTGGTATGCCCCGCGCTCGCCGCAATAGGAAAATGTATTTTTCCTATTGCAGCGAGCACGAAATGCAATACCCTGCCCTTGCATCGTATCTGGTCCGTTGGTCCAGCATACAGACGAGCTGGCTTTCCGTCGGACCAGCACACAGACGAGCGGACTTTCCGACAGAGTCCGACAGAAATATTTAAAACATGTTTCAAATCTAGGTCCGGCGGGCTTTTGGGAAAAAGCCCGCCGGAAAAGTCCGCCAGAGCCTACACATGGTCGGATTGTCCAGCAGACTCTGGTCCGCCGGACCAAGTATGCCAGAAAGTCCACTCGTGTGTATGCGGCATAAAGCTTCCTGGTGGTAAAGCTAAGGTGAGTTCAGACTACGGTCCGAACGTGCCTGAGCTCATCCCAGTTAATTAGTTGTTGTAAAAAAAGATCTAAAATAAGACATATCTGCTGCTTTATAATAGTGTAAAAAGTTTAGAATAATAATGGTTATTAAAGCAGAGTTCTACCCAAAAGTGGAACTTCTGCTCATCTTATTCCTTCCCCCCTCGTGTGCCAAAATTGGCACCTTTTGGGGGGGAGGGGGCACAAGGTATCAGGTATCCTTTTCCACTTCCGGGAGTCCCCGCCGCGGAGCTGTGATGTCACCGTGGGGCTCCCTCCTCCCCCGGCCGCCGGGCCAATAGGAGAGAGGCACAGTAGGGTTCCCGGCGTGAAGCCAAAAGGCTACACTGCCGGGTTCCCATACCCGCAATGGTGGCGGAGCACCCAACAGCTGATGGAAACATCAACTACGGGTGCCGACATCACTGGACTCCAGGACAGGTAAGTGTCCATTTATTAAAAGCCAACAGCTGCAGTATATGCAGCTGCTGGCTTTTAAAGGTTATTTTTTGGGGGCGAAACACCGCTTTAAAGGTTCACCTTTTGGAACATGTTACATGTTTCAGCTCCTGCCACCATTCCCCCATATTTCGTGACAGCATGGGGTCAGGGGCGGAGCCAGGGGTGGGGTCAGGGGTGGAACCAGAGGTGGGGTTGTGGGCGGGGCCCAGGGACCCTGTCAGGTACGCTGTACGAGGCCCCATGATTTCTAACAGCGGCCCTGAACTTGATTATATATAAAACATTAAGATAAAGTAAAATGTTACTGTCTCCAGTTGTGTTCTGCCCTGTATTCATTTAATTTCATGATTATTACTGAAAATAATTGTGGTGCATAAGCATTGTAAAAAATAATTTGCCCTGGTTGTCAACAATGTTAGGTACACCTTTTCCTTGAGAGGGATGCAAGGGTTGATTTACTAAAACTGGAGAGTGCAAAATCTAGTGCAGCTCTGCATAGATACCAATCAGCTTCCAGGTTTTTTTTTGTCAAAGCTTAATTGAACAAACTGAAGTTAGAAACCGATTGTCTACCATGCACAGCTGCACCAAATTTTGCACTCTCCAGATTTAGTAAATCAATCCCACAGTACATTAGGTGTTGGTGGTGACAAGGACTAAGACAAGTGGATGCTGAGTGATTGCCCCATATCACAGAAGCCTATTGAATATGACCCCGGGGAGCTGTCACTACTTGCCAAGCCTACAATAGAAGGACAGCTGGAGAAGGCTTTGGAAACCTCATCACATTGGTCCATGCCAGTCTGGTGGACCCTGTAAAACCCAGCTCAGACCAAACAGGAATACTCTGTATACATGCTAAAGACTACCCTTTTGCAGTGCTCTCAGTGGAGACACCTAGTAGAACTGTAAAGCATGCCATGAGTCTGGTTAAAAATGTATACACAGTATAATACTCGGCTGTGATTTTCCTCTGTTTTAAGAACTATAGGGGAAAAATAGGTAACCATTCCTGAATATACGATTGAAGTAAATCACAGTATGTTACTATTTTCCCTAAACTTAAGGGGAATGTTGACACTTCTACATCAAAGATACTTGACAACTTCTCACTAGCAGTCATGGTTGCGGAATCAGAGGACCTGCCCCAGTACCAGAAATAACAGATATACTGGTGGTCAGGGAAGATTTTGAGACTGCGCAGTTGCAGGATCCCAATATGGAAATGCATGGAAAAATGTAAAGTAGCTAAATATGGTACCTCAAGAACCAGCCGTTACCTTGGTATACCCCTATTTTGTAGTATTCCATCACTTACTGTATAACGTAAAGAGGAACCGGGAGCTAGTTGTGAAGCAGCTGGTGGTTTCCCAATCTTACACAAGGATGGTGTTGGATCTGGCCCATTCTCATATGTTGAGTGGTCATTTAGAGGACAAAAGAGTGAATTGAGCAGCATTTTTTTAGTAAATCTTGCCCTGAGTTTCAAATTATTGAAGCCCAACCACATTTTTATTTCGCTGGTATCCTTGCTTATAATTGAGGTCTCTTTGGTGAGAGTTTATATGGATCTGGTCAGACTACTGCCACCATTGAGCACCAGCACATATCTGTAGTCATTGACCATGCCACCAGTTATCCAGAAGTCATTCCCCTCAGAAACACCTCCTTGAAGGTTATAGCAAAAAGGCATTCCACTTGCTGTCTTGCTTTGTTATTCCTATACAAGAGTACATGGTTGCAAGAAGCCACACCTCTGTGTACTTCAACACAATTCTCAGGTGCAGGATAGGATAGCAGCAGTCATGAACATAGTTTGATAGCATATGTAGTAAGCCTAAGAGATGTAGGTCTGAATTTTTAACCAGTCTACTAAATTCAGTACTTTTAACCTGGGTGACCGAGTCTTAGGGGTTGATTTACTAAAGGCAAATAGACTGTGCACTTTGCAAGTGCAGTTGCATTCGGCAATTGCATTTGCACTATATTTCCTTGATAAATGTAATGCGGTAAAGCTTCACTTTTTAAAATATATCCAATCAGGTGCAAGGAATTTAAAAATAAAAAAGGATTTTTACTTACACATGATTGGATGATGGAATTAAAAAGAGCTTTATCACATGTACTAAGTTCCTGGTAAATTGAGTGCACCTCTATTTGCCTTTATTAAATCTACCCCTTAGTTTTAGTGCATGCGTTAGAAAGTATATTTCCAGCAAAGTGGCAGGGCTCCCATAAGACCAAAAAGAAAACCATTCATGTCAGCCAGGTATACCAGTCCATAAAGAGAAAACCTCTTCATATATACCATGTTTACCTGATACAATCCTGGAGGGATTGCAAGGTTCTTTTAGTAGAAAGCAACCCTAAAGTATCACCACTGAAAAGTATACTGTAGGTTGGAGAACCTGTCTGCTAGATTCAGGAGGTGAGTTCATTATAATGCCCCGTACACACGGTCGGATTTTCCGACGGAAAATGTGTGATAGGACCTTGTTGTCAGAAATTCCGACCGTGTGTAGGCTCCATCACACTTTTTCCATCGGATTTTCCGACACACAAAATTTGAGAGCAGGCTATAACATTTTCCGACAACAAAATCCGTTGTCGGAAATTCCGATCGTGTGTACACAAATCCGACGGACAAAGTGCCACGCATGCTCAGAATAAATAAAGAGATGAAACTATTGGCCACTGCCCCGTTTATAGTCCCGACGTACGTGTTTTACGTCACCGCGTTTAGAACGATCGGATTTTCCAACAACTTTGTGTGACCGTGTGTATGCAAGACAAGTTTGAGCCAACATCCGTCGGAAAAAATCCTAGGATTTTGTTGTCAGAATGTCCGAACAAAGTCCGACCGTGTGTACGGGGCATTACAGAAAAGTTGAGAGGTGTTACCAGAATTACCTGGCCAAATTAACACAATTTACCATGACATTGTGACTGAGCCTCATGCCAAAGTAAATTTAAGACATCATCAGCTATCTGAAGCTCAGAAAAAAGCCATTTCAGAAGAGGTACAGAAAATGTTAGCCCTCAGGTTCATAGAGAAATCTAACAGTGAGTGGTCAAATCTCTTAGTGCTCATTCTTCAAGCTGGATGAAACCTACGGTTCTGCAGTGATTTCAGGAAACTAATTGAAATATCCAAATCTACCCCCACTAAGCTTAATTCACAGAAAAAGCTTTCAATATTCAAGTGATATACAATGGTGAAAAAGCTGTAAATATTACTAACAAAACAACACTGTGTGAAAACTAAAGCAAAGTCATAATAAATCCAACAAGTGTATCAGTATGTACTGTAAAACACATCTCCACATTCACATATAAGGTATTAGATTACCAAAATAATGTGAACAATCCATAAACATATGTGCACAACACAATAATAAAGTCCCACTCCAGGTGAGTCCACAAGCTGTGCGTACGCCTTTAATTGACACACTGGAGTTTATTTACTAAAGCCGGAGAGTGCAACATCAGGCTCACTTCTGCATAGAAACCAATCAGCTTCTAACCTAAGCTTGTTCAATTAAGCATTGATAAGAAAACCTGGAAACTGATTGGTTTCTATGCAGAAGTGAGCCTGATTTTGCACTCTCTGACTTTAGTAAATAAACCCCACTGTAAAGTGCAGCCTGATCACCAGTGTCAGTCTAACCCCTTCACATTCATAATATGACCTCTGTTATATAGTAGTATAGTAGGTGAGGTTGAAAAAAGATACAAGTCCATCAAGTCCAACGTATGTGTGTGATTATATGTCAGTATTACATTGTATATCCCTATAGTTTGCGGTCGTTCAAGAGCTTATCTAATAGTTTTTTGAAACAATCGATGCTCCCCGCTGAAATCACCGCCTGTGGAAGTAATTTCCACATACTTGCCACTCTTATGCCCTGTACACACGACATTCCGACAACAAAATCCATGGATTTTTTTCCGACGGATGCTGGCTCAAACTTGTCTTGCATACACACGGTCACACAAATCTTGTTGAAATTTCCGAAAGTCAAGAACGCGGTGACGTACAACACGTACGACGAGCCGAGAAAAAGTACGTTCAATAGCCAGTGCGGCTCTTCTGCTTGTTTCCGAGCATGTGCGGAATTTTGTGCATCGGAATTGTGTACACATGATCGGAATTTACAACAACGGATTTTGTTGTCGGAAAATTTGAGATCCAGATCTCAAATTTTGCGTTACGGAAATTCCGATGGAAAATGTCTGATGGAGCCTACACACGGTCGGAATTTCCGACAACAAGCTCCCATCGAACATTTTCTGTCGGAAAATCCACTATGTGTACTGGGCATTACAGTAAAGAACCTGCTATGCAGTCTAAGGTTAAACCTCTTTTCTGATAATCTTAATGATTGACCACATGTCTTATTAATCTCTCTTCCACGGAAACGTTTTATCCCTATTGTGGGGTCACCAGTATGGTATTTGTAAGTTAAAATCATATCCCCTCTCAAGCGCCTCTTCTCCAGAGAGAATAAGTTCAGTGCTCGTAACCTTTCTTCATAACTAATATCCTCCGGTCCTTTTATTAGCTTTATTGCCCTTCTCTGTACTCACTCAATTTCCAGTACCTCCTTCCTGAGGACTGGTGTCCAGAACTGGACAGCATACTCAAGGTGAGGCCAGACCAGAGTCTTGTAGAGTGGGAGAATTGTTGTTTAATCTCTGGAGTTAATCCCCTTTTTAATGCATGCCAATATTCTGTTTGCTTTGTTAGCAGCAGCTTGGCATTGCATGTCATCTACTAGGACCCCCAGGTCCTTTTCCATCCTAGATTCCCCCAGAGGTTCTCCCCCGTGTATAGAGTGCATTCATATTTTTGCCACCAAAATGCATTATTTAAAATTTTTCCACATTAAACCTAATTTGCCATGTAGTTACCCACCCTATTAATTTGTTGCACTCTTTTCTTGCAATGTTTCCACATCTTGCAGAGAAGTTATTGCCCTGCTTAGCTTAGTATCGTCCGCTAATACAGAGATTGAACTGTTTATCCCATCCTCCAGGTAGTTTATGAACAAACTAAATAGGATTGGTCCCAGCACAGAACCCTGGGGGACCCCACTACCCACCCCTGACCATTCCGAGTACTCCCCATTTATCACCACCCTCTGAACACGCCCTTGTAGCCAGTTTTCAATCCATGTACTCACCCTATGGTCCATGGCAAAGGACATTACTTTGTACAGTAAATGTTTATGGGGAACTGTGTCAAATGCTTTTGCAAAATCCAGATACACCACGTCTACGGGCCTTCCTTTATCTAGATGGCAACTCACCTCCTCATAGAATGTTAATAGATTGGTTTGGCAAGAACAATTCTTCATGAATCCATGCTGATTACTGCTAATGATACCATTTTCATTACTAAAATCTTGTATATAGTCCCTTATCATCCCCTTCAAGAGCTTGCATACTGTTGATGTTAGGCTAACTGTAATTCCCACAGATGTATTTTGGCCCTTTTTTACCTCTACAAGTAAAAGGGGTCTAACATACTTATATCCCTTCAGGGATGAAATACTGTTTAATCCTCAAGTGTTGTCTTTAGGTCCTCCAGAGTAAGAATTTCTCTGCATGATACTCATTACGACATATGTATCTAGAAGAAAGAAAAAAAACCCTCTTAACGTTCTCTGAATTCTTTATTTAGCAATACAAAGAATAAAACACTCACAAGCACATGCTAAACAGATCCAATATATATGAACCAAATGGATGGCACCAATTGCATAGCTTGCCACTACTCTCATTGATCCCAAGCACCCCTTAGCATGATGGCATCATTAAAATGGCAGACTTTGCTGCTTCAATCAACAACTCTTGATCTGGATGACAACTCTTGATCTGTACAAATAATTACCTCTGATGTTGGCCTGGGAACAGTCTTGTCCCTGTAAATTATTTGGGAGCCTATTAGATGACACCCTGTGCTGGACAAACCTGCTTGGACTGTTCTTGGGTGTCCCTGTCTTATATATATATATATATATATATATATATATATATATATACAGATATAACATATACTGTAACATAAGTTGAACAATATTGGCAGGTAAGTAGCACATCTATTTCCTCTATTAGTTTATCATCTTGCCTAGAATTTAGAATGAAATAGATACCATTATTTGTCAAGCCAGCTGATTGTCCAAAATATGATACTACAATTTATTAAATGAGGGATTGCTTTCCATCATCTTCATATCAGTGGAAAGTATTTTATATCACTAAAAGGCTTACATTGTTTTAGACAATCGCATTTTCTCTTCAAAAGTGTAGTATCAATCACAAAGTACTTTTTATTTTTACAATCTTTGCAGTAACAGCTATGCCAAATTGTCTGTAGAATGTGAAGGAAAATTACATCAAAATTATTAGGTATTCTAGTTTCATTCTGTCTATTACAGTTTCTTTGAAAAGAAAAAATGTATGCACATGTGTCAGCATGCAAAGTTCCCTTTGAACCACGTCTGCTAACCCATTGTGTTCTTTTCCAGACAAACTAATGCTCTTGGATCTGAAAACTGAACAGTACTAATTTTGTAATCTGTAAACCACTTCTGACAAAAGCATATTTACAGAGGTTGACTTACTAAAGGCGAATAAGCTGTGCACTCTGCAAGAGCATTTGATCCAGAGCTTATGAAATGAGGAGAAGCTTCATTTTGCAAGGAATACCCATTAACATGCAAGGAAAATAAAAAATAGCATTTTTGCATGCACGCGATTGGATGATGGGCAGAGCTTTACTGAGCTCTGGAGCAAATGCCCTTGCAGCAGGGCTGGTGCAAGGATCTTTGACACCCTCTACAAAACCTCATTTTGCTGCCCCCTTGGCTCCGCCCCTGACCCCACCCCCTTTGCCCTGCCCTTGTAACATGTGACCTACCTGACCCATACACTAGCTCACCTACCTGACATATACACTGACCTACCTACCTACCTGATACATACACTGGCCCACCTACCTGACACAAACACTGACCTACCTACCTGACACATATACTGATCTACCTGACACATACACTGACCTACCTGACCCACCTACCTGACACATACACTGACCCACCTACCTGACACATATATTAACCTACCTACCGGATACATACACTGACCCACCTACCTGACACATACACTGACCCACCTACCTGACACATACACTGACCTACCTGACTCCTATTTCCTGCATTACTCACCCCCCCCACACATACACACACACACTTTTCGATTGTAGATGAGGAGGATCCATCCTCCTCCTTACCTCTGTGCTTCATCGACCATCACATCAGGGCTCTCCACAGCGCTGGGCGGGTAGTATTGCTTAGGTGTCCCACCAGCGCCGCCATCCAGCCACTCCATGGTGTCCCCGCTAGCCGGGAGGTCAGCTAACAGACACTGCACCTCTCTCAATGCTCCTATCTCCACTGAGCCCCACCCCTCCACTGCACTCACACAGACACACAGCACCGCACCAGAGGGACACGCTGGAGCAAAGGCGCTGTGAGATATTCCTGTGTCAGGAGATGTGACAGTGGGGCGCTCAGCAGGACATTGGAGGCATGCAGCAGATGTGTTCCCAGGACAGCCGGCCTGGCACCGAACAAGGGCGAGCTCACACACGCCTGGATCTTCACTGAGACAGAGGTCGTGGCTGCGCCCTAGGTAGTAGTGTGCCCTAGGCGGCTGCCTACTTCGCCTAGTGGTAGCGGCGGCCCCACCTTGTAGAGTGCAACTGCACTTGCAAACTGCACATTCTATTTGCCTTTGGTATACCAACCCCATAGTCTTTCTTATCTGGAGCTAGACGCAATAAACAATTATAACAGTACTACAACTAACACACATTTACATTTATTTCACAGTTCTAACAGTAGCTGAAAACAGAATAAAAAAGTTAGCAAAATAAACAATAAAGCTAAACTTTGTCAAAAATAAAGTCTTAAAGCTGAACTCAAAAACATGCTTTTTATTTTTTGGTCAAGTTGAGAAGAGTTTGAACATCTGTAAGGGTTTTTACTGCTGTCAGTAACCTAATTGGGAGATTTACTCTGACTTCCCCTCCCATTATTAGTTATTATTATCTTATTACAAGCAAAGACAGTGAGAGGAAATCTAAAATGTCAGGTTTGTTTGTACTGCTACCATGCATTCACAAAGTTCACAAATCACAAACTGTGATTACCACCAGAAAAAAAGGAGCAACCTATAATGCAGCACATAGCTTTTTTCCCAGGTCAGCTGAGCCACAAGAGCCTATACTTTGTAGGAATGTATAACCCAACCTCTTTTCTATAAAAGGGTCAGCTCACATATTGACAATGTTGGAGCACTTTGGGAGACCTGACACATCTGTCATGGGAGAGATATGTTTTTTATTTTTACAATTTTTTTTTTTTTTCATATTGGCACTGGTACATATCCCCATGGCATTGCCTGGTTTCCCATGCCTTTTGTTTGACAATAGCTTGCCTTTTAGTTCTACAAATTACCAGAATTGGCCATAACAAGATTTGGAAGATGGAAAATCAAATACCCCAATGGAGATGCCTGATTTTCCCTTACTAGGTGGTACATTTATAACTAGGTATCTATTGTTGCTTTGTCTCTACTAGTGAGATTTTTTATCATATTTCCTATTCTGGAGACACAACAGGATGCATAAACAAATATCCAGCAAATAAGAATAAATCTGACTGTTGAATGTGTTCAGTGAAATACAGTACTGTGCAAAACTTTTATGCAGGTATGATGAAATGCTGCAGTGCAAAGTAAGAATGATTTAAAGGAAAATCTATTTTAATATATATATAGAGAGAGAGAGAGAGAGAGAGAGAGAGAGAGAGAGAGAGAGAGAGAGAGAGAGAGAGAGAGTATAATAAAGTTTAAACGCGTATATACCAAGTTACACAATTCAGCACACAGGGCCTTGCAAATTTTTAATCAAATAAAAAAGCAATATTGTTTTGAGCTTCAAATCTGTTATAGATTGTCATCTTCTAAGCCAAGCAAGATAATATTATCACCCCTTGTTCACAGAACACTAGCACTGGCAGTCTGAGTTCTGGGAATATGTGTGGCATTCAGATGCCCCTACTGATTAAATGCTGCAGGAGACTCCAAGGTCATGCTAGGTATTACAGGCCGTCCAAGGAAATAACAAATGCACAAGTGGTTGCAAAATGACTCAAATAGCAGTGATTGGGGGACTCATTATTTGTCTGCATCCCTCGTCAGCGAAATGGCCAGTTGCAGCACCTTCAGTTCAGTTTGCTCATCCCTATATTTTACTTCTAGTTTCCACAGGCTCACGTATCTGAAGATTTCAGAGAAGTGTCACAATGTTACATTCTCTTCTCTGGAGTATAAATAGCTTTAGAATTTCACTGGACTGTAAAGACAAGAAAAGGTCAAGTTTGTAAGGAAACCAATCAAACTAAATCAGTGACCTGTAACATTTCTGAGGTGGATGAGTTTGACATACAGCTCGTTTATACACTGTATTAATCATTTGGTGGTCTGGCTTCACTGAAATATCACAAGTAAAACCAATAAGTCAGTTAAAGGAAGACTCTACTTTGTGAAAAAATTTCTTTAGCAAATATATACGCTATATATATTAGCAAACATATATGTTATTTTGTCATTTCTTGATATAACAAAATAACCTTTCTATTTCAACCCCCAGCCAGCTATGATTTTCCTTCAAAGCAGCTATGGCAACAGTATTGTTTGTGGCCTGGGCTTCCCCGAATTCACAACCCACAAACGTTTATTTATTTTTTTTACATGTCTGCACAGAGCTTGAGGTTAACTAAATAGGAATATGCAGCACTAACCTTCACTAAGAGGTTTATCAATGGTGAAATACTTTTACAAGACTTAAAGCGGAGTTCCACCCAAAAATTGAACTTTCGCTTCTCGGATTCCTCCCCCCCTCTGATGTCACATTTGGCACCTTTCAGGGAGGAGGGGGGAGCAGATACCTGTCTAATCCAGGTATTTTCTCCCACTTCCAGGCATAGATCACTGCAGGCTCCACGGCAATCTATGCCATGTCCGGCCCCAGGGACCAGTGAGGACGCGCAGCGTGACTCACGGATGCGCAGTAGGGAACCAGGCAGTGAAGCCGCAAAGCTTCACTTCCTGATTCCCTTACCGAAGATGGCGGTGCCTCCACCCGAGAGCCGAGGGACAGATCCGCTTTGAGTGAGGACATTGCAGGCGCCCGGGACAGGTAAGTGTCCACATTTTAAAAGTCAGCAGCTGCAGTATTTGACTTTAAAAAAAAACATTTTCGTCGGAACTCCGCTTTAATATCTAAAGCAATTTGGTGGTAGTAAGACAATGCCACTATATCAATCCCATATAACAGGTACCCTGATATGCCTTGTTACAGTATCGTTACAACAAACACAAGCAAGTAAGGACCTATTGCAAAAGTTTGCTAAGATTCCTACACTGTGGACATCCATGGTTGCTTGGACACATACAGTAGATATACATCTGCATGAAAATATCTAGTAAATCACATCTTGATGCTTATTGCATACGGGTGCGGTCCCAAATGGCATTGTGCATTAAACACCTAAATAACTGTGGGTTCTGTTTCCAATGAGATACATTAGGAAATTTGTGTCAATATTTAAAAAAAATAAAACAATAAAAAATGCACAAGCCACAGAGGGTAAAAAATACAGGTAAAACAATTTTGCTTGACAATTTTGCTTTTGCTTGAGAGGACAGGAGATAAGGACGGCAGGAGACACATGGAAGACCCCGCTTGTGTCCATCACCTGCTGCCCCACCAAGACAGGGTAAGTGCTGGGCAGACAGCGAGCGGGCGGGCTGGGGGGGGATTCACAGTGGCAGCATTCAATGGCACAGTTGCAGCATTTGATGGCACACTGGCAGCATTTAATGGGCACAGTGGCGGCATTTGATGGCACAGTGGCGGCATTTGATGGCACAGTGGCGGCATCTGATGGCACAGTGGCAGACTTCGATGGGCACAATGGCAGCGTTTGTTGGGCACACTGGTGGCATTTGATGGCACAGCAACAGAGTTTGATAGGCACAGTGGCGGCATTTGATTGGCACAGTGGTGACATTTGATGGCACAGTGGCGGCGTTTGATGGCACAGTGGCAGACTTCGATGGGCACAGTGGCAGCGTTTGTTGGGCACACTGGCGGCATTTGATGGCACAGCAACAGAGTTTGATAGGCACAGTGGCGGCATTTGATTGGCACAGTGGTGACATTTGATGGCACAGTGGCGGCGTTTGATGGCACAGTGGCAGCAATTGATGGGCACAGTGGCTGCAACTGATGGGCACAGTGGCTGCAATTGATGTTTTTTTTTCTAAATTTCTCAGTTTGCTTGCGCCTCCCTAAAAATTTTGAGCACCAGCTGCCACTGGTTTATATGTGCGTGCATATATGCATATGTGTGTTTTTAAAGAATGTGTGTGTGTGTGTT